>NC_060249.1:113182976-113814491 GCF_921293095.1 Ischnura elegans | reverse complement strand
TGGGGTTCCTGTTCCATTGTGCGTGTGCAAAACTTAATTGTGAGTGTTTCCACAAAGATTTCTGCTAGTATTGGGGATAGAAGGCAACACATGTTAATTCCTGGTCATCTGTAAATTAACACGTTGCGTACGAACGGCGAGAATTCTCGTCATTTTTTTCCCGAACGTTCCAGACGGATGACGAAGATTCTCGTCATTTAGGCGCGTCAACCTAAACAATTTTAAAGCGTACAACACGTATTCGTTAGTATTTTCAGTTGTTGTTCGTTATTCATAATGAATTGATGCATCATAACGTTTGATTGGATAAAGTTGTATTCTAAAAATTAGCTTTTTAATCATGTTTAAACCAAAGGTATTACGCCCTAATAGGCACATATTTCCAATCTCAGCGTTCTTAGGAATTAAAATACCCCGGTACGCAACGTGTTAAGTTGCTAAACTATAGGCCATGATTGATATTATTTGCTTGGAATTTTCTGTTGGGATGCCTGCGTTAAGTCAGATATATTTGGCTATTAGGGTAGTTTTAAGCTGGAATAGAGCTAAGTTGGTTTGAGATTAAGAGATTCTAATTGTATACTGATAGCTCTTTCTAGGTACATTGTATTAGTTTCTTTTGAATCAGAGTTTTAGCCTAAAAGTGAGGAAAATATCAACATACGATCGTCGTGGCTGCTAGTTCACTTTCTGTTAGGCTAAAATATATTCAGATTCTTTTTCGCATATGGAATCGATTGCCCTATAAGTAAATTGCTTTATGTTGTTTCTGGAAAGTGCTTTTCATTAATATTTTCTCCGTAACTGTTGTTCATTGTATAATTCTCTTACTTGAATTGCAATCTCAAATTTTTAAATCAAACTCTCACACAATATCATTTTTCTTTTGAAATTACTCCAAATTTGTTTCACAGCACTTATTTATTTCACTGAGTCATTTATGACTATTAAGCTATGGCATTCCTCTCCTCATGCTAATGTGATATTTAAAATTCAAAAACGTGTGGTACGGCTTATTGTAGGTGCTCACCATGATGCACCCTGTCTTCCGATATTTAAGAAACTGTGTATATTGCCTATACCTTGTGTGTATATTTATGTTGTATCTGTGTATATAAAGAAATAATTTCTGTCAGTTTGTGACTAATGACAGCTACCATAGTCACTTTACAAGGGCATGTAAAGATCTTCACAAACATTACATTAGAACTTGTAACACTGCCCATGGACCCAACTCAATGGGTTTAGAGATATTTAACAGGTTACCACATGAGATTAAGCTTGAAAAAAAGACATCAATTTTCAAGGAAAAACTGAAAAAGTTTCTGCAGGAACACCTGTTTTACTCCATAAAAGAATTTCTGTTGTCCAAACATTGACATGCCCTCTGCTTATATTATGTATATATGTTTAATAATTTAGCATTGTATTTTCTTCTTTTTTTCCTCTACAATTATGACTTGTCCTATATTTGTTCATTTGCAACAAATCCTTGGACAAATAAAAAATTATTATTATTATTATTAAGTCTGGTCACAAGGAATTAGAATTTATGACTGTAACTGTATTTTTCTTACTGAATAGGAAAATCAAGTTATGGTCCTCTCATACAACACATGTGGGACCAAGAAAAAGTGCACAGGGCAACTTTTGAGAAGATAATTCAAGAGAGGCGCGTGAGGCCAACAGCTATGATACCCATTTGGAATGTAGCAGGTTTTGTTTTAGGAGCAGGTAATTATGCAGTTTCAAGATGTATCTAATTGAAAGCATTTACACCAATTCAGTGACTTTAGATTATCATTACTTAGTATTGATGGAGAACAATGAATATATCCATTACGGCATTTTGAAATTTTTTATAATATGTTCTAAGAATAAATTTAATTCAATAAAGTCAATAGAAAGTCGCAGCCTGGGTTAAAAAATAAGTGCATCTCAATTTTGATGTGTAATGAATAACGGAGGAAATAATTTGGGAAACCCTGGGTAGGAAAAATCTAGTAGCGATAGGGGACTGGAATGGCTCAGTTGGGTAAGGGAGGGATGGAAATAAAATGTAAAAAATTGGATTAGGAATGCGAAATGACAGGGGAGAGAGAGCAGCACAATTTTGCAGAAACACGTTTTTCATCACAAAAACATCATCGTAATGAGCGAAGATACGCATAGTAAAGTCCATAAGATACAGGGAGATATCATATAGACTATAGCATGGTAAGACAGGTTTAGAAATAGTGTGAAAAACTTGCACAGCTTCCCTGCAGTGGATTGAGATCGCAACCTAGTGCGTATGAAATGTAATGTGTAATTCAATAGACTTAATGAAAATCAGAAAGGTAAGAAAATGGAATGCAGAAGCTCTAAAGAGGACTGTTAGAGAGAATACCTGTAACAATAGGAAAATAGTATCTGGGAGATTGAAAATTGTTAGTTTCTTAAACGCAGAGTCGTAGAAGACACTGGTTTGGTGTAAGTGAAAAATGTAACTTCAACTCGAGACACACAAGTTTGTAGAAGATGGAATGATACAAAAACTGGAAAAGTCAAAGCTGCCGAGAAGTGGATTGGCTATGTTGACAGCAGAAGGATAAAGAAGCCGTGGAATAGTCAAAGCCACTGAGAAGTCGATTGGCTATATTGACAGTAGGAGGATAACGGAGGAAATGATAAAAGAAATGGAGGAGAGAAGGAAGTGGAAGAACATGGACACAGAGCTGGGCAAAAGAATGAATAGGCAAATAACTGATTACAGCGTAAAACTACGAGGGCAAGGGATTGAAAAAGATGGTGAGAAAATGGAAAAGTTTCAAAAGGAAGGGGAGGGAAGCATACTGTATGCCAAGGTTAAGTTATTATTGGGCGGCAGAAGAAGGCCAGCCTCTTTAAAAATTAAGGCTTGAAGAGACAATTGAGCAAGACAAGGTTCATAGTAGATGGAAGGAATAAGGGGAGGATCTCAATGATGGAGGGAAGGCCAGAAGGATTGAACTTAGAGGAGGAAATTGGGCTGGGTATCTTAAAACCAGGAATCAAGAGAGCCTTTCGTGATATGAAGGCTAGGAAAGCAGTGGGTTATGGACAACATCCCATGTGAGCTTCTGAAGAATCTAGGGAGGGATGGTAAGAGAAGGTTTTTCAAACTAGTACATGGGATCTATGAGGAGGGACATTGGCCGGAGGATATAGTGAAAACAGTTTTAATTCCAGTGCCAAAGAAGAAAAATGCTGTAGAATGTGGAGATTATCGGACTATGAGCCTAATATGATACATGGTGAAAGTGGAACTGAGGATAAACTAGAATGGAGGGAAGGGCAAACAAGTATTTGGGCGAAGATCAGTTTGGTTTAGGAAAGTCAACTCACGATGCAATAGTGATAATGAGGTCCATGGTAGAAAGGAACCTTGAATATGACCAGGATGCGTGTGCCTGCTACGTGAATTTTGAAAAATCATTTGATAGAGTGGGCTGGGTAAAGTTAATGGATATTCTCAATAAAAACAGGCATAAATTGAAGGGAAAAGCAATGCATTTATAATATGAGTATGGCCCAGACTGTGCAAGTAAGGGTAGTGGACAGAGAGTGTGGGTGGGCTAGCATTGGACAAGGAGTGGGGCAAGGCTGATTAATAACTAAAATTATCAATTTAAAAGGAAAATTCCTGGATTTTCCCAGTCTGGTGGAATTTACTGCCCTCAGCGGCGGTGGAGTTAAGTCCTCACCTACTAAACAGAAGGTTGCAGGTTTGAGTCGTATTTGGGTAGGTTGTCCCTTTCCAGGGTATGGGTCCTTGTAGTTTCCAGGGTATAAGTTTCTTTCATGTTGCTGTTTTCAGGATGTTGGATGTATATAATAAATTACAGGATTTCAATGAAGTCATTTTGAAATTTATTTCACATCCCAGCTGAGTTAAATGCTTCTTCTTGCACACCCCTGTTTTTAATGTGTGTATCCATCAAAAATGTTTAAATGTATGTTTATTTTGAAATTTCTCCTTTCTTTTGTTGATTAACCAAATTAATATATCAGGTACTGCTCTCCTTGGGCCGAAAGCAGCAATGGCATGCACGGTAGCCGTTGAATCTGTCATAGTGGAGCATTACAATGATCAGTTACGAACGCTGGCTGCTGAGTCTAATCCTGACACTGCCCTAATGGAAGTGATAAAAAAATTTAGGGATGAAGAGCAGGAACATCATGACACAGGGTTGGATGAAGGGGCGGAGCAAGCTCCTCTGTATGGGCTCATTTCTGATGTTATTAAAGTAGGGTGTAAGGTAGCAATATCTATATCTAAAGTGGTTTGACAGAACTAGGCCATATTTTGTGGTAAAATAGTTCTGCAGAAACATTCAGTTTTTAGTCTTGTCTTCAAGCAAGCAATATACCAAATTGTCCAAATGGACATACCTCATTGAAACAATCATTTAATATGTGAACTGGCCTCAATGGATGCAAATCTTTCCAGCCAAAACAAATAATGAAATATCAATGAGTGTCAGGCATTTTGCACAAATATGATTTTCTTCCTTGGGTTTCCAGAGGTAACTCTTGAAAAATTACAAATAAAGAGTTGTGTGTAACTTGTCTATTTTGTAAAAATTTAAATACATAGTTTAACTTTTGCATGATATTGTTTGATTGACTGAGTTTATTTACTACATTTCCTCTTTATTCCTCTATTGCATAATTATCGGTCGATGGAAGTATACAGGCTCACCTTGAAAAAGACTGTCCCTTTAATCCTAGTAAAATTCTGCATCTACCATCAATTCCAACTTACCACTTATTATTGCCATCCTTTACCACCAGTGGAAAATACACATATTTCATGTTTATTTCTTGTGAGGGATAACGAGCCAAAATTCTTTAGAAATTCTCATGCTTTGTTATGATCAACAAAGCTTAAAGATTTTTCTAACTATTAGCATTCCTAAATTAATGCAATAACTCTCAAAATAATCTCTCATAACTGAAAGATATCAAGAAATATCCTACCCTCATATCACAGTAAGCCGTCAGTAATAAGAGTACAAGTGAAGCAAAAGAGCTGTACAATTTCCCACTCATGCCTTTAAATACTACCCACGTCATTATTTACTCCTAGGCATTAAATTATCGAACTATCCACAATGAATAGGTACACTCGGTAATTTGTTTCCTTGCATAGGAAATCTCATGATAATTGGAGTTGTGTTCCCAAATAAATCTAGTGAAGGAATATATTCAGACAAGTGAAAGAATCTTGTTGGGGCAATTATGTGACTGAGGTGCCAAACAGGGACAAGATCATTCTCTCACTGTCGATAGTAATTGATAATCAACACGGTGATTCAGACATTGTCAGTGAATCGAAGAAACTCACACGCAAAACCAAGACAACTCAAAATAACAGTATTCAGAACAGCAACAAAAAAACCATAGCCATTGACATCATATTTCTTATCAGAAAATGTTAACCCTCATATGGATTCTCTGCGCCTTAGCGGCGCTCGTGGTTTTAAAAGTGGTGTAAAAATTTTCCATTCCAATGGATCATTCTGAAATTTTCAGTAGTCTATTTTTTCTGCCTTCTTCGTCTACGTATAAAATTTTGTTAGCATAGTGTCGATAGTTTACATTTTATTGGCCTCTAATGGAAAAAGTTACGTCGTTGGATTTTCGGCGCCGCTGCGGCGCTCAGTATTTCCTCGTCGCTACGTCATTGACTGCACTCCCAATGTTAATGTCAAATCATTTATGTTTCGTATGAAATGCTAAAATATATTTATTATCATATTATTTATATTTTTAAACATTATAAACAAAATGAAATTGTTAAACAAAAGGAAAATTTTACCATACCTATTTTGCTTTCTATTACAGCTAAAAATCAAAATATTTGCCTCAATATGATGTTCATTGACAAAACTTCATCTTTTTACCAAATTATTCATAAAAACTTATGGCTAGTCAAAGTTTTTTTTCTCATGGGCCGCCGACTTAGTTTTGCTTGGACCGAGAATTTCCTCATCGTTACGTCAGGGTCTGCACTTTCAACGCTAATGTCAAAGCAATAATGTTTCATATGAAATGCTATAATCTATTTTAATCCTATTATTTAATTTTTAACTTATAAACCAAGTGAAATTGTTTAACAAAAGGAAAATATTACAATACCAATTGTGCTTTCTCTTTTAGCTAAGAATCATTACGTTTGCTTCGTTATATTGTTCATTGACAAAACTTCATCTTTTTGCGAGAATTATTCATAGAAACTCATGGCTATTCAAAGTTGTTTTTCCATGGCTTCCGACTTAGTTTTGCTTGGGCACCTTCTCCGCTCCGCGTCCACGTTACTGCCGTGGTGATAGTCAGCTTTGGGTAAATACTAGAGTGACTCTGTTTAGAATTACTCCAAGCAGCAATTCTAAGAAAAATTTAACACAATGCATTATCCGAATTCGTAGAATAATGCTTCCTCACCGTTGTGTGAATATTTCTCGCTGAATGAGTAACTGTAACTTGCCAGGAGATTCAGAAGTTTCCCCGACTACCGTGAAGAACACATCGCACAGTTATTGTTATATGTCTTGTACCTTTCATTCGAAAAAAATCCCTTTGCGGCTACGATAGTCTATACAAAATTGCTGGCGTTTATATAGCTACTGATGACGTGACAGTTTACCATTGAGGTGAAATCAAGATAACTACCCAACTAATTTCGTGATAGAAAATAATTTCTCTTTCCTGACGATGAGTTTAGACTTTACATGGTAAAAATCGTTTCATTATGAATAGATGAAAAGACAATTTACCATGAGGTGAAAATTTGTAAACATATATCTCGTTTCTATGTGTACTGAAATGTACAGATGTTTTATGCATTGGGGGTGTTACTAACGTAAAGGGATGAGTGAGAAGGAGAAAGGAGAAGGAATGCCAGGAGGTTGTTTTGAGGTGAAGGGGCAGTAGTGTGTAGACTGCCAAGGATCGGGGAATACCCAGATCGTTAGGACAGGTAGGAGTAGAAAATCCTTATCGCAAAAAAGGTTGGGAGTGCAAGGAGGCAATTAGATACAAAAGCCTGCTTTTTCTTCATCCTTCTAACGCTGCATGAAGGACAGGGAACAAAAGCCTTGTCAAAACGCCCCGCGGTGGCCCTCCCTTCATTCCAAGAAGGTCCAGCTCGGTGGGTCATTAGGGTGGTGAGAAGTTCAATCAAGTTTTGTGGGAGGGGGTAAGAAGGTGGTGAATGAAGAATAAGGGAGCTTAGTGGGAAAGTATGGAGAGTCTCAATGTTTGGGTCAGTGAAACGCTAAGAAAGGAAACGGAAAGAAAATGTAAGGGAAGTCCTTCCAAAGTGAGGGTATTTTTGTCACCCCAGAGCATATTATCATCAGTTTCTCACGCAGATTTGGACGAAAAAAAGGCAGCCGCTCATTCCCCTCTACCACCAATAACACATACTTCTAAGAATTTATTTTTGGACTTCCCACCAATCCAGGAGTAAAACCTAATCTTATGCACTCCCACGCAAAACATTTACCCGTCCATATCTAAGGAAACCTTTCGCTTGGGCTACACGTCCCCAGTGGGGGAATGGGGCTCCGTGGTAGGAAAAGAGTACCGACTCTTCTAGCTCCATCTCCAAAGAAGCGTTGAGTTCTTTGACACGCCGCTTATCATCCCATATTATTTATATTTCAAAAGCCATAAGACTTGATTTTTTTAATTTCAGGACATAAGCTCCCAGAATATTAGTAAGATTTGTCTTGATCGCCAGAATCTTGTAAAAATCACGAAAGTTACACTCGTCTCTTCACACTTAACCTACATCTGTTCCATTATTAACGTTTAATAACTTATCCTTCTATATACACTACAAAGATATAACATATGGGTGGACGCATTGAAGCAAAATTATGTCATATGGGCATTAACGAATTTTATTTGGTCATCATTTTTAGCATTTAGATACATAAAATTATAAACAATATAAACATTAAAAAGCGGAGTTTGCCGAGCTCTGCATATCAGAAAAATATTTCAAACAACAATTACTCACGAAATTAAAACTTTCACTCAAAAATAACATACAAAGGGAACTGAAATAAAGAGCATTACGGCAAGAAATGGAAAAGAATGCAGCGTTCAATTTTTTTTGTTATTACTTCAACAATAAGGGTTTAAATCTAGCAAAACACGGTAAGAAATAAAGATAATAGATGTATTTACCATTATCAATCAAAAAACTTGTAAATTCAGGCTAACTTTGAAAGATAATAGCAAAAAATGACGCGGCGCCGCTGCGGCGCCGAGAATCCAACGACGTAACTAATTTTGTAAATCCATATGAGGGTTAAAGAAGACTCTGGAACAAACAGAATTAACTCAAGCACCTCCCTCCTATGGACAGGTCCTAAAAGGCAGTTTTTTTTTGTCGTACAAATGAAGCTCATACCATATTAGTTGGGTATTGTATATTGAATAGAAGAGTACATACATAATATGAAAAAAAGTAAATACACCTATAGACAAAAGAGAAATCAAAATTTATTCAGTGAGGAAACTTTTAAAACACCACATAAATAAAATGAAACTGGAACACCTGATGGTGATGCTAAGTCGTTGAAACCCGGGTCATATTCAAGTTTCATTTTATTTATGTGGTGTAGTAAAAGTTTCCTCACTGAATAAATTTTTTGATGGAATACCACAAAGTTTCCCAAGATTGTGTTATATTCAAAAGATATATCATTAATGTGTATTTTCTGACTTGCATTAAAAATGTACGTACGTACATACTTCAATGGTTGAAGATGATTTTTGTGGTCTTAGATAGGTATAATTTTAATTACATATTCTCATTTATAAAGCTTCCACGGGTCACCAATGAAAAACTAATGTACAACAAAACCAACTATTTTTACCAACTGAACATCCTGCTGCTATTGAGCATTAATTATGATTAAAAATTTCGAAAATGAAACTATATTATAACAACATATTAATAGCAAACAAAAGTTAGTTTCCTCATAATAGTAAAATAACAAAAATCAAAGACTACGTATCCACTGCCTAGTGATGGCGAATGAGACACTTTAGTGATAGCTGGCTTGCTATACACTCTATTGTGCTTGTGCCACTTGCACTTAGCAATTCCATTGAGTCGTCACAGTCTCAGGAATGAGGGAAAAGAGCAGAAGGGAGGGAAGGAGTGAGAAAGAAAGGGGTAATGCATAAATTGCTTGGGAGTAGGGATGTATCATAGGAGAAAGAGCTCGAGTGAACTATTGACATGGATTACTTAACTAGTAATAAAAGCCCAGTGCCCTAGCACACCGAATTTAGAACAGATATGCTATCATCATTCAATACAAAATCAGAGAACTCTGGTACTACAGTACACTCCCGATTATCCGGGCTAATGATGGGGAGGGTCGGCACAAATAATCAGAAAACATGGATAACACAAACTTTCACTTAAATGTCTTGCAATGTTCATAATTTAACTAAAACGAACAATATATTATTTATGCCCTTATTCTGTTATTATAGTGTGCTTCCTGGACTCAATGAGAGGTTTCTTCGCCAGTTCGCAATCTTTTTAGTGGCGATAACATGACTGTAATCTTATTTTAATGATCCATATTAGGCCTGGTTTTGAAAACCACACATCCGTGGCTGTGTGATCACAGATACAGAAAAGTGGTTTGCACGAATGCTTCAAAACCACTGCTCGACATCGGAAACTACAGCACCAGGCACCACGCCACGGTGTCGCGTCTCGAACAAGTCTCCTGGATTGCAACTGCTGCGGGTCGTGTACCTGTGATAACAGAGCGCGGTCGCGCACTGAGAAGCTTGGAAAACAGAAACACGGTTCTCCTGTGAATGCAGCTAGCGTGCAATAACTTCCATTTTACAAAGGCTATTCTGATTGAAATGATGAGTGCAGTGTATCCTAGCATTACTGCAGTAATTCTGATGATAAAAGCGTCCGATTTTACTTTTTAAAAAAAGATCGCCAAAAAAATTGAGCGAGAGTGAAAATCATGCAAGGATAATCGACAACCCGGATAATAGGGAGTCTACTGTATTTGCAAGTAAATCATTCCTTCTAGTGGAAAAATGATGTAGCGATCTCACATACAAATTATTTTTAAGGAACAAAAGTTTAAATACTTCACTTTTGAAAAGTGTATTTCACCTCTCAGTGATATTTTGGCAAGCTTGGGAAGAAAAAATCCATTATTTAGCAACTGAACTCCCAGCAATACAAAAATCTATACGTGCAGGGAGGAGAGGCAGAGAAGTGTACTGCATGAAGTAGTCCACGGAGGGGGAGTTACAACTGTTAAAGTTGACCTACGTACCACTCGGATGCTCATTCTGTAAAGTCAAACATTTGTGATGACTCACTTGCACAATGCCATCACTAGCCATGCCATTGCTATGCTTGGGTTATTTTTTTTAAATACCTTTCAATTCAAATAATTAAATGATGGTACAATGTTTATGTAGTTAGCTTTGTTACTAGTTAATGCTAGGATAGATGGTTCAAATTACATTATCTCCAAAATATATTTGCCTTAAACCCTAAAATTATAATTTATGTTGAGTCAGATTTTGCAAATATCTATCATACTGTAAGAGAATTATGCTACATCTAGATATTTAATTGGTTCACTTAATACAAGACCCCTTTATTCTGATAAAAATAAATAATATACACAGTAAGAAAAAGGGTGACTGCTGTGGACGAGTAAGAAAATATCGTGGTGATAAAGGTTGATGTAATCCAAATTTACTTGCCATCAACTATAACTAACATAAAATTTCTTATGTTCTTCTTCATTCCCTTAATATTCAGCATGTTTATTATATAAATGTGATTGACACACAAAAGTGCACCAAGTCATTTTCATATCTTGTTGTTGTATATTTGCTCTTGAAAAAGAAATTATATCTACTGTTACAATAATTATGCACTACTCTACAAGGCGAGGTTTGAAAACAAATTTTTCGTAAACCCAGTGAGGATGAAGATGTTCCAGTCAGGGAAAATAAGTTGTGCATCCTGTGCACATTGAAGCATGGAAACGCATACCTTTACGATAGATATGGAACAATAAAAGAATATAAATGCAATGTTTTTGTATATTTAGGCTGAAAATATTAAAAAATATTCAGCTACATATTTTTGTACCCGAAAATAGAAAATATCACTTTCAAACCTTATACTTCACTGATCGGATAAATTAACAGTGAATTTTGAAGGCTGAACAATATTCAATGTGCATAACAATGTCTCACATTGAAACTCTGCAGAGGGATACAAGAAATGGATCTGCAAAGGGAAAATCTTTATTCTCAAGCTCCATATTAATCCTGTTCACAATAGAAATTTAAGAGGTTTAGATTGATCATCTTTGACATTGACATCTCAAATATGTAACTGTAATGATCCAGGGTTTTCTTCCGCATCAGATTGTTGGTTGACAACAGTTACGCTGGCTATCCTGCCAGCGTCTTCAGGTCGAAGGTCAGACGCTGGCAGGATAGCCAGCGAAACTGTTGTCAACCAACAATCTGACGCGGAAGAAAACCCTGGAGAAATGCAGAGATCAAACCATCGCCGCGGAAACCTACGCTCTAAAACTGTAATGATATTTGTAAGATAAAAAGTACATTTCCATACTTCTCTGAATGCATTTACATGTGACCAATTTATGGCATCCAAGCAGGATGTATGGGATGGAACTGGACAGTTTATCATCCAGGAGGGGAATTGCAACCTCAATGGGCTCATTAATCACATTATTATTTTTGCCAATGACAATAATAGTTTAAAATATAAAAGATTTCCATGTTCATAGGTGGACTTGGGGGGGGGGCTTACATATCGCAGGGGACATCTGTGGGGGGAGGGGGGGGACGTGCCTCCCCCCCCTGCAGATGCTTAAACAATAGACAAGATTTTTATTACGGTTATCTTTACGTTCGTTTTATTTTGTGAATTAAGGAGCCTAAATCATATAATTTAATATTAATAAATTTCATGACAAAATAAAGAGAATATTTTTTGCTGTGATTGTTGTATTTTGCTTTTAATCCCAAATATGAGAAGATCTGTCAGACCCTTAAAGACTCCCCCAGAAAAAAATACTGGATCTGCCCTTGTCCAAGTTTCCACTTTTTAATCAGTCACCAACTTTTAGAACTAATAGCAGTGAAATCAACAGTATTAACATTTCATAAGCAGAAAATATTAAGATGCCCTTTGCTCATGCATAGGACATCACCACAACTCATTTCCCTGTACTCTGAGAAAGAGTCCACAACTCATTCAGGTGTTTCGATTACAGAAAAGATGAGGCAGGAAATTATCTGAGGCCAACATCTGATACCATAGGCGGATCTAGGGGAGGGGGCACGTGCCCTCCCCCAGACCCTTAAAAATATGAAGATTTTTAATACAGTCCCATTATCATTGCGTCCTTTTTCTATTACGAGCTATCCTTGTGCCCCCCCCCCCCCAGAACAAAATCCTGGATACGGCCTTGCTTGTGCCCCCCAGAAAGAAATCCTGGATCCGCCCCAGTCTGTTACGTTGAAAAGTTGTTTTCAATTTACTTTCTAAGAAAAGGGATAAGCATCCTCCTTATAAGGCACCATAAAATGCACTTTGTAAGGGAATCCAAGAAATTAACAAAAGAAATTTGACATGACAGTTATCCCTAATAAGAAATTTCACTTCCATTAACCCTTTCACTGCTGTGGACGTACCTAGTACGTCCGCACGGCAGACTGCTGTGGACGTACTTTTTCTTCCTCCCTGCCATGCGGTCAGCACTTTCGCCGAAGCACTTCGAAGGGTCGCTAATCCGCGACCCTATCCTCGACCAGCTCACCCACGCAGGACCGTCTCCTCGACCCTATGAGCAGGCAGCCTACCTCCCGAAAAGTGACAGCTCTGACTGCAATTTGAAAATCAATCACTCAATACGATCATCAAAAACTTATTGTTTTCATCACACTCCTGCCAATCATGCTATCAAGTACGTCTTTGAACCGTGTTTCTGCGATGAAAAATTACGGTTTTGTTAACTTTGCTAAAATGGCCATTTTTCCGGTTGTCCGCAGCCACGTTTTTGGAAAAGTTAACAAAATCGTTATTTTTCATCGTAGAAACACGGTTAAAAG
This sequence comes from Ischnura elegans, assembly GCF_921293095.1. Classification (NCBI taxonomy): domain Eukaryota; kingdom Metazoa; phylum Arthropoda; class Insecta; order Odonata; family Coenagrionidae; genus Ischnura; species Ischnura elegans. Next base: position 113,801,300 of record NC_060249.1, on the reverse strand, counting down.
GCATGCTTGATTGCTTCATTGGCAGGATTGCGATGAAAACAATCATTTTTTGATGATTGGATTGAGTGATTGATTTTCAAATTGCAGTCAGAGTGGTCCCTTTTCGGGAGGTAGGCCCCCCGCTGGTAGGGTCGAAGAGACGGTCCTGCGTGGGTGAGCTCGTCAAGGATAGGGCCGCGGATTATCGACCCTTCGGATGGTGTACCACACCCATCCTGGAAGTACCTGCTCCATGGGCCCAGGAAACGCATTTTAATATTTTCGCCGCATGTGAGGAGTAGGTTTTCGGAGATTGAACAGCAGCGAAAGGGTTAAGCCATTCCATTAATGTTTTAAAAAGACGTCAGAATTGTTGGGTAGATTAAACTGCGACTGCTTACCTATTGCACAACATATATATATATTATATATAACATATATTATCCTACAATGGACAAATTCGATTCATTTTAAACATTACTCATCCAAATCTTTCACATGTTAAAATAGCTGTTTGAGAAATTGATAGTGGTAACAAAATCATGACTGTGGATACAGGCTGTGATGGATTCATAGAGGAGCTTCAAAAATGAGGTGCATACTCAGCGAAACGAGAATGAGGTCACACACTACTTAAGCACTATTCCACTGTGGTGTAATCAGAGAAAAATCTGACTTAGGGAAATCTTACCTCGGGAAGGAAAGAAATCGTAGGAGTTTCCAGGGAAATGAAAGCTTTTCCCAAGAATGACTCCATAAGGCTTCTGAATGGAATGCAATGTCATCTTGAGAGAACTTAAATACATTCTCTTCAATGTGTTTCGAACAAATAAGGTACAACAGGAAATCAATTGGGCTAACATATTTAGATATAATTACAACTTACCACCCTCACAGTGGCGGCCTTGGAACCCAGGTAAACAGCTGCAAATCCCAGGAGAAGTGCATGATCCCCCATTCATACACTGGGGGTAGCATAGTGCCGTCCGGCAGTGCTGACCCATGTAACCCTCGGGGCACTGACAAATACGCTCTTGGTTACACCAACCTCCATTTGCGCACTTCCGATCACATTCAGGGTCCGGCCCTGTTTGACCCGTTGGTGTGGAAATAAAATTATGAGATTGACCTGTTTACGGGCAAGTGCTATCCTTACCATTTAAATACGAGGCTATTATAGACATAAACTAATTTAGGAGAAAAAATAAAGTGAAAACGTCACATTGTAGATATGATAACATATATAAAGCCACTCTACAAAACATAAAAAATGCAAAGTAAATTTACCTCGCTGTGCACATTCTTTCCTCAATCTGAGACGAAGAGGTGTACCAGGCAATGGTTTTCCTTTCCTACTTTCAATCAAAAGGCCTATGCCAAATGACGCTATACCAGAACTATTGCCCGAACAAGGAAGAAAGACGCTGAAAACTTGACGATAAACACAACATACATTAACTTGAAAATTATAAAATTTCAACGATATGTATCCAAGTCTAAACAATAAAGTATTCACCTTTAGGGCGTCGAGGCACTCGGCCAACAGTTCTCACAGATATCACAGGTGCTTCCAAAATACTCTCATCGAACGACTGTAGACGATCAAAATTGTAATAGTACTTTTTCCCGCCTGATTTCCACGTAAAATTTACGTAACTCACCTTGAAAAGAAAACTATTTCAATAAATTCGTACACGCTACACTTAAAGGAAAGACATATAACTATCATGTACTTACTTCGGAAGGTATAATCGGCAAATATTTTTCAAAATTGGGGTCGAGAATATATGGCAAAACATGTCCATCCACAATAGCATATATTTTCATTGCAAATCCTTTAAATATAAAGTAAATTAAATTGACAAGTTAAAATTTAAATTAAGTTCAAGAAATCGAAAGCACGGGTAATGAAGCATCGTACCACTGAACATTTTTACTTGTTGTTGATCAATCCACAGGGACAAGTCGTCTCCACTAACTCCACTGTTGACACTCCCACGACTGGAAGTTCGAGTGACCTCTCCAAGCAGAAGAAATGACAGCATCCATGTCTGCCACATGATGAATCCTTGAAAGGGCGATAAGGACGTATATCCTGCTTACGGTGAACCTGATCGAGATCGGTACAGCTAAACAGCAACATAAATCACGCTCGCTGCATCAAAAGAAAAAAAAGTAGCCTTGTTTTGCTATCGCCAAATCTATTCGTACGTCCAACGACACATCTGCAGATGACAAGAAAGATACAGATCTTTATTCAAACAACCCCTAGATCCCTACATACAGTACGTTGACCGTACAATGACATGATTGAGAGTTAATATTACCAAGAAACGTCATTACTTCAGGAACGCATATTGCGCATTGCAACCATGTTGTTAGGTAGAATTATCTGGATGAGCGGTTGTCCTGGCAACGTAGCTTTGGTATCAAACGATAGGATCACCAATAAGGTGTATTGCCGCTTTTCTTCCATTCATTCAATTGTGTACGTTGCATAATCGGCAAATAACAAGTCCCCGCGCTTTGATCTATCGAATCCCATTTCGTAATACCCAACGGGATGAGTTGGTAACAAGATACACCGTAAAGAACTGGCTGTCAGGAGGTGGTGGGCGGGAGGGTCAGGTTGGTGTGACCTCGAAACACATCGATGTCCCAACAGCGAAAAGCCAATGGGAAGTAGCCATCGCATTAAAGCAAAAGGAGAAGTGCCTTCGAAGTAAAAAAATGCAAGTAACACAACCGGTCTCTCAAACTGACAATTCCAATTGACGCAATTCTGCCGAAGCCGGCCTTAACGCTTCGCATTGGGGAATTTCCGACAAACAATGCTCTGAAGCACGGAGATGCATACTTCTAGGATAAATAAGGGCACAATAAAAGAACAATTACAAAGATTTTTGTGTTATATTTACGCTGAAAACATAAAAAAAATACTCAGTTACAGATTTTTTGTACCGGAAAATAGAAAAAGAACACTTGCAAAGCTTCTACAGAACTGAAGTGGCGATTTCATATTGTTCCCTAGCAAGGGATAAGAACTACTGACATACTTTTAACCATATTTTAACATACATTACATAGGCAATTTTAAAGGAGGAATGCTTACAGCGCCTATTCTACAACTGTAGAATAGGAAACCCTGGTTCAACACCTTTCACTGAGAATCACAGCTTAATAAAATATTTGATTATGAGTTAACTCATTGCATTCACAAAAAAATCAGAAAGGAAATACCACCTGTCTTCAAACACAACCAAAATGAAATACAGCGATCAAAATGAATTATTTGAAATAATAAACCACATAAAATTGCATATAAAAATCTTACAATTTTTCATTAAATAAATAGAAAACAAGAATAGAATCTGACATAAAAGATGCATAAAAAATTGTATCATGAACTTCCATATGAGAGTAGCTGTCCACTGATAAGAACGTAAACAAAAAATACAGGATTGTTCTTAATCCAGAAATAGCAACATCACTATCTTTTCAAAGATGGGTTTTCCATTCTCCCAAAAACCATTTGCTGAATTATACATAAGACAAAATTGTGCACTTGATGGAAAGAAATTCTGTTGACAGAAATATGTGATTGAAATAAATCACACTGATTTCTTTAACCAGTCAAAGTGATACAACTGTGCCTTATGTAAGGCACTTGTGCAATGATAATAGCATTCATAATCGAGGCATAATTATTTTAATTTCATCAAATCCAAGAACATTAAAAATAATGGCAGTGATGCAAATAAAATTTACTACTGAAAATCAATATCTAAATTTTTGATGCCACTGTCATTTCTTTGAGAAGTTTTTATGACATCGTACAAAATATACAAGCACAGTCACAAAGAAGTCTAATTAATGTACCCTATGTGGTGCATTTTTCACATTTTCCTTTTTTTTACAAAGATGATGTTTAAAACATAGTAAAAGTTAAATTCCGAGTCACTGCTCAAGGATGCAATCAGCAATGTAATCAGTCATACGACTTTTTTGCCACGCTCAACCAAATTATTAATTTCATCTCTGGATAAAAATAATGCATGTAGCTTAAATTTCAGTGTCAGTCAATTTCTCTAAAACTAATGGCACTACAAGTTTTCCTAGTATTTACCAAAACATTTTTTTACCAATATGCATAGCCATTACTGAACGATCAATCACCACCATAAGCAACTCTTGCACTTTTTTAAATAATCTATATTTGCATATATATATAAAAAGATGACAACAAGCAAAATTTACTTGGGGACCCTTTCTTGTGCACTTACACTTTTACACAGAATGATGAAACCTCATTCAATATTAATGTACACAGAAAAAGCTTCACAAGCATGCAACTCTTCCATTCACAAACAATCACACTAGCAAAAATGAGAACAGGATAGAAGGTGCAGAAAAGATGGATAAAGGAACAGCACAGCTTGAGCATAACAATTGGGAGAGACGGATTACACATAGAAAACTGTAAATAGTATCCAATATGCACTCACGGTGGAGATTCACTTAAATTTGGCATAGAGTACTTTCCTTACAAAATGGCATAAGTAGCCACGTTAAGAGCCCAACATTTTTCTTGGAGCCAGTAAAAACAGTAATAACCTTACTGTACAATAACAAAACTTTAACATGGGTATGAAAGTAATATGAGATGCAGGAGCAGTGTAAAGTGATGACAATAAAAGAGATTTATCCAATAGACAAAATGCTAGCTGAAGGAATGTAATAAGAAGAGGGTGGGGCAGAAATATGTGATGTAGAGTAGTGAACATAAAGAAACTACTCACCAAAGTTGATTCACACATACTTATATTACATGTAGGTTATTGACTAAGAATTTTTAATTCACTAAGTGGTCCTGGCACATCTACACATACACCATTTTCTAAATTCTAACTATGCAAAGAAGAGCACTAAACCTTCATCACTCAAAGGTAAATCCTCAAAATATTTTTTCATGGTACTACTGAAGTGCTTTTGAAGCTAAATCATAGAAAAGTAAATACTTGAAAATTCACAGAGAAAGCTAAGTATCCAGGGTGGCTGCAGAAATCTTATTTCCAATTACCTGAGTACTCTTCATCCCACAGAGAGAAATAGTCATTCAACACAATGAATCCAACTTCGCCATAGTTAACTCTTCATTAGTATTGTAAGGTCAGATATAGCTGGAGGGACAATATTATCATTCATTACTCAATATTCCTTTTCACATTCAGCATATGAAAAGGCCAGTTTTTCACAATGGTACACAATAACACACAAAAATTCTTGCGAAAACTGCTTCAAATAATGCCAAATACTTTCATATTAACACAATTTAAACAACATCAGATGATATATTAGTGAAAATGCAAAGTCTGCTTTTAACTGATACAGCCACACAAAATCAATACTTTAGGATGCTATAAAATGTGCAAACTGCAGAGGTAATTATAAAGACATAATACTTTTGAAAACATTCAAGAGGTACTTGCAATGAAAAATAATTACTCTCCTCTATTATCTCTCCCTGAGCATAGCAATTCTGTAGTAATTTCGCATCCATAGCCACCCTGTATACAGCATATTGTACAACACACAAAACTTCTTAAAATCGTCTACAAAGGCAGTGTTTATTTGAGGACGAAGGAAGAGCCACTTGGGTACCATAGTTAACAGCCAGAAGCTAAAAAGTTACAAATGAAGTGTTCCATCATTAATTGCTCCATATAATATCACTTGGTAAGGTCATCTTCATTCCTAACATTAAATTCATGAATGAAGAATACCCAACCCACTGAATCAGCCTACCAGGTTCATTTAAATTATTACTATATAAATATCCACTGAAAAACCTCTGTAATATGATCTCAGAGCAGCATTAAAAAAAAACAATATTGCAAACAAAGCAAATATTAAACATTAAGATCATTTTAATCAATTTAACCAAAATGATTCATTTTAACCTTTTTATCTCCATAGCTGCCATCTGGCACAAATGAAAGATTTATCATCTATATTGATTATCCTTATTTTGACTGCTCCAAACATTTGGTAGTTAACACTTTGAGGGTAACTTGTTTTTAAGGAGTGCCTCCGCTCCTGGGGGCCCATATTTCAATAATTTCAAAAATCAGTTCGTAACATCCTACTCATTATTATTGGGTTGATGTTAATTCTGTCTTTTTTTCCCATACGTGGGATGTTGAAAATTTTTAAATATGTTTCATCCGGGCAGTAAAGATAAGACATAATATTGCGTCTCCCACTGTTGTAGGTAAAATGCCTATGGACGTAATATGAAGTCTTTAGCCCTCTAAGTGTTAACACTTACCTAAATAATTAGTAACATTAACAATATGCAAGAATACTCGCTTCGCTCATTGAAAAAAAATGAAAAATCTGCAAAAAATCTATCAAAGCACATAAAAAGATTGCTTCATTAACTAACGCATTTTAGGGCACATCCATGGCATTGAAAATAGCAGTTTCTTAGATAAAACAGGCTAACATAAAAAATAAGATTCTTATGAGATTCATGATATCTCACCTCATCAAGGACAAAGCTAGCCATAGCTTACAAAAAGAAAAATCGCAAAAGAAAATTTACTTAACAACATTTGGAGTTCTTATCAACATGGTGATTGCACATTTTATGCACAACAGTAAAAAAACACTAAAACATAAAAAATTACAAAGTAGGCTAGAACTACTTTCCACATAAAAAGAGAGGTTTTAATACTACTGAGATTTTGTAATGGATTAAAAAAATATGTTAGGACAGCTTCCAATATTTGCACATTTTTTGAGAAGTGTCTCCTTATCCTACACCCCACCCTCACTCAAAAGCTAATGCATACGATTTGACCCAAATCTGACACTCCATCACCAACTATGGACAGGCAGTAAATTTAAGTGGTGAGTATTTATCTGCTTAGAAAACAGCAAGTGCTGTGGATGAGAGGACCAGCAAATTATTTCCCTTTTCATTATTTGTCTTATAATTTGGTTTCTTCCATCAGTTAAACATAGGTGGCCATAGCTGATGGAGACTGCTCTTCAGGCCTCCGCTTGTTACCACCTCCAGCTCCATACTGCCCTATGAAAGACCCATCTTCCGTAAAACGACCTGCAACCAAACAAACAAGAGAAAAAAACCTATTACACCAACTTGCATTGGTAAATATCATTCAAAACCAGGAGTGAAATTAACACTAGGTTACTGAAAACACTTAAAAAGTGAAAACTAAAGCTACTGAGACTGTCACATACTCTTAATCCAAAATAAACCAGAGACCACAATCAACATCACACTAGTACCCTCAAAAACTATATTATACATGTCCAGTTTTGTAGCACATAGCTATCAGTAAATCACAAACTTATAACATGCCAGGAGATTATACTCCAAGTAGGTACTCGGTTAGCATGCACAAGTTAAGCGAGACAAGATTTGTAGGATCAACTAACAATGTCAGGATAAGAGAGCCTGCATCCACAAATTTAAAAAAAGACAGTGATAAACAGTAACTAAAGTTTTAAAAATGAACAAAGAAATTTCAGATGAATATGATGCCTAAGAAAACTGGGTATTTGCACTTTTTGATAGCAAAAAACTATTTGCTAGAAAATTATTTTAACTTCTCTTCATATAGATCATGTTTTTCATCTTTAAGGAAAAAAATTTGATCAAAGATCATGTAGAATGAGTAATTCACATCATTTCCCCCCAATAGTACGATTCTTGGTCGTTTTTAATAGATATGCAAATACTCGTACATGTTTTCGACACTCGAGCATGACATTTACAATTTTTAAACTGCTGGAGCAATGATTTTTGCACCTCTTTCCCACAAGTTTATTTACAGTAAACTCCTGATTTTACGAAGTCAGTGGGACCGGAAAATTGGCACTTCGTAAAATCGAGTTTCGTAAATTCAAACCTTTTTCATAAGTCACGAAAAAATGTTCGCTTTTGTTTCTTCCGCCGTTTTTTGTCTTTAGTGGTCTTATTTAAATGTTTTCGGTGGTTATTCTCGGTATTATTCATAGAAAAGGCTTTTTGTTATCGATTTATGCTGTGAAAGATCGTTAAATAATTATACCACCATAAAATTCTCATTTCTCGTTCATACTTCAACATCAACGATCGCTTAAGAAATTCCCGACCAGTTTTAGAAAACGTAATCAAATAATGAATTGCAAAGTTTATTATAAGAATTTAATGTTATAAATTTGTGGTTAGGAGCGAATAACAACTATTAAGTTCGCGTAAGATATATATTTGTTTCCAGCACCCACGGAATTTTAGCGGCAGCCGGCCTAACCGCCATTTATGTCGCCCTCTATCGCTCAGTGACGAGAAAAAAAAGAAGAACGAGGGCCTCATTCCGTTACGATCATAAATTACGTAGGATATGGTTATCTTCTGGCGAATATTTGAAGTAAATTCTGTTTGAGTTCTCTGTCCAGATACTGTGCTCCGTCATCTTAGCAGACATTGTTACGAAAGACTTTATTCTTCATCAGGACCATATTCTTCATACCGGGTGTGAAGTGCTATGTTCATATAGTATTTCTCTCTTCTTTTATGCCGACAGGAGCAAGGTTCCAACAGGAAAACGACAGGAGAAACATCTTCCATTATCGGAGAAATAAAGAGAGAAACGTTATTTTTCGCATTGATTGTTTTCCTACAAGAGATGTTTCATCATTTCTCAACGTGTGTGAAGTATTGGTTCACTTGCGTGGATTCCCAAAAATGACACGCAAAAACCTGCACATTCACCTCATTTAGTTTTCGTGTCCCTTTATCCGCCGTATTGAAAGTTATGCAAAGAATCATTGACGTAGAGAAAAGATTTTCTTAGCTTTAGCACTAAAAAATAGTCGCGCCATAATCGTAAATAAATATAGTGAGGAAAGAGCAAAGAAAATAATTTCAATTGAAACGTCAGCAGAGAAGAAGAGAGTCAATTATAAGCGCAGCTCTATTTCCCCGACAGTGGAAGATACTTCTTCAGCCTCTCTCCGGTTAATAACTTACCCCCGTTGCAGGTAAATATGAACCATGCCCTTCTCCACAATCGGGGAACGTTCCCAGTGGGTGGGGTGAATAAGAGTGGGAGGGGGATTGCCTGGGAAGCGGTCAGCTTATGGTGGGGTGAAAGGGGCAGGAGAAAGAAGGATGGGGAAAGGGCTTTCAGCTCTGCCTCAGTCTACTTTTGGGGGGCGTATTTTTCTACGACGCACTCAAGCTCCGTAACCTTAGGGGGGAGGATGAATGGGAAATGCTGGGGAAGGAGGGGTTTGGGATGCATAAGGTGGGTGTCAGCAAGATCAGCAGAAGGCCGCGGGAGGAAGTAAACAAAGACTTCGGAAAGAAAGATCTCTCGGCATGGGAAAACGGGGAGACGCGCGAGAAGAAAGTTCATGGTTAGAGTTAGAAGTGCGTCTTCATTACGAGTAGCCTGAAAAATAAGTTTGTGGTTAATAGAACCCAATACTAAGATATTTAAGTTGTCTACTCAGGAAGGCTATTGTATACACGAAAAGATACTACTAAAAAAATCTGTTATTTTTTCTTTTTGCCCTTCTCCATCGCCGCTTCCACCATGGTTTCTCACTTGCATAAATGGGAATGAAATTGGGGACCTAACTCGTTAGCCAGATAAAAATATCTTAATGTTTGGAGGGCAGCTTGTACTTCTTTTTTATTTGGTGAAATTACTTCCTCACTTTCATCTTCGTCGTCACTGCTATTCTGACTAGTCCCAGCCGCTGCTTCTTCCGACGTATGTACCGGCGTCCCATTGTCGCAAGCCCGGAGATCATCGTCAATGGCATATTAATCGTTTGATGTTGCGCGCTGTGCTCTTCCAGCTTTTTTCCAAGAATTTTTCAAAATCATCTTTTAAGCCTCTAATACCCTCCGTGATTTTATCCGCTGCAGCTTCCTGAAGGTATAACGCAACGAATCAACTATAGCCGCGATATTATAGCAATAGAATTTCTAGTAGGCAAGTTGTATCAGTTACCAACCTCGAGAACATCCTCACGATGCGCTATCAAAGGGAATCCGGCCGATTTCCAGCAATTTGCGATTGTACTGGAGGAAATAAAGTACGTCTTTGAACCGTGTTCCTGCAATGAAAAATGGCAATTGTATTAACTTTGCCATTTTAGCAAAGTTAACGAAATCGTTATTTCTCATCGCAGAAACACGGTTCAGAGACGTACTTAAAAGCCTGATTGGCAGGAGTGCGATGCAAACAATTATTTTTGATGATGGCATTGATTGATAGATTTTCAAAATGCAGTCAGAGCGGTCACTTTTGGGGAGAAAGGCTCGGAGGGTCGAAGAGAGGGGCCAGCGAGGATGAGCTCGTCGAGGAAAGGGTCCCGGATTGGGGACCCTTCGAAGTGCTTCGGCGAAAAGTAGTCAAATAGTCTTCGAAGTACGTTCACAGCAGCCTGCCTTGCGAACGTACAAGGTACGTTCACAGCAGTGCAAAGGGTTAATTAGAAGTGTACGAAATACCCCGCGCGACCTTCTTGACATGTTAAACTACGAAGTATTGTCGATGCGATGTTTACGAATAGGCACGTAAATAGAGGCATTATGTCAGTCGCGATATTTTACTTAACTCCTACTTCCCCTAATTTCCCACCGTGAGGTTTTAGGCGAACACTTTCTCTCCAAAGTTGCACTATCATTTACGATTTCACACTTTTGATGAACCACAGTTGGAAGCGCTGATTTTTTTAGCTACATACGCCGGCGTAACTAGTTTTGTTGACAAATATTTCGCCATAGTTCGTAAAAACGAATGCCTTTCGCTCCTGGGGACCGATCCGGGGTTCGTAAATTCAAAAAATTTCGTAAAATCGAAACTTCGTATAATCGAATAGCACCATGTATTTACCATTGGCTTTTCGCCGGGACCGCACTATCACTTCGTATAATCGAAAACTTCGTAAAATCCTGCTTCGTAAAATCGAGAGTTTACTGTATCACTTTTCAGGGTCCCTACTGATGGGTTTGCAAAAATGGCTAACACTTGGAATGGCAATTGAAAACATTAAATTTTCTAGCCACATATCAAACTAAATGCATATGAAAATTGAGTTCCATATTGAATGAGTGCTTTTCAAAGAAAAAACTGTTAATTTTAATTTATAACAAGTTTAATGCATAAGGTAGCAAATAAAAATCTTTACTGGGTCCACTAGTATCACTCACATTATATAAGGTAGGGACGAGCAGGAAGAGCATTTCTTATTTAGGTAAAAGAAATTTTTTTCACCCATGTTCATAGAAGGGGATTGGGAGAGAAAATAAATTTTCATCACCTATGCCTTGCTTAGCACAATTTCAATATAGTGCAAACTCATTGCTCGGGGAAACTTCCCAACGCTGCTTTGCCTAATCAAATAGCCTTAACATTCTCTTGATAAAACGCGAACTTGCACTAAGTACACAAGAAATTACTCTCATTTTACACATATAAATAGTATTTCTTGCCTCAAATCTTATTCTTTGTTTATAGATTCGTTGAAATCCATTGCCATGCAAAGCCAAATGGTCACTGCGTATGCGAAGTTCATTGCCGATTTAAAAAATGGAAAGACTTTATTTGCCTGGATTTATCATAAATGGTCTAATGATATTCCTCTATCACAGGCAGTTATTTGTGCAAAATCTGTGACTTTATTTGAATCTATAAAAGAAGTAAGAGTAGTGATTGCTCCGAGACATCTCTGATGTAGCTTCAATACAAAGGACCTGGGTGATGCAATACTTATTTTTAGACTGGTTTCAAAATTCGTCACCTGTGGGCATTGCATTGCAAACCCCTGAGCAAGCATGTTTTCTCCTAGATGTCAGCCCACCCACACAACAGGAAGGAATTTCAAAAGCAGGAACAAATATTATTTAACAGGAAAAAATGTCTTTGAATGCGTGCCTTCTACCTTTAAAGATCTTTAAACTACGAATGTTTACATAAATAAGGTTATCCAAGCCCATTAATAAGAAAATATATGGTTTATAGGAAATTCGATACCCAAGACCTATGCTACCAGGAACACATCCTTATCTTCCCCATGTTAACCCTTTCGAGATGGCGGAGTTTTCATCTTAGCGTGACTGCTGTACTGAGCCCCAAGAGACTCTTCTTTCTCGTGGTACGGAGCATTTTTGGAGGACATACAGGCATACCCCGAGTTACGTATGTCTCGACTTACGTAAATCCGTACTTACGTAAGCGATAACCGTATTTCAAATGATTACGTTAATTTTCGAATGCGAGCGCGAAGAAGTAGATATTCGCTCGTACAACTTATGGTAGAAAAAATATCGAATAGTTATAGAGTTTTTTACGTGCTAAAAATAACAAAGTGACCCATTTTTGTCATTCCTCGCAGGAAAATTCATTAATTTCTGTAGAAAAATCGCTTATAAATCCCAAGTCAGCAATCAACGTGAAAATTTGCAGTTCTAGCGATGGATGTGGTGGCGTATGTGGTTGCGCTCATTCCTGTACGATACAACTTGTTATACAGCAATTTCTGAAGCGCCAACGCAAAGGTTCGACTTACGTAAATTTCGACTTACGCATAGTCTGCCGGAACGCATCTCTTACGTAACTCGGGGGATGCCTGTACGTTAAGAAGGGTCACGCGGAACATTTTTCGACCCCTCCCTGCTGGGACTCTGCATTATCTCGGACTCCGAGAGTAGTTGTGCTCCCTCCTTTCCGGGTTTACGACCATACCTGCGGCATTGGTTCACGGTCAACTTATGTATTGCTTATATGTATTTAGCACATGGATAATTGTTGCTTGCACGTAAATTGCAGACTGAATTGAATTCCTCATTTTTTTCTGAGCATTGTCAAATTTTAAACGAAGTTCTAAGGTCAATATTAATGCATTTAATGCAGAAAAAATTTCCATGTTGATGTTTATACATAACTTGAGATATAAGTTAATATTTATCGTAAAATTTCGTTTATAATATACAGTAAAACTTCGATTTTACGCACTTCGATTTTACATCAAGTCTCGTTTTTACGCAGCGGCACTCAAGTCCGGCCGGAAAGCATAGGGAATTGCAATGGTGAAACTTCGATTTTACATCTTTTCTTGATTTTACGCAGTTTTTCGATTTTGCGCAGCATAACCCCAGTCCCTAAGAGGTCGCTAATCTTGATTTTACGCAGTTGTCTTTCGGCTTGTTTTGAAAATCCGACTAGAGCAATATGCAGTTAGGTTATTATTTCGTCTCAATGAGTTGCAGAAATGATTACAGGAACGGTTGAAATGACATCGCGCTGTTGAGCGTGAAACTAAATACATCGCGAATCTAATTATTGCTTCCCCGTGAGCCCTCTCAGTAATATTTCAGGCTCCATTACGAACGCGAATGTCGCTCTTAGTTCAAATTCGCCGTAGAAGGATATCGAAACCTAAAACACACGGCAATCGCCATGTATGCGTAACTACTTTTGATTAAGACATGATCGCTGGAGATATTAACATTATCACCTTTCGTTTATTATTCGACTTATTGATCGATGCTGTTTATATCCAGAATTATGAGCTACGGAATATCTATCCCCAACGCAAGGCTTTCTAGAATTTTGCCAACGCTATGTTTTCCGTCGCCCCAGCGAAATATAACGGCGAAATGAGTCGTTGAAAATACTCCCGTGCCAAAATTTTGGCTTCCAAGGTGATCCAAAAAAGATGTACTTCTTCTCAGTACTTCTAGTATGGACGTAAGTCGATGGTGATTCAACACGATGGTAAAAGCAGCATGCATTGTCTCATTCCCAGGCTAACCCCACATCTGCGGGACAAATGGAGGCGAGGAAAAATTGCTTGCGCTGCGCGCTTATCAGAACCGACTCAACTTGTATCTCATTGTCAGACGGTTTAAGTTAAACATGGTTGGAACTTGAATAGCTATTAGCTTAACTCCGCTATGTGGAAAGCGTTTTAACGGAACGGGAGTTAATGCCCTCGGAGAATAACTCGCGTCGTCAATCGTCATGTAATCGTTGAAGTCAAATTCAAGACGTGAGTGATAAGGCAGTCCCTTTAAACTCAGGAATGGCTTAGCACCATTAAATCGAAATACAAAAAGTGTCCGGTGTTGTTATCAGATAAGGGGAAGCAAAATATTACGTGAAGCTGAGTCACACGGCTTGAGAGTCGAAGGTACCGGCGCTGAATTCGCGGAAGAATGCCGACAGAGAAGCTATTCCCGGAAGAGTCAATCTACTAATGCTAAAATTTCATGGGGAAATGCTTTTTTAATGCGTATAAATTATAAAGAAGGAAAATTTTTCAGGACTATTAGTCATTTTTTATTCATCACGGGCGGCATGACGGCAGTTGCGCGGTCATTTTAATAGCTCACTTAAAAAAAGTGATCTAAGCACAGCAAAAATCTGAATTTCCGAATATCCCGGGTCCTGTGTGCTCCGTATTATCTATGGTATGCTATTTGGAGGTAACCAACAACTGGGGTCATTAGCGCCATGAAGTAAGGGCTGGGGGGATAGGAACCCTATGTTGGCATTAGCCAGGTTGTAATGATAAGCTCAAAAGGGACCAGGACTTAACTTCCCATCTGATGGACAGAGTGGTGCACTCGAAGTGCCCTCCATATTAGACTCAAGTAGGGATAGGGCCATCTCTGATAAGTCTCTGCTACTGCCAGGACTTGAACCCAGGCCCACAGGGTGTAAAGCCTTTGTGATGTATTAGCAAAATTTTGCTCCCTGTTAATGGGGTTAATTTGGATGACTATCCTCAGGTATCTCATTCCTTCAATCTCCAATCTTTTTTTGTCTGCTGGTGGTTACACGGATATCCTGAAAACTGCTTTTAATGAGAATATTTTCGAAAATTAGCTTCTCTGCGACCATTTAGTATCACCATTCCGAAATTTCTCCTAGGTAACAGAAGTAATCTTAGTGCCAGAAATGCTGGCATTTCAACCATTTTGTTCAACCATGGGAAACACTGTTCAGGAATGCAAAGTTGTTTCTCTTAAGGTAACACGTCATCTTTGGTGTTGCTTTTGAGTAAATAAGATTATTAGGCTTCATTTTCCGAGCAATAATGAGCTAGTGTTATCCTGAAAACTATACTCCTCCTCAATACCAACTCTTGATTTTACACACTTTGATTTTACACAGTGCCCATATTTCGGTCCCTCCAACTGCGTAAAATCAAAGTTTTACTGTATATATAACGGCTTCCATTCTCTTGGTCAGGAAAATCTCAGACTGAAATATATGGCTTTCGTCTCCAGGGTCAAGAAACTTCCACACGTATATTTACGTCTTTAGTAGGGAAAAGGTTAAAAAGGTCTCGTACAACGCATATTCGATTAGCTCAAAGACTTCATGGAACGCATCCCTTGCACTAAGCGAGGCATGGGTGTATATCCACACACAGGTAAATCACAGGCCTTTTGTTTCATTTGCATTATGCAATACCCGACAAATGACCTCAAGAATACAGTTTGAGAATGCAACATTCTCGTGACAAAACAATCATTGAAGGACAATTGGAAGGGAAGAACACCAAAGGAAGGCTTTGAATGAGATATATGGAGCTGGTAGTGCTGGGATTGAAAAAGAGGTATTATGTAGTGTTTAAGTATAAGCTGATGACAGAATTGAGAGGAGACCCAATCACACTCTTGAATAAATATTAAGATTAATCTTTTGAATCGGGCTGTAAGCAGTCTACATAAAAATTGGGCAAACAATTGACTGGCAAGTGCGAGTATGACTGAATGAGACAAGTCATCACTGCCATTCCTTGGGAGTTTATCTCACGCCGCCATGGATGAGGATTATTTCAAGAAGAAAGAAAGCCTGTGGTTAACTACAGTGAAACCTCGATATAACGACACCCCACGGTGCACTAATAAACACTCGCTATAGCGAATTGTCGCATTACCGGAGGTGGAGCAAATAATAGCCAATATACCTGTTGCGAACAGATATACAGGAACAGGAGTGGTGCGGCGACAGATAAATATCTATCCGATAAACGTAAGCATAAATCCAGGCGAAAGGCGATGTTTTTTTGCATCACTAAATTTCCTTACTCAAATAACGACCAACTATTCGAACAATTTATAAGCGCCGCACTGAATAAAAATCATGCAAAGCATTGTTTCGTCATCATTATATTTATCGAACGACAGTTTACCACATAAATTTGAGACTGAGCACTCCATTAACTTCATTTCTAACAGATCGCTAGCAATTACAGAGGTTAAGGAGTCTTCATGAAAGTCTTCCGGCGGTGAAACCCTCGCTATGGCGAGAGCCAACACCGAAAGGGTCTCGTAAAAACGAATTTTTTAACACGCTTATTATAGGGTCAATTGACGGTGCATCGGCTATCTCTCGTAATAGCGGGGGTGTCGTTATAGCCCGTACTCGCTTTAACGAGGTTCCACTGTATGTCCGCATCAGGAGGGGGAGAACAAGCCATTACATGAAGATGAAGCAGATGGAAAAATCAGAAGTGCCACTACAGCCTTTGTAGAATAACACCTATGAAGAAGGGTGAAATAGTACAATAACTTGACTGCTGCATCAAATTTATGAGATAAAAATCTAGTTAAAGGAGCCAAAGTTCAAAAGGGAGAGATTATACTAGATTATAAGTTTAACAATTACAGTGATAATTTCCCATCAGCAACTTAAATGCGGTGCCGCTTCATATATGGTTCACAACCATTAAAAGCAATGCACATAATTAGCTTATTAAGTGCCCATGACAAAAAATACTGGGCGAGGAGTCTTTTCCCCATTTTTATTGACAATTACATGGTATTAATGCTGAGGAGGAAGATTGGTTATCACAGATGTAAGAGCTATACAGCACAACAAAATGATCACAGGCACCTAATTATGCTAAGCTGCACTACTCATTAAACAGAATTTCTATCAGACCTTAAATTAGGTAAAATATTTAGACTAAGATTTAAAGTCTCCCATGCTCATGAGCTAATTAACTCACCCATAGAGTAACTTCATCACAAGGTACAGGTAAACTAAGATAATTATCACTATAACATCATCTCAATCATCTATAGCAAAAAAGTAAGACATGATGGTGTTCAATACTTCCCAATATAGGTTTAGCATTACTCCCTGGAGCATAATAAATTCTTTCCCTTTAACCTATAAAATAATTAATAATAATCATACTATACAGCTTGTCACACATCCAAGTACTAGCACAAATGCAGGAGAGAGCAGAACAGTTTTTTATGCACTTCCCGAGAATAAAGTCATAAGCAACACTTATTATAGACTACCTAAGATAGTTAAGTAAATAAGAGTAATTATTGGCATCTACGTCAGCTGACATCAATTCAATGTACTGGAGTCTGGCTATTTCCCCGAATAAGAATGTTGCAAACTATTCAGCACTAATGCAGCCTGTGCCACTTCTAGTTATGAACAACTTCAAGACCCAACAGTAACAAGAAAAACATACCCTCAAATTTTGAGGAAGGCATGAGTTTGAGACTCGGGATGTTCTGATCTAGATCTTTATACCTCCAATTTTCAACTCTGAGGAATTTTAGCTTTTAAATGGTATCACCAGGCAAAATGGCTCAGACACCAAAATAACATACTTTTTGTGGTTACAAAAACTTGATTTAGCATTGAGGCGTTACTGAATAGTCTTAAAAATTTTAAGAGTGATACCAATTTTATGACCTACAAACCCTTCAATAATAAACAATTGAAAAAATATGTGTTCGTGACTGTGTCTATTTTTATCACCTTACAATCTCTTTTCCCCCCACCTTATGTGGCTCCTTGAACTACCATGTACAATTAGCACTCTTATAATGCCTTTCTAATTATCTCTCCGTTGCTGCTATTATATCTTGATATCCTCGTAAAAACATAATGAGCAACAAACTAAGTGGATGAGATGACGCATCCAAGAGTGCAAACTAACAGGTAAGATGAAAAAGGGTCAACTAAAATAAATGGTACATTTTCTACTAACCAGGGTTAGAAGAAAATACAATACAGTAGAACTTGTTTAGTACGTTTCTGAAGGGACCACAAAAAATGAACGTACTAACCAGGAAAACGTACTAACGAGGAAAGTAAATAATAACAGTTGGGGCAATGGCAATCTGTGGAAAAGTCGTCATAATTACAATTACTATCGGTAGTTCTCGTAGGATCGCCTTCCTGAACTCTTTTCACCTTTAAAATGAAGAAAATGGGCGCTAGATTGAAAAACAATACCATGTGAATAAAAATCACAATGTTCCATAGATTTCCTGAAGACAATTACTTGAAAACGGCGTCTATCTCCCGTGATTTATCCTATATATATATACTTATAGAAAGAGGACAACTGATGCTAAGTCATTTCTTCTTTCTCACAGCGTTCTCAGAGAATATGACAACAACCCTGAGTATGTCAATGTTGTTTTTATAAATCATAAAAATTGGACAAAATTATATGACCTTAAAATTACGGCAACAGCCGTACACATTCGCTTCTGGAATGATACCATATCGATTGTTGTTCGATCGATATATCGATTGATAACACACAGGATT
Organism: Ischnura elegans; assembly: GCF_921293095.1. Classification (NCBI taxonomy): domain Eukaryota; kingdom Metazoa; phylum Arthropoda; class Insecta; order Odonata; family Coenagrionidae; genus Ischnura; species Ischnura elegans. The sequence continues at coordinate 113,782,695 of NC_060249.1, read as the reverse complement.
ATTAGATTACGACGTAATTACAAGAAGATTTTGTATTATAGTTGAAATTTACTTTCAATATTTGTCTAATGTCGTCTGCTTCCGTTCCGAGATCAAGTATTTTTAAGCTAAGCTTCGCATGGAGATTCAGAGCATCGTCTGCTCCCAAAACGGTAGTCAAGAAAACTATGCACGTACTCGACGTCGAGTTTACGGAGTACGTGCAGTACTGCTTTAGATAAAGTGGGAATTGGATAAGACTCATTTCTTCATCATGATAACTCGTGCAATAGCAACAATTGAGCACTCGCGAAATTTGTGCGCAGCAGCGGGCACTCCAAAGGCGAGGAGCTAGGGGTGGGGAAAATTGGGGCTTCTCATTGGCTGTAGTTTTTCATAGTCAGACATTCCCGAAAAATAACCGCATTTTATTATTCATCACGTCACAAAAATTTCATTTGGATAAATCACGGTCGAAGAAAGATGTGTGTTAATGGAGGTTTACGACCTTTAAGAAGATATTAGAGAACGAATTGCGGGTTGCGTCACAGCAAGCTATTGAGCGTACTAACCAGGAAAGCGCAATTTTTTCAAACGTACTAACCAAATACTTTTGCCTGTATTTTGTTCGGATGGTACCGGGACCGATGGAAATCGCCGTACTAAAGAGGAAAACGTACTAAGGAGGAACGTACTAACCAAGTTCCACTGTAATTGGCAGATGAAAACACTACCTTATAAAGATCATGTATTGCAAAATTAAGGGTTACTGCGGCACAATAAAGCATTAAAAATGGTTTTTGCAAATCAACAGGGCGAAGTTCTACCTCACGACAACAATGACCAAGCATTTTCAGAAGCTTTTTTCAAAGACTCAAAAATAGATGTAAAGAAATTCTTATATGCACTGTGTTTGAAGAATAACTGAAAAATTCTTTAGTATGATTCAGGTATGTTTCGTAAAAAAATTATCACACAGTTTTCACCTTCACATATTAACTGCAGTCTCCTATATATTTTACAAAATTTTATTCAATTTCCAAATATAATTCATCTACTATCAAAGGGAAAATGGTGAAGGCCCTTTTCGTAAATACAAAATAGTTTTCATCGATTATGACACCCATTTAATTTCCTCATGACCAGGGCTTACCAAATAATAATTAAATGATAATATTATTCTTTTGCTAATGTGTGACCCCTGAGGTTTTGATTACTTATACACTGATGTTCTTTCAACAGTAAAAAAAAAACATGTAAACTCAAGTTCTATGCTTACTAAATCACCACCATGCATTACTTAGCTTTACTATTGCATTACCACTAAAATTCACTAAAGTAACAAATACCACATAAAACTACCCACAGATAATTCTTCCGCTTCAGTTGAACAAATAAACCAATTATTATTTGTAAAAAATGTTTAAAATCAATTAAGTATGACAAAAAACTAATGGAAAATTTTATACCATTATAATTGGTAAAAAAAAGGAACTAAATATTTAGGTTTCTCAGAAAAAGTATTCAGTAAAAAAATTTGGAAAAAAAATCACAATAGATTTTATGTATGCATTCATATTCCTATAAGATATCACGTTTGCTATGCAACAACTAAAATTATTCCTACAACATTCATAGTGCCCATCAAACCAGTATAGAGTACCTTCTGCAAGACACTTCAGTTTGAAATGAGATTCAAGCTGCCATTTACACAAGAGTGGCAAAGGCTGCTGACGTGGACTCTTCCGGTTTCTTGTGCCGACCATACTGCCCAATAAATGAACCATCTTCATTCATACCCTCTATAGAAAAGTGGGGTAAAAGAAGCACAAATCAATAAAAATGGAAAATAAGCAATCCATTTCAGCAACTAAAGATCTAAATTGTTGGCTATATGTACTTTCCAAGCATAATCAATCATAACAAAAACTTTAATAACAAAAAATGCTACTGAAAAGATTAAAAAAAAAATGGTGAGCGAGAAAAAAAGCTATTCATGAACTATTGAACCAAAAGAAAATAAAATAATTGCTTCACAACCATTCTTAAAATAGCACAACAAATTCTGCAGCCTAGCTTCAAAATTATCAAATAACAACAATTCTCTTTTTCTTACTTAGTAATTATGAACCAAAATTTCCAAAAATATAATGAGCGACAGGGCAAAAAACATGATATTCATAAATATATATTTGCATACATTATTTGAATAAAACTAATTACAGCACACTCCCGACTATCCCGGCTAATGATGGGGAGAGACGGCACGAATAATCAGAAAACAGGGATAAGCCAAACTTTCACATTAATGTCTTGTAATGTTCATAACTTACGTAAAACAAACGATATATCATTACTTATGCAGTTATTCTGTTATTAAAGAGTGCTTCCCGGACTCATTGAGAACTTTCTCCGCCAGTTCGCGATCTTTTTAGCAGTGATAACATGGTTGTACTCTTATTGTTAATGCTCAATTTTGGGCCTAGTTTGGAAAACTACACATCCGCTGCTGTGTGATCACGGACACAGAAATGTGGTTTGCACGAATGCTTCAAAACCACTGCTCGATGTCAAAAACAACACTGTCAGGCACCACGCCACGTAGTCGCGTCTCCCACAAGCTGCCCGGGTTGCAACTGCTGAGGGACGTGTATCCGTGATCACACAGTGAGTGCGGTCTCGCATTGCAAGGCTTGGAAAACAGGATCACGGTGCTCCCGTGAATGCAGCTAGCGCACGATCACTTCCGTTTTACGAAGGGGATTCTAACGGATATAATAAGCCCGGTGTATACTAGCGTTAATGCAGTAATTCCGGTGATTTTGCGTACCATTTTTTTAAAAATAAAGATAGCGGAAAATATTGAGCGAGAGTGAAAATCATGCACGGATAATCCGCAACACGGATATACAGCAGCCGAGTAATCGGGAGTCTGCTGTATTTTCATTCAAAAGATTTAGGTATGCTTCCAACAATAGTTTAAAGTATAACTTCCTCACAAAGAAGTCTTTTGATATAAGACATTGGCCAATGATACTGGTTAGCCCTACATTTTGGAATAATAATAAAATACGTAGTTCCAAAAAAATAAAAGCCCTTCCCAAAAAAAAAGAGGTGAAGTCAACTAAATCAGAAATTTCCACAGTGCAACAAAACTTGAAAACAAAAACAGACAAAATATGTATTCACTGAACATATGCAGTACGCATAAATTTTTGGCAAATGGCACCAAATTATATTGGCTACAGACAAAACATCAGATGCAAGATCAAGTAAAAACAATCTTAGGACATTGTCTAACCTACAAATAACCTAACATTGCTCACCAAAACTGAATGTTTAAAAATAACAGAAATATATAATCAAAATTAAAATATTAGATAATAATGACAAAAAAAAGTTCCAGATGAAAAATACTGGATCAAATATTAAGGATCAAAATGTGTCTGCTTTTAAATAAAATTAATTGATTTTTAATGCTGCTTCTATGCCAGTATCTTCAATTTCCGAGCCTGCATAATAAAATCCATTAGGGAAATCACCTCAATCATGTTTTCCATGGGGACTTCTACAATCTAAGAGATATTCATGCAAATGCCTCACCTGTGTCACCCTCCCCATATTCAGCCATTGAATCCGTATCGCTCTCCGGGGCTTGCTTGGGGTCACTACTCATCGAGCCTCTACCTTGAGATTTTCCATCAAGCCTGAAATAATGACCATAATTAAAGAAATTTAATCAAATTCACAAGCAAGACTATAATTTAGTGCATATTTCTTAATAATTTCTAAGTCAAATGAGAAATCTTGAAAAAAAAAACTCACGGCTGAGAGTACTCATGGAAACCACCAGGTTCCTCGGGATAATCATTTCGACCTCGGGCAGCTTCCCTCTCGTGTACGGCATACTTTCCACCCCGGTTGCGCTTGATGATGCAAACTATCACGAGCACCAGCAAGAGGAATGCTATAGCTAGCATCATACCAATGAACCAGCCTGCAGTGGCAACATTCTCTTTGGCCTGGATCATGGGACCCTCTGAATAAACACAAGAGGATTTGTAAGCTAAAACTTGCATAAAAAAATAAGTCAACCAATTATAACAATCAAAACACACAAAATAAACATTAAAAAAAAAAAAAAAAATAGTACATATTTCTTTTTAATAAGGACACAAACTGAGAAGCGACGAGACAAAAAATGTTTTATGCATATAGCAGGGCATGCCATTAGGTCCTTCATTAAACTGGTGAATTAGAAGGAAGTACCGAGGACCACTTCATACCCATCCACTACACAGCATCATTTGGCAATAAAAAGTTGCAAGATAATTAGAATTACAGATTAACCTATGTATGTGTGTGTCATGCTCTTGAAAATATCAGAACCTATAAAATTTCAATAATACTGCACATCTATGAATGCTACCTAATAAATATATGCGAAATAATAATGTCATTCCAGCTATAAAATAATTTGAAAAAAATCTTTACCTGGGGTAAAAAAATAACAACCAAAGTATTTAGGGACATTTAATTAAAAAGCATACTTATCCTCCACAAGTAGCTCCCCTTTTGTCTAAACACTTGGAACAAAGCCATCAAAGATATGACAGTATTCAACAATCCAATAAAATGTTTACATCGTGGCCAATGCTAAAGTTCAATACTGGAATGACTTTGCAGTCCCATACAATCAGTTCAACATATAGAGCAATACTGATATCGCAAGTTAGCATATTAAATTCAGCTGCTATTATATTCAACACTCGCAAAATACAAATAATAAAATGATAAACTGTTTTGGAACTTAAAATATTACTAAAAACCATTTTCTAGGTAATTTTAAGGTCACAAATAAAGAATATTTTAATTGATTTCACCTGTTTCATGACAATTATTTCAATAAATTCTACACCAGAAAATTAGGCGAAAATCACGAGAGTCCAAAAACATTTATTTCACACATTTTACAGCACAGAACACCTGAAACACGCTTGAAAATCTAGCAAGAATAATATATGACTTACAAGGTTAAATGATGGCAAAGTACAATTTCCCCCTCCTCAGAGAGAATAAATTTAATTGATATAATGAAATTTTTATTATGAGCTTTGATAAAATTCCACATGTCTATGATTTCATCAGCATGTAAAAACAATTTTTAAAACATTTTAAAAATTTATGGCTCCTAAAAAAATGCCAAAACAACAAAATATGTGGTAATAACTATTACCACATATTTTGTTTAATTGCTTCCTAATAGTCAAGTATTCTGAAACATTATGCGATTTGGTGATAAAAATTAAGGATTTGGAGCATACAGTAAAAAAATTATTGCCCTCAATCAAGGCGGAGTAAGTTATGACATTTGTGATGCCTCTAAGGCATTATTAAATTCTTCACTATTTCATTGGAAGCAAAACTAGCCAAACTGCTTCTTGTTCAGATTATATTCACTGGGTCCAGAGTTGCATACCTATATCTTCCAGACTTCAGCGTTAAAAAATATAAGGTGCACGAAAATAGCACCAGCAAGTATTTTAAACTGATATCTCAGTAGAAATATGGAGTACAATTTCCATCACATTCAAGTGAAAATATTTTTCATGGGGGATTAAATTCAACCACAAGATGCCATCCTTGTAGCTGGCTGAGTATTTCTCTTCAGATATTCTTCCACTTTCAATTAAATTCCACCTTCAGCGCCATAATGCCATCCTAATAGAGAAGAAAAATACCTTCATTGGGGAGAATTAAATGGAAACATAACATATTAGCAACAGGAAACAAAGATTATATCATGATGCTGAAATCTGATTAATGAAAAATACTAGTAGCAGAAAATATGATTGATATCAGCTAAGTTATAAAAATAAAAAAAATAAATAATCAATACTTACCATGACCATTATCTCATTCTTCTTAAGCATCTAACTTCATATTCTTGAAGTCTTGAAATGGTTGCTGTCTTCATCAGCGGAAGGTTAGAGGCTATAATTCACCATCTATCTCAGAGGAGATTATATATAAACGGCCTTCGTATTGCTCCTTACATATTTTTATCAATCATTGTAGAAACTAAACTGTTATGGTCACATACCACAAGCCGGTAATTGTGATGCAATACCATCCTCAATCAGTGCATTAACCATTATATTTAACTAGAGAAGGTACGACTCCAGTTCTGACTGATTGTAGGGGCTGATAAGTCTACGCACTAATACATAATAACGATAAGAAAACAATCATCTGATCTCCACAGCTTGTATATTACCACAAAATAAAAATTTAACTGTCTGATTGAAACATTTTGGAATAATATCTATCACTCAAATATTACCTAAACACATCCAATAAATGATATTCGTAAACATTTGAAAAATATTATAACACTAACCCCAACCAGTAACTGAATTGTTAGTTAAATGTACTAAATCATGAGCAAAAATCAAACAAAGCACAGATTTAGAAAAACTGATGATAAAAACCACTCAGTAACAAACAATTAGTATTTTAAAAAATTCACAATTTACAATGACAACTTTTGCTATAGCTTATTATAAATGTCACCTCCACCATACAATTATTAATCCAAAATGATCACAATTATAATTAACTGCAATAAAAAACAACACCAAAGCTCTAAAAAAAACTATGCATGGCAGAAACATAGCAGTCTCCCTGGGAAGGACAGGTGCTTAGCTTTATTCATATAGGTATACACTCTTTCCTTGAATTACTTTTTGCCACACTAGTAATTTCTTTTAATCAAATCAATTACGTCTCCAACAATCAATGGACTGATAAAGTCATGATATCACAGATTGCTAGTCATCTGCTTACTCTTCCAAACAAACCTTCAAGCAGAATTCAAAATATTTCAGTGAACTTAAAGAGATTATTACGCATAACATTAATGCAATCCTTTTTCACACTGCCAGGCAATATTAAATAAGAAATTTAGCTTTCAAACTATGTAAATTTGGCAGGATGGTGATGTTTTCCATGAATGGTTACCTTGCAGATACATAGAGTAACAGATTATGGTTGATTTTGGAGTGATATAGGCAGTAAATAAACACTTCAGCTACTTGATGCGAGGTTCAAAATTATAAATTTACTGCTTTATTCAATTGCACATTTTCATACTAAAAACAATGTTACGGGGACTTGTTGACTTTAAATTTCAGCAGAAATGTGGTTACATGCTTGCCTCACCGCACCCGGGGCACAGGCGAACTACAAGTCTGCCAAAAGATCTTGCCTACAGTACATTTTTTTTTAACATCCGATGAAAACAAATTTTAATCAAAGTGTTTCCCAAAAGTGTTCCTTAATTTTGTTTTAAGGCACAATAATAATACATGCTCCCTATATTTTCACTATAACTAAGCCTGCTTTAGCAAATGTGGGTATTCATGAGATTGAGGAAGTGCCTTACAAATGACAATGCCTTCTGCTCTGGTCATAAAAAATGTTTTATAAGTCAGAATTTAACACCAGGTTCAGAAAAAAATTAGGGGAGTTTCAGGCATCATACAGAAACTTTCAGTAAAGATGAAATGGCTTACAGGTACCCTAGGAAACAGAAATTAACTAATAAAGAATTCCTTACGACAGAAACTGCTGTAATTCTGATTAGTTTGAAAAATATGATAGCAATCACCTTAGCAACTGATATTATTGATATCAGACTTCATCAATCCATTTTAATTAGTTCTTGAAAAAAGTATATACTCTAACTCAATGGCGCTCCTTCATTGTCACAGAAAATAATACGCACAATACCCATGATATTCGATAGTGCACGTTATTATACGAAATAAAATAAGCAGATAATATATTGAAACCCAGAGAGACTTTTACGCAGAGAAAAAAGGCAACATAAGTAATATGTACTCAAATCAAGCTTCTCAGTAGTTGATTCATTACAATCTGAATTAACACTTTTGTTGTTTTCAACTTATATTCTTGAGCTTCATGGGATTAAGAACATACGCATTAATGACAGTAAGATATTTCTAATATGCATTTAGAGAAATAGGCAAGCGATGACACATCTTACATCATATGCAGCAAAAGGATTACCATAAACTCTTGATTTTACGAAACAGGATAATATCAACTTTCGATAATATGAATCAAAACAGTCAGTCATGACAAAAAGCCTTTGCTAAATGCACAGCACATTTGAATATCTGAATTTTTGATTTTTTTAAATTAAGAACCTCAACCTGGCCCCACAAAGAAGTAATATCTGTTTTTATGTACAAGGGCCAAAGATTCAACTGTAAAACCATTAATAATGACATATTCACAATGGCTGTTTGTTTAGCATGTTTCTCGACCATATCATAATATCCAATAATGTTTAAAATGATTCCATAGAGAAAAATTAAAGTAGAAAAATCCAAGTAAACATTTGGTAAGCATAATGATTCTTAAAATTATGTGATTTGATACTACAAAGTGCAGATTTTCAGTCCTTATAACTTCATAGTATCAAGAGTTTACTGTAAATACATGGTAAATAAAAAATGGGAATTAAAAAAAATCATTAAAATACACCTACTCTAAGCCACTGTCAAATAAAAAACCACTCCATCCAATAAAAACAATAAAAGAAAATGTTTTCTCTGATTTGCGATCAGAAAATTCTTGTTTTAAACATAAATTCACACAAATTAACTCATGGCTCATCTTCAGATATCCATCGCTAGTTGATATCTGATAATGTCCTCATTCAAACAAAAAAACCATACCTATACTTCTTAATGATCAAACTTAAGGATTGTAAGACGAACTTTCCAGTAGTATGAGGAAAAGGAAAAGAACTAAATAAATTAGGCCATCTTAAACACTACACAAAAGTGAAGCTACTTCAGCTTATTAGGCTTACTGAAGTAACATAATAGGTTTTAAAAAAATTCTGTTCCATTAGAACATGCCCCAGATATTTTAATGCTACCATTCTAGCATGTTCCCATCTATTCTCCATCTGATTCCTGAAAATTTGTAATCATTTCACAGAGGTAGCCTAAGATTTGAACATATTCACCCACTTACTCTGAGGGAGAGCAAAAAAGAATTACTAAGACCCAATCATTACTACAAACAAGTATCAAAAATAAAATTTTAAGCCATTTCAAACTACAATTATTGATGGGAGTCTAATGATAAAGCAGTGGCTTACATGAATACATATGATGCTAAATTCCGGCATTAACTCACCATTGACAACAAAATTCAAAATATCATCAGTTTCATTAAGAAACATCAATGACCAATACTAACTTTGACATTCCTCAAGAAACATTAAACACCAGAAAATGAGCAGTACCAAAATATGGAACTGTAAGGATATTCATGAGGGCAAATCTTATTCTAAGACTAGCACAAAAATAGGAAAAATTGTATCACATGTCGCTAATTACAACCGGGATCTCAAAAGAATCAACAATTTACACATCCATCCACAAAAAATCCCCTTGTGCAACATTAACCCACAGAAAATAAAGGATGAGAGGAATATGCAGACGCATTTCACCAACAAGATATTTCAGGCCAGAAAATCACATATGCTCCCATGTATTTCACCTTAAGGACTTAGATTTCAAACACGTACTGAATTTACTCATTTTTATGTTAGGTAGTCTTGATTACAGCCAACTATATAAGTCTGCGGTGGTAGTAATAGGTCAACAAGCAACATTTCAATAACTTTGAGATCCCTAGCTTTGAAACCAACCATATAGGAGCATACAAGGTTAACACTCAACAGACAAAGATGCTCATCCAGAGTATTTTGGCAATGGCACAAAATGGAGTGGGCCAATTCTCTCCCCGCATACCTATGCTGTATGTCTCCACTTCTTCTACCTCACTCTCTGAAGAGTAATCCCCGTCCACAGCCACCACTAAAAACTCATACACTTCTCCCGGTCTCAGTCCACGCACTATGATGTAATCCTCTGCCATCTCATTATTAGTCTTTTCGAAATTAGCTTCACCCTTCATTCTTAGAAAAGAAATAAATATACAGTTAATTTAATCCTCAAGAAGGATGAATCCACAACGTAAAACAAATAGTATTTTGAGCATTTCATATTACTTGAGATTAAAGCATAAAATCTTTCCTTGAAATTGATAATTCCCACGATCAAGCAATGAATTATAGATGAATGAAATTGACAGGAATTTGAACATCTATTTTAGAACATATTACAATCAAATAGATTTGTGACCCATTAGTCCCACAAGAATCACAATGATTGACATTAACAGATCCAAATTACCTGTATCTAACATAGAAATGAGATCCTGGTTTCCCCTCAATGTTGGGAAGCCATACAACTTTGATGGCAGCCAGTCCATTATCTGATGGAAGTCTGTGCCACTTGAATTTAGGAGGGTCAGGCTTTGATGCAACAGAGCCCCTAGTCCTCATCTCAATGAAGTACCTGGAATATGCATTTTTTTTAATAATCAAATTGCATTCAAGAGAGTACATGAAAAAAATGAATTGAGAATCATTTATAAATAAAAGAGCTTTGTCAATAATCAAACTTTGAATTACCAAAGTTATCTCCAAGATACACACTAGGGAAAAGGTTATAAACATTGCTGAACTCTAACCCTCTGTGTTTCTTAAATTTTATACAGTGAAATGTCTCTATTTGCCATTTAAATCAATGATAGAGTACAATGAACATGTGTTGTAGATAATTTCACTGACAGAAATTAATCATTCTCCATTAATGACAAATGCCATTAGACTGATCTTTTATATTATCAATAAAACCTTGCTCATAATAAATTAAACAAATTCAAGAAAGATTACATTAAAACACACAAAACAGAATTTATACTGAGCAAATTATTAGACAATAATTTTCATTCCATGAAAGTCAGATGCTTACTAAGTCTTGCCATTACAACAACAGATGGCTCTTGTTGTAAGTTAAAGCTTGTCAAAAAGGCTACATAATAAACACCTGGATTAGCCATGAAAATTCCATCTTAGAACATACATATATATTTTAATGCATTATGCTCTGCAACTGAATAAATTATTTCACATAATTATTTTAGGTGACATGGAATTATTTCTAAAGACCATTATTTATTTGCTCAGAATAATAGGATTTCAAAGAAACATGTCCTCTAGTTCACTTTTATTTACATGTTTCTTTTGTCTCTCCTTTCAAAGGGAAATTATAAACAGATCTAGAAATTAAGCAACGAGAGTGTCAAAATTTTCACCAAAATTCCAGGATTATCAACACTTACTCTTTTCCTTCCCCAGCTCTGGTGGTTGCCCTGATGTGAATCCTGTACTTAGCTCCGGTTTCTAAACCAGCCAACTTAGCCCTCGTCTGCTTTGGATCGCTGATGTGTGGCTCCCTCTCCATCAGTGGTCCTACTTTGGTGCCTTTCACCACTTGATAGTAAATACGGTAACCAGTCAAATGACCGTTGGGCTGCTCAGGACGCTTCCAAACAAGGTAAAGGGCAGAGGAGCCCATGTGAAAAGCCTCAAATGACTGAACTGTCCCAGGAACTATGGAAAGAGAGATTCACATTTTATGCAATACAGAAATAAATTTTCATCTAACAATTTCTTGGACCAATATTTGATTCATACAACCTGTAGGCTATGCATAATGACCATCAACTTCAAAAAATAGTCGATTACCTGAAATGTTCCTTTCTAATAAATACATTTTTAATATAATTGAGGCAATCGTGTAAAGCTTAATATACTTGGCAGGTATCATCTAATTATATCGGAAATCAGTTCTCCAAAGAAATGACAAATCACGAGTTTTATCGTTGTTTACAATTACTAGGTGCATGATAATTCAATAATAACAAATGAATAAAAGTTTATTTGTTCACCTTGTACACACAGGGGTACTAGGAATCAAAACTAGGGAAGGGCAAACCTAGCTGTGGTCGTTGCAACTTTTTTGCAGAGGAAATGTTAATGAAACCAAAATTTTAAGGAAGTTATGACAGCAATTTATTAGTTTTTATAAGTATTTGCTTGATAAACAATGATTTTATTTTAGTTCCATTTCTTATACTAATATAATTTTTCTTCAGAAGAAAATTTGTTCATAACTTTAGTTTTGAACTAAATTTTTCGCTTCTAGATGGGGGGCAGTTTTTGATATTTGAATTTAAAGATAAATATAAATCCAACTAAGTAAAATGGATTACATTCGTACGCCCATGCATGTACATGCAAAAATCAGTTCAGTTCAGTTTCAAATTATTTTTACAGTTCCTTTCTAACTGCACCCTTGCAGTTTACATTTCAAACGTGAGCATCCAAAGATCTAACGAGATAGGACACCTGGTGATGTCACGTGCAAAACAATCCTATATTTGTCACCTGGATGGACCATATGGTCTCATCCTAGCATGTGTTCAGGTTTCCATTGCCAATTATACCCTAAAACAGCCATTTAAATTACATTTCTCAAGGAAATTAAGAGAACAATTATGGGGACTGTGGATGGAGACATATGGTACACGAAGACTTATTGCGTAGCTTTTCAAAGCATTTGATTCTGAAGAAATGCAAATTTTTAATGAGCTCACCAGCATCAGGACACCTAAATTCACCATCAAAAAGACCTCATATTATATCACCATTGTCAATATGAAAATGAAATTAGACCATGGCATTTTTTAAATTTTACCTCCTTCCGGAGTATCAAAGCTCAGCATATCACTGGGAGGACCATTGTAGCGACCATTGTAGACAAGTATTCTGGCATGGTTTTTGGTGTTAGGGATGAACTTATCCACAACAGCACGCAAGGAATCTCCTTTAATTTTTATCTCCCTGGGATTGGACTCTCCTTCCCTGTCTGTCCAGGTATGGATCTGTGGAGAGATTATCATCATTATGACCAGTTTATCACAAATGATACACGCATTCAAAGCTCAATAATGAATGCATGGCAAGGTATGGTTAATAAAAACACACAGACAACTGAAAGAAAAGAAAATATGATGATATAAACATACCTCCTCTACCCAACGAAAGAAGGGGAAATGAAAATTAGGTATATCTTTTTTTTTATTAATAAATTATGTCTTGTAGACAAAGGGCCTTTCAAAGAGGTGACATAAAGATTTTATTTTCAATTCAATCACTGATAACTCTTGGAGAGAAATTCCTATGTGAAGTAATTGTTTTACAATTTTTAGATGCGATCAGCAATAGCTCTCCTCCATAATGAGGGAGGATAGAGATAAATATTCACTAGCATATAAATATTCACATTTTTAAAACGAAGGATCATAAGAAATGGCACACACAGCTTTTGAAGGCAACACCATTGCTATTAATTCATAAAGAAAAATTATCAAAAGAAGCGATTTTTTTTAAAAGGCTTTTCAAAAATTTCAACCCCATTCACCAATAAAAATGAAAGAAGGGGAGTTATTTATTTCAGATAAATAGCCACTGAGAAAGGCAACAACATCCTTTTGAACACAATACAATCAACATGAATTACAGTGGAAGCCCCTTATAACGACAGTTGTTGGGAACAGAGAAATCTGTCGCTATAGTGAGTTGTCGTTGTTACCGAAAGCAATTACATCGTCACAAAAAAATCACTCATCAGGCGTCACCACGGCTGTTTCTGCCGAGAGGCGAAAATTGCAGCATGATAGCCGTTTTAAATCATTATTTTGAACATTTAATTCACAAATGATCATATTCACTTGCAATCTATGATCAAATCATATGTAATAATGCAGGATGCTATATGCCGAGGCATTAAGAAGTCGATTTTAAAAGTCCCAGCTTCAGACTCACTCGTACTGAACTGTGCATTATGAGCTGTTGTTATCCTTATTTCTTGGATGCTCCAAATATACATGTCATAACTACCAGTTATGGCTATGCATCAGACTATTAAATGCTAAAACTTCGGAATCTGTTAAAAAATTCATACCTTCTATCTTTCCGAGTAGTAATGAAAATGATGGGTGGCTGCTGCAATTGGGTGACGAAAGGAGTGTGATAAAATTTTAGGGTTCCACATGAGCATTGCAATTCTATCTTTTTCAGGTTAACGGCGGAATGAAGGTGGAAGTAATCTTCTTATGCTTCAAGTCTGCCTGTATGAATGGTTTACTATCGTGTTTCAAAACAGCCGACTCAAATGCTATCGGAATCATGAAACCGAACAGCATTACGGCATCTAAAAGCATATTAGTCATATCAATTATCTTCGGTGGAAAGGGTGAAAAACTGTTTCACATAAATAGAAGGACAAATGATAAATGAAGTCCACTCTTTGTCTGTCTAGCAATATTTATGTTTCGTAGAGATTGGTAGAGATTCACGCAATCAGACGCAATATCAGCGGACGTAGAGACCTCTAGCGGCAGTAGCGCACACTTTTTGATAGGAATGCTGACTGGAACTGAAGAACGCTTGTAGTGTTAGGCGGCATTAACACAATTTTAACGTTTCTTAGTTCTATTAGTGGGTGGGCTGGGCAATTGTCAATGAATAATAGTACTTTTTTATTCCTTCCACCAATCCTGGCATCAAACGCTCGTAACCACTGCGTGAAGATAGCAGCCGTCATCCAAGCATTTTTATTTGCTTCGTAAGTGCAAGGGAGAGTTTTAACTCCCTTAAAACATCGGGGATGGGCGGATTTCCCCACCATGAACGGTTTTAACTTATCTGAACCATCCATATTGGCGCATAAAAGAACAGTTACGCGGTCTTTACTTTTCTTCCCTCCTTTGCAGGGGTCCGTTCGAGTGGCGAGAGTTTTGCCCGGGAGAAGGTTAAAATATATGCCCGTCTCATCCGCGTTGTAAATATCGCAGGGGCTGTAATTGTCCAAATAGTCTTTAAGGACCGGAGCCCAGCCTTCCACAGCATTAACGTCAACACTTGATGATTCACCGGATAGTTTGACGAGGGATATCCCCTTCCTATTTTTAAATCGTGCAAACCATCCATCCGAGCACTTAAAATTGTCTTCACCAAGCCTCTCACACAAATACTCAGCTTTAGCCTTCATCATTGGGCCGGTGATAGGAATCCCTGCGGCTCTTTGCTGGCAAAACCACGAGAAAAGAGCAGTTTCTAGCTGCGGATGCTCTCCGGGCCGCAGGTGTTTTTTGAGTGCTTGGACGCCCTTCTTTAAGCACTGCCGAACGAATTTGTTCTTTTTTATTTAAAATAGTGAACAATATCGATGTATTAATTCCAAATCGCCTCGCTATTTCACTCTTTGAACACTCTCCACTTTCACAATCTGCAATAATTCTCATTTTGGTTTTTAAATCCAAGGACTTGCGTTTACCAGCCATGGTGCTAGCAGACGGGCGGAATAATTTTTAACCTCACTGCGGAGGCGCGGGAGGGAGATGACAAAAGAGCAATGAAATGTGTACTCGAGAAATTTATTGAGGAAAGAAGAATAGGAGAATACGGAACATGTAGACGTCGACGTTGGCGGAAAAAATGCCGTTTTAAAAGCATTGAATTCCAGAGATGTGGCACGTGGTCAAAAAGTCAACCTGTCGTAATTGCGAATGGCGCAAGAGAGGAATCGAGCCATTATCGCTAATACGAATTTATTTTACATTTAAATCATAGGGTTTAAAATGGTTCCTTGGGTAGCTGTCGCTAATTCGAGCTTGTCGCTATATCCCGTACTCGTTATAAGGGGCTTCCACTGTATTTCAATAGCAAAAAAATTCATAATTTTAAGACTCTCTTGGAATTTTGATCAAGAGGTGCGAGCGATCTGATATCAACATTTTTTTCTATGTCATAAGGGGTAACAAGTGACAACTTTTCTGTGCAAATGCTATTCAATATTGAAATTTCCAGGTATTCAACTCCTCAATACCAACAATTGATTTAACATACTTTTATTTGACACAGTGCTCATATTTTGGTCCCTCAAACTGCGTAAAATCAAGTTTTACTGTATTCTGTTCTAATGCAAACACTTTTTGTGCAATTTCCAAATATAATTACATTTCTTCATGAATATCTAACTTAGTCGACAGTTATTTCCTCCAAATACAAACCTTATATCCTTTGAAGTTGCCTCGAACAGACTCTGGACTTACTGCTGCCCAGCTTAAAAGAGCACTGGTGGCACCGGTTACTTGAACAAGTGTGAAATTCTTAGGAGCTTGAGTTGGAACTGGAATATAAATATAAAAATTAGCACAAGAACACACACACACACACACATATATATATTTAATTGAGAACCATGTCCATTACAGCCTGAATCACATGGTTATTAATTCTGTCCCTCAGAGAATGATAACTCTAGCAATAGTTTTACAGGGACCAAAAAAATGATTGCTCACACAATTTTTTTTCTGAATAACAGTCATTCAGTGGTTCCCTTTTCCATTACTTCTTCCATTGCTTTCTGTGTTTACCACTGTTTGCCCACTAAAAGTCAAAGGTGGCATTATGTTTGTTCTTGGCCACAGGATGGCTGAAATATGGTGCCAGTGATGCATTCAGCAATGGGAAAATCAGCAGTATTTATTAAGACTACACTGACATCAATAATTGATCAAAAAACGAATTAAAGTGAAAACTTTTGTTAAAAAATAATAAAGCTGCTTCCAAAAATACTTAATTTTCAGACAATTATCAATCATCATGACCATATATGCTTTTTTTTAAGTAAATAGTGTCAAAAACAGTGATTCACACAGAAGCTGACTATCATGTAACATACTGTCAACCTACCTGTCTGGAAACAGTTGATTTAGTGCTACAGTAGAAGTGTTGAAACGTTTCGCAACATACCATAGGTAACCTAGCATGCCTATCTGAACTTTGGCCAATTATCAATGAATGATAGTCAAAAACAGTACTCCGAGAAATGACTAAGTGCTCAAAAAGAAGGTCAATGGAGCAGTAACAGTGAAGGGGAAATTGCATAACTGAAGCACTTACTTTTCTTGAATGCACCCATTATTATTAGAGCAAGTGAAAAAATCCTGAATCCACAGGAGCAGACAACTACACAGCATATCCTTCATCTCTCAGAATAGAACAGTTGGTTGAGCGCAAAGCTAATCGCTTGTGAGATCTTCCAAATGATCATTTGGGATAGGGGGATCACTTCCTTCGCCCCGTTAGCTATGGTGTTTAACTTAACACTAACTTTTCAATGTCACTGATATAATTCAATGGGATTCCAAAGTAAGGATTCTAAGCAAAATTTTGAGAATGAGTCCAAACTTTCACTCAAAATCCTCTTAAAACATGGATGATTGCTGCAGGAACCTCATGTGATTCACTGAGAAACAGCAGCACTACGTGTTGGACACTCATGTGCCACATAATTCTTTAGCATCTAATTTCGCTGCTCTCACTAGTCAAGAAAATTAGACATATAGTGAATTAACTGTATAGGATATAATTGGGTTTCATTTATCTGCCCCAATGATGCCTTACCCTAATGAAATGCATCTGAATCGAGCTTGCAACCAACCTGCAGTCTTATTTATTTATCGCATGGTTACCCTGAGAGTTATTCATGCCAGATAATATCAGCGATGAAATGAAAGAACCACGTAGCACAAAAAATCACTTGCTATGGTCCAACCCTAACTATAGGAATATAACAATATTAATTTCTAATGAAGAGTCTCAATGATAATGGTATTGGTTCTAACTAACATCAACCGTTTCAAGAGCCAGAAACTAAGTCTTGACTTGACAGTATTTTATTTCTTCAATTAATTCACATGACACATTTTATTAAGTAAAATTAAAATTCAATGGTTTAATATAAGACAGTGAATACAAAGGCATGATAGCATAAAATATGCAAAAATACATTTCCATGTCGAGTGTACCAAAAGCAGGATAACACGAAAAGATTGTGGTCAAGCCACAACTTGGGATACTAAGATTTGTTGAACAAGACGAAATAGGGTAGTTTCCTTCATCAAAGAAAATGAAAGGCATTGATTGCCATTCGTTACCCACCATTAATGTATTCTTAATATACAAAATATTTGGTTTTAGAAATAGCAGTTTAGACGAATGGCAATGGTCAATTTTATCCACATTTGAAAACGGCCAGATTGGCACCCATGCGATGCCACTCTACGTCACAGGGACCTAGTTTCTATACGAGTAGATAGCAGTTTTACATCGTTTGAGATTACCAATGCATGCATGAGGCACAGAGCTCAGGGAAACATCTCTTAATAATCACCTATTAAAACTGCCCATTGTCAGAAAGTTTCCTTTTTGATAAGTTTTAGTTTGATAAAAAATTAATAATCCTTATTTAAGCCAAGCACTATCTGTTAGCAGGGTATTCTGCTACCTACTAGCAGCCTGCATCGCAGCGGCGCACATATCCTCACCCCAAGGTCACCTCACATGGCAGTGGCAGGTACCAGAATGACGTCACATGGGCTTTCCCAGCATTCATACTTAGCTGTCCCGTTTTCACACACTTGAAAAATGTCACTTTTCATTTAATCGCAAAAAACAGATATCATCATTTAAAAATCTAAAAGCGTGAAATGCGTACTCCAGGAGTAAAAATCTTTCGATTCAGGCAATAAAAAAATAATAGGAAACCAACCCCATTGAATCAATGGAAGCTATATGATGAGCAGCTTATTTAGAAATATCAACTGCACATTTAGATTCAAATGGTTTTTGTTCACACACACATACCATCTTCTCCGGAGTATCCAATAGCTTCCTTGGGTGAAACATTCGCCTCCCCCCGCTCATTGATGGCTACAACTTTGATTCGATATCGCTGGTAAGTGGGCTGATTTGAAATCAGAAGAGATGAATTCTCCCACTTATTTATATCCCGTGAATTCCATTCCTCACCCGGGATATCCTTCTTCCAGTATACACGATACATGAAGTTTGGTGCATTGTGTTCTATTTCAGGCATTGGCTGTGAAATAAATTGATAAACTAGCATTAAATCAAAACCATCCTTAACTAATGATTATAACTTATTATCTACAACAAATAACTACATATAATGATGATAAGCTATAAGGTCATGATTACATATGTCTCCATACATTCAACTTTATCAGTTTAACCTCCAAGTTATGAACCTCTAAATTATGAAATGACACCAACTAACAACTTTCCTGATCCTGACCATGCATGTAGGGAAAGCCATCAATAACACCCTCCCACTTTCAGCAAAACCTCTGTTTCATTGACTTAAGATGTATATATCCAGTCCCCAGGAATATTTACACTTCTATTTAACGAAATACAGTAATTCAACAATGGTCCGCGGGAATGGAAGAGCTACTCGATCTGTTATAAATAAGTGCAAGATAACATTTTAAACCAGAGCAAAGAAACTTGATGCTGGTTTCCCACTTCTCTTAATCATTCACTACCAAAACTGCTTATCAAAGTGATAGCTGGCAAAATTTCTCCCATTTTGTAACATAAAAGTTTCAAGACATTGTATTGGCATTAAGAGACCATGTGTGACATTTCCACTTCTTGATTAGTATATCTCTCATAGTAAGGTAGCAGATACAGTGCTGCCAAACAGTTCCACTGCCCCAAGTAAATAATTCAGCCACAACCAGGTCACTACACCTTTGACCAAGGGAATAGTAACACAGCCCTCTTCCACAAGTGAGGTTTCTCTCCTCTAACCAATGCTCACTCAGCCATATCTCTAAGTAAACATGTCAAGGTCTCCGGAAACCCAAATTTTTAAGCCAATGAAGTAACAGACAAATCTACATAAACTGACAAAAAATTTGATATCTGGTTGCTAGAAATGTCTGATGTGACTCACCAACACTTTCATGCGGAAAGTATGTTTTGAACCACTTATAATCCCAAAAGGAACTTTTCTAATAAAGAGCAGTTGCAAGAGTAGCATCAAGACACTTTACACGGTTTCAAAATGCGTGTGACAAGGCAGGAGGAACCAAATACATCAATTTCAGAAGTGAGATAAGTTTAACAATCACATCAGAGGCACAGAGTCCACAAAGGAAGCTAATTTAAGTAGAATATGAGCGCTGACACTGATAATGTACATGAGGGATTTTAGGGGCAGGGCTATGAATGTCTCACGACATGATTACTCCACAGTGTCTCCAGATCTTTGAGATAATGCAAAATATTATTACATGACATGAAATTTATCCAAATGTTTAAGATTTTTTACTATCTTTTTCATTCTACAAAAACATTCAAATACTCATAACAACAACAAATTAATTTCTATCCAACTATCCTCAGAGAATATATATATTTGATAATATACATTGGACAGAGAATATATCCCCCAGGTCAAAACACTATCTCCACGGAATGAAATATTTGACAATAATAGTTTCTCTCGCTATGATATTTTTCCAGTAGAATGTTCTTGATCATAGCCATTAGATCCATTGCCAGTTGTAAGTCTAAAATTTGGATTCATACAAATATCAGTAAAAAAGTTATCTTTTTACATATTATCCATGTACTTATGAATGACTTTAAAAGAATCAAATGCTTTTCAAACTTTTAAAAAGAACCTGAATTTCACCGACACACTCTTTCTACACTCAATTCCCCTTGAAATATCCCCTTCATTTGTCAAAGTTTATTGATAGTCCTCAAATTTCATAACACTGCCGGTTTTTAAACTTCACCATTGAGGTATTTGCAAGATATTGATGTTCAGTCCCTCTGACCATTACTTATTATTTCCCGAGGCGTGATTAGGATGATTAATTGAACTGGAATCAGAAATGAAAAAAATGGGAGACAACCCATCCTTAATGAATACAGCAATGATGGGCATTCCCAATTATTATATGAGAAATAACAGGGACAGGAAAACAAGTAAAAAATATTTTCAGCCAGTACTAAACTACTTTTTTTCTATGCCATAATGTCTTCATTAGAAATTTTTCTTTTATTTGTGGATTGATCAATTAAAAAAAATGAAGACCAGTATTTTTCCATGCATCGATCAATCATTTACTTCTCTAAAAACAAAAAAAATGATGGCCTTAACCCTTATGCACATAAGTTGATGACCTTATGAGCTCACATTGATTGAGTCACCTCTCCTCAGCTATTCTTTGGCCTCACATATGGACCTTGTGTGGTTCATTGTAGTTCAAACATTTGTGAGCAATTTTTTCCCTCAATGAATCAGAAATCAAATGATGTCATCATGCAATGAAAAGTAGGTAGAAAATTTCAATTTTATTAAATTTAGAAGTGGACTACACTTTGAATGAAATGTCTTTGTTTGTGTGTGGGTCTGAATGGACCATCGATCATTTGAAATGTTGAAATTGGAGTATTATTTATAACAACTTCATGCCCCTAACAAGGATGCTAAGGGCATAGATATTGGTTGTGAAACCCAATGTTAATAATCCCAGGGTAGCTAATTTAACATAAGAAGATCATTGCTGTGCCACTGGATTGGTCAATTGTCAAAGGAAAAGCTAGAAAATAAAACAACAGATCAACCCTCAGCAAAATGTTTACAATAGCATAAAGAACTGCCACCATGTCTGATCGGATCTTGCACCTTTTTTACTCAAAATACTGGACATGTTACATGGGGTGATATTTTTTTAGAATAATCATTAACCTGCTTGATGAGTAACTCATTCCACCCAAATAACACAAAGGATACCTTCTAATCACAAACCTAGTGATTTAAAGAAATGAGGGTCCTTTCAACATAGTAAATTAGATGTTCCACTGAACTTTCCATTCTATTCGGGTTTCTTCACCGCGTTTGTTGTATTTTGAAGACAACAGTTTCGCCGAAATTACAGCGTCTTCAGGTCACCTTCGACCTGAAGACGCCGACTGTAATTTCGGCGAAACTGTTGTCTTCAAAATACAACAAACGCGGTGAAGAAACCCGAATAGATGTTCCACTATTTAAAATAGGAAGAAAAACAAAACAATAACAAAAAATGTGTACGATGTTCACACCACTTTCTTCCACCAGAAAACCATAGCATGAAGGTAATGGCACAGGGCCTATTTTTTAATAAAATTCTACATTGAGAAAAAATAGCACATCTTGTCCTGAATCCAAACCAACGATAGCTAATCTATATGCAGACAAAAATATGCATATTTTGAAAAAGAAATCATGCAATTGACTAAGACAGGATACAAATACAAGAAAATGACTTCTTTTATAAATAGAAGTTAACAATGTGATGATCCCTGGACTATTTCCCAACCATTACTAAAGAAAAGTATTATGTACATACCGTCCAGCTAATCACCAAATTATCTGGTTCTGTTCCCATTCCTTCAACATGGTCTGGATTTTTGCTTGGGACATCAGGTTGAGTGGTGCACACATCTGAATGCATTGAAGGGAAAGAAGGCCCTATTTTGTTCCAAGCAATCACCCTGAAGGTATAGTTGGCCCAAGGACTCATCGCAACCTGAAATTAAAACTTTTTATTAGAAAAATGAAAAAATAAAGAGAAATTGCATAATGATAACAGTGAATAATTACAGAGAGAAAATTCACTGCCTTAGTAAAACTTATCAATTCCATCACCACTGGCAAATAAGAACGTATAAATACTGAAGCAAATGTACAAGCCATTAAATTTTCCTAGGGGCAAGTTTACGCAATGCTGGCCTGATTCTTGACTGACCCTCAATATCTCGTGAAAATAGCCCTTAGAAGCAAGAATACGTCATGACTTGTGGCGTGCTAGATATATAACGGTTCAGAAAAGTGCACTGCATAAACCTGCCCCAGTGTCCGATGCATAAACATGCCCCGGTCTACCCTACACATTCGGCTTTATTCACTCGAGACAAGTATCTTCTGATACACAACAGTTTTTGTTCTGTCTAGTGGAAGAACAAATAAAGTGGATAGTTTACCAACACATGAACATGCAACATATGCTTGACTATGAGAAAAAAATGACGTATCTAGATCCAGAGCACCAACACTCACCTAGTGATTTGATAATCGTCATCGTGAATTCAACACGACTTGAAAATAGGGTGGTTTCCTTTTATTTTTTTTATAGCCTATATCGAAAGATTATTTCTCCTGGAGTACGTTAATCACGCTATTAGATTTTTAAATGACCATATCTATTTGTCGCGATTAAATGAAAAGTGAAAACTTTCAAGCGCGCGAAAATGCGACAGCTAAGTAGGAATAATGGGAAAAGTCCGTGTGACGTATTTCTGGCTCCCCCTGCCGCCTTGTGAGGTGACCTTGGGGCGAGGCTTCAGTGCTGATACAACGCAGGCTGCTAGCAGGTAGCTGAGTACCATGCTAGCAGGCAGCGCTTGGCTTAAATAAGCATTATTATTCCCCTATCAAACGAAGGAAACTGTCCGAACTTAGGTATTTTTAATGTGTGATTATTAAGAGATGTTTCCCTGAGCTCTGTGCCTCATGCATGCATTCGTAATCTCAGACAATGTGAAACTCCTATCTACTCGTATATAAACTATGTCCCTGTGACGTCACGTGGAGTGGAATTGCATTGGCACCATCTGGCCTTTTTCAAATGAGGTTAAAATTGACCTTTGCCATTGTCTAAACTGGGATTTCTAAAACCAAATAATTTGTATATTATGAATACACTAATAGTGGGTAAGGATTCGCAATCGATGGCTTTCGTTTTCTTTGATGAAGGAAACTACACTATTGAATTAGTTTCAACTCAAAGGACATATATTTTGGGATCTTGGGAATCCTCAGAATGAGAACTTCCTCATCTTTGAATTTTTCATTGAGTACAGTCGTGTGAATCACACTGATTATCACCAAACGCATTCCATTGCATAGTTTCGGTTGGTTTGGGTTTCGAAACATTCTGAACACCGAACCTACCTTCAGCTGTAAATTGTGCCATGATAAGCCATGCACTTCTAAGGACTTTAAAAATTCAGATGGCTAGTTTGTGACTTCCTCTTTGTTTGCTACACAGTCAATAGATTTGAATCAATGCAGAGCACAAACTATTTGATCCTGATTTACAAAGTTTCAGTCATCCATATCTTCATTAGTAGCCCCCAAAATTGCTCGTTCAATTAACCATTTGTGTTTTTTTTAGTCATCAATAATGTTCACGAACACTTTGTTGATAAGCTCATCTCTTTTGACGACACAAAATTGCAAAACTTGCGAGGAAATAAAATCAATCTGCTCAATTAGTTGACATATGCACTGCTTTTACTTTTAGTCAACAATTGCTTGGAGATTTGTTTACACACACGGCAGAGATGTATTTGTTGACATCTCAATTCGAGCTGGGCTTGGCTTGAATTAAATGATTATAATATTTTAAATATGTTTTAACAATTGAAAAGTTTTACATATTTTTAAGAAGCTCAGTCTTTAAATTGCTTAAAACAAAACAAATCATCTAGTTCTGACCAACTTGATAGCTTTTGCATTGTTACCAACTCCTAAAAATATAAATCTAAAATCAAGATCAATTTTTTTCCAGAACTTTTACCATTTTTTAATGTTTATTCTGTTATCCGGGGCTGTTATTGAAAATAAATATCATGGAAATAGGTTCAGCCGTTCTTGAGTTATAAATGGTGTAACTAACAATTTTCGACTTTCTTAAAAGAAATTAAATTATAAATTATATATTTAGATGATACTGTTTTCAAGTTTGGAATACATATTAGGATGCATTCCCACAGCATAAATAACAAGCAGTGAATTTACAAGAAACCACTGTGTACATTCCCATTCCAATGCTTGTTTCAATAAATATTTACAATTGAAATATCTTTATAGATAGATAGCAGACATGTGATGTCATTATTTATCTCTTCTGAATCATTTCGTTCACTTTTTCAAATTCCCTCCATTCATTAGACATCACATTTCTTTATCGCATCTTAAATGGGTCCTTCAGATCCAGTGATCTCCTATCCTTCTTTTCACTACGCATTCCTGCTCGCAAAACCCGCAATACTGAACTTCTACACCAGCCCAACTTCCGTCTGGCAATATCTCAACGATCCCTCTTTTCCCGCCTACCTTCTATTTTCAATTCAGTCTCCAACACTTCTTCCTCTCTTGACATCTTCGCCTCCCGCTCTAATTTTAATAACCAAGTGAAAAGTCTATCTTTCTGACCTTTGTATCTGTTGTATAAGCTGAAAATGATTGTTACTTATGATATTATTATTTTATTTTTTTTACATGTTCATTATTATATTTATATAATTTATTTTGTTTATAAGCCCAATGTAAAGGCCTTAGTGCTGTTTTTGGTGTGACATAAATAAATAAATAAATAAATGTGACATGTGGAAAATAAAGGATGGAACTAAATACAATATCTCTAGGGTTCATCATACATTGCCGCCAGTTTACAAATTTATTTTCATCATTGGTAATAAGAAAATGCAAAAAAACATACATTAAATTGAGAGTTAAATTGAAACAGGTTGATACGCCTGTAAATGCAAACAAAAATTGCAATTAATTTAGTTTTTAATAACATTGCTTTGCCACCGATGGGAGTTGGTCATAAAAACTAACATAACAAAAGTAACAATAATTCTTTGCTTTCACATTTTTTGATAGGATTAATTGCATAAGAGGAAATTTATAACATTTTTATTCCGTCATACTTGGCCTCGCTTCATTTCCCTCCCCTGGTGATTTATATTCACGAAATTGTAATTCTATTAAGGAGATGAGATAAATTACTTGGTAGGTCGTATACCCACAAAAGCATAAAATATATTGTTTCTTACCGTAGCAAAGTAATAGATTCTGACGAATATGTTAACAAAAAAGAAAATTTACGGCAAAAAAATACTGCAAATTTGCAGAAAATGATAGTTAATTTCACATTTAATTGTGCCTAGTTTATTTTTGATCAAGTATAGGAAAAGGCTAAGAATATAAACTGAACAGCTAATGCAATGTTTCACCAAGGAATGAATTTGGTCTACAGTGATATTGCACTAAATGAGAATGAGTGTAGGTAGGGATTTTTGGGCCAGACCAACAAGATCTTTGGTCATTTATGCCATGATGGTAGGGTAGAGAAGGAAGAAGGTGGAGTGAAACCCACCATCAGCATTAGCCTGCTCTTAACAAAATACATCAATGGGAGCACAGCTCAACAACCAATCCAATAGATAAGAGTGCTGAACTTGATAGCACTCAAGCAAAGATCAAGTCTGAAAAATTTGCACCACTGGCATTTGATCCAAGACCCAAAGGCTAAGAGGTCAATGCTCTACCCACAACACCAGCTCAAGCTCTTTCGCATCTTGTTATCATGTGAATAATCAATCAATCAGTTATTCAACCTGAAGGTTTATTTGAGGGTATACGTGAGGGTAGAGCTCACCCTAGACTCAGCCTCAGGGGTGCTAATGCATGCAAGCATGGAAAAGGGATTTAATTGGGGGGTTGTATCAAGGGTTCACCTGGGACCCTCTAATCAACAGCCAAATGCAAATTCCACCCACTGAGCCACCATGCTCCCCATGTGAGCAGTGAGTACCTTAATCAGCTCAAAAACTAGGTTCCTCATCAAGTAGCAGCTCCACTACACATTTTCCATCCTATAAAGAACTACATACCGTATTTATCTGAATATAGTCCCTCCTTTTTTTCCAAAAATGCCTGTGGTTAAATTAAAGGGGGGACTATATTCAAGCATATTTTTTTAATTTATTCCCAAAACTGAGGCCCCAAAATAAGGAGGGGGACTATATTCAGAGGGCGACTATATTCAGAGAAATACGGTACTTTGTATAACCTCCATTTCATGATGCATAGCACTCTACTAGACAAGCAGTTTAGTCATATCTATATCCAAAAGATTAACAAGCAAATAAAATACTCCACTCACAGTGTAAGCCATATCTGTAGCAGGGACTGAATCAAAAGCTTTCTCCCATGTGTCAGGGGTAAAGCTTGTATTGTATTCAATGGTATAACGGAGGATTGGGGCTCGGTTATCACCCATTGGAGTCCACTCTACTGATGCATCTCGTCTATTGCAAGTCACGGATTTAAGAGAGGGAGGATTTGGTACATCTGCAAAGTTAATAATCATGTAGTTAATTTCAGAATTCCAGTCAATGAATAACTTTGAAAAGTAAAATTATTCACAACACACATACTTCAAACATCTGATCACCATCTAATTATTAGGATTCTTATACCTTGAACTATTAGCGTTGCCTGCGCTCTGGCTTCATCCAAATCAGTTTTGGCAACACATGTATAAACACCAGAATCCAATTCTGAGGTTTTGGTGATAGTAAGGGATGAATCAGAAGCACGGACAAATCTTGGTTCTTCTTCAAAGTCCAAAGGTTGCCCATTATTGAGCCATTCTATTGTCAATTTCAAAGATGTGTCAGAAACAGCATTACAGCGGAAAGTGGCTGATGTTCCAGCAGCCACTTCATAGTCTTCTGGCCCTTGAACAATCTGAGTGTGTTCTGTATAAAAAAAACATTAAATTATTCAAAAATCTATATAACTGGCAGGAGAAAATACCCAAATTTAATAAAATATTTTCAGCATATTTTTCCATTCATAAATTTTTTCAAACTTGCTCATTTTTTTAAATTTAGTCAGTTCTCATTGCATTCATGTTTTTCAGTTTTTTGATGTCACCTCCTTCTTGAGCTATTCACGAGGTAAAATCAACAGCCGTAACTCTTTCACTGATAAATTGATGACTTCACGAGCTCACACCAAGCGATAACTACTCCTCGGCTTTGTGCATGGACCTCATGTAGTTAGATGTTATTTACACTAATGAGTAAGTCTTACACTCATTGAACGATTCTTCCTGAGCAATTAAATGGACCAAAACTCAGAACTCATGAAAAGTGGGTGACAACTTTCACAGCTTTCTTTACTTCAGCCTTATGAGATAATGGCTGAACGAGAAAGATTTTTTCATCTTAACATATCTTTCCTTTCCATCCATCATTTTTTTAACACCGATTTTGGGTCTGATATGAATCTGACCACCTAATTGAAATGTAGTAACCCATGCAAGGATAACAAAAAATTCCACAGCGTATTAAATTGGAAATAAAAATATTACACATGCAGACATCTGACCATCAGTAAGAATTAAAAAATGACGTTCCTTACACCAGATTAACAATAAAAGAGTACAACTCAAGAAATCATTGTGAAATACTCAAAATGAGGCCTTGTTACTGAAAACATGACTTACATCCCCAAATTTTCATTTTTACTTATGGTAGTGATTGTAAAATCACCATTGCATACTAAAAATTACTGACTTTACCTTTAACTGCTAATGTCCCAGATGCATCTGCAGTGCCAAATTTATTTGTAGCAATACACTTATAAGGGCCAGAATCTTGGAAGTCCACATTCCTGAAAGAATTCTCAAAGATCAGTAAATGAAGAAAGAAAATTCAAATACTTATACCTATTCCCACTTCAGCATGATCAAAATTAAGAAAACACATGCAATAAACCTGATGTTCATATTGTAGCTAAAGTAGTGAAAGGGTAAAAAAACTCCTATGTCTGATTCTAGGAAAAACTACGATTGAGAAGTTTACAAGTTTAAACTGCAATTAAAGATAACCCTTACAGTACCTGATTTCCAGGTCACCATCGTCCATAACCTCATATCGACCTCCAGTAAGCTCCAAATCATTCTTGACCCATTTCACCACTGGCTTGGGAGCACCAGTCACACGACATGTCAACCGTATTGTCTTTCCATCAACTGTGGCTTCATCGTTTGGTGACTCAATAATTTCAGGTGGAAGAGCTGCAAGAAAATAGAGAGTAGATTTAGAAAACGCTCCAAGATGTAACCTATTCATTTAACTCTGAACATAAACATGAGACCAGGACAAGTCACACTAGAAGCCCCATATAAAGCATACGGGATAAAGTGACAAGCTCGAATTAGAGAGAGATAGCTTAAGAACCATTTAAAACCCAATGTTTTATGGGTAAAATAAATTCATAAAAGTGATCCACTGCAGTGGGGAGACATGAATTAATTGTGGCTCGTCACTGATTGACTCCCATTTTGTGGGCTGGATGTTTATGGTCCATTTTTGCACATTTTTTGCCTGCAACTTTATGCAATGTCGAGCTACAGCACTGGGACCAAGTCTAAAATGTGCGTGCAGAGATCCTGCGTCAAATGCAATCTAGGTGATTATTTTTGAAAGGATGCATCGTGCCATGTGAGCACAAATTTACTCTTTGCACAATGTGCACCAACTGGTGAGAAGTTTTTCTTTCCATTCAATGCCAGCAAACTACTTCGACTCCAGCCACAAATTACCATTCCTGCTGCTGTGAACATCTGTCGCCCAGGCATCACTCAATCTTCCATCCTAACTGCATTTTATTTCCCCATTCAATGCGAGCGGATCACTTCTATTCCAATCCACGTATTCACTTCCTGCTGCTCTCGACACTTACCATCGCAGGTGTGAGGCAGGGGGCCACAAAGTTTACGTTCAACGCAGACAGACTGACATGCAACAAACTTAACATAAATAGAAGTGGAATGTTTTGGATGCCATGGGAGCAATTTCAATAGCAGGGGAAATAATATCTCCAGCAAAAATATGAGCAAGTTTCCAGTATAATGAATATATATTATAAGAGAGGAGATTCACAAGCCCATAGAGATATCAGAGGAATTGCATGAAAATTATGAACCTGATGGTAGCATCTACATTTAAAAATATTTTGGTCCAAGTAACTTCCACGCTTCCAGGATATTGATGAATGTGCACCTGTTCGTTGGTGTTAATGGAGGACAAATTACAGTGGAACTTGGTTAGTACGTTCCTCCTTAGTACGTTTTCCTCCTTAGTACGACGATTTCTCTCGGTCCCGGTACCATCAGAACAAAATACAGGCAAAAGTATTTGGTTAGTACGTTTGAAAAAATTGCTATTTCCTGGTTAGTACGCTTAATTGCTAGCCGTGACGCAACCCGCAATTCGTTCTCCAGTATCTTCTTAAGGGTCGTAAAGCTCCGAATTCATGATTTAATTTATTATTACTAGCCATTAACATTCTTGCATTCATTCCACACATCTTTCTTCGCCCGTGATTTATTCAAATGCATTTCTCAATTCTTATGACGTGATAAATAATCAAACATGGCCATTTATAAGGAATCAGTCTGACTATGCAAAACTGCAGCCAATGAGAAGCCCCAATTTTCCCCACCCCGAGCTCCTCACCTTCTGTTGCCTCTAGAGTGCCCACTGCGCACAAATTTCACGAGTCGGCAATTGTTGCTATTGCACGAGTTATCATGATGAAGAAATGAGTCTTATCCAATTCCCACTTTATCTAAAGCAGTACTGCACGACGTCAATGCTACGGAGTACGTGCATATTTGACTACTGCTGCGGGAGCAGACGATGCTCTGGATCTCCACACGAAGCTTAGCTTAAAAATACTTGGTCTCGGCACGAAAGCAGACGACATTAAACAAATTTTTAAAGTAAATTTCAACTGTATAATATAAAATCTTCTTGTAATTACGTCGTATTCTAATAATCTTGCGTGTTATTATTCGATATATATCGATCGATATGGCTTTATTCCAGAAGCGAATGTGTACGGCTGTTGCCTTAATTTAAGGTTAATATAATTTTGTCCAATTTTTATGATGTTTAAAAACAACCCGTTGACATACTCAGGGTTGTTGTTATATTCTCCGAGTATGCTGTGAAAAAAAAGAAATGACTTAGCTTTACTTGTCCTCTTTCTGTAAATACATATAGGATAAATCACGGGAGAAAGACGCCGTATTTCGTCTTCTGTCTTCGGGAAAACTATGAAACATTGTGATTTTAATTCACATGGTATTGTTTTTCAATGTAGCGCCCATTTTCTTTATTTTAAATGTTAAAAGAGTTCAGGAAGGCGATCCTACGAGAACTACCGATAGTAATTGTTATTATAACGACTTTTCCACAGATTGCAATTACCCCGTCTACTATTTTTTACTTTCCTCGCTAGCACGTTTCCCTGGTTAGTACGTTCATTTTTTGTGGTCCCTTCAGAAACGTACTAAACAAGTTCCACTGTAATTGTTACTTTGGTAGATGAAGAAAATTCCTTCAGTAGTTCAAAATCAGAGGAGGAAACGGTGGCTGAAGCGGGACATGTCACTAAGATAATTACTGATATTTAATAAACTAGTAATACCTCACATGATTAGGAGAATTTCTGCTCAAAGCAAGTGCAACCAGGAAACTAATTCATCTTGTGTCAGAGTGGATCCGTGACTGAATATTTATCTTTTATCATTTCATTACTAAATGATATGATTTCTCAGAATATTATTTTCTTGTTTGTTACAGCAGTTTTGTTTTTTAAAATAATCAGACGTTCATTAATCATTTAGCTTTGGGGAAGTAACCTAGTCATTTTTTAAAGCTATTCGGGTTCTATCTTGTTCTAATAACAAATGGTGATGGATGAGTCAACCGTTGAACTGTTAGTATGCAATAATTTAAACCAGAGGAAATCCCGAGAAGACTTCATGCACATAATTCACCAGGAAAGAATTACATCACAGAGTAAAACTGTTCAACATTAATTTTTTTACCATATCAAGTGATAGAATTAGAGAGAAATAGAAACTCACCCTGAACATTAACATAAACATCTCTGTAAACATATCCAAGAGAGTTGGTGGCATTGCAACCATAATTTCCTGTATCTTTCTTCTCCAGACGCTCAATTGTAATGCTGTTAGGAGTTACTTTCCTCCTTGGGTTGGGTGGTGCTTGTTCAATAGGTTTACCATTGTAAATCCATGATATTTGTGGCTTGGGTTCTCCACTGGCTTCACACCTGAAAGTCACTTCTTCCTCTTCAGCAGCAAGAGCTACTTGTGGCACAACAGTGAAGTACGGAGCAGCTGCAACAAAAAAGACAAATGGAATTAATAATAATAATAATAGTTTTATTAGCCAAGAGAACCAATACAGATTAGTAAATGGTATAGGCTTCGTCAATACAATACACTGATGAATAACATGGGATGATATATCAGGTAACATTCACATAAAAAAG
The DNA here is from genome assembly GCF_921293095.1 of Ischnura elegans. Lineage (NCBI taxonomy): Eukaryota > Metazoa > Arthropoda > Insecta > Odonata > Coenagrionidae > Ischnura > Ischnura elegans. The sequence continues at coordinate 113,750,599 of NC_060249.1, read as the reverse complement.
TATACATTTAGAAAGTTACATTTGTCACAGCATAAAATTTTAAGTACAAGCACTGCTCATAGAATACGTTTACAAATGTTTTCTTTACAATAGTTCATATATTCATCAACACTATACAAGGTATTTTTAATTAGGTATCTTTTGAGATTCACTTTAAAGAGTTCAATTGATGATAAATTTCTTAACTGTTCAGGTAGAAGGTTATAAAGTTTTGTTCCCTTATGGAGAGGACCATCACTACTCCTTTTTGTCTTTCTAGGAAGAACATGCAGGTAGTCTTTTGTTCTTGTCATATGCGAATGGTAGTCAGCATTTTTTGGGAGAAAATGTACACGCTTTTTTATGAATACCATTAAATTCAGAATGTAGAGGGATGTTACAGTCAATATTTTATGCATTTCAAAGTGAGGCCGACAAGATTCTTTATATTGTAAATTTAACATAATTCTCAAGGCTTTCTTTTGTAGAATAAATATCTCGTTGCTATTGCAACTGTCACCCCAGAAAATAATACCGTAAGAAATTAAGGATTGAAAGTTAGCATAGTACACATGTTTTAAGACACTCAAAGAGACACTTGAACGTAAGTGACGCAGTTGATAAATAGTACGTGACAATTTGGAGGTTAAGGTTTCGATATGTGTACACCACTTCAAGGATTTTTCTAAAGTAATTCCAATGAAGGAAGTGTTATTTACATAAGAGATTTCAGTATTGAATAGTTCAATTTTTGGTGGCTGTTTACAGTTGAAGTTCACACAGACAGTTTTTTCCAGGTTGAGAACTAGCATACTACTTCTCAGCCATAGCTGTATACGTTGAACTGTGGAGTTTATCTTTTCTTGCAGTTCTTGTGAGTTAGGGGCTTGCACCAATATACTAGTATCATCAGCAAATAATATTGTTTTTACTTCCTGTAAGTGTGCAGGAAGGTCATTTATGTATAATGTGAACAGTAATGGCCCTAATATTGAGCCTTGGGGTACTCCAAATTTAACTTGTTTCATGGTTGAAGAGAAATTATTTATATATTTTGTATCTGAATCCAGGTAAGATATTTGGACAAATTGGTACCTGTTTGTCAGATAAGATTTTAACCAAGAATAAGCTACTCCAGTAATACCATAATTTGAAAGGCACCGTAACATTATGTCATGGCTAACAGTATCAAAAGCTTTTTTGAGATCGATAAACAACCCCACAGCAAGATTATTTTTGTCGAGAGCATTAGTTGCCTCATTCACAAATTCAAAAAAAGCATCGGCTGTTGATTTATTGTGGCGGAAGCCAAATTGGTATTTGGATAAACTATTGTTTTTATTCAAGAAACCTATAAGGCGATTGTACATGACCTTTTCAATTATCTTTGAAAAACCTGAAAGTAAGCTTATAGGCCTATAGTTATTACAATCCTTTTTATCTCCTTTTTTGAAGAGAGGGTAGACTTTGCAAATTTTTAATTGCTGAGGGAAGGTACCTTCTGATATTGATAAATTACACAGATAGGTAAGTAGGTTGACAATGAAAGGAATAGAGTATTTAATAATCTTATCTGGAATGCCATCAAAGCCTGATGACATTTTGTTTTGGAGGGAGAGGCCGATTTTTAAAATTTCCCTCGGGGTGGCTGGGTAAATAAAGGGTGCACTCTTTAAATTAGCTTGTATAGATAACTTGTATTGAGGATCTTTGGTAGAATGAGTGTTGCTGAATACCTTGAGTATTTTCTCTGGAGCTTCAATAAAGTAATCATTAAAAACATTAGCTACAGTTAATGGGTTTGTCACTAATGTACCAGATTGTATAACACTTAAAGCTTCTGGCAAAGAGGCTGGATTGTTATTGCTCTCCTTTTTAATAATTGACCAGGCTGCCCTTGAAGCATTTCCTGAATTTTCTATCAATTTATCGTTGTAAGAAGATTTTGCACGATGGATTATTTTCTTGTATTGCTTGACGAAATGTTTGTAAGCAGTCTTGTTTTGATCACTGCAACACTGCTTATATTTATTGTATAGCTCTCGCTTTACTTTGCTCAAGTGGACAATTTCAGGTGTTATCCAACTCTTTAGTCTTGTGTCAGAGATGCAAACCCTACACTTTTTAGATTGAAAAGATGTGTCAAATATGAACTGAAATCTAGATAGGAAAGCAACCATTTTAGCATCAAAGGAGTTTGCCTCGTATACTTCACTCCATTTTTCATTTTGCAGTGCAAGCCCAAAGAGATGGATGAGGTTATCATGGTAGCAACGTTTGTAAGACCATACACTGGGATTTTCAAGAAGCTTTGTATCACAGGTTACTTCCAGTAAAATAGCTTTGTGGTCGGAGAAGCCAGGTTCAAGCATGTCAATTTTAATATTATTTTCAGGGATATTAGTCATGACTTGGTCCAGGGTGGATTTTTTATATCTTGCAATTCTAGTTGGGGTTTTGATACACATATGAAGGTTAAAACAGTTCATAAAATTAACAAGTTTCGAGACAATATCACAGTCATCCTTTGAGAAGTCAATATTAAAGTCACCACATAAAATGAAGTTTGCACTACAATTTTTCAACAATTTATCCAATAACTCTGTAAGTGATTTTAAGAAAATGTTTATGTCACCAACAGGTGATCTATACACACAAACAATGATGGTATTGATGAATTTGAACTTTAACAGTTAAATAAAAGCCTATGAGTGAACTTTTCAAAGAAGACATAAAGAAAAGAAATTTAAAGGCTTTGACCACACATTTTAACTATAATATGTAAAATATTTGACTGTTTCAATTAAGCATAGAAAAATCATATACATATTGTTATAACTAACTAAATCACAAATTATTATCCAAATAATGATGATACACACCAAGGACTGTAAGACTAACTGCATGGGATTTTGCTTCACCAACACCATTAGTTGCTTCACAGCCATAAGTTCCCGCATCTTCAAAGTTGACATGCTTGATAATGAGTGTTTTACCATAATTTCCCTGAAGGAAAAAATATTTTTAAAACTTATTATTCATGACATATAATAATTCAGAAACATATTAGGCACTTCCAGAGGTAAAATAGTGCATGAATATGTACTTGCATGATATTTAATGGTACTGTAATTACCTGCGTTGTTCTTTCAGGGGGCAAGGCACCACCTTGTTTACTCCACCTTATCTGAGGTAAAGGTGTACCACCATAAATACAATAGATTTCAACTTTCTTCCCTCGCAATGCTATTTCATTATTTCTTGAGAGATACTGAGCAACTGGCTCATGCCGATTTTGTGAAGCAGACACACCAGTTGAAAGTACTTGCAGATTCACACGGTTACCCAATTTATACTCATTCCTGTAATGTAAAAAGTATAGAGAAACAACCCAATTCAGAAATGAGAATGAAGAGCTGAGTTGACTAATTTAATGCTCATTAATGTAAAAATCATTCCATATAAAATGTACACGAACATGATCATGAAAGAGAGTACACATTCATTAAGATACTTCCACAAGCCCTTGGGTATTGCAACCAGGGCTTCAGATAGACTATTTACTTTTCCACCCCAGCAAAAGAATTGGTAACAAAAATCACACATTTCAATCACTGACACATGTTACCATATGAGTATTGAAAATAAACTAATAAATCCCTCCCAAATCTCATGCTACACATTTCCTGATGTTATTAAGGTTAAGATTCAGTAATAACTGATAAAATATTGAATTCATTCTTAATTTTTTCCAATATCCTTTCTGATAGACTGAAGATATAATGGAAAAGGTTGATATATTGCATGACTAATACAAAATTTGAGAGTTCATGGTTCCTAGCTCAAGCCAAAGTCATGAGAAATGCTGTGGAAATTTTTGAAATATTTTGCAATGTCAGATTTGGTGATGTGATAAATTTTAACTCAATTCAAATTTCTGCGAAAGAATTTCAACTTACCTGAAAACAGAAGTTGCTGAACAAGCATAGGTGAAATCATCACTGGCATCAGCTTGAGTGACATTTGAGAACCAAAGATTTCCCTCAGGATCTAAGGTCATTCGAGAGTTATTGATACTTTTTATTCCACCATCAGAGTTCTACAAAACAAAAATTCTAAAATCATTTGCATGAATAAACGTTTATCATAGATGCACCTTCCAAAGTTGGCACTCGGCCGTTAAACAGTAAGTGAATCAGTGAAACCATTTGATGCCAGTTGGATGGTATCATGTGAAGAAATAATGCCAGCTTTGCCTTACATTAGATATTATCAACATTACATAGTTTTTACAAAGCATGTATAATTTTAAATCAGGTGATAATGTCAACATTACAGAGTCTCCCTGATTTGGAGGACTTACGGGGATATTATCATTATATTGCCCAATGACTGCATAGCTTTATTTTCCTTTTTTTACCAAGGTCATTATCTATAAAAGCAAAACTTTTAAAAATAATAAATTAATATTTTATCTCTGCATTTTCTTAAGGTTCTCACTGCATCTGTTGGCTTTTGTCAACAAAGACAAATAATCTAAGGGAAGAGCCAAGATCATCTGAGCAGCACAGTAAAAATCTTCAAAATTAAGATGCATGAATAGTATTTAGAGCTGTTCAATTGAGATGGAACATCCTTAAAAAATTTCAACAGGAACAACCTAATAGCTAGGTAGTGTCGACCAGTGACATGAGGGGGCCCGGACCCCCCGAAATATAAAAAACAATTGCTTTCCTTCATAATTGCAAATACAATAATGAAAAATCATGAATTTATAAAACATCTCTTTGAAAATGAAGTTTTTTTCGATCTTAAAATTTATAAACATTAGTTTAAAACCCTCTACTTAATACCCTATTTTTCAAAAATTCCCATCCCTGGTTTTGGACCTCCCCCCCTCCCTCTACCCAAACAAAATTCCTGGCTATCCCACTAGTGTTGACACGCAAGAATAAGACAGCTAACATACAGGAATATAAGTAGTTTACACCAAAGGCCCAACATTAAATTCAGTTTCTTGCTCCAGTTCATAATTTATTAGCCAATGCCATTGAGTAAAACATAAATAATCAACAACGCTCCAGTTTCCTCAAGTAAATAAATTATCCTCACCTGAATAAGCCAATAGACATTGGGCTTAGGCCACCCATCAGGGGGATTACACGTCAACTTAAAAGGTTTGCCTTCTTCAGCAGTAACTGTGATTGGTTGCTCTTCTTTGAAAGAACTTAGTTCTGCCTTCCTGACAAACACAGAATTTGAAGTGGCAATTCCCCATTCATTCTCTGCAAAACACTGGTACTGACCTGAAGGCAAACATAGTCAATCATGTAGCATAAACAAACCGCATAAAAAATTCTAGAAAACCAATATCGATTTTCATCTTAGAATATGTTACCAATGTCTTCATCCCTGGGAGAAGTAATGACCAAAGTTCCTCTTCCAGGCTGTTGAGAAATTCTCTCATCATACGTTTGCCAGTTAAAATGCTTTCCGTTCTTAATCCACCGATACCTAGGAAAGGAAAAGAAATTAAACCATATTAAGAAAATCAGCACAAACTGAACCAAATTTGGTAACTCATCTTCACTTGATTAGAAAACGAAACACCAAAGTAATTTCGTAGTACATGTAACGGCTTATCAGATAATGCAATGTTATACAACTGACATTTAACAAAATAGTCTGCACATAAGACATCATATCTATAGGTGCAAGGAAAATTGAAAGGCAAGAATGATATGGCTGATTTTAAAGTTCTTACACCACAAGAGATAATTCCTCATTATTTTATGAAATTTAAACATTATTGTACAGTTGGTAAAAATTTCAACATGTAAAATCAACTTTTAATGATGTAGCAACCACTTGGATTTTCTTAACATACTCTTCAGCCCTTGCAGTGTCGTGTTTTCTGTGGCACAATACCGGTGCTACATATACAGGCAAAAATTCAAGATTGTGACTATGCGGCCCTAAGTGGCTATTTGACCCTTCCTATTTCCCTAGTTGACCTGAGTGGCAAGTTATTGTAATGGACTCTTGATCTTTCTGAACAGGACTATGAGGTAATGCATAAGCCAGGGGGCATTGCACAAGAATGATATGATTGACTTAGCCAAAAGGTGAGACAAAATGAATGCAAACAGAGTGTTGACATAGTGTGTGTACAAGAGAATGATATGTGTGGAGTAACAGGCAACGCAAGATTTGAGGCTGTGGACGGGATCCCTTATAGAATTGGCCCACAAGTAAGAGTGAAGGTTGTCCCGGACAGTGTGAGGAATGAGAGTTTTAGAAGGTGCCATGACTACACCCTCATGGGACACCTAGTGCTAGGCTCAACAAAAGCCCGCGTGGCAGTGCGACATTGGTGGCGGCAGGTGGTGGGCTTATGTGATTAACAGCAAGTAGTGTAACAGGATAAGTCTGTGCGGGAAGAGCAACAGCCCCGTTGCAAGCCCTACTGGCCACCAACAGACCCTTCGATTTTACAGCTCTATACAGTGGAACCCCGATCTATCATTCCTGCATTGATCGCTTTCCCACATTCATCGTTCTCCATTCCTGGTCCCAAATAAAGTTCCATAAAGACAAGGAAATTTTTTTCTTTTCTTTTGGACGGGGTTTGGGTGACGAGAAGTGGGGATATTGAAGGCTGTGGGAGAGAAGGGTCTTGGTAGAGGAACAGGGTGGGGGGGGGAGGAAAGAAAGGTTCCAGGGTGGATGAGGGTAACACGCATGCCTTCACTGTCTTCTTTCGCATTGTGGTCATCCGGATGGAATCCTCGTCCAGATGATCTTCTTCTCCTCGGCAGTTGACCCCGTGCCCTTCTTACTTAGAATCTTGAGGACAAAAAAATTTCATGGTGCAATCATATGGTCATGCTTCACCCTCTGCAGTTGGCTCTGTGTACGCCATACACAATATCATCAGTTCCGAACTTCACCTCGTACGAGTGGTTACGTACTTTCCAGGGAAGGTTGACTTCAAACTACTGAGTGTTTTGCATGTGGGTCAGGTTTCATTTTTATTAGTTTTAAAATTTACTCGTGTTTGGACCATGGCCTTGCATGGTCTTTAGACCTTAGAAGAAACTATTGAGAACTTACGGATGGAAAGAAAATAATTAAAGTTGAAAAAAAAGAATCCGGGCTAGAAGCGCGTGAACATTGGAAAACCCCTCGAGTTGTCGGCTAGCACATAACGGTAGGGGTGGGGGTAGAGTGAACCATAGAGCTCTAAGGAGCGAGCTACCTGATTAGTGGGATGAAGCCGAGGATCAGGTGGGTGAGCCGCTATCGATTAACGCAGCACTGTTCACAATTTACACAATTGCCTCAATCATATTACAGTAGATTCTGGTTAATGTGTCCACCGGTAATTTGGGGCAGCCGCTTAATAGGGGCATATCTTGAAGAACAGAACGCAATCGTAGAATATCCTTGAGTTTTCTTCTCTTCACTGGGACAGCATGCCACTGTATTGGGTCATGAGTTGGCAATGTTGACAATACCCGTGAGGAAATTAAAAATTTTTAGTACTGTTTTTTTTTAAACATTCTACCTTTTTAAATTAGTCCTATTTTTCAAAAAGGTACCTGTTTCTGCCTTATTCTTACAGCTCTTGTAGTTATGCTGTCTGTTAGAGGATTCAGATTCAGTTTCCCAACCACAGGACCTCATTCAACATAGTTATTGTTAAGAGGAGAGGACTCCTCTGGTGGCAGTAAGGCTACAGATGATAGAATGAACCCAGGATAATTATAAAGATAAGAAGTGGCGACACCAGTGCTAAGGGTTCACGATACGAGCAGGTACGAGCCAAATGATAGAGATTACTCGCCGATGTTGAGCAGAGGAGACTGGTCGAGATAAACAATGTTGCTTACCAAGAGCTTTGTGTTTGCGACATCTTGCACAAAACTCAACTGACTCATGAGGTCTATCCTCTCTCCAACTTTCCACTACCTATACAACTGAGCTATCGCCAGTGGAAGATTACAATGTTTCTTCGTTCCTTTTTCTTTTTTCCATCCCCATCTCAGCAGTTGACGCATGCTCAAAGTCATTTTTCTCTCCACGTGCAACTAGTCAACTTAGAGCAAACAGTCTAAAACCAGTGTCTATGGTGCACATGTTTGGTGTGATTTATCTTCTGTTCTACAATTTAATTGAACCCTGAATAAATGATACTGTCTTAGTGCCAAGAGTTCAATAATACTCCTTTTCTTGAGTAATATGCCATGTAAGGACCTTTAACTTGCTGAAAAAATTGCTATACCGGAAAAAAATTAAAGATTATCCCCAATCCAGTCATCGCCGTTTGGCTGAGATAATTGGAGTGCCAAAATTGACAATAGCTTGGTTTGCAGTTGCAGCAACAGGATAAGCTGAGAGAAGAATGGAGCCACAATGGAAAGCAAGCACCACCCCATCCCAAAAATGCAAATGTCAAGGTAAGGAGCCAGATGTTGAGGATACCTTAAACCAATGGTTTTCGATGGTGAGCGAACGAGGGGTTTGCGTTAGTGGTCCAATGTTGAAAAAGAATTTGGAGGAACTAGCTTTAAAACTAGGTCATGACCATTTTAACCCTTATGGTACCAGCCCATTTTTCCTGGTTTGTTGAAGAATCCCAGGCCTTTTATTGCTGAATTTGTAGGTTAACGCTAAAAAATTTATATAAAGCTTAATATGCATTTTCTGAAACTAATTTTTTTTTCATTGACTCTCAATACTTACGGGTATGTCAAAGCATGATAGATACTAAAAAATAGAGACAAAATCTACACGAAGCTCAAAAAATAAACGGCATCAGTGCAAAATACGTCTGGCCGATAGATCAGCCCTTGGCACTCTTCGCATATACTGCCCGGGCCGATGGATCAGCCCCCTGGTATTAAAAGGGTTAAGGCAACAGATGATTCAAAATGGTTAAGAAAAGACTTCGCTGTTTCACAAAATAAAATATATTTGCGACCGGTTTCGATACAGCGTATCATCATCTGGCCAGATATATTTTATTTTGTGAAACAGCAAAGTCTTTTCTTAACCTTTGTGCATCATGAAGGAGTTTCACCATGTTAAGCCAACCACCATCGCATTTAAGGCAACAGATGGTTGGCTGTCTAGATGGCAGACCAGAAACAAAATTTAAGATTCAAAAAATTATTAAAAAATGCTAATAACTAAACTATTGTTGTGGATTTATTAAGTAAATGAATAGTTGAATAAATTTAATTTGAATTATAAACATTCTTTAGTCTTCTTTCTATCATTTAAACGTTTGTTTATGCCATATAGGGGATAGTTCGCCTAATTGGGGCAGCCACTTAATTAGGGCAAGGAGCGCATGTCCCAATGTGTCCCAATTAACCGGAATCTATTGTACTAATATACTCATTAAAAAGAAAAATTTCAGATAATATACTACTTTTTTCCTTTGTGATCAATCTCACAACTAATCACAGTACCAGCGAAAGCGGTTGTTTCAGGCATAACATGCACATTGCCCACGTAAATACGTCTACTTGAAATGGTGTTTGATGGAAAATAATTTTTACATCAAAAAGGAATCCATAATAGCATCGCAAATGCTGACACATAGTGAAAACACTTTGGCGAGGTGGCTTGTTCCTTTAGGATATTTGAAAGATAATATTCGAAACAACAATATACCCCAAGTGTTTCTATAAAGTACTAATATTCCTGTAAACAGCTAAAATCTTCTTTGAATCTTTGAATAAATATCATGATTACTAGAAAAAAAATTCACGTGTTTCCTGGGACATGGGCAACACAGTCAAACATTCCTGCATTGACTATTTTTACCGTTCATCCCCTTGAAAAACAATAGATCAAGGTTCCACTGTACATAATTGGCCCATTGCCTCGGACCAAGAAGGGAAAGTAGTTCACTCTTTCAATTTTTCTTGGTATCTCTCTATGTTTGCCAAATCAAACTGTATCTACTGTCTGTAAAAAAAAGCAAGATACTCGAGTTTGAGGAGCTCTAGTGTCTTAATGAAGCAATCGATTTCAATGCAATAAAAAGCATACGAAAGAGAATTTAGTTCTACGTTTTATCATGTACTTTAAAAATTCTTCGGCTCAATAGTATTTCCTGTACTTAATTTTTTCTCGAAAAAGTACCAGTTTTTTGCGCGTAAAATCAAGGTGCCCAACTTTGAGCGCTAGGCATTCCCGTAGTTTTCGTTCCTATAACTTACAATTTTTATATAAAGAAGCCATATCTATTACTAGCAGTTTGCCGAAAACAAATTGTTTATACCACAAAAATTAACGCAGTTGTTGTAAACAACGCAAACCTCTGCTAACTTCAAAACCAGTGAGTCAATTGAAAATTGATTGGTACTGTTATCTTGTCAAAACAAGCTTTTGCTCATTGATAACTATTCAAGATTTTGAAAACTGATGCAAGTTATTGTTCTGGTGCAGTGGTTGTTCAGTTAATCTTGGGAATAAATGTGCCTTTTGATGACTGTTCAAGATTGTTAGAACTGATGAAAAATGTGGAAAAGCACAACTGGTTTTGCAAACTCTCCTTCAAATGAGATTTCATCGGTCAATTCTTTGTTTCCCTAAATTATTTCTTTAGAAGTTAAAATTTTCAAGTATATCCTGCATTAGGAATTAACCAAATTAGATGACAATGATTTTCAATTGAATACTTCCAATAGGGGTTGTACATACCTAATAAATACGTAAAAAGAGCCTATGTTATTTTATTGTGATGGGAGACTTGCATGAGGTTCATTTTGTTGGGTTGTTGTTTGTAAACTTATTTTTTTTGTCTTGTGTACGTCCAGATAGATCATAGAGATATGAAATTAGAAATGTTGGGTTAGTACAGCTTGGATAATCTGCGAAACCTAAAATTGAAGGGGGTGAGAATCGAGTCGTCACCAAGATTGAGATGGGTAAGAAAGTGAAAATCAGATTCAAACCAAACAAATTCATGGAAATAAGTAGGAAAACAGCTGCCATATTGGACCTTTCCAACTGTCTTCCAACTGCTTTCCAGCTGTTTCAATTTTCGAAACAGATTCAAAAGAAGAGGAAATCAGTGCATCAAACCTGTTGGACATCAGTTTTTCTTTCCTGGGCATGGAAGCGCTAGAGTATCAAACACCCAAGACTTCCTTGCCTATACATAAGAATAAACAGAATATGGTTTTAATTCTTTGCTCAGTCAAATGTTAATTTCCTCATCAAGACTTCCCTTGCCTCTACATGAGAATAAACAGAATCTGGTTTTAATCCCTAACTTAGTACAATGTTTATTTCCTCTTGCACCAAGGCAAACGCTTTCCACATAGAATGTGTAGGACGATTGGAGCCCCTCTCACAATGCTGTTAACAATTCACTTATTACAATATTTTTAAATTTATGTCCTTTCTCAATACTAACACTTCTAAGTCATTGCTTTAAGGATTACTTATCAGATAAAAGAGGGTGCTATCGTGCTTAATTTTTATTAACTTTTGTTTTTATTAACTCAGTAAATACCAGCACAGTGCAATTTCACTAGAGGCACTATCATTTCATGAAGGCATATCACAATGAGCTGCACGATCCAAGGTTGCATTTTCCTCAAATTTAAAATCCACCTTCTACTATCACGTGGCTTAGATTTTCATTGGCATAGTTTTTTTTCCTTTCTAAATTGTAAATTGTGACTATTCTTTTAGAAACACATCTTTTGAAGTTCTCAGTTTCACTATTTTCATATGACGTAAATATCATGAAAGAGTACAAACGAACAAATATTCTAAATTAAACTAACTTCACACATGGCAAGTGTTTGAACAAACAAACAATACAAAATTTTACATTCATCTGACAGAATTAATATATTTCCAGTTCTGTCATTCAGACTTCTGCAAAAGTTTCGGAATTAATGGCCCTTTCAAACAACAATTTCACAAAATCAAATAATTGTGCAAATAAATTTACCTTGTAAGTTGACATACCAATTAAAATAGTACCCAGCCTAAAGGCCACATGTAAAAAGCTATACCATGTAAATTAATGGATTACATTAATACTTCTGTAATAGTTTAAAGTATACTGGGACTAGCCGCGGTGATAACTTTTACGGGAGTCACCCGCAATGCACAATCGTGCGAAAGATCCACAGAGAAAAAATCATTCGCCTTGACCGGGATTCGAACTCGGATCCCCCGATTTCCGGTTGAGTGCTTTAGCCAGTTAAGCTATCGAGGTGTCATTCTTCCCTGTGGATATTTTCGGACACTACCGGACAAGATGTTGCTGGACTGCTGAGCATATGATGCCACATGCAGTCCAAATCTTGCGCACAGTGCCACAACCGGAGAGCAGGCCCGGACATAGAACACAAAGAGGTGTTCGCTCTAGACTAGTTTAAAGTATACCCGGACTAGCCGCGGTGATAACTTTTACGGGAGTCACCCGTAAAAAACTTCTGTAATAGGATCATTTCCTATTTTTTTGTGATTTCCTAAATCAAAAGATTATAACTCCTTGATGTACGTATTTCACGCTTTCAGATTTTTAAATTACGGTATATATTTTTCGCAATTAAATGAAAAGTGAAAATTTTCAAGCACACAAAAATGTGACGGCTAAGTATGAATGCTGGGAGAAGCCTATGTGACATCATTCTGGTTTCCGTCTGCCACCGTGTGAGGCCACCTTGGTGCGGGACTATGAGCGCCGCTACGATGCAGGCTGTAATCAGGTGACAGAGTACTCTGCTAGCAGGTAGCGCTTGGCTTAAAAAAAGGATTATCAATACCCTATCAAACAAGGGAATCTTTCCAACCATATAATTTTAATATGGGATTATTAAGAGATGTTTCCCTGAGCTCTGTACCTTATGCACGCATTGGTAATCCCAGACGATATAAAACTCCTGACTACTCGTATACCATCTAGGTCTCTGGGACGTCACATGGAGTGGCAACACATGGCTGCCAATTTGGCCTTTTTCAAATGAGTTTAAAATTGACCATTAACATTCACCTAAACTGGGATTTCTAAAACCAAATAATTTGTATATAATGAATACATAAATGGTGGGTAATGAATTGCAATCAATGCCTTTCATTTTCTTTGATGAAGGAAACTACCCATTTGTCTGGAAGAAAAATAGGAACACCTATAATGCTATTTATAATGTCAACTCAATTCTGGATTCCTTAATTTGTACAAAACTCATGCTCTATGAAATGGCTGTTAGGAAGTCATAAATTAAAACCTTACAAATCATCTCCTCCCAATGCATTATTATACAAGTCGACTGATTTTATGATCACCATAGCACAAACCGACCAACTAATTATTCTAAAATTTAATCAATGCCTATACCTAATAAGTTTTATACATGTAATACCGTACATTTTCAGAGAACATGAACAAATAACAATACTTAAGGCTCAAGGCATACTACACTATAACTGGCAGTTGAATGGTTTTGAATTGAGAGATAACTCACTTAGGTTAAAATTATGTAAAAAATGAACAAATGATAAAACTGAAGAGTGCTATTATTTCAATGAATCAGTATCTTTTTTATATATTACATTATTAATTCTTCAAATCACAATTGATAAATCAAATTGCGGAATTAGACTAAAAGATCTTGTCTTGAGGATGCATATCACTTTATTCTTCCAAAAAGCAATCCAAGTAACCTAATAGCAACGCATGTATCTCTGAAAACACCACCGAGTTATTTAAATATATGCGGTACATGATGTTAGGAAAAAGCACAGAAAACTAAAGATTTACGCTGAAATGACAAAAAATGGCTACATTGAAATGATAAATATGACAATAAACTAACGCAGTCTATTAGGTGACCGGTACGATAACATTCGAAGACGAGACGCTTGGTGCGACTTTATTTTCGCGAAGCCTGGGCATGAAATTACAATATGAAACTGAATACTAAACACCCTTCGGCTTTACTGCTCGCGGGTGGCACTAAAACCGGCCCACACCTTTTATTGGTTTATGGTTACGACGAGTGTGCCAGGCATCATTATAATATTAGCGGAGATGGGTGTAACTCAAGGTGACATCATCATTAGCACTTCCGGACGCTGATCTCATAGAATGATATGTACTTACTTAGGGGCTGGTTCACCTTCTGCTTCGCATTCAATTATGAATGGCTTATCATTTTCGTTTTGTTGTACTGCCACTTGAAACAGTAACTCGTCAGACGGAGGTTGCTTAACTATACGGGGCGGGGACTGACCTGAAGTTTAAAAAAGGATTGTTGTTAATTATTTTTACGAAAGAAGTATGCCTAGAAAACGCGAAGTAATGCTTGAAAATTTATTAACAAGGATTGATTGCATATTATCAAAATACCAAAATGAAAATACTAACAAAAAATCATCATTTGCCAAGTGAAAATCATGTTATTTGAGACAAAACTAAAATATACATACCTATACTTTGGGCTGACACTATAAGTGACACTAATATTAAAATCAACGTCCCAAAGGACTCCATTATTACAGCTAACCTGAAAAAAAGAATACCATCAAAGTAATAAAATAACGAAATTACTCCATCTAAGATAGAAAATGGATTAGAGCATGGGCTACATGATAAGATGGTGGCAAAATATCACTTTACGAAGCTGGAGCCTAGTCCAATGATCAGAATATTTTTATGTTTTTATCCACTACTATTTTTGCCGTAACATGTATTTCGCATTCCTTTCCGAAGCCATGTATACTCCTTTCATCTCGATATGCCATATAGCTAATAAGATTGCTAAAATTGTCACCGTAGCCTCCCATAACACCCTAACTTACAAGTATTAACTACACCAGGTAATAATATATCAATTAGCGTTCATGCAGACAAAATGGGATGGGCGTGTTGTGTACTCCATGCTAGTTGATATGTCTACCGTTCTGGCGTTAACCTATCGATCAACTGACGTCCAGCCAACTATGAGTTGTGTGCTGAGTATCATCATGGCAGAAGATTAAAAAGAAACCGCAGTACTTACAAGATACAAATGCGAAAGGAATCATCCAATGATAAAATCCTTCAATGCTTAAAATACCGCATATCTGAGATTCAACTCCTCAAGATAACGGCCATTGCCAGCAGCAGCAGTCGCATTGTGGTCACGTGGGTCCTTTGAAGTCAAATCAGAGGCAACGAATAAGTTGCGAGATTTAAGTAATTTTTCGGCTTATTAATTGATGATTGAGTCCTTTATATTGTATATATGGATTTTCTCTGTATACATTTTTTGAAGATTCAAAATTTTTACCAAATATGAAGCCTTTTTAACATTGCATAATAGTGAGTCTTACTTTCGTATTTAAGGTGTGGACCTGCCAGGAATTACGGTGGCTATTTCAAATGTTTACATTGTGTCTAATTTCAGCCCGGTTTAAAATTATGTTTTCACAAACTACCCTAAAGGCTCCCATATTATCATATTAAAGGATTTTACCCTTATTTTTTACTACGTCAGACGATATTTTGCAGAATAAGTTTGTTTCAATTTTACTTATGTCACCTCTAAACCCTAAGGGAAGGGAGTGGTAAATGTATGGATCCTGAATGAGTTTAATTTCCAGAGCAATGTGGGATCTTGAAGAGAGGAAAGACTCAAGTGCGAGAAATGTGTGGTAAAGGTCTATAAAAGATTCACCGTAAACTCTTGGTTCTAGCTTCTACATTTCAATTTGCTTTTGCAGTAGGTCCTAATATATAGCTACATACATTCGTGTCTGGTTAAAAAAGTTGTGTGATATGCGATTATCAACACAATAGCCAAAGTTTAAAGTCTGGTTTACCAGTTGAGTGGCGATCAAGTATTTTCTTCGCATGAAAATCCTGAATCTCAAACTCTTCCATTTCATCAAATTTTTTATGTCCCCAAATATATCTCCCCAAGTAAAATCCCTGAAAGACAATAATCCACCATTGTCTGACTAAATGCACCACCTAAATCATTGCAAGCCCACTTTGCTTCAGACTGGCTTACAAGAAAACAACTTGATATGCCTGTGATAACATTTGCTTACCAGTGATTTTGTCAAGTCTTGTGTTATAACATGGGTCTGTTTTCTATGCAATAAAAAAGTATTGTCTGCTGAACCATACTCAGCAGTAAGTGCTAGCCATCAAGAATATAATTGTAAATGACTTCACAAAGAAGAGACTATGAATATATTCATTTTCCTCATAAGCTATGCATTATAACCTATTTACCCACATGAAAATTTCTTATTCAGCTCACATCTATGACATTTAAGTGTGTTTCTGTAGCCATCAAGTCAGTTTTTTACCCATTGGTGCAACAAGTTGTGCAACTCAATGTGACCTAGGGGTGTAATGGAGCACAGACTAGGAGAATGGCATTGCCATACTTATTTGATTTTGGTAATACATAATAATGTGTACTACTATTATTTGAAGTTTCACAACAAGCTTTAACCCTTTTGCTACTAATGACGAAAATATGCGACGGGATGTTTCTTGACCCAAGAGATGAAAGCCACAAATTTTTGTCGGACATTTTCCAACGCAGGCGAACAAACGCCGAAAATATGTTTCCTTGTTTCTCCCTCTTTTATGACGGTGGCGGGTTTGCGAAGTCTTAGTTTTGGGACCTAACCAAGTGGGGCTAAAGCCATACCCTCGAAATTTGGGATCCCTTGTCTTAAATTTCCCCTCTTTCTGGTAAGGGACCGCGGTCATACAATTGTTCATTCAGTCAGTTTTTTAAATAAATATTTGTTCCTTTCTTAAAAAATATAAACTAGCAATAGAATTCTTTGTCTTTTGAGCAGTGTATGCATACAATTTTTTAAGAAAATTGTACAATAAATATGTATTTATTTATATCTCGATTGCAGTATAAACATCAATATGGAAATTAACATTCGTTAATATTGACAGTAGAGCTTCGTTCAAAATTTGACAATTCTCTGAATAAAACCAGGAATTTAATTCAAAGCCTGCAATTCAAGTGCAAGCAGCAATTATCCATACAGCTGATTCATATGAAAAAAGCATGGTTTACCGCTAACCAATACTGCTGGTAGGGTCAAAAACCTGGAAAGGAGGGAGCCCACCTACCCTTGGAGTTTGATATAATGCGGAGTACCCGCTGGGAGGGGTCGAAAAAGGTTGGAGCTGAGCCTGTGATTCTCCGCGAGTTCTTCTTAACGAACGTCCTCCATGGGACAGAAGAGTCTCTTGAAGCTAAGTCCAGCAGTCATGCTAAGAGGAGAACTCCACTGTCTTGTAAGGGTTAAAGCAAGCAACAATTTTCCACATTCTTGATCAGGATCTTTCCTTGCATCAAGATGTGCCTATTACACAACTATTACCCTGCACCCTTTATTATTATTAAAGTAACCCCTAACCCTATAACTCCGCTTTCAACATCCCCTTCCTCTAAATACTCCATCCACACCTTCTGTTTCCTCCGTATCTCATCTAATAGCTGCCTCTCCTCACCCACCATGTCCAGCACTTTGTTGTTCCTCCTCCTCCTTTTTTTTTGCTCTCATAAGTTTTACCTAGAGCATAATAAAAATATTCTATTCTATTCTCCCCTCCATCCACTTTACCTTCTCCACACCCACATCTCAAACAACTCCAGTCTTCCCTCATCCTCCTACCTAAATGTCCACGCTTCTGCACCATAAAGAGCTACACTCTAGATTAAATCTTCTCTAACCTTTTCCTCAAACTCTGTTTTACTTTAATGTGCTGCCCAAATAGTTGAATTGATCGACCTGCTCAAGTTTTTCCCCATTTACCTTGAGTCTCATACTCCTAGCTTGTGATGCTTTACAAAACCACATAACCTTGGTCTTCTTGTGATTAATCCTCATCCCATACTCCTTGCAACACTAGTCTAACGCGCATCAACTAGAGCCAGAAGCCCCCTTGCCGACTGGCAAATCAATGCCTGATCATATGCGAACCTCACTGATTTGAACATCATTCCTCCAACTTTTACTCCAGCTCCAACTCATCCCATGCTTCCCTTACCATCTCCTCAGCATGCATGTTAAAAAGCAGCGGCGATAGAGGACAGCCTTGCCTAACACCTCAGCCAATAATTGCCCGTCCACTACCCTCACTTTTGCAACCTGGGCCATATGCAGATTACGAATGTTGCCTATCCCTCCAATCTACACCTACTTTCTTAAGAATATCCATTAACTTAACCCAGTCCACTCAATCAAAAGTGTTTTCAAATCAATGGAGGAGGCATGTGTGCACTATTCATATCCTAGTTTCCTCTCCACCAGGGACCTCATTATCGCTATTGCATCACGAGTTGACTTTCCTTTACTAAAACCAAGCTGATCTTTGCCCAAATATTTGTTTTCTCTCACCGGTTCAGTACCTCAGAGACAATTTGCCCCATGCGATATTAGGTTAATAGTACTATAACACTTAATAGTAATCGTATAATAGCATCCCTAGTGAAAATCCTTATAGGATTTCTTTTTCCTATAGTAATTTGACAATGGGAAATGTTTTTCCGATAAAAAACTTTAATGTTCCCCCTATAGGAAACTTTCATTAAAGGAAATTAGATAATTCCTACAGTATTTTCCAAAACACTATAGGAAACCAATGGGACATTTTTCCTGGAATGTTTTGGAAAATACTATAGGAATTATGTACATTCCCATAGGTAAAATAAAAGTTTCCAATATGAGCAATCGTTTCCCAACATCAAATTACTATAGGAAAATGAAATCCTACAGATTTTTTCACTAGGGATTCCTCAGCTTTTTTTCAGTAGCAGAATTAGAACCATCTTCATAAAATCTTCTGGCCAATATCCCTCCTCACAGATCATGTGTACTAGTTCGGGAAACCTTCTACAGTAGACTCTCGTTAATACAAAGAAAGTTATTACGAAGTCCTCGTTATTATGAAGCAAATCGTTGGCACCGACGAAAATGCCCATACAAGCTATAGTAAAAGAAACGTTATTGTGAAATTTTCGTTTTTACGAAATTACGAACCTCTGTCCCGGTCCCAGCGGTTACAAAGTGAGCTTTATTACTAAGTTCCACGCATAAGCAACGCCATATTGGTGGAAATTCACAAAGATAAGTTTTAGTAATCGCGCCACATTTAAGTTCTTCTCGTATTCTGTGCCCAAGAGCGTCAGTTATGGTCCTTTATTCAGTTCAAACGCTACATCATATAGTAAGCTTCATTCCTGTGGAGTTGTTGTGACCCACTCATACCAGCTCGTAAATTGGACGTATATTCTTCCTACGCACATTCTGTTTACGAACTTTCAGAGGTACGAGCATTCAAAGTCTTCAAATTTCGAGAGTTAGCGCATACGTGTAATGCAGTGTTGCATTCTCCAGGATAACCGCACTCCTCGATTCCTTGCATAGTCCGGCCGGCGAGATTTGTCCGAAGACGGTTCAATAGGAGGGGCAGATAACCCTGGGCCAGCACGGTTTACAGCCAATCGCTGTCCTCCAAACGCACCTTATACACCCCGCCCCTCGTCATACAACATCAAATGCATAAGGAGCACTGAAATACGCCTGATCCACCCAAACAAGCCCTCTATTTGAATCACCAAACAAAGTGATTCTTCCTCTGGGGCCGTCACGCTCGTCGTCCCTTCCGGCTCCTATCTTCACAGAACCCTTCGTAGGCGTTTCCCTTTCTTACCCGGCAACCTTGCCCCCTACCCCGACCTAGACCATTCTTCCTATCATCGGACCACTCTCGGCGGCCGGACTGTAGGTTTATCAACTTAGGAAGGTCTTGGGACGCATCTAGTTCGTATATCGGACTGACTGCATTTGGGAAGATATCAACCTTAGATTGCGTCATGCCGCATTCTTCTGTCGAGAAACTGAAACATATTATCCTATTTATATATATTTTCGCGTGATTTAAACGCGTTTATTATATATCGTTCTTTTTGACGATTCTTAAAAGAAACGTTCATACTAACTTCGTTATTACGAACCTCCGGTTTTTCGGTCCCGTGAACTTCGTAATAACGAGAATACTTTATTACCCTCCCTCCCTAGATTCTTCAGAAGCTCACACAGGATATCGTCCACACTCGCTGCTTTCCTCACCTTCCTAATACAAAGGGATCTCTCAATTTCCACGTCTAAGATCCATCGCCCAAGATATCCTACTACAACTAGGAAAATATATGTACTCTGATGTAATGAACTTACTGAATTGGTCCTCCAGAACGGATTAAATAGTATAGTATAGCAAAGGTTTGTAATAAATAATTACAAACTGAAAAGAAAAATAAATACTTTAAAGGTTCTTCAATGAAACTTTCACTTTGATGCACTGAAGTACCAAAATCAACTTGAGGAAGATGACCATTATTGATTCATGTCCTAAAATTACCAATGATGTCAGTTTGAAAATCCATTAAGTTAATATTAAAGTCAGAGTTAAGAAATCATCAGCAATAACAGTTGGCATAAATTTATTAACATTAACTATTATGAGGCTACCTTATACAAGCAGTCTTCAGCATGATTATTATCATTAACAATTAAAATTTCAAAATCTTTGTGAGCGTCAGCTTTTAAAATAGTAAAAAAAATTCATAACAAAAATATTCAGAATTAATCTGATGAAATTGCTTTTACAGTGTTATTCTCTTGAAAAATGTACAATGAGTTATATGTAGTATTAATAATAAACAAAGGACAATAAAACTGATTTTCAAGAGGTAGTAACTTTTAAATGTGATCTGCTACATGTGGTTTTGTTCCTCAAAAAGATATTAACACAGAAAGCATTTTCATTTGGTGTCACTATGTAGAATCATTCTTGGTGTAATGGATTCTAAAATCATAGGAGTATAGGCTTTCTAAATCCAGAACCAGTCATACTCAGGTCATTTTCTTTTCGCAAGACCTGGAATAAGAAAATGCAGTTAGTAAGTAGTTATAGTGTTTTCAAAATATACATGTACATTAGGGTGTCCCAAAAAAATCGAAGTCGTTTTTTTGGAACGCATACCCTCTTAATTTATTTATACGACGTCAAAACAATTGTAAATAAAATTTTATATACGTAGGACCTCGGAAACCCGTGCCGACTTGTGTTGAAACATGTCAGTATTTGCGAAGGAAGGCGCTGCGGAAAACCCTCCATATGATAACCCAATGGCGACTGATGCAGCAGTTTTACCTGAATATAAATTTTTTTAAGTAATCGAAAACTAATATATGATGTTTGAACTTGGTCTGGTGACTGGTATGATGGCTGGTTTTTTTTATAACCAAGACATATAAAGTATGCCGCACGGGCGGCGCGCCCAACGAAGGGTCCCACCGCAAGAAACGCACCAAAACCCAACACCTCAAGTTTGAGCGCCCGAATGGAACTGACAATGAGATGGTAAGCGCACAATTACTGCCACAATGTGCACACATTAGACGAAGTACAAATGGCTAGACTCACAGGTAGCGCACCCTACAGTTTTTTTGATACCCATGAAATACAAAGTATGTCGCACGGAGTGCGGCGGCGCGCCCACCGGTTAATGCGAATTTAGCGAAAAATGCACCACATTGTACAATTGTACATTGTACAAGGTGTGTAAATAAAGTAATTAGACTGATAGCTTAGTGTAGATCGGGCAATACTGGTGACGCGGGACTTGGAGGGGAGGCAGGAGAACATGTGATACGCTATCAGTGCGAGCTGGAACTCGCTAGGGTCACGTTGGTTGTCCGTAGTGATTGTTTAGTGAAGCAGGTTTTGCTTGTGCGTTGTGAAAGCGTGTTAACGCGTCGATGTGTTTGTGATCACTTGATATTTTGTAAGTAAAAGTATTGTTTTCAATCAGTGAACAATGAACATGTCAGTGGAATTACGTAGTTCTAAAAAGGGTATATTTTTAATAGGGTGCGTAAAGCATCAAATAAAAGGTTCAAAACTGCCCTCTAATGAACAAGTTCTGGCAGTTTTATTTTATAATATCCGTGAAGTGACTTTAACTGTCAATGAAAGTGCAAATCTCACTATTCGCGAATGTATTATCTTTTGGGAAAAGGCGCGTATACCTACCAAATCTTTCCCTAATTGTGTGAAGAAACTAGTGAACCTATATCAATTTTGGAGGGAGTTACAAAAAAATGCACAAAAAATCCAAAGCGTATTTAAGCAGCGCCGACAAGAGTTTGTCAACAACTTAGATAATTTGTTTGACATTGCACACGCCGATGCGCTTCAAATTAATAAAAATAGATGAAGACAGAATCTTCTTACAGCGACAGAGAGAGCCAGATCGGCCTGGTCACTTAGCTGGAGTGGACAAAAAACTGGCTTATAAAGAGGAAAGGGCGCGCCTCAGAAGTATTGAAGAAGAAAAGCGACGTGCTACATATTTTTCCACCTCAACTCCTTCAACATCATCTTATGAACCGTTACAAAACGACTCATCTTCTGATTCTAATGAAAATGGTATGCGTATAAAAGAAGATTTTCCAACTCTGATCCAGAACACACAACCCGGAACCAGTAAAACAACTATGCGGAAAAATTTCATTACTCCAAAATTAGTAGCAGCGCTAGATAGGTGTCAGTTAAGCATGAGAGATTCAGTGTTTATTCTTGAAGCTACCATAGAGGCACTTGGATATAATACTGATGAATTTCCTATAAGTAAGTCCTCGATTCAAAGAATTCGTACGGAAAAACGGAAAGAGCGTGCGGAAGCCATAAAAGTTCGTTTTCAAAACGAGGTACCAGATGTTGTGACTGTTCACTGGGATGGCAAACTGTTGCCTGCTTTAGATGCTCGAAAATCGAAAGAAGAGCGTCTTCCAATAGTTATTTCATATGCAAATAAAGAACAACTTATTAATGTGCCAAGGTTGGAAAGCTCTTCAGGAAGAGGACAGGCGCAGGCTGTTTGGAACGCGATTGTAGACTGGAATCTCGAAGATGAAGTGCAAATTCTTTGTTGTGATACTACGGCTTCAAATACGGGTCATATCAATGGTGCCTGTGTGCTTCTTGAACAAAAACTTAATAGAGATATGCTTATTTTTGCTTGCCGCCATCACGTGTACGAATTGGTGTTAAAAAGCGTGTTCGAAGTAAAAATCAGTCAAGTGACAGCAAATCCCGACATTCCACTCTTCAAAAAGTTCCGAGATAACTGGAATAGTGTCGATCCAGATAAAGCACAGTGCTATAAAGAAAAGCTCGCATTGCACCTGACTGTTTCCGAAATTGACAATCTCCTTGAGTTTTACCAAACTGAACTGACCAAAGAAATAGTCAGAGATGACTATCGAGAGTTGATAGAGCTTTCTGTGATATTTTTAGGCGGAGATACACAGAGAACATTTAAAATTCGACCTCCAGGTGCCATGCACCAAGCTCGATGGATGGCGAGAGCAATTTATTCCCTAAAAATATCATTACTAAGTGATCAATTCAAAATTACGATCAAGGATAAGACAGCGCTGTTAGACGTTTGCCTGTTCATAGTGACATCCTATGTCAAGCCATGGCTCCAATGTATTTTGGCAGTAAAAGCACCTTAGCAAGGTTTGTGCTTTTTGAAGTCAATGAAGGCTTACGAAAAAATTGATAAAAGCATCTCAAAAGCAGCTTTACAGAAGATAATCCAGCATTTATGGTACTTGACTGATGAAATTTCTGTCTTGTCACTGTTTGACGATGAGGTGGATCAAGAAACTAAAGGCAAAATGGTTGAAAATTTAACCAAAGAGAATTTATCAACTCATGGCAAACGTTACATCCCATCTAAGGAAGAACTTTGCGGTCCATTGTATGGTAAGCTAAATAAGTAAATATAGAAGTTGTTTCTTTAGTTTTCTGTTTAGATCACAATTTTGTGAACTGACTTTCTCTTGTTATATTTCATAAAAAAACATCTACGACTTCATTCCAGTCAGAAGCAAGTCATTGTTCGATCGCCTCAAAATTGATGACAGTTTTCTCCACGAATGTCCTGCTACGTGGTCAAGTAATGCTTCGTTTCAAGAAGCCAGAAAGAAGGTTTCAACGCTGAGGGCAGTCAACGATGCAGCTGAAAGAGCGGTCAAGTTGATCCAAGACTTTTACGGTGTAATCACGGTGGAGGAGGAACAAAAGCAATTTTTGTTACGTTGCGTACAAGAACACCGGAAGATTTATCCTGACTGCAAAAAGCAAACTTTAAAAAGAAAATTTAAAGAGTAATTTTATTTACTTGTCAAACAGTAAACACGATTTGGGCATATTGTTGTTTTATTTAATAAATAAGCATTAATTTCTGGAACCCTTCCATACTAACCCAGGACAAATTTTCATTTCTCATGTTTGGGATCAAGTCGGCACGTGTTATCATAATTCAATCGCAATAATATTTATTATGTGAGTTTTTTAGGCCAAACAGAAAAAAAACAGAGGGTATGCGTATTTGATTTCGCGAAAAAAAAATTTTCCATTATGTCTTGGGACACCCTAATGTACATACACTATTTACATATATAGAGATTATACGTCTGAAATCTGAATGAAAACTTTCATTCTGAAGTTAATAATGGTAATCCTTCGATGATTCTATGATCGAGTCAAATGTTATTACTCACCAATTATGTAAATCAAACTTCAAATATTTTTCTATCCATATTTACAAGTACAGATTGAGAATGAAGGAGCTTATTGAAATAAAGTGAGTAATAATCAAATACATAACACCAAAACTTATGCGCTATATTGTAATGCACCTGTATGTACAGTTCAAAATCACTGGCAGCATACATTTTGAAAAATTTCTTATCCAACATGATACTCCTAAATGAATAGAAAGTCAGAAGGAGAGCCAGAATTAGACAGCTATTTGAGACATTTCAATAGGGTCATTTCACAATTTGAGTAGCACGACCTGATTTTTCCCTCAACATGAGTAATGATAGCTTTTGCTGTGGATGCTTTCAGAAGTAGATGTGATTAGGCCTCAGAAGCCTAGAGTATGGCATGACCTTTCTTGAGTCGCAGACACTACTTTAAAACAAGTATAAATGCAAGGACTATTAAACTTCTTTACTATTTGACCAGCTTGATATTTACGGACAACCATGCTACAGGAGAACAACAACACCACAAAGGTGGGATTTGAACCCATGACCTCAAGGGTGGCCAACAAGACTTAAACTCCTCTACCACCAAGGGTTGTAGGGCCAGGGACGGGCAAAAATACATTGTGACTGGACCATATACTCATATGAAATGAAATTATTGAAATATGTACATGACAGCCATCATGAGCACCTCCAATATGTATGTACAAAAGCTCCAATATCTTTCACCCACTTAAAAGTGTACTATTGTAACCAATTTTTCTCATCTTTTATACAGCTTCTATCCTTTAAGATAGCTAATCCACCATGCTGCATGGAGGCGTTGATGTTGAGGTTTGGAGAATTATGCACATTGATTATTACAGTAGAAAAATTCCCAGATTCGGTGGATATATGTAATTAAGGCAACATAGGCGCTCAAATTGTCGAAGACATTTTATGCATTTAAATGCCTGGAAGAAATTTGGAACCTCTGTGAAAACATGGTCTCAGTAAGATTTCTTTCCTGCTCTTGCACTGTGATAACAGATCAGAAAACAAATATAAAAGAATTTGGCCACGGTGGCAATTTTTTCATTCGAAAATATGTACAGATGTTTCATAGTAATTTGTCTCTTTATGTCCCTTTTGCCCCAGGGGCCAGGCTACACTGTTATCCGTAGAAGGGGTAATGAAATAGGAAGGGTGTTTAATAAATATCAATACCACTTGGAAGGCTACTCGTGTGTCCCACTGGATAAATTTTGGTGTGCTAGCAAAATTTCGGAAAGCGATGGGTTCCTCACATACGTGGGTATAAATATTGGATGACTGAACAGAATTGATATCAGCTCTGAAAATGTGAGCCGACTTGGTTGCCGAAATGTTGGTGGCCATGTCCACGTTGACCCAGTGGGAAACCTGAGTATCTTTCTAAGATGCCAAATTCCAGAGAATATTTCAATGTCATTGCAAATTTGTTAGACTGCCAGACAAAGGGTGTTCAACCCCTCCCCCCCTTCCTGTGAAGGTTTTCCAATGTTTTGGAACAATGGAATAATTCTCCTAACACAGACTGCAAGTCCATTTTACACATGCATATATATTTCACCCAGCAACACAGGCTATTTCTTTTCTATGCTCTGCTTTCACAATAAAGTGGAATTACACAGTATAAAGTGCCAAGAGAATATAAAATAATCCTTGATGTATTTACTAACCTGCTGGTCTATTGCACGGAACTGCCAGCTCCATTTCACATTGTACAAGAATGGTCGAAGATCAAAGCGATTATCATCAGGACTGTATGTTTCCGCATGGTATGAAGGAGTCAACACAGTCTGCTTGTGTCGATTAATAGCATAGCACCTAAAAAAATGCTTGACTTTCTGAGCAACCTATTGGGATCAAATAAAGAACCAAATAAATTAACTTTGGGGTTGAACAAATATCTTCAACTAAGTTCCATGCCCCGGATAATATGCAGGAATGGCACTAACAGCTAGCTTAAGCACAAGGATGGCAATGCTCTGGTGGATGCAGAAAGTTACCTGCTGGGGAGTGCAAGAATCTCTCCACTCATGAGCCAATTTGCAGAACATTGAGTATGGCCCGCAATGATTCTGTTTACGAAGGCGGCCAAATCGTCCCAGCTCAGCATATGTCATTCCCATGTCACGCTCATCTGTTTGAGTGATTGTTCCATCCTTAGCTAGCGGTTCCAGCTCAGCTGTAGGAGGAGCTCCAAGAATGTCGACTAATATGGGCAGCTTAAAACTAAAATAAAAAGATCAATATACCAGAAAGAAACAATTCTTGTATATGATATTTTTTGTGTTTTTAATAATGATACCCTAGATTCTATTCAATGCCAGGGAATATTTGATGTAGAGTATCGGAAACAGCTGGTTAAGAAAATCATTGGAGGGTTCATACTATCTTAACGTGTTAAAACCTAATAAATATATGTATATAGAGTCAAGTAAGTCAAAAATGAGTCTCAAGAATATTCAAAGGAATATTTTTTTGATAAATCCACTAATTACTTACATAGTATGACACATCTAAAGAAGCTGCTGTAAAGTCAATACTAATGCATGTGGCTTTAAAGACATCACCCAAACTTAGTTCTCCTATGGTAGAAGACCAAAGCAGAAAAATATTTGAAAATGTCTCAGTTTTTGATCCCCAAGAAGTTCTGACTGCTGCAGTGAATGCTGACTTAATTACAAAATTAAACAAGTTCATGGTCTTGAGTCAATGGAGAAGTTGATGTTGTGGTTTGGAGAATTACGTGCATTGATTACTACAGTAAAAAAATTCCCAGATTCAGTGGATATATGTAATTAAGGCAACATAGGTGCTCAAATTGTCTGAGACATTTTATGCATTTAAGTGCCTAGAAGTAATTTGGACCCTCTGTGAAAACATGGTCTCAGTAAGATTTATTTCTTGCTGTGGCACTGTGATAACAGATCAGAGAACAAATCTAAAAGAAGACAATTTGGCCGCTATGGCATTTTATCAATTTGAAAATACAGATGTTTAATTGTAATTTGTCCCTTTAAGTACGTCGAATGTGTATATAAATATGTGATTAATAAAATACCTATACATATATATGTACACTGTGAATTATGTAAATACTCCAAATTTATTATTGCTTAGGTTATCCCTGGTAAACAGCATGCAAAAGTCAAGGCAACACCACTTTTGTAAAAATAAATATTGCTACTTTTGCATAAAAAATATTCCCACTTTTATGCATGCCCTTAATAATAACAGAGGTGGCAGAAGCAATTAAATTAATTGAACACCCATATCTATAGTTTCCTAATTTGGTAAAATTAATGAATGTTTTTTTCTGTAAAAAAATTGGATTACCACAAAAATCAAAATGTGCATGCTATCTCATTACATTTGGTCTCCACAAGAAAGTTGACTTTTTAGCCGAAGACTTTCAGGATATAGGCTTCAAGTATAAAGTGTGTTATGTAACATAATTCAGATAAAGGGATAAAGCTCCTTCCATGGTATAGGATCGATATTAAGATATATCTTTTGAGGGCAATGAACCGCTGAGCAAACATTAACTACAGTGGAAGCTCGTTTTAGTGAAAATGGCATAGAGCTAGAATAACATTATAACTATGGATTGGAAGTGTACCGTCAAAAGGCCTGTGACTGACTATAGGAATACAGATAGAGCGAGGCCTAGAAGTCTCTGTGACACTATGTATTCTGTACTGCAAGGCTTATAACTTTTTATGAGCGGTGCATAAAAATTAACCTAGAAAGTCATCAGGGTCATCATCATAATCCTAATTATTATCAGGGTCACTCATTTTACTGGTGATGGCAGGATGAATAACTCCGTAAAGAGGTGCACGAGGTCAACCATTAAACATCTAAGTACCATGGATACAATACACCTAACCTTACCAATAAAATCACTATGCACAACTCAAATGAATGACTCCCCAGCCTGAGTGCACTGAGCTGATAAAAGATCCATAATATTAAAGCCAAAGTAGCTTCGTGTGGGAAGAAGACTAAGTCTGCACACTGGACTGCCTGTCCTTGATCAGTAGTGTCCAGAGCTCGCCGAGGCTGCGTGCCAGAGCTCTACGTTAATTGCTCCCAAAAGTCACGGATGGAGCGGTTGCGCCATGTGCTCATGGGACTGTGGCCAGCTAGATGACTGAGTTTGGTACAGCATCAGGAACATGGTTCCGGCCTTTGCAGAGTGATTTGATACTTTCACCAATCCCCAACATCTCCAGATCCGCAATGACATCGGTACACATCGAATGACATGCAACCACAGATGCATGGTTTTGCGGAAACAATGGGAATAATAGCTTTGTGACATTTTATAAGCAAAATTATCCACAAATATGCAAGTATAGGCAAATGCGGTTCTTATTCCTCTGTGAATACCACTAACACAAAAGAAAAGCTATAAGCAAAGGTGTATGTGGGAATAAAGGAGCTTCATTTCATTCATAAGGCATTCAGGTAGTTAAAAATGTGTTATTAATGCTATATTATGGATTATTTTACTCGAGTATCTCTTATGGCATAGTGTTACGGGAACTGCACCCTAACCTACAAAGTCAATCAATGGTCCAAAAAGATAGTGAGAATGATGTACATCCAAAATTATAAGGCCTACTGTGGACCTCTCTTTAAAAATTAAAACTATTAACGACTTCTTGTGTCTTAATTATTATTCTATTGTACATATAAAAAATAATAATTCAATGGTCATATTCATTTGTATGGCATAAAGTCATCAAATCCATCTATTTCACCTAATGAGACAAGGTATATGTGTATAAAATTTTATATGTAACAACCTGCCTGAAAGTATTGATAGCCTTACTTTAGTTAAAAAGGGTCCATGAATTTCTCACTCTTAACTGTTTCAACAATGTCTGAGAATACCTGACACCAAAATTTAAAATGCTATTTTTTGCTATTAAATAATATTCTTTACCTATTATGATACAATGTACGTCCTATACCCTTGCAGTGGCACAGCGAGGGGGGATTTGGGGGATAAACCCCCCCCCCCCCCCAGAGCTCACAGAAATTTTTAAGTTAAATTTATTTTACATAATTGGATTAATATTGTTAATAGAATAGTGTGAGGATTAATAAAATATCCCTTAGAATGGCCGTAAAAATCACCATTTTGAACCATTTATCTTAATTTTTTCCAGCGGAAGGCCTCCGCACCTCTCGCTTACCCTGGCGGGTATGCAAAACCCCCAAGCCCCCCAGCATTAGTTGTGCCTGAAACCCCCCCACCCCCCAGCCTTAATTCCTGGCTGCACCCCTGTACCCTTGCAAGTATTATTACTGAGCATTTTGCATCATGGATGACTAAAGCATTAATACAGGGTTTGTCCGGAAAGTAATAGGACTGAGTCGATTAAAAAAAAAAATTATTGAGCCAATCGTTACAATTCTTTAAAAATTTTCAAAATAGGCTCCTTCTGCGTCGATGCATCGCTGCCAGTGCGATTTCCAAGCATTCAAGGCGTCACAGAAGACATTCTCCGAAGTAGCCTCGAGAGCCGAGGTGCATGCTGATTGGATCCCCTATGTCGTCTCAAAACTCTTGCCTTTCATCGGCCATTTCACACAAGGAAACAAAAAAAAAGTCTGGGGGGCACATCTGGGCTGTAGGGCGGCTGCGGAAGCGTTGGGATGCCGGCATTGGTTAATTAACTGTTCACATGAAAGGCGATGTGAGCCGCAATTTCTAGTCGTCAGTGAGCTTTTTTGGGACCATCTTCGCGCACACATCTTGCGCATGTTCAAATGCTCCGTCACAATGTCATGAACTATAGATTTTGATAAATGTAACATCTGGGCAATTAAACGAATGCTTAGTCGACGGTCTGAGTTCAAAACTTTGTGCATACGAGTCAAAATGTCGGTGTTTGCCGAAGTCACAGGTCTTCCAGCACCGTCTTCATCAGCAACCTCTTCCCGGCCCTCCAAAAAGGCCCAGTGCCACCGAAACGCACCACTTCTTGCTAAAGCAACATCTGGGTAAGCCTACTTGATCACAACAAACGTCTCTGTCGCATATTTACCGAGTTTCACTCAGAATTCAATCGCGTACCTCTGCTGTAATGAACACTGCATTTTCGGCTTGCACCACTCACAGAAACACGTTGTGCAAAAACGTCTGTCCTGACTCTCCATGTGCTCGCAGACAACTGACCAGCCGCTCGTTCGTTAGCTAGGAACACCCTCTACCAAATTCAGTCGGTGCAAACACGCTCCGAAGAACAGTCACGGTGGAAGAAAATCAGTCCTATTACTTTCCGGACAAACCCTGTATTATTGTTGTTATTATTATTAAATTGTGTACCAAAATATAAAAGTTATTCTTTATTCTTTAATAATTCCTATGGACTTCCTTTTTTAATACATAAAAAGGGTTTCTCATAGAATTTAATTTTATCAATGTTTTGGCAAAAGCAAAATCCAACATGTTGATCTTAAATATGAACATCACACTATTATCCAAAAATGAGCAAGTATCACTTGTGGAAAAAATTTCCTTACAATAAAGAAACTTACGCTTTAGCAGCATATGCTAAGAAGGACCTTAGGTCAGCTTTAGAAATGCCACCAATTGGGTTGATATCAGCAGAGGAACAATCATATTTTGTAAGGTAACCACGAAGGGATTCGTCAACATTCGCTGAGCCAAGAACTAGCAACCCTCCAGGACGTCCTCTGACCCATAGCATCAATTGTGCAAAGAGGTAAGACAACACCATCCTCAATCGAGCCTGAAATTCAATTTTTGTGCAATGATGTTAAGTATCTTATAATCAACCATTGAACATATGAGATATACAGAAAAAAAATAACCAAGAAGAAAACCTGAATCATTAAAAACAATCAACAAGTGGGCAGAAAAATTATTTTAACGCCACACTGAAAAATAAAGAATCAATGTAAGATGCTCTTCATTTCATCAGAAGGAACACTTCCTACACCAGATGGCAAATGAATACGGTGACTAAGAGGAGGAGTTACAATAAGCCAAGGCCCCAAAAGTAAGAGGAGACCCCAAAAGAGGCCAATAATATGACATTTAAATGCATCAACCCTACAAAAATTTATTGGTTAAGAATTGAGATTTGTGCATGGCTGCTAAAAATAGAGATTTTCGTGCACAATCTGATGTGCAATAAGAGGATTGAAGGACCCTGGGATTGAAGAGTCAAGCCAAAAGAAGGAATTGATTGAATTACATATGTATTTTATTACGGCCTGAAACAAGAATCAATACATACTAAAAATACAAACATAAGAATCAAATATTTTTCCTTCATATGTTTCTGCATATTATTGCACCTTTGGGCAACTAGTTCCTGATCAAAAAAGGGAAACAATGCATATGGGAGCCATAATTCCATTAATTAAGAATCAAATATTGCTTATAAGCCTTATCTTGATCGATTTGGTTAAACACATTACAAAGTTAAGAGATGTATATGTACTCAGGGAGGGTAAAATATTGCCAAGGAGAGATCAAGAAAAATGAATTTAGAAGAATATAGCCCAAGCACCTTTTACACCATACCCGAAAATGTGATGAAAAGAGAAGTCTCAATTACCAGGCAAATCAACTGCCACAGTTCCCTCCTTGTTACAGGATTTTTGTAGTACAGCTTATGTCTCCAATTGGATATAGGATATTTCTTAAGGCTAATGTCTCTGAGCATCTGTCTGATGTCCATCGAAGGCCAGGCATTACATTGACATGTATAACTGGTATAAGGTGGCCACTCAAGCCAAAAGCCACTCTGAGACATTTCTAAGCAAACAATTTTCATGCCAAGAGAACACAATTTGGCCTTACATCATCTATTGGCCAGCCTAACCACAAACCAGCTAACAGTAGGAGTATGACCCTATAAGGCCAAACTTAAAATTGTTACTACAAATACATTCACGATTTCAAAGGTAAAAAAAACTCTGTCTTTGCATAATAAGGAATCTTGGTCTGATATGAATGTTAATTAGGATAATAGATTCGAGGAGAACAACTTATCATTATAAACTTAAAGGCGTAGTCTAATAATTCAGCACGAACATTATCCCAATAGGATATATTTAAGACCAATAATCTATAAGATTTTTGTAAAAATGACTCATCCCGGTAAATCAAGAAACATTAATTCGAGAAGCAAATTGGATTTTAAGACTTAAGGAGCAAAAAAGAGATAGAGAACAATTTCGCAAATTAATGGTGAAGAATTTGTGGACCAACTACATATATCAACAACACACCTTCAATTTTAAAATTTTCAAGGTGAAAAGTAAAGCTAAATAAGAGAGATGTTTAACTGCTTTCTTTCTTCCCTGGTCTAAGCATTTTTTGGCCAGGTTCCCAAACGAAGCATAACCAATCATATACTAGACCACATCTTTTGGCCTTTTCACCAGATTCTGTCTTGGTAAAAACATATGCAGGTAACCTCGACCAAGGGATACCGTAGCTTTCACAAAAGATTCTTTGGATTTTAAATACATAGTTCATAACTTTCAATACAGAGTTACTTCAATATGAGAGACCAGGAGCTGATCTTTCGGCTCAACAAAGGCAAACAAGGTCTCCTCCTCACCCTCATTGACAGATTGGCATTGCCCAAGGAAAGGGTTGGAATAAGGTGATTGATTTTGGGCAAGGGAGGTTCATTACTTCCCATGTGCCGTTGGTGGTGTGCAATTTACAAATCCAAACGAAGGGTCTGACACCAAGAACCCAAGCTTTAGAAAGGTGATTCTGTGAATGAAGCTGTTTGAGCACTGTTGGTTTTTGTAATTATTTTGAATATGCATGGAGGATTTCAATTTATGCTATCAATGTTCTATGAGTTGGCTGCCAAGATATACGCTTTCAAAAATTAATTTTGACTGACGCAAATTTTTCGTCATCAAAGTTACGTCTTAAAGACATTCAGTACGTGCTCACTATAAGGGACCATCCAAAGGACATCAACAACATGTTTAAACCTTCAACCTTCTCGAATCAGACTTGCATGTAATGTTGAATTAGATATATCTTTATCTTTATTCATCCACGGCGAGGATTGGCCCTCGCGGATGCTGTATACAACACATTTATGAAAACATTCAATACAACGAAACATACAAAACATGTACATTGGATTAAAACATTAGAAACACATACATTACAAAGATAGCAATGCAGCAGGCATCCTTTGTTCGAAAGATCGAAAATTCAGCCTCATTCCTTTTGAATTTAGCTGTCTGGAGCACATACCCATCGACAGATACTCCAACAGACAAGCTATCACTTTAACTGCAAGTAATTAACTACATACTTGATTGGAATTGAATAATGTCATTCCTTCAGTCTCGGGCTGCTGGCCAAACTATCTCTAGAATTTCAGCTATCGAGGCCACAGCAAAATTCAAATTAAAAAATCATCAACGTGTAACGCACATCGCAAAATTTGCACCCAATCATCTTTCTGCTGGTGATGGTGATGTCACCATAGTCAATTGGATTCGCAAATATATCTCAGCAATAACAGGTCTTAGGTATTATTTCTAAAGAAAAGTAGTTCTTGGACAAGTATTCATCAATTATTTATAAACATTGTTTGTTAAGCTGATGAAATAAAACTTTTACTGGAGAGGCTCCTTAAATATTACCAATTGAAGATTAAAAAAATTCTGGGAGGGGAGGTACCTTTACCCCTTTTAACCCCTTTAGGGGTTAGATGGAAGATGGGACTTTGTAGTCCCAATGTCGCCCAATAAAGACATACATATTATTATTATTAATCTGCCACTTTCTGTGGACTGACAACCTCTCCCATTTAGCACTCAACCACCATCCACAGGTGATTTTGGCATTCTTCAAATCTTACCTGTACGTTTTGCAGGGCAAGACTTTCCCGAGGACTGCCATCCTGTGATGCAAATTTAGGGACAAGCCCAGTGGCCAAGGTGAATATACTCATGACTGCACTCACAGCACTGTCAAATGCAATGCTGAGATGATAGCTGTGTGTCAAAAAAGAGCTTCACTTAATTAAAAAGGACTAGTTACCACTCAACTACAACCATAACCATGAGAAGGAACCATAAGAAAGAATATTCAACACAAAGAGTGGGATTGCAGACAGCTAAAATTATGAGTGATTTGCAAGATTAGTCAGGGAAAAAAATCCCTGAACTGCAAATAACACTACAGTGCTTTGCCATTCCAGACAATGCAAAGACCACCAAATTACCTACATTCATCCTAATACTACGAAGTAGCTGGGGGAACATATTCTTTGATATTGATATGTCCAAAACCCTCTTTCCCGATCCATCAAAAGAAAATTAGATAATTTCCATGTTTTCCCAGAATTTGCCATAGGAAATACATATTTAATCTAGAAATCCAAGTGGTAGATTCATTTGCCTAAACACCCTGTGGCAATAATCTTAGTAAGAATGATTTTTTGAGAGTATCAATGAGAGTACAAAATAATGATTTCATTGTTTCACTTTACAGCATGACCAGTACACCACCAGCAAAACAAACTCAAGATTTCGAGGTTTCCATTACCTGCCAATTTGCTGGGCAAGGGCTGCTGCTCTCATTTTTGTTTCAGCAGATGAGTTTTTAGTGGCCATGTAGCACGTGACAAATAGTCGGCAGCACAAATCATGTGGTATGATTGGCGTGAATTCCTGATCACCCACGACTCTCCTCACATCTTCAAGGACTTGGTGGTCTGTAAAATTGACAATTGGTCAACTTCCAAGAGCTTCAATCATATCAAGGAGAGTTCATTAAATGCATCACAGGAGGTGAAAAGATCACATTCATAGAGGATACATGGCAGAGTTAATTATTAAAAAAAAAACATACTTTGAGTTCAAAAGGTTTAACAGCAATTCACACGTGTACTAGCCATCCTCACTCATTACTAGAGGTCTGTGAAAGTGGTTTTATTTTTTGTTAAAATTCGTTTTAAAACCATGTGATTTCGGTGTTACAGAAAATCTTGGCGGTGTTATTATAATGCTACAATTTTCCCACGTTTACAGGCATTTTATTATTTTATGGTACACGTTTCATGAATACTTATACTTTTATTAAGCATTTACCATCTCCGAGCGCCATACATATTGTGTGATTTTAGCTGGAAAACGTGAATTATTAGTATTGATAGTGAAAATTTTGATGACCGTCTAAAGTCCAGGCATAAGTCTGCAACACTGAGCGATAAGATAAAAAATGCAGGAAATTTTTTTCTCTTTAGCTCCGATGCTCTAAATAGGGGTGCGCCTCTTACACGCGCTTATACGGTATTATGTATGTATCAGAAAAAAGCAAGTGTGCATATTTTTAAGCTGATCTGACAATGGGAAGTGGGTTCAAAATCAGTTACATATTACAATTACATACAAGATTCCATCAATGAAACAGACAAATAGATGAAGCAAGTTTAGAAAGATCAAGTAAAAAGAATTAAATTACACCTCCTTTCTAACCTCCTTTCTTTATGGCATCCAGCAACATTACACACATGGAATACACTATGCAGGCTGAGCTAGATGAGTCAACTCCCCCACTCAAAGGAAGGAAAAAACCTCCTTGACCACTCCTCCTGTAAAGTAACGTTAAAACATCAATAGTCATAATATCATATCACAGCATATCCAGGGATGTCATATTTTCACATTAAGAAAACCACTGAAGAATTACGTACAAATCTCCATTTAGCATCTTCCCTCCCAAGTAGCACAAAATGCTGTATGTGGGTATACATTAATGATACAAATATCCAAAAAAATGTTAGGTCTAACCTGAGGTATTTTATGAACATGCTAGGGGTATTATTTTTGGTACATCCCTACCAAGTTATTAATGCAATGGGAAGTGGGTTAAAATAAATTGCAAGATTCCATCAATGAATCAGACAAACAGACTAAGCACGTTAAGAAAAAGCATGTAAAAAATAAAATTACAGAAATACATACTAATTCTCTTTTCTACACATGCACATGCATCTATAGGGCCATGAAAAAGGTTTCAGATTGATGGATTTTCTTTAAAATTTTGTCAACTGTAGGGGAAAGAAAATATGCAAACATCCCCTGTCATACAGGAAGGAAAGAATTAATTCACTTGGTGGTGAAAGGCTGATGGCCAGATAGGGAATCTCTTTTTGCAGCCCTCTATAGCCCAAGCATGGTCAGTGCAAGATTGGTACAAAATGAACAAAAGAGGTAGAGTTACATTGTTGAATAGTGTTTCAAGTAAGTAAACAAAAGCTGGTTGATCCACTCTGGATTCACCGCTGAGGATTAAATGAACATAGACCAAATGGCTGCAGCAACGTTGGTTGAAGCTGCTTGCGGAGCAGCTATTGTGAGGAACAGGAATATAAATAATGACTGTTATAGGGCTAGACTGTAGTTAAGGACGCAAGAAGATGGAGGATTTTTAGCTTGCTGCATAATGAGCTGAGGCTTGAAGACATGAGCGGCTTTCAAAACTATTAAAGAATGAGCAAAGAGAGTTCTTTGGCCCTGGTTTCATGGGTTTAATTCAAACTAGTCATAAATTATTTAATTACATATTTCCATGTTGATGTAAGAAGTGAATTTTTATGAATGTACATGGCAATTGTATTCCCCACATCTCCAGTACACCTTCCTCAGACTAATTTCAAACCCACACCATTTTTTTGAGATGAACACAGCAGCAAACTCTGAAGTAAGCTAAACTTGGCATGTATGTATTCTTATTAGAATCATAAGGCGATCAGTATGTATGTGTCAATGTTTTTCAAAACTCATTGACTGACGCATATTACTACCCACATTCCAGAAAGAGTATTTCAGCAGACCCAGCAATTAAAATAAAACCAAATCCAAAAAAAGATTAATTAAAAAAGAAACAGGTGAAATTTCCCGACCTTAAGTAGTCCCAGAGCCAACAAGCAGGTCCCATGGCAATCTCCTCTTCTGGGGTGTGGAATTTCCAGGCAATGGATCGATACACAGGGAGAGACCAGTCAGTAGCATCCAAAGACAACTGATCATCACTAGAGAGTGAAAAATCTACATCCACACGGGGATACGAAGGAGACTTGGATGCCACAACACATCGAGAGCGCAAAGAGTTCCGGTACGTGCGGATTTCTTCTAAGTCTATTGTAGCTGTTACCACCTCCTGACCATAAAACAGAAATGAATTGAGGAAATCAATTGAAAGTAAAAAGAACACGTTAGCATTAATACAAATTTCTCTGCGTTCATATTAATGTCAAAAGATAAAGATAACATAATGGAGTGATTCTTTTGATGATGTTTGCAGACGTTAATAGGTGTGATTCAACAAAATACCTTTGAAAATTAGCACTTGAATTTAAGAAATACCATCCAATAAAGTCCAAAACTGTCAGTAGAGTAATGGTCCAACATGCATTAGGGAACATTTTTTTCCATTAAAAGATAAAGTAAGATACAGACACCCTGAAAGTCCAGGAAAGATACCAAAACTACTAAATGATGGGAAAAATGACCACATAAAAAATTCAACAACTATACGTCAAAATAAATAAATTATAATGTAAATGAGTGAAGTCATCTTAAAATTCAGCTGCCGTTATTATTTAGATCATAATTTTTATGATCTAAATAATGGTGTCACAAAATAATCTTGTGACATCATTAACTCTTTCATAGGGGTGGAAAAATGAGAGAATTTACACCTATAAATTGTAAGCAGGTAAAAATTACATTCTATGAGAGTGGACCTCCAATCAATGGGTACACTGAAACTTAAAAATTGAAAATACCCTTAACAGCATATACCTCACTTCCTCCCCCAAGATTTCACTAAAATGATTTTTCTGCAAATTTCACAATTTGAGGAGGTGGTAACTTTGAATGCAAAGTGATGCCTTACCACTTGTTTCACGGAGTACTGAGATCCACGAGACACGATGCCTCCATTGACAGCAATACATGAGCAACCATTGAAGTAAACACGTTGCCCATCACAGCCCCTGAGATTGCTGAAGAGGTAACAGCCGCCAGCTTTACCAGAAGCAGATGCTACAAGATCCACAGCTACATATGCCTTGCGAAGTTCCATATATGATCCAGATGAATTAAAGATCAACTCCACCCCATCCAGTGACATGTCAATGTGAGTGCTGTAACAAGAGTCATTTCAAATCAAATCATCGTAAAAAAGTTACGCATTCAGCCTGACGCTCACCATTTCCTTTTCCATTTGTCAAAAAGATAGACTTTAGCTATAGAAATAGATAGATTTTTGTATAAGCGATCCTATGAAAAATACACATAACATATTTCCTGCCACAGATTTTTAGACAAAATCACCCATTGTGCTAAAGTGTTTTTCTTTAACCTTTTTCTTTAATACTTGGATCCATTCCATTTGAGTCTTCATGTGCATTCAGCTGTGTGTGCGGTGTCAGTCACCTCATATACATGGCACTGAAGTAGCTGTGACCGACGGTGTGCTCAAAAGGTGACTCATTCTTTGGTCACTATGACCGAAGAGGTAGAGAACATGTTACAGCAGAAGCCCGGTTTTGCGAGCACAGCATTTTACGAGAATCGCGTTTTTGCGAGTGATAGTCTTTGTGCCACCAAATGGCCTGTGTTTTACATGGAAAATAAATCGAATTTAGCGAGGTCAATACGCTCGGTTTTATGACAGATATTTCTCGAGGGCAATGCACAGCTGAGCAAGCATTGACTATTACGTTTTGTATTACCTGTTTATTAAACAAAAAATACGAGATTTGTGTCAGATCTACTACACATAAAGCAAGTTATGTCCAAGCATTTTTGTGATTTAAGGCCTTGAGTACGCTCCGTGCACTACCATTTTACGTTCATCTTTTGTTACAAGTAGCTATCAGTAGAAAGGGAATGGGAGAAAGAAGACAGCGGGAGAGAAAGTTAGTTCCCCCCATCTTATTTGGCTGGCTTCGTCTCTATAATATTACAATAGGCTTTGTCTTAAGCGTGGGAACTTACATTGTAGTGATACCCCTTCCATCTTTTCCCATATCAGGCAAGGAAATTGAAAGCGCATTGTCGTAGTTAGATCAGCGCCCTTATATTGACTTTTGACTTATGG
Organism: Ischnura elegans; assembly: GCF_921293095.1. Classification (NCBI taxonomy): domain Eukaryota; kingdom Metazoa; phylum Arthropoda; class Insecta; order Odonata; family Coenagrionidae; genus Ischnura; species Ischnura elegans. The sequence continues at coordinate 113,710,818 of NC_060249.1, read as the reverse complement.
AAAGCTAGAGCAACGTTACCTGCTGCTGCATGCTATCCAGCGATGTATATTTTGATGTTTCATTTATACATAGGAATGTAGTTCGATCAAGACATTGTCAGCTTTTGCTACCGAGGAAAACCACAATTATAACCAAGATGGTAAAATAACAATCAACCGTAGGTTAGCGAGTGAGGACTCAGCACAGCCAAGTAATCAATTGTTAAAAAAATGTAAAAGCAGAATTACTATGCTGATAGCAGACCATTCACAGTGAATCTTCATTATCTCTCCTTCATACTTTCCAAAATTCTGGGCGATTCAAAGTTTCACATCATATCAGCAAAACTGTGACGTACTACCGCATAATCCCTTAAATTTGTTTAGATGAATGGCTTAACTTACAACTAGAGGCAGGTTGCCCTCAAGGGCTATGCACTATGCGAGCACAATTAAAAAATGATATTTCCAACACCAGATCCTTTGAATCTCTTGGCAATGATAAAAAGCTCCTACATAAGGAAGATTTTGTACAATAAGTAAAATATTTAACCATCGCAATCGCTATCCAAAATAAAACCCTTAGACTACAGTCCGGTCGGCGAGAGTTGTCTGATGCACTGATAGTGGTCCAATATTAGCCCAAAACGAGGAGCGGAGAACCCTGCACCAGCACGGTTTGCAGCCAATCACTGCACCCAAAATGCACCTCACACCCTCGCCTAGTCATACAACGTTGTCACATGCATGTGGAGCTAAGAAACAAGCCCTTTCTTCGAATCATCAAAACAAGCCCTTTACTCAAGTCAAAAAAACGAGGCATTGTTCCTTAGGGTCTGTCAAGGTCGTCCTCCCTTCCGGCTCCCTTCTTCACAGAAGCATTTTGTTTGCATGTAACGTGGGCGTTTCCCTTTCTTACTTGGCAACCTTATCCCCTACCCCGAACAATTCTCTGCGGCCAGACTGTATAGAGGGGTGAACTCGATGCACCCGATCCTTTGAGCATGATCCAAGCCAGAGGGCTGACGGGGCCTCAGCATTCAGCAGAAGAGAGCGATTGAAAAACTTTACCATCCCGTCGACTGGATGCGCTCAATCACACGGCAAGGGAGAGTTGGGATGTGCTAAGGGGTGGAGTTCACTCCCGGAGGGGCGGAGTGTACTCAGTCTCAGGGGCATAGAAATGTTAGGTGGTTTGCATAAGTGCATCATGTCCGGGAAACGTAAATATTTGGACATAAAAATTATAGACGAGTGCAAAGTAGCTGGACTTAAAAGGCTGATATCCGGAGGCGGTTTGGTATCTCGTCATTTATGTAGTTCAGAGTATTAAAGAAAGATACAATTCGTGCAGTAGTGAACGAACTAGGAACACCTTGCAGCCAAAGGGAACATCCACAAATGGAATCTGCACTATTCAAGTGGTTTTGTCAACAAAGGTCTGCAGGACTGCCCATAAACAGTGTGATGTTAAAGACGAAAGCTGACTACATTTCCAAAGGGGAGAAATAGGTATCTTTGACCACCAAATCATGCTGTATTTCAGTGAATCTTTCAGCCAATTTTCTCAACTGACTGATATACTGCTTGAAAATTCAAAAACTCAACAAAACTGATATTGTCCGCATGATGTAATCACAAAATTATCCAAAAACTTCCACTGCATACCTAACATATTGATTCTGACTAGTTACGCTGTTTTTACAGCTTTCTTCGGCGTACAAAAAAAAGAACGGGAATAAAATCACCACAACTGGGGGAATTATTATTTTAGAAAATTGAAAATCCTGTTTCCTTCTTTAAATATGTTCATACTCAATTACATTGTGCCTTACAAGGACTCTTTACCAGTTTAACTTTGTTAAATATCACGGAAGCAAAAGAAAAACTGTAAATAATAACAATTATGAAACTTGGGTAGGTTTATTCAACTCCTTCGGATAAAACGAGTGCTTGGTTTTGTAAGTAATTTCCGAGGGATTATGAGCACTCGTTAAACTGGGCTTCTACTGTACATTAAGCCAAAAGCATATCATTTCAGGTAAACACACATTTCAGCCTTAAGCATGGCCACTTTCTCACTATGGTTGCCGCAGACTGAAGTTGGCAAAAGCAACCAGACTAAGCTGAGCTAAGCTTCTAACTCTTCATGTTCTGCATTCCTCGGGTGCTTTGGCTGTGCTGGTTTGCCCTCCCGCACCACTTAGGGACTCTTGGTGAAGGTTTTCTGTTGATGGAAACTCGCCATGGCGAGTGCCAGCACCAAAAGGGTCTCGTAAAAAATAATTTTTTTTTACATGCTAATCATGGGGTCAAGTGATGGTGCTTCGGCTACCTCTCGCAATGGCGGGGGTCTCGCAATAGCCCGTACTCACTTTAAAGTGCTACATTGTACTTACAAATAAAAAAACCTGACTAATTACACAATATGTAAACTTTTACACTTATTTAACATTCAAACATTGATAAAAACACACTAATATAACATTCCTGAATTTATACAACAGACATCCAAATTAGTAAAACATTTAATGAAATACGTACAAATTACTCAAAACATTGGTAACAAAAAAAGAAGACATGGAAAAAATGGGTACACATCTCACACAGAATTTTGAGATTTTGCTGCATAAATAAAAAAAACAGAAAAAATTTGGGCCATATTTGCACAGTATTTGAAGCAAAATCTCATCCTACATGAATATCTGGTATTAATTAAGGGTATTGAACAAGCCGCCAAAAGATGCAGACACTATCCATTATTATCTCCATCCAAGCTGTAAAATAGATTATACCACCCATTTTTGGTAGAATATTTTCAAAAGGTGAATCTGTGCTTCTGACTAAAAAATATTTTGTACATGGCTTACTTTATATCAATTATATATTAAACTTGATCAATATTACGATTTATTGAACACACATCTTGGCAACACATGAAAATTCTGATGATGATCATGATGATTCATTGGATACCTTCAATCTACTATCCTTTATCTAGGATAAGAAAGTTCATGCACTCAGTTAATGATGAAAGGCTACGAATTCAATAAACATAAGGTCATGCATGGCATTTTTTTGTAAAAAGCACGATACAAATCTCAACTTGCCTTTCTCTCCAGTGAGAATGAGAAACTTAAAATCGGTCAACTTTTTTTATATTTGCCTGAGGCCATTTATTGTACACCAGCAACACATTTTGGTTGGAAGAACAAAAGGAGTGGGTTATTTTAAAGTTAACTAGTGAAACTTAGCTCTGCACCCAAAGCCGTTCAGACAAAATATTTTATAAAAAATTGACATGGAATGTGCAGTTATCAAGCAAGTTTTCACAGTCCATTCTAATGAGTTATACACATTAGAGACCAAGAGAAAAATATAGGTTTCATGAGAAAATGAACCTGTGTTATCACAGATTGACGGATACTAAAACACTGATTTACCTCTTTGGATTCCACAGTTCTTCACAAATTTCATATCCGATACAGGTGTCGAGTGTAGCTATGACAGCATCCCCAAATGGGACAACTTTCTGGTCAGTCTCAGCAGATACCATTCTAGGCAAATAATAATCTTCAATCTGCCTCTCCTGAAACATGAAATTGATAAATGACATTGAAGATTTATGGAAACATAACAGGAGCAAATGAGCAAGGAATGATACTAAACAAAATCAAAATAATCATTCAACAAAATAAAAATGTAATAAATATGCTAATCGAAAAAGTATACCCTAAAGTAATCTTAACAGTGCTGTAGTTTGTGGAGATTAAGTAGCAATTATTTCTTCTTCCAAGAAAGTATAGAGAGCACTTTCATTCAGGATTTATTGCATTCATTGTCTTAGTCTAGCATCATAGTGCCTTTAGTAGTTTATCTGTAAAAGCAGTATAGCTTGCACTTTGTTCATGCCATCGCAGATTTTAGCAAACCAAGTACAGTAAAACTTCGATTTTACGCACTTCGATTTTACATCAAGTCTCGTTTTTACGCAGTGACACTCAAGTCCGGCCGGAAAGCATAGGGAATTCTAATGGTGAAACTTCGATTTTACATCTTTTCTTGATTTTACGCAGTTTTTCGATTTTGCGCAGCATAACCTCAGCCCCAAAGAGGCCGCTAATTTTGATTTTACGCAGTTGTCTTTCGACTTGTTTTGAAAATGCCGACTGGAGCAATATGAAGTTAGGTTATTTATTCGTCTAAATGAGTTGCAAAAATGAATACAAGAACGGTTGAAATGACGTCGCGCTGTTGAGCGTGAAACTAAAAACATCGCGAATCTAATTATTGCTTCCCCCTACGCCCTCTCAGTAATATTTCAGGCTCCTTTACGAACGCGAATATCGCTCTTAGTTAAAATTTGCCGTAGAAGGATATCGAAACCTAAAATATACGGCTATCGCCGTGTATGCGACAAATGATCGCCGTAGATATTAACATCATCACCTTTTGTTTATTATTCGACTTATTGATCGGCGCTGTTTATAACATATTTATTGTAATTACAGTAGACGGTCGTTAATCCGGAATTAAGAACTACGGAATATCTATCCCTAATCCTATCGGAAGGTTTTCTAGAATTTTGCGAACTCTATGTTTTCCTTCGCCGCAGCGAAATATAACGGCGAAATGAGCCGTTAAAAATCCTCCCGTGCCACAATTTTGGCTTCCACGGTGATCCAAAAGAGATAGTATGGACGTAAGTCGATGGTGATTCAACACGATGGTAAAAGCAGCTTACGGGGTCTCATTCCGCGGGCTAACCCCACATCTGCGGGACGAATGGAGGCGAGGGAAAGTTGATTGCGCGGCGCGCTTATTAGAGCTGATTCAACTTGTATCTCATTGTCAGTGGGTTTAAATGAAACATGGTTGGAACTTGAATAGCTATTAGCTTACTCCGCTAGGTGGCAAGCGTTTATTTTTAACGGAACGGAAGTTAATGCCCACGGAGAATAACTCGCGTCGTCAATCGTCATTCAATCATTGAAGTCAAATTCAAGACGTGAGTGATAAGGCAGTCCCTTTAAACTCAGGAATGGCTTATTACCATTAAATCGAAGTACAAAAAGTGTCCGGTGTTGTTATCAGATATGGGGAGGCAAAATATTACGTGAGGATGAGTCACACGGCTTGTGAGTCGAAGGTCCCGGCGCTGAATTCGCGGAAGAATGCCGACAGAGAAGCTATACCCGGTAGATTCTATCTAATAATGCTAAAATATCACGGGAAAATGCTTTTTTAATGCGTAAAAATTATAAAGAAGGAAGATTGTTCCGGACTATTAATCATTTTTCTATTCATCACTGGCGGCATGACGTTAGTTGCGCGGTTATTTAAATAGCTCATTTTAAAAAAGTGATCTAAACACCGGAAAAATCTGAATTTCCGAGTATCCCGGGTCCTATGTGCTCCATATTATCTATGGTATGCTATTTGGAAGGAGGTAACTGACAGCTGGGGTCATTAGCGCCATGAAGTATGGGCTGGGGGGATAGGTACCCTATGTTGGCATTAGCCAGGTTGTAATGATAAGCTCAAAAGGGACCAGGACTTAACTTCCCATCTGATGGACAGAGTGGTGCACTGGAAGTGCCCTCCACATTAGACTCAAGTAGGGATAGGGCCATCTCTGAAAAGTCTCTGCTACTGCCAGGACTTGAAAACAGGCCCACAGGGTGTAAAGCCTTTGTGATGTATTAGCGAAATTTTGCACCCAGTTAATGGGGTTAATTTGGATGACTATCCTCAGGTATCTCATTTCTTCAATCTCCAATCTTTGTTTGTCAACAGGTGGTTAAACAGATTTCCTGAAAACTGCTTTTAATGAGAATATTTTCAAAAATTAGCATCTCTGCGAGCATTTAGTATCACCATTTCGACATTTCTCCTGGGTAACAGAAGTAATCTTAGTGCCAGAAGTGCTAGCAATTTTACCATATTATTCAACCATTGGAAACATTGTTCAGGAATGCAACGTTGTTTCTCTTCAGGCAACACGTCATCTGTGGTGTTGCTTGTGAGTAAATAAGATTATTAGGTTTCATTTTCTTGCCTCCAAATGAGTTATTGAATCCAGGAAACATATATCTGATGCGATTGAAAATGATTTCATGCTTTTTTACCGTAAAGCCTCACATATGAGACTTTTTCTGAATCCGGTTCTGGCTTAAATCATAACTATACAAAAGTGTATTACTAAGGGTTCTAAAAATAATGAGCAAGAGTTATCCTGAAAACTATACTTCTCCTCAATACTAACTCTTGATTTTACACACTTTGATTTTACACAGTGCCCATATTTTGGTCCCTCCAACTGCGTAAAATCAAAGTTTTACTGTAATGTAAAATAGTACTTTCAGAAACAGCCTTAGTGTATAATACAACACTCAGAACATTATTACACACAAAATTGGTCGCAAATGGCATCCCGTCCCAGGAATAACTGCAAAAATACAAGGCCATACTTCTTCCTGGTCACCTAAACTGCGATGATATTACCCAGAATGTAATGTATACAACTAGTCTATTTTTAAAGATGATTAAAATTTAAACCAAAGTGAAACAAAAAAATATGCTTGCATAGCTGGACTATCTGTTCTAATATGCTGTGAAATACTACAAAAGTGGTGATAAAATTCTAGCAATATATGGTTGAATAATCTCATTGATAAAAATTTAGAATCTTCTGCAAACATCATACCTTAGTCCATGCAGTAAACCACCGGGATTCTCGGTAATTACCATCATCACACAGCATCATTTTTGGTCGAATCAGGAGAATTTTCCTAGTAAATTAGTATATTAGTTAAACCTCAAATCAATATAAAAATATCAGTAAATACAATGTAAACTTTCCATTTAAATTAGCCAAAATCAGTGCAAAAAACAATGTGCAGAAAACCAAAAGGGACTCAACTCATGAACTTAACTACATTATTTCTACCTTAACAATTAGCAGTGATTTATGATATGACGTAGGTGAAGAATGGCATCAATTATACCATAAAAAAATACATATGTAATTCCCAATTTTGCACCTTTATTTTCCTTTACCCACCATTTTCTTCAGATTTCCCATTCCACAATAGTCTACCTTGGATTTTTATTTTGGAAATTTAATTTTATACACTGGACCTTTTCCTTGGGCTAAAACCTTGTCTTGGTGGAAAGACTGCACATTCCAATGACCACTAAGGTTGGATCAGATCAGATCAGAAGGTTGTTTCCGATTGTATCATTGGATACTTTAAAAATGGTATACTACGCTAAAATACATTTTCATATTTCTTATGGCATTCTGTTTTGGGGAAACTCGCCTGTGGCTAAAAGAGCTTTTTTAGCCCAAAAACAAGCTATTAAAGCTATGTACCATGTCCCTATTTGCACACCAGGTAAAATCTTCTTTGCTAAATCCAAAATCCTCACCCTCCCTTCTTTGTATATCCTTACATGTGCCTGCTTTGTTAAAGCAAACCCTTCCCATTTTCTCCCAAATTCTACCTACCATGATCACCTCACCCGTTCAAGAAATAACACCCACTCAAACCAGCATTCCAGCTCTCTCTGTCTTAAAGGTCCCAACCACTCTGCCTCGATCCTTTACAATAAAATTCCCGAAGAAATAAAAAATAGCAACTCACTTTCCGTATTTAAAAAGAAACTAAAACTTCTCCTAGCTGAAAAATGCTACTACAGTGTTAATGAATATCTGGAGGATGCATTGTAAGGTACTTTCCTAAATGGCAACTGGAATGCCTACATATTTATTTTTTTCCATGCTTCTGTTAGTATTTATTAACCCTCCGGACTCTTGTTTTAATGTTGTACATATCATATTTGAATGCTTATCTTGGGAATTCCCAAGAACCTGGTAATTTCAATTTTCATGTACGAATGTAATTGTTTGTAAATTTTATATTGACTTAAGCCATGCAGATGTGTGTACTGCCAATGGCGAAATAAATTTATTATTATTGTTACTACAGCTGGACTGGTGGGTAGACTGGGAACTGGGACTGCTACAGGTAGACTGGGAACAGAAATTGATCCCAATATCTCACCCAGGCCAGAGAGGCCGAAGAGAAAGCACAACGGAAGGCAGAGTATGAGATAGAGTCATACAGAAAAACACAGAATGGGCATGGGGAACCATTCTAACTGCCTGTAACCAGATCATATGGATGAACAAAATAGTTCCTTCAATCCTGGAAACTAATTGGCCCTATTGGGTAATTTTAGGTCACCTACAGCAGTGAGGGTTGCATCACCTATGGTTCATGTCAGGGGCACAGCTAGGAATTAAGGCTGGGGGAGGGGGGGAGGGTATATGTTCAACTAATACCGGGGTATATGGGGGTATGGAATACCCACCAGGATTAGCGGTAGGTACGAGATTAATAAATTAAGGAATTTTAAGATAAATGGTTCAAAATGGTGAGTTTTACGGTTTTCTGAGGCATACTTCATAAATCCTTACACAATTCTATTAGTAATATCAATCCATTTAAGTAAAATGGATTAAACTTAAAAATTTCTCTGAGCTCTGGGGGAGTTTTATCCCCCAAAACACCCCCTTTGCTGCGCCATTGGTTCATGTTACATGAAACCCATTCAGAGAGATAAATATGTAGTAGCATCCTTAAAGTCCTTCCACTGAATTTCCTTGTAATTTAGAACCACAGTTGCCAAATGGCTATCTCTTGGGTGTTTCATCCACAATTATTTAAGAAAATGTGATTTTTTTAGGGATTGTATGGCAAATGGTAAAGGGTTTATGGGAGGGATATGGCAGGGGCTGAGGGCACATACGGGAAGCTTGTGTTTGCAGTTGGAAGGAGGGCGATAATTCAGCATGAGAGTGACTAGTTCAGAGTTACTTTTTCCAAAAGTTCTTGGGAAGCTTTGTATAGATACTAGGAGTTGGTTCAGAAAAGGAGTCAACCGTTCCCTGTGAGGTAACTGCTAACAAACCAGAGTGCTGGGACTAATCTCCTTTTGAAAAGGCTTTCTGCATATTGGATCTTTTTCAGGTGGGTGACAGTGGCTAGGAGCCAGGCAGGAGATGCAAATTTCAAGAGGGCTTTCACTACGCTGTAGTAGAGGAGAAGAATCGATTTGGTTGGGAGTGAAGTTTGGAACACCTCCGAGGTTGATGCTATATGAAACCCCGACAGAGATAAATGTGGTAGCAATCAGGAGACCAAGATGGAGGGGAAGAAAAGAGAGATGAAGTAAGAACACAGAATGATTGGAAAGTCTAAGAGACTGCAGAGAAAGGGCGAGAGGGTTAACGAGGAAAAGATATTTAAAAAATGAGACAATAAGTTGATGAATATAAGGTGGATTAACTTAATTTTACATAATTTTTTAACATAATTTAACATACTCCATATGCAGCATCTGATGAATTATTTCCTTAGCATAGAAGTAAGGAAACAATTCATCAGATGCTACATATGGAGTATGTTTCTCTATGGAAGCGAGGCTTGGACGTTGACAGCAGCAGAGAAGTCAAGAGTGGAAGCATTCGAAATGTGGTGCTACCGAAGAATGATGAAGATAAAATGGATTGACCGTGTGAGTAACCAGGGAGTGCTAAGGAGAGTAGGAGAAAAGAGAAGCCTCCTAAAAACATTAAGCAGAAGAAGGGACAACTTAGTTGGCCACATTTTGAGGCACGATGGTCTGATGAAGACAATCGTTGAAGGACAAGTGGAAGGGAAAAAGGGCAAGGGACGGCCCCGAATGAGTTATATCGGACAGGTTATAAAGGATGTAAAAGAGAATAAATATGTAGCTATGAAGAGATAAGCGGATAGGAGAGAGAAATGGAGAGCTGCGTCAAACCAATCTTAGGAATGTTGACTGATGATGATGATGAACTTAATTTTAATTAAATACATCAAAGGATGAAGTGTAACTGGCTAACACACCTGACTGGCAATCGGGATATCTGGGTTCGAATCCCTGCTAAGTCAAATATTTTTTCAAGGCGAACTTCATCCTTTGGTGCACATATTTAACTTTGAACCCGAGTGCGTGACTGCGTATGAAGTCACTTGTTTCTGCAGTGCTTTTTAATTTTAATAAACAGAAAAATGACAAGGGAAATGGAGATATATAATAAGAAAGAGGAACAATTAGAAACTACGAGACAATGGAAAGAAGTGGTAGAGCTAATTAACAAAAAAATATGTGGCAGCTCTGTATGACAACATTAACAGATATGACAGATTTAACAGGGAGAAAGAGAATTTTATTACACAAGAATAAACTTGAGCTATAAAAAAATATAAAAAAATCTGTAAGAATAATAATAATAATAATTTTTATCGTTCCTAGTGATCACATGTACAGGCGACATTGGAAGTCACTAAAAAATAATAAAAATAAATAATAATACTTACAATAAATGAGGTATAGGAATATTTACAATATTACAGTTTAAAGGAAAAGTTACAATTTTTCGTGGTTGATGGATGCAGATTACTCTAGAGCCTAACATGAAATCCTTCATGCTATATTAGTTGTTTCCCAGTAAATACTTCCCAGAGCTTTTCGAATATGCCTGGATTGCTATCCCTTGCTATGGATAAAAAAGATTTATTGACATGGATAGGGCTATTTATTTTTTCAAGTCAAAATGAAATGTCATTGGATCAAACAACATGCAGACCGTGGGAATGAAACCATTAAAGAGGAAGAGAGCAAAAAATTTGAAGAAATAGAAAAATTAAACCATTTTAGCAGTACATAATAACAGAATAGAATGGACCTCAAAGTAATGAACCCAGGGAAAGATCAAAGCTGGTAAAATATGCATCAATGAATAGGAAATAGTAAATGAGTGGAATATTGTGCAAGAGTGCACAATAAAAGGCTTTTATAGGATCTGATTAGGAGCATAGAATTGTACATGTAGAAAATGTGAAAATTGAGAAAGGAAGATGAGAATTTGTTTGATTCATTCAAAATGTGGGAACACAGAAGAATGGAGGTGAGATTGATGAAGAGTAAAAAGACATGAAGAAGTTCTGGGCATGATGAGTTGGTCAGAGGAGACAGTCATTCACATAAATTGATTCTTTTAAACGAGAGGCCAGAAAGCAGGCCAAGGTTGAGCCAATGACTGGGTCCACTTGGCTTCAAGAGGTGCCTGCTGAAGACCAACCAATAATGGGAAAGCCTTCTTTTAGAATGTTTGCCGCTGTGACATGCCCACTGAGAAGGCGATGAGGATGGAATTTTTTCCGTTGCTTGACCCTAGTGCCGGCACTACACTCAGTGACAAGGGACAAAGTCATTTTGGATTTACATGAAATTAGGTCAAATTCAGTTAGGCACATTTGAGTTAACTGTTCAAAAAGGATATGTACTTGGGATGAAAAAGTGTAATGTATGATATTTATTGCTACAGAAGCTTCTGCTGTGATTAAATTGATGATTGTTTTTCGGATTAAAAAAAGTCGACATGGCATTAACCCGAAAAACAATTATGAGTTTGATATCAATGTTAATGTTCAATTAATACCTTCATTGTTTTGAGTTTTACATTGAATTTGATGTTTATGAGTAATAAAGAGGGTTGGAAGGTTACCGAGGGGTTGTTGGGGGATGAGAGGGGATTGTTGAGGGAGAAACCATTAACCCTATTAATGCTATCCTTCTTCCTAAGGTACCGGCGAGAAATGCGGAGGGTATTTTAATAAAATGTAGAAAGTAGGAAAAAAGCAATACAAAGCAATTCTATTAAATATTCATAAGTTTTTTTTTAATTCATGAGTTTAAACTGGTTAATATTGACAAAATATTTTTATAAAATGTAAATCTAATATAATAAGTCATAGCAAATTAAATAATGGACTACGTATGAGCCGATATATCGGCTCGCCACACTTTTTGCCCGATTTGCAAAAGCCAGTGTATCGGCCCGCTGCCGATAAGGGGTAAGGAAATATCTTTCAGGAAGGAGACGAGGAAGGAAATTTATTTTTAAAGAAATAATGTTTTGGAAGAAAATTGTCAGATGTTACAAAGGGGACACTAAACAATGGGAAAACCCTGCTGAATGGAGTTAAGCATGAAAAGAGGGAAGATATCCAAATTAGGTGGAGGCTAAGATTTTGAGCTGTTGAGAGGTTACAAAAGGGAATATTTTTAGCAAAAACTAAAATACAATATGTGCTTAAGAAATGAACTAAATATTTAGCCACAGCATAGTGAGCTGTCCACTTGGTAGAGGTGGGTTAAATTGTTCATTTGCATCTTTATCAGTAAACAGATCAATTCTAAATATCTATCCTTGACAAAACAGTTAGGGCATATTATATTGGTAGAACAGAGTACGGAATAATTTACATAATGTTTTCAAAAACAATTTCCTGACGGGTTCCTCAGGGATCTGTTCTAGGCTCATTGTCAGTGGTTTTCCTCATTTACATAAATGACCTTCCAAAAATACTGAATTTTTTACCCAATACACTTCCGATACTGAATGCCAATATGACAAATGTCTTGGTGTCTGCCTCTTCAATTGACAGCCTGGTGTCAAGAGCTAACAATGTTGCTCCAACAAGAAGCCTCTATGAGAGACTTCATTGTCTTTCGATGATAAGATAATTCCACAGAGTGATAATGCCTCCTTCCTGAGTGTTACCCTAGATAGTAGACTAAGCTCGGATAGCTATATTTCTATTCTATGTGGAATGTAATTTAACTCTGTCCAGCGGGCTTTTTGGTTTGTTCTATTAGGCTAACTGCCAATAATGAAATGCTAATGTTAGTTTACTATGGTGAGTTTTACATCCATGTCATTTTCAGGATTATTTTTGGAACTCTTTAGCCTGTGACCACGCTGTATTTATAATACGAAAGTGGTTACTGAGAAAATTTTCTCCTGATGGCTCCCTGTCCCCCTCACTTCAAAAAAACCTTTATTCCCCTGATTCCCAGAGTATACATGCTCAGTGCAATTACTTGAGCTAAACACAATACATATTACATTGTACGCCACCAGTGGCAGATACAGGATAGGAAGAGAAGGGGAGGGGGCTAGATGTAGGGCTATACCCCCTTAGCCCCTCTCTGGATCTACCACTGCGTGGCACTAATGATAGCATTCAAAACTATTATAGTATGACCTGTCATAATTTACACATAAACTTTATTAGAACCAACAAGTCCAGTTTTTCCCCCAGAACATGGGACTCACATTAAGCAATAAGCTTCCTAAAAACAGAGGGAGAGTTGAAAAAAAATGTCCAATTTTTAAATTTTAAGTGAATGAAATTTTCATGACACAATTATTTTATTCTATTAATGAATTCCTGGAAGTGTTTCTGTGTTCGGTGCTAACATTTCGAAAGTACAGTTGCTATCGCTCGTAATAGTACATATATGTAATTCTGTGTTTCTTGCATGTTTCATGATGTTGTTTATTACGATTATACAAAACAATTTTCTTTAATTAAACATTTCACTAAAATATTTTGTCTGCCGTACATAACTTTGAATCCATATAACCTACATAACATAGCGAAGCATAAAATATGAAAAATGATTTTCAATGCTTTCTGATGCATAATAATATTTCCTTCAAACCACACTGTAAAGGTTGGTTTATATGCTTCATATGAGTTTAAAAGTGCCTTTATAATACCTTGATACAGTAAAACAGTGCTTACCGATATCATATTAGACCAATATTTAATTGAAAACAATTTCTGCCTATTTCTCTCCAAGGAGTAAAGGTTTTTTTAATTATACTTCTTTCAAAAACATTCAAAATATTTTCTGTCTCCTGTGACTCCACATAAATTGTAACACAATGAAGCATAAAACATGAAAAAGAGTTTTAGTGGAGGTTTACGTATGTGCAATTAAGTGAGGTCATTTCATGAAACTGTCGTGAAATAACAAGTGTCATATAATACAATCAACATTTTTGACTAAGTTATTCCTTCATTAATCCAAAAATGATGAGTACTTGCTTCCATAAACTTTCTTCAGCTGAGTTGGAAGTTCTTCCCCTGCGTTGTCAAATTATAATTCTATAATGAAGAAACAAACTTGACTTAAAAACCCACATGATTACTGCACTACTGAAGTCCTAAGTCCTAAGCTCAAAAAGAGGGAAGAAACTCAGGATCTTGGTAGGAAGATAAGACTGATTTTCAAGCTCCTAGAGGGCTAAGTCAGAGTTTGGTCAGAGCATAGAGTTGATTGAAAGGGGGGTTTTCTCAAAAAATGCAAGGACAGTTAGAAATGGTAATTTAAAAAGCCACATTTTTTTTTAATGCCACAGAGTTTTGTTTTGATGTTTGTGTTCCATTGCAGGTCACTTTTCCATAGTAATCATATTCTCCAAGCATAGAATCTATAGTAAAATATGTATCTCAGGAGTGTGCTTTTTCTGGGAGGTGTTTCGTCGGTGAATGATCCATCACATTTGTAATGCTTTCACGTAAATCTCTTACGTTCTAACATTCAAATGATGCAACCCTTTGCTGAGGGACTGATGTAACATTTACAATAAGATTTACACATCACCACCTAGGAAAAGGGGAGGATGATTTATGTTTTCCTTCGCTGTGACACAAAATTTTACCAAAGGTTTTGAGGCTTTCAAAAGGCATACTCTACCTTTTGTATGATATCTGGCTATTTTCGACACTGCAATAAGAGACCTGCGAAAGCATATGATCCCAGGAACTGATGATATTCCAGAAGAGCTTATCATAAATGCAGGGAAGAAGGCATTAACTCAACTGTATAAAACTATCTGCGATATGTACTTTTCAGAGAGGAGGCTGGGACAAACATTAAGCAAGGAAAACAAAAGCTTGAAGATGGGAATAAGCATTGTTACCTAAGAAGCTGAATTACCAATGAAGGGCAAAGCAAGAAAGAAATAGAAGAATAGCGTAGGTGAAGAGGGCTTCCTACAAAAAGAAGAATCTTCTTATAGCTGAGAATAAACATAGAGGTACGGAAAAAAAATCATCGGATGCAACACATGCAGCATGTTTGTCTATGTCAGCAAGGCTTGGATGTTGACAGAAGCAGAGTCGTCTTGAGTGGAAGCGTTCAAAATGTGGTGCTACCGAAGAATGATGAAGATAAAATGGATCGACCGGTAAGTAATGAGGAAGTGCTACGAAGAGTGGGAGAAAAGGGAAATCTTTTAAAAACCTTGAGCAGAAGACAGGACAGCTTTGTTGGCCACATTATTAGACATGATGGCCGGATGAAAACAATGGTGGAAGGACAGGTGGGAGAGAAAAAGGGCATGAGACAGTCCCACATGACTTTCATAGGACAGGTTATAAAGGATGTAAAAGATAAAAAATACGTCACTATGAAAAGACTAGCGGATAGGAGAGAGGAATGAAGAGCTGCACCAAACCAATCTTATGATTGCTGACTAATGATGATGAGTAAATCTTATTTTATCTCTACTCTCATTGCTCGACCCATAAGTGCACATTTGGTGGATCCAAAAAGTCGAGTATTTTTCAGGGAAAACCTGGCTCATTAAAAAAAGTTGTGGAAAAACTCAATTAGAGCCGGACATATGAGAACACAAGGTCAACCCTTACACTTTGCTCAATGACCTTCTACTCGGAGGACCGTAGAAAATATGTAAATCCATAACTCTTATAGACATTTCCAATAGATTTTTGTGTAATAGGGTTAGTGGCAAAAAATTTGGTTGTATGTATGAATGGACATTAAGCTAAAAATGCTATAGCTATAAAGCTCGTGGGTGGGGGACCTTATGCAACCTAGATGTAGTGTGGTATTGCGGTACAGGGGAATGAGTCAGCTTTCTGTAGTTGGAGCAAAAGTCATGCCCTAAGCATGTTTCATCAAAAATTTAAGTTAGCATGATAAAATAAACAACTTTAGGGGAATATCAAAGGCAAAAGAATTCTTTTAAATACATAGCATATATGAACTTAAGTGATTCTCTGTTGCGACTAAATCAAAGACCATTTCTGCATGGTGAACTCAGCAGAAATTACAAGAGATATCTGAAAAGTAAATTCTTATGGTATAATATTCTTTATCTTGGTATATTGGATTTGTGGCGGCCGCACCTCCTGCCTCGCCGCCACACCGCTTGCCTGGAGGCAAGTTAAAGCGCGCTCCGTCATCGCTTCCTTCCAACAGTCCAGATAGCCCAGCGGTAGCGCGGTCGCCTCCCAAGCGGGCGGCCCGGGTTCGATTCTCCGTGTCGGAAAGTTTTATTATTTAATTTTTCTGGCCTTCTAGAATTCCCTTCTAGAAGTTTCTTTAATGTTCAAGAAAAGTAAGATAGAACATACTGGAAGTTGGCAAATTGAATAAATACTGCGGCCTTTCGGCCGGCAGTTCAGTGTGGAATTGTACACGAATCAATAAACATCGTCCAAACCATTCCATCGAATCTTCATTGATAGCAGCCTACTTCGACGCCTGCTACAGATTCTTTAAATTTATTACATAGCTGAGAGAAGAAAGAGAAATAAATATTTATACGTTTACAAAACCATGAGATCCAAAATCTGGAGTGAATGCTTCAAACCAGAGTAGCACCTTGATAAAACAAGGGTTATTTTTTTCTCTGTGGATCTTTCGCACGATTGTGCATTGCGGGTGACTCCCGTAAAAGTTATCACCGCGGCTAGTCCCGGTACACTTTAAACTAGTCTAGAGCGAACACCTCTTTGTGTTCTATGTCCGGGCCTGCTCTCCGGCTGTGGCACTGTGTGCACGATTTGGACTGCTTGTGGCATCATATGCTCAGCAGTCCAGCAACATCTTGTCAGGTAGTGTCCGAAAATATCCACAGGGAAGAATGACGCCTCGGTAGCTTAACTGGCTAAAGCACTCGACCGGAAATCGGGGGATCGGGGTTCGAATCCCTGTCAAGGCGAATGATTTTTTCTCTATGGATCTTTCTCACGATTGTGCATTGCGGGTGACTCCCGTAAAAGTTATCACCGCGGCTAGTCCCGGTATACTTTAAGGGTTCTTCAATACAATTATGGATTTCATAGTATGAATAAGCGATTGTAACCATGTCAAGATTAATTTCTCTCTTCCATTGACTTTGTTCCACAACATTTTTGAACGGGACAGATTTCCCTAAAATAAAAATTGATTGTTATTATTCCATCCACCATTGTGTCCATCAATTTCAGGACCATTTCATTCAAAACCATCTTTAATATTGAATTGTTTCACTATGGTAAGAGCGAAACAAAATGGTCCGAATTTTGGAAACTATTTTTTTTCAAGATCCACAGCTACACTCCCTACATAGCCTTAAAATACATACCTTATTATTTGGATTTGCAAATATTTCATAACAGATATACCGTATAAGCGCGTGTAAGAGGCGCACCTTTTTTCCCAGACATTGCAGCCGAAAATGGGGGTGCGCCTCTTACACAAACTTCTTATCTTCTCCCCTCCCCTTCACCGGTCGCAAGTCCAAGGGGAACTGAGTGGCCTTGGTTTTCAGCGTGAGTCAGTCATCTGAAACCCTGGGTCAAAATCAAGCGGCAGGCAGGGGAGTTTCTCCCTTTGTGACGTATTTTTAAAATGCTCCTGTTTGAATTTCTTGCAAGCATCGCGCCGTCACGTCGGTACACCAGAAGTGAACGTTGAAAAGATCACGCGGGGTGATTCGCTCCGGAGCGCGCGCTAAATTCACTGCCACGAGTGGGCATCCTGCGGCATTTATACTGCATACAGTAATCGCTTATCAAACGTATAGAAACGCGTAGTTTTGAAGGACATACCTGGTTAATAGTCAACATTGTCTTGCCGAGCTATTTCCATTACGCTGAGCACCTGATATTTCAAAATTCATCTTCAGACGCTAATATGATGATTTTTGCAACTGAAAATTATATTGGTGTCAAAACCTGCGGTTAAAAAATTCGAACGAGTGTGTTCATTGTTGGACTAAATGGTGGATAGAAGAAATCGGAAATGCTTATAAGTGAAGAGCGCTGAAGGAGAGGTCGAGGGGAAGGAGCGCGCTTCCTCCCCTCCGTATTTTAAGCTACGAGGCTATGAGCGAAGGAGCAAGGGAAGAACACGTCTGCTCTTGCATGTGACGTCGTTGCCTTTAAAGCGAAGTGGCGAAGGCGCAGCAATAAGATATACGCAGTTTGCGTTGCCTGAAGTTTCCAGTCCGTCTCGTCTTGTTTGAATGCGCTTATGCTACACTTGTTTCTTCCGAAATTGTGATGTTTGGACTATTTTGAATATTAGTAGCCTTGTTTTAGCTATAAATCTTTGTGTCAATCAATTAGAGCTCAAAAAACTTAAATGCTGTCAGATATGCATCGCGTTAGGTCTAATTCTTTTTAGAACCTCGTGCGTGTCATACAATTGCTGAAAGATTTCGAGATATCTTCGAGCTCAGAAGGTGACTCACCTAGCATTTGAACTCCAGAAACTCGGAGAATTGAACCTGGTAGACCGAAAAAGGTCAGTTGGTGAGATGGGGTAGGGATGAAACACGTTTCCATTGTCCCCCTTTAACTTGATATTTTCCTATTTTCCTGTGGAGTCTCGGAAAGGAAAAAAAACGGCAGAGGCATTGGCTGATGGAGGGCCGAGTGTTGTTCCGTTAGGCCCCTTGCACACACACCGATTTTGGACGGCCGGTAAAATATCGGCCGACATTTTACCGGCAAAGTGATGCTTGCACACACGCCGGATTTTTACCGGTCAAACGATAAGTTGCTATCTATGTTTTTGAGCTGGCGCCGGCGATCCACAGTGACAATGGCCGGCAGATAACCGGCATTTTGCCGGTGCCGGCGCGTGGTCAGTACGTGTGCAAGCTCCAATGCTCTCCGATTGTTCGCTATTGGAATGTGGACAGCCGATATTTTACCGGCCGTCAAAAATCGGTGTGTGTGCAAGGGACCTTAAATCTACGACGTGGTTATTATCCTACGGCGCTGAGATTGCCCCGATTGTTGTCCAATCTCTTGGGAAGGTTCATGCTATGTGCCTGTCGTGTTTTGCCTTAAAATTTTTCACGGATGCTATTCTATTGCAGTACTCCTGCGAGAGCTTTTAAACAAAACTGTTCGTGAGTAGGACAAGCAACGTAGAGCGATGGCGTATGCGAAGAGAGGATCGTAACTCTTTCTACTCCCTCTTATGCCGCTATTACCGCCGCAGTTATCAAAATTTCCTCTTTCAAATAGTACTGAAAGAGGAAATTTCGATAACTGTCGAAATTCCGGGCATACGCCTGCCACACCGCACGGTAGGATAAAAATTGTCACAAAATTTTTTTTTTTATAATTTTGATGCTCATTATAGGGGTGCGCCTCTTACACGTGTGCGCCTCTTACACAAGCTTATACGGTAAGTAGGCATAAAATCGTTTCAGGCTTGAGTTTGTGGAAGTTAGCTAAATCCATGATAAAAACACAAATGGTAATTTCCACACTATTAACGTAATTGTAATTTAATTTGAAATTGATTTCTCCTTATAGTGTGGAAATTAACATTTGTGTTTTTATCATGGAGATATATGTAGTTTCCAACTTCTTTTGTGCTGGATATAGTTTCAGAATTAGTGATCTGTACTAAAGTGGCCTTTTTAGGGCAATCCCTCCTCCAGAAATTTTTGGCCTTTAAATATAGCAGATTCCCGATTATCCGGCTGGGGTTTATACGTGTCGCGGCTTATCCTTGCATGAGTTTTACACTTCTTCCATGTTTTCCACAATCTTTATAAAAAAATTGATCGGATGCAAAAGCACCAGGATATTTATATTTTAATGCAAGGCTACTCTGGGATTATTATTTCAATTAGAACCCTCTTCATAATCGGGAATCATTTTATTTATCTTTTGGCAAGGAATGTTTCAAGTTTACTTGGACGTCTGCTCATGCAAGCAGCATGCAGACGACGATCAGTGGCAGAAAAAAACTCTTGATTCATTTTAGAAGATTTTTCAATGATTAACCAATTGCAAATTAAGGGAAATGTTGTCTACGATCTAGAAATGTATATTTCATATGGCAAATGCCCAATTATTGCCATGGCCTCGCATTCAGTTGAATACGGACCAAAGGAACAGGAGGTTTCGTTGCACTCGGACATACTTACACCGAGACTATTCAAGGTCAAGCTGGAAAGGAAGGGTGCAAAACAAGAGAAGGCAGTGGGGGAAGTGAAAGTAGAGAAAGCATGAGTCATAGCCAGGCACTCGCCTGTGTAGAAAAATTGCCAAAAGTCCCATTTTCGTATAACCACTGCTGTGCGAAGAGGCCATTACCTTCATGTAAGCTCCTTGTTCATGCTATCTAAACATTGCGGTGCGCAATTGTGGAACTGCATCCCGCATCAATGTAATACCTGGCAACTTGCTTGAGATGCGACTACCCAGTATGGTGCCTGACAGTGTAGTTTCCGACATAGCTCAGTCGTTTTGAAGCATTCCTGCAAACCAATTTTCTGAATCCATTATCTCGCAGACATGGGTGTGTGGTTTTCGGAAACCAGGTGCATGGAGCAGCAGGAATATGAGGACAACCACCCTTTCCCTGCTAAAAAGATCACGGCCGGGAAGAGATAGCTGTGAATGATTCCGGAAAGCAACCTAAAATAACAGGCAATGTGCATAAAAAATATTAAATTGTTTGATTTACATGAAATAAAAGAGGAAGTTTGGATTATTCGTGTTTTCCGATTATTCCAGTAGCCTCTCCGCATCATTAGCCCGGATAATCAGGAGTATGCTCTACATGCCTTACTGCTTGGATTTCATCACAGATATATGTAGTTTCCGACTTCTTTTGAGCTGGATGTAGTTTCAGAACTAGCAATCTGTACTATGGTAGCATTTTTTCGTGCATCCTACCTCAAATTTTAGGTACCCCTCCCCCCAGAACTTCCTCCGAATTTTACCACCAAGGACTTTGCATGCAAAGGCTTGGAGACTTTGAGTAACGGAACACTGCCATACCAGCAACAGTTAAATTAGCAGTCCAGCAGAGGAGTGTCTGGATTTGGAAATCCGTTGGAAAGTTGGTGCTGAGGCATAATCTGCAGTTTGGAGTGACAAATAGTCTGGTTTTCACCTATCAAAACTCTCTCTCCTTCCGAGACCTCATCCTACCATATCTTTCCTCTCCTTGACTACCAACTTCCTGGCTGAATGTCCATCACTGAGGAGATTGTGGAGAAAAAGGTCTTCCTGTTCACCCAACCATGCTTGGATGATTAGCACTGTTCTGGAGTTTCCAATCCACACGGCCAGTGTCAGGAAAATTGGATTGTTTCAGCTGACCGGCATCCGGAGCTGGCTGATACCTCACCCAAAAAATTACCTCCACTCCTTCGTGGCACATTTCATCTTGTTGAGTCCAGGCCTGCTCTCTCTTAAATTGACTAATCCCACCTGAGAACTGACACCATCTAGGGGATTGTGGAGAAGAAGGTCTTCCTATTCCCCCAACCATGGTTGGACGACGAGCACTGTTCTGGAGTTTCCAGTCAACATGGCCAGTGTCAGGAAAATTGGACTGCTTGAGCTGACTGGCATCCGGAGCTGGCTGCTTTCTCACCCAAAAAATTACCTTCCTTCCTTCGCAGCATATTTCATCTTATTCAGTCCAGGCATGCCCTCTCTTAAATTGGCTATTGGGCCATTTCATCTCAAATCAGGCAGAGGGGTGTCAGGTGACCATCACCGATTTCTCTGAAATTTATACATGTGAAAGCAGTATCCTTATGATGAATAACGATGACTTTATCTCTGCTCAGAACTGAACCGTCATAAAGTTACCGCCCCTTGAACATTGCAGTGTCAGGCCTCAGAGTAAAAAATGAAAAATCACATAAATGCTGATTACTAAGGAACCATGGCCCATAAAGCAGTGATTATTGTTTTATTTTGAAGAACATTCATTTATGCACATTATGGCATAACTTGCAAGTCATTTGAAGCAATAATAAACAAATAGAACTTGTTTAAACAATAAAAATTAGTCATTATTTAACAATTTATTACTAAAAAAGGCCACCTTTTATTTTCTTTAAAATTTCTCAGCAGGTAGTTTAAATGTTCTGCTTTCAATTAAAAAAATAAAAAAAGGTAGTATTTTTATACTTTTTGTTTTAAGGCATGTCAAAGTTAGGCATGTTTACGACTATTTTACACCAAGATTGCATACCTTCAATGGGGGAAAAATGCCGTTTCATTCTACTTAGCATTCATAACAGTGAAAAGTTCATATCTGAATGATTGGTTACATCTATTGGCTGAAAGCAAGTCCAATCTTGTTTACTCCCATGGCATCCAATGTGTGCAAACACCCACTGCTAGTGGCTGGAAACGGTGAATGAGTCGCAATTTGCACAGAATATTTTTCAATGGCAGTTCACATAAGTCTTTCTTCTACTTTGGGCCATGTGGAACATTTCGATGGACCATGTGGATGCATAAATGAGACACTAATGTCATTCTCTTCTAAAGACACTGCAGTGATTTTTGAAATCAGGTTTGACCAGGTTTTTCGGAAACACACAATGAAGTCATTCATGGTGAGATTTTGAGTACTGTACTGTAGCGGTACGGACCGGAGCCGGCCCGACGCATCATATAAAACATCGCGGTTGGGGGGGTTACGTCTGCGCGCACACTCACATTTTTAGCATTTTTTTCACGGAGTTCTATCCTGAATTTATGTAAAGGGTTTATTTTGTTTTTTCCATTGTAGTATATTTTTTTTTATGGATGTGACATGGTGTGAGAGTGGATTTCCGGGAGAGGCGACGCAGTGGTTCTCTCCCGGAATACGTTTGAAAACCCGCCTTACGGCCGGGGAAAAAAGAGGGCGTTGAGGTGCACCCGAGGTGATTGTGGGTAGTGCAGAGTTTATAAAAGAGAGAGACGAGAAGGATAGCTCTCTCTCTCTCACGGTGTGACACGAAGATAAGTCATAGTGGCGTGCGGTGACAAGCAGCAGCAGAGAAGCTACGGCACGTGGTGGAGGCCGATACGCGGACAGCTCTTCAGGGGTGGCGAGAACATCGGATAAAGGAAGTAAGCTTGGAAATTACCAAAGCCCGAATATATCCTTTGGTGTCCAGATGGTTCCTCCCTTTGAAAGTCCCAAGTGTGCTCCCCACAATAAGGCCCTAGTGAATTTACTGTTGGCTGGTTTTAGTCACGGCCCTGCAAGACTTAAGTGCGGCACGTGGTGAAGTTTGAGCATACTTTCTGAATGTTAGTGTCACTTGGCGGATCATTGAGCCCGAGTTCAAAACGGGTGGCCATTTGAACAGTAACGCCCAATTTATAATTGCTTTGCACGGAAAGTTCTTTTTGTAAGTTTGATGTCACTATTTTTTACGTTGCTTATTCGCTAAAGAGCGTGAGTACATTTTGTTGTTGGAAACATCAATTTTTTATAATCATTGAGAAAGTGCTATTGTCATTTTTGGAAGGAGAAGCCGAAGGTGAATATTTCATGTTGGAGGTGACGCCGATGGATTTTGGAACGGGGATTTATTGTGTGTGTTGGGAATGCTTTAGTGTCAGTGTAAATTTTGGAACCTATGGTAGTTCAATTATTAAAATCAATTGTAAAAGGGATGTCATTGAAGTTATTTGTTTTGCTATTGCCACGATTTCCTTAGATCCTGTTGTAAGTGAGTGTGCGTGCAGGCACGAACAATTGGGGAACTTGATTTTAAGCCCGGATACGGTAAGTCTCCGTAGGGGCAATTTTCTATTTTGGGGGAGTGGAGAGTTAACAATCACATGTACGGGGAGATATCGAACGGGAGGCGAGCGGGCGGCTCTCGCGGTTTGAACCGTTACATATGAAAAATGGCGCTGCGGACAGGATCCCAATTCAATCATTCACTTTTAAAAGGGCAATTGATGAAATATTTTCTGGCAGAGTTAATTCGTTATGGCAAGCGAATAGTTCTTGTATAAAAATTTTTGTTTCAGTTACGGAAAGACTAATTGTCAAGTGTGGAGTGCTGGGCTCATTCAGGTTCCTAAACCACGGATGCGTCGTCGGCGCGGAGGGTTCTTTGGTGAGGCCTGGGCACGCTTTGTAGGGGGTGTATTTGTGATTAGTGTGGGGGAGAAGTTGGTTTTCGACGGGGACGTTTTGAGAAAGAACCATATCGTGTTAAGATGGCCGAGAAGAGTCAAAGGGAGGAAAGGTTCATGCTCAATCGTAATATAGGGGATTTGACTGGGTTGGCCATTATGGAGGAAGTGGAACGGGACGCAGAGTCACTGGTTGGTCAAACGGAGTCCACTATAGAGTCGATTTACCAAACGCCGATCGCGTTGAACCCGGTGCGTGAGTTATTGGAGGAAATGCGAAGGGAAAGGGAGAAGGAGAAAGAGGAAATGCGGGAGAGGGAACTCCTACGGGAGAAGGAGAAGCAGGAAAGACGTAAGGAGAAGAAACGAGAGAGGGAACTCTTACGGGAGAAGGAGAAAGAGGAAAGACGAAGGGAGAAGGAGCAGGAGAAGGAGGAATTGCGTAAAGAAAGGCAATCACTTCAGAGCGAATTTTTGAAAATGATGGGGGCGGTCAATAACCGACTTTCCCAACAGGAATCTACATTAGTAGAAGTTAAGGAAGTGACGATCAATCTCGGGGAGCGGATGAACAGAATAGAGGGTGAGGTTGAAGTTACGAGGGAACGAATAAGGGAGTCGACGAAAACAAAATTTGAAGTGTTGAAGGGGCGCTTGGAGCGTTTAGAGCAACAGGGGCCTACCTCGGTATTGGGTGGAATCGCATGGGCGAAAGACGCAATTGTAATGCCTACGTTCCGAGGATGTACTTACGAGAATCCGATTACTTTTGTGAAGGAAGCAGAAAGGTATTTTACAGTGGTATCTTGTGGGGAAAATCAAAAAAGTATAATTTTTGTTAACATGTTACGGGAAAAAGCAAGTCTGTGGGTAAAGACATTGGAATCCATTGATGAGGGATACGAGGACTTGAAAGGGAAGTTTTTGGGTCGATATTGGGACTTGAAGGCCAGGTGTCGATCTCGAGAAAATGTAAGTAAAGGGAGATATTATCCCGGGGGAAGGGAGACAATGGAAGAATATGCGATGAAAAAAATCGTATTAGCAAAAGATTGCGAGCCACCACTAAGTGAGGAGGAGGTTATTTATTTTTTGAGCCGTCAATATCCCATTGGGATACAGAATTTGTTGGGAAGTGCGAAGGTAGCGTCGACCCATGAGTTACTGAGTATGTTAAGAATCTACGACTCAGTGAATGACGAGGAGAGTAGGTCGGGGCCCCAGGCAGCCCAACAAAACAGGCGAGTGGCGTCCATAAACGTTTCAGAGGGAAGAAGGGGAGCCGTAGAAAGGAAGGGTGAGGGGGAGTTGAGAGGGTCTGAGGCGAGAACTCCGGTTTTGCCCACTTTTACGATCCCACCGCCTGCATTAGGTAATCCCCAGAGAACGAGAAGGGAAGCCGAGAAGGAGGGAGCAATTAGTAAGGTTGTAGGTGAGACGACCCAAGGTGAAGGCGCGGGGGTTAGAAGCATTGAGACGATACCGTTAAACGGGTAAGGTCCGAGGCGAGTGATTCCGTCGGCTCGGAAGAAAAAAAAGGGGAATCACGAGAAATAATAGCTACGTGCATCCTAGAGGGTAATCCATTAGACGACTTATTGTATGAGGAAGAGAGACAAGTTATGAGGAGAGAATGTCCGGAGATTCAAGTGGAGTGTGGAGGTCATAGGGTAGGGGCTCTGATAGATACGGGTAGCGAAGTCTCAGCGATAGACGAAGCGTTATTTGAGCAGTTGTTAGCTAAAGACCCCAAACTTCCAATATTTCCGATGAAAAAGTGTTTTTTGGTATGTGCTAATAGAAAGAAATCGCACGCAATTACCAAGCAAGCGTTAGTTACGGTGCAAGTGGGAATAAGAGAAGTTGACGTAGTGTGTCTCGTTGTGCAGAATTTAATTCGTCAAGTCATCTTAGGGACAGACTGGTTGGCGGAAGTCGGCGCTACGATTGATTTTAAGGAGGGAAAGGTACAATTTAAGGTGGGAGAAGAGGGGGAAGTTGAGGCTGAGTTTCCCGTGTGTACGTTGACTTTGGGCGAAGAAAAAGGGAGAAAGGGCGCCACTGTCACGGACAGCGAAATTCAAGAAACAGTCCAAAGCCTCAATCATTTAGATATTGATCAAAGACGATCATTGGGTGCTTTATTAAGTAAATTTCAAGGGATTTTTTCTGAGGAACCGGGGTTAGTTAAAGGATTTACGCATAGGATTCAGTTGACGGAGGAAACGCCTTTCGTAATGAAGTCTTACCCCATTCCTCGCGTGTATGAACCCTTGGTAGATGCCCAGATTAATGAGATGGTGGAAATGGGAATCATTAGGAAGTCTCCTAGCCCATTTGTAAATCCACTTGTTGTGGTCAAGAAGGGAAAGGGAAACGTGAGGTTATGTTTGGATGCTCGCCGTTTGAATAAAGTTACTATCCCTGAGCGTGATAGGCCACCGCAGGTGGAGCAACTTTTGAGAAAATTTCATGGGAAGAGATTTAAATTAAATAACAGCCGTCTGACAAGGTGGATGTTAGCAGTGCATGAGAGTACGGGATTAACTCCTATGGAAGTGCATTTTGGGGAAAAACCATCCCGGGAGGATGATGAATTAGTAAAAGTACCAGGCCAAGCTGAGTATTCACGGGTTGATGTGACGCATTTGGTGCGAGGGAGACTGAAACGAGCCGGTCGCATTCGTCGGTCTAGACAGAAGGGGAAGACTCATAAGTTTCAAATAAATGACCGAGTCTTGATGAGAACCCCTCGTCCTTCCGATGCGAAAACAGGAAGGTTTCATAAATTCTTTCACTTATTCACGGGACCGTTCCGTGTCTCAAAGTTTGCGGGTCCAAATGCTTGCCATCTCGAAGAAGACTCAGGGGAGTCAATTGGTATCCATAATATGGGAAATTTGAAACCATATTTTGAACTTCCTCATGGGGAGTAGCTAGTCTACTGTGGGGATGAGACGATTGGGTAGGGTGCTAAATCGGTAATTAGTTTTGTTGGGTTTATGTCATTGTAGGCAAAATTTATTGTTTTTGGCTGGTAAACTAACCAGAGGGTAATTTAATTGGAGATACCCCGTGTTTAGTTTAGTGTGGGGGTGTGTAGCGGTACGGACCGGAGCCGGCCCGATGCTTCATATAAAACATCGCGGTTGGGGGGGGTTACGTCTGCGCGCACACTCACATTTTTAGCATTTTTTTCACGGAGTTCTATCCTGAATTTATGTAAAGGGTTTATTTTGTTTTTTCCATTGTAGTATATTTTTTTATGGATGTGACATGGTGTGAGAGTGGATTTCCGGGAGAGGCGACGCAGTGGTTCTCTCCCGGAATACGTTTGAAAACCCGCCTTACGGCCGGGGAAAAAAGAGGGCGTTGAGGTGCACCCAAGGTGATTGTGGGTAGTGCAGAGTTTATAAAAGAGAGAGACGAGAAGGATAGCTCTCTCTCTCTCACGGTGTGACACGAAGATAAGTCATAGTGGCGTGCGGTGACAAGCAGCAGCAGAGAAGCTACGGCACGTGGTGGAGGCCGATACGCGGACAGCTCTTCAGGGGTGGCGAGAACATCGGATAAAGGAAGTAAGCTTGGAAATTACCAAAGCCCGAATATATCCTTTGGTGTCCAGATGGTTCCTCCCTTTGAAAGTCCCAAGTGTGCTCCCCACAATAAGGCCCTAGTGAATTTACTGTTGGCTGGTTTTAGTCACGGCCCTGCAAGACTTAAGTGCGGCACGTGGTGAAGTTTGAGCATACTTTCTGAATGTTAGTGTCACTTGGCGGATCATTGAGCCCGAGTTCAAAACGGGTGGCCATTTGAACAGTAACGCCCAATTTATAATTGCTTTGCACGGAAAGTTCTTTTTGTAAGTTTGATGTCACTATTTTTTACGTTGCTTATTCGCTAAAGAGCGTGAGTACATTTTGTTGTTGGAAACATCAATTTTTTATAATCATTGAGAAAGTGCTATTGTCATTTTTGGAAGGAGAAGCCGAAGGTGAATATTTCATGTTGGAGGTGACGCCGATGGATTTTGGAACGGGGATTTATTGTGTGTGTTGGGAATGCTTTAGTGTCAGTGTAAATTTTGGAACCTATGGTAGTTCAATTATTAAAATCAATTGTAAAAGGGATGTCATTGAAGTTATTTGTTTTGCTATTGCCACGATTTCCTTAGATCCTGTTGTAAGTGAGTGTGCGTGCAGGCACGAACAATTGGGGAACTTGATTTTAAGCCCGGATACGGTAAGTCTCCGTAGGGGCAATTTTCTATTTTGGGGGAGTGGAGAGTTAACAATCACATGTACGGGGAGATATCGAACGGGAGGCGAGCGGGCGGCTCTCGCGGTTTGAACCGTTACAGTACGGCATTATATCTGAATTTGTTAGTGTCACAGCCTGTTTGATTGTGTGGATTACAGAGCGAGCTTTAGTTGTCCCGTGTCTGTTAACTACCAAGCATGAAACTGTTGATGCCATGTATAGGTGCACCTTTCACCCAATAATTTTTTTGTCTTCATAGGGTGGTTTCCTTTTATTGTTCATTGCCTAAATCGAAATATTATTACTCCTGGATTACATATATCTCGCTTTTAGATTTTTAAATGATGATATCTGTTTTTTGTGATTAAATGATAAGTGAAAATTTTCAAGCGTACGAAAACGCGACGGCTAAGTATGAATGCTGCGAAAAGCCCGTGTGACCTCTGGCTGCTTGCTGCCGAGCATGGCGGTAGCGTAGAGTTCCTTGCTAGCAGGTAGTGCTTGGCTTCAATAAGGATTATTAATACCCTATCAAACAAAGAAAATTCTCTGACCAAAGGCAATTTTAAGAGGGTATTGTCAAGGGATGTTTCCCGGAGCTCTGTGCCTCATGTATACGTAGGTAATCTAAGATGATGTAAAACTCCCATCTACTCGTATAGCATCTAGGTCCCTGTGACGTCATGTGGAGTGGCATCGCATCGGTGCCCATCTATCCTTTTTCAAATGAGGTTAAAATTGACCATTAACATTCGTCTAAACAGGGATTTCTATAAATCAAGTAATTTGTATATTGTGAATACACTGAAGGTGGGTAACGAATCGCAATCAATGCCTTTCGTTTTCTTTGATGAAGGAAAATGAAAGGAATGAACCCTATTTGGCTAGTTTAACATGTGTAAAATGCAAAGGTTTGATATTTGGCAAGGATATACTCACATGTTGTACAAAGGACTTGTTTGAATTTACTTGCCACAATTGAAATATCTCAGGTTTCAGTTTGTATCATAATTTTTTACCAATTCTTGCAACTCTATCAGATGGACCCTATTCATGTCCTGTTGCATTGAACAACCACCAATGACTTTCTTCCTGTTTAAGACTTTTCTCCAAGTCAAATATCTGAAATGTTTTTTTTAATTAGAGGCTGACTTTTCTAAAATATATGATTTATTTCTCCTTATGATATCATTTTACTCTATTGTTCTTCTATTGATTCATCCTAAGAAAAGCATGTGCAGTGTCCTGTTAGAAATCATCTGAAGTGCCTGCATACCTTAGTTATTATATTCCACACAGGTTAATATTGATATCTGTACTTTTTGCCAGTCATACGGTTGTACTTAATCTGGAAGAATCATACTCCAATTCTCGGAAAAGTTGAAATGAAGCACCAACTCCACACCAATTAGTGTTACCAACTTCTCTTTTTGAATAGCTTCCCTTTCTTTTTTCCAGATATGGTGATGATAAACACCTTTCTTGGTTCAATCCTAAACTTCGGCAATGAATTTCTCTGAATGAATGTTTTGTCTGAATGATTCTCAATGGCAGTGAACACATCTTGCTGATTAGGAGTTACACAAGAACAATCTTTATCATCATCCAAGTAAAATGAAAGCACAATGTAAAATTGAGCACTATGAGGAAGAGGATGCCAGCAGTATACATCAGCATTGCCCCAAATTCCGAGTTTTTTTTAGCTCTGCATGATATGTCAATCGTATGTTTGGTTGAAACTGGAAAAGCAGCCAATTTATGTTGTTTAGATTAACTTGTGGAAAAGAATGATAAAATTTGAACATGGTCACTCATAGACATTTCACTCTCGCTTCTTCAAAAACTTCTGAGACATTATTTTACCATGAAGTACATATTTGACATTTATCACTTTCATTAAGTTAGTAAATTCTTGCCTAATATGAAACTTGCATTTTACACATGTTAACAAGCTCGATTTAGACAAAAAAATAATTAGGTGAAAGTAGCACCTGTACATGGCGTCAACAGTTTCATGCTTGGTAGTTAACAGACACGGGACAACTAAAGCTCGCTCTGTAATCCATACAATCAAACAGGCTGTAACACTAACAAATTCAGATATAATGACGTACAGTACTCAAAATCTCACCATGAATGACTTCATTGTGTGTTTCCGAAAAACCTGGTCAAACCTGATTTCAAAAATCACTGCAGTGTCTTTAGAAGAGAATGACATTAGTGTCTCATTTATGCATCCACATGGTCCATCGAAATGTTCCACATGGCCCAAAGTAGAAGAAAGACTTATGTGAACTGCCATTGAAAAATATTCTGTGCAAATTGCGACTCATTCACCGTTTCCAGCCACTAGCAGTGGGTGTTTGCACACATTGGATGCCATGGGAGTAAACAAGATTGGACTTGCTTTCAGCCAATAGATGTAACCAATCATTCAGATATGAACTTTTCACTGTTATGAATGCTAAGTAGAATGAAACGGCATTTTTCCCCCATTGAAGGTATGCAATCTTGGTGTAAAATAGTCGTAAACATGCCTAACTTTGACATGCCTTAAAACAAAAAGTATAAAAATACTACCTTTTTTTATTTTTTTAATTGAAAGCAGAACATTTAAACTACCTGCTGAGAAATTTTAAAGAAAATAAAAGGTGGCCTTTTTTAGTAATAAATTGTTAAATAATGACTAATTTTTATTGTTTAAACAAGTTCTATTTGTTTATTATTGCTTCAAATGACTTGCAAGTTATGCCATAATGTGCATAAATGAATGTTCTTCAAAATAAAACAATAATCACTGCTTTATGGGCCATGGTTCCTTAGTAATCAGCATTTATGTGATTTTTCATTTTTTACTCTGAGGCCTGACACTGCAATGTTCAAGGGGCGGTAACTTTATGACGGTTCAGTTCTGAGCAGAGATAAAGTCATCGTTATTCATCATAAGGATACTGCTTTCACATGTATAAATTTCAGAGAAATCGGTGATGGTCACCTGACACCCCTCTGCCTGATTTGAGATGAAATCCCCCTATTGTCACATTACATCACTCGACCTTTGACAGAAATTCTCAACATAGTTTTTGGTGCTGACACTGCTGTTCTTAATTTTTTTGTATTGATTAAGGTTTGTTTTTGAGAATATTTGTTGTTAATTGCTATAATTGAAATACCTATTATATTTAATCTCAAATATTTATACCTTCAAATACTAGTTTAATGAAGTTGACATTTACTTTTGATATAATTGTTCTCTGGTTCGTTATTATTCTTGTCTTTGTGGAGTTTTTCCCTCACTTGATCAGTGGCAAATGAAAAGTTCCTTGTGTCTGCGCTTACGTTAAAAATTGCCACGAGATTAACAATGCAACACCACACTATTTTGGTTTCATAACATCAGGTAAACTTGGTTGGTAACTAATGGATTTCATACTGAATCACACACATGGTTCCTACTTTCCTGTTTCCTTTTTCTTCCTCTGAATCTTTCTCATAGTAATTATGAACACCATTAGTCACCCAAGTGGATATTTTAAGTACTCGAAGCCTGGTTATTTAATTGCAATAAAGCACAGTGATGTAGATCACTGATAAGGCCTTACGTAGTTGTTGCTTACACTATTAACTCAAATAAATATGACTTTCTATGAGATTTCTCTCTGTACCTACTATTTATGAAAAATTAATTAGCTCTGTTAGTGGTAAAATATGTCAAAACATATTTTGGCAGTTCCCTTCAGCACAAAATAAAATACATTTATACAAGTGTAAGCACATCAGGTTAATTAAAAAGCTGCAAGATGATGGAGAGTCGACTCGAAATGGACTTTGTCCAAAACGCAGCCATCAGCACGTTCGTGTTGTCATCGGCAGAGATGCTTGGGAAACGATCTCTCTCGGCGACTCCATGGACGTTGGCTGACGGCCGGTAGGGGAAATAGTCGTAGTTGGGCAGGGGAATAGTAGTTTGTACGACTTGGTTGGAATAAAGTTGAGTTGGTTTTGTGTGAGGATTTGGACTTGTTCCCTGCTTTTTTTCCCCCGAACCCATTTGCCACTGGCGAAGACGACTTACACAAACAAAGATACAAATAAATAAAGTATCTCAATTGCATGATTGATGATCTTTTAAAAAGATATGAAATACTAAAAAACCCTTGTAATATCCATTACACCTAGGTGGAGGCAGGGTACAGTCCTCACTGGTCAAAACCTGAGGCTGGGGATCCCATATGGAAAATTCCACGACCTAAGTTGTGGATGTGTAAGATTGTTGAACTTGTCAGAAGTAACAGAGGACCCTTTAGTCCTAATTTTATAAGTAATGGCATGATTTCATATTAGTTTTCATTTCAATAATTATGATTCTTTTATAACTCGTATGATTTTGGGAAAATCGGTCCGGATATTTTAAATACCCCCTTGGGCCATAGAAGGTGTAAAACATGTTGGGCAAACGTGGGAGCTTACACCTTATACGTTATCCATAAGGTTGTATCATGCTAATAACCTCAGGGGCTGTGCCTCCTTTCCTGTAATAATCAAAAGCAGCCTTAAAGGGCCAGGTACAATTTTCTAAGATTTCTGAGGTTTACATATTTAAGCTATTCCATAATTTCTCGGAAGATATAAAGATAGGGTTTCCCAAATGATTTCCAATCCAGAATTTCAAATAAATCCATCAAGTAAACTACATTCCATCTGGCCCCTATTTTTCAACCTACCTCGCAGTAATTTCAGTTACTATCCAGTTCAAATGGTGACTGAAAAGCACGAGTCTTTCCACTTCAACAAGGTTGCAACACTACCGTTGCCTTAGCCCTTTGCAGTAGTAAGAAAATCCACACAATATACAGTAGTAAAGTGTGTGAAATTTTGATCAGACCAGCAAATTTGCTCGTATAAGTGAAAGAGGCAGGTATTTCCTTGAATTTGATAAAAATAAAGAATTTTAACACCAAGAGGGAGCTACAAGTAGTCCACCTTAATGGTACATACCCATTCAAACATACAACTCTACAATTGTATGTTACATTTTTGTGCATAACTGGCATGCCGACATCTATAATTATGTCACGACTTAAGGGGCTGGTGATGATCTCCAATAGCACTTCCCATGAGTGAAGAAGAGTGTCACTTTCATAAAAGTGATCTTCGCAGCTGTAACCACTGTAATATTGACAGACATATTTCTAAGAAATTTCATGGGGCACTTTTACTCATGTTCCTGTTCTCCACATTAGTGACTGAATATACACTATCCCGAAAAAGATTACAACCAAGCAGTCCAAATATTTGACCAACAATGGCCAACATGTCTATCCTTCTCAGATAGTCTCAATAAAATGACCAGCTCTCAAGGATAATAAAGGCATTTTTCGTTAGAATGTACATGGAATACCATTAATTACCATATTTCCAACTCGGGTCCACTACGATAAGAAGCACCAGCATCCTTTGCTTCCTCAATACTTTGAAGAATTCTATTTAAATTCCCTTCGAAATCCAAAGCCCATTGATTTAGGGTGCATACGGCCAATGTAACTTTGCGCCTCATTGTAAACACGATGGCCAAAGCTATTAAAAACACTTGTTCTCAGGAACACGCTTGTCCTTTGAAGGTAATCAGAAGATAATATACCGAAAAATTATGATAAAAACACAAAAGAAGACTGTCTAGATTGCAAGGCAAATAAACGGTATTACGATGGCTGTTACAGGCATTAATGACTGCAAATAATGAAATACCTGATATTATATCATTCTAGCGACACGGAAAATGTCCACCGTTCCACTTCAAGGTAGTTGCTATGGTAACAACAAACTACAGACTTCTCAACCCCTACACCGCCTAACCTTCGATCCCGTCCAATGATCCATTGCCATCAACCACGCACAATCGTAAATAGATATGCTCTGTTCTTGTGTTTACATTTTCACCTGAGCATCCCATTTGAATTTAATTTGGGATTTTTAATTTTGCGCATGCGCAGTACGACTTAGAGTAGAGTAGAGGCTTGTGACGCTCATAAAATAGGATAAGCTCCTCATGAAAAAGCTTAATACCAACATAAATAGTTTACATTGTCCACATGGGGAAACTTCCACAAAATACTAACCATTGGTACTGGTGAACAAAGATCCACTTCTCATTGGTCGATCAAATTCCCGCGAATTTAAGTACGATACGCACTTTATGCAGTCAACTGTCAAAGCAGCGGCGGCGGCGGAGAAATCGAGGAAGTTGAGGAATCTTGAGGAAATATTAAACTTTCTGCATGCATCTGTACTGCTGATCATCTAACAGCCGTGGGAGAAACATGTCTGTGGACTCGAGTAAGCTCTTGCCATCCAGTGTGTCAGAGGAAGCTTTCTCTAAGTTTCTTTCCGAAATCGAATATCCTGAGAAAAATAAGAAATGGACATGGCTACTCGATAACAGCCCGACGGTAGAACTCTTTGAATGGTTGTGTGCAAATGTTGACAGTTCAAACTATCTATCAGAGGAAGAGCTCGAAGAGTGAGTATCACCTAATGTCTTTGCTAATGATGCTACTGCATCTAATTCTGAGGAAAAGTTAAAATAGCCCAAGTCTCGACTACTGCCAGTTGATTAAGTATAATTATGTATGTTGACATGTGGTAGCCTTGTAATTTTCTTTAAATTATTGGTAATCATGTTTAACATAGTACCTATGTGCTGCTACGTCTTTAAAATACTCATGAGTATCAATTAAATTTACACTACTTATCAACGAAGTGATGTCTACAGGTTTCTAGTTCCAGTTGCTTTATTACCACAGTACCACCCTCCGGCCCACATTCGGATATAATAAGGACGTAGAATTTATTTGGTTTCCATGGATAAGCTCCCTCAGAAAGATATAATAGTGTAACTGATGTGCAGGGATTGAATTGGTTTGGGCACGACCCCTCTCGGTGGTTGTGCTTGGGGTATCATCTTTCTCGAGAGGTATTGTATCCATGGAATCCAAGTGTTATATTTGTATATTTTCTCTCTCATTTATGAGTGAGGCCCTCATTACAGCTATTGGTGTATTTTACCTTTTACTCTAGTACATGAGGACTTGTAAGTACTGAAGATACACATCCCTTTGGCTGACTTTTTTCCGTTTTTTTTCCTCTTATGTATTATAAGGAGGCTACTTTTAATATTACTCTAATTGAAAAGTTCTGACTTCACCCTCATGCTGTTATAATTACTATTACTAGAGTGGTAAATTTCTATTTTCTTTTTCATCTACTTATCTATTTATGTAAAGTATTTCATTTTTTGACACACACTTGAGGTGGCATTGAGTAAGGGGAGGTCTGCTGAAGTTATGACAACCTTAAGGGCGCTACGCACGTTCCGACCAAACCACCCAACTGTCAGTACCAACTACGTAGGCACCAATAGTTGGAGGGTGTGTAGGCCTGTTGCCTGATGAATGCAGTCGAACCCGATGGTCAGGCAGTTGGTCATGACAGACCATCCAACTGCTGACCACCCTAACCTGATTTCTGTGGCGTCGCAATGTCTCCGATAGGGATGGTCGTGGAATTCAGTTGTGTAGGGTGATCAGGTTGGAATGTGCATAGCACCTTTCAGAACCCATCCCCCCACTTCAAGTGACTCCCCCTTCCCAATGGATGGCAGCAATCAAGAATCTTCGCCCTTTTTCTCATATATAAAGTCGGCTGTCCCACCATGGTCGCCTTCTATATGCAGTCTCCCACACACATTTTTCTGGAGTATCTCTGCTGTCCCAATACATTCACCAAAATAGGGTAGTTTCCTTCATCAAAGAAAACAAAATGTATTGATTGCTATTCGTTACCCACCATTAGGGTTTTCATAATATACAGATTATTTGGTTTTAGAAATCCCAGTTTAAACGAATGGCAATGGTCAATTTTAACCTCATTTGAAAAAGGCCAGATTGGCGTTCATGCGATTCCACTCCACGTGACGTCACAGGGACCTAGTTTCTACACGAGAGGGTAGGAGTTTTACATCGCCTGAGATTACCAATGCATGCATGAGGCACAAAGCTCAGGGAAACATGTCTTAATAATCACTTATTAAAATTGTCTAAGGTCCGAAAGTTTCCTTCGTTTGATAAGGTAGTAACAATCTATGTTTAAGCCAAGCGCTACCTGCTAGCAGGGTACCCTGATATCTGCTAGCAGCCTGCGTCGTATCAGCGCTCAAGCCTCACCTCAAGGTCACCTCACAGGGCGGCAGCGGGAACCAGAAATACGTCACACAGACTTTTCCCATCATTCCTACTTAGCCGTCGCGTTTTCGCGCGCTTGAAAATTTTCACTTTTTGTTTAATCGCAAAAAATAGATACCATCATTTAAAAATCTAAAAGCATGAAATACGTACTCGAGGAGAAATTATCTTTCGATTTAGGCAATAAAAAATAATAGGGAACCACCCTATTATAGTCTACCTTTTTTCTCTGAAATATTCCAAGTATTTCTGGTCCCATCCTTTTTTCTCCTCCTGAGTGAATCGGGTGTAGATGGATGTAAGTGCTTTTAGATAGAGGTTAGTCCATCAGTCTCTTTCTCTGCTTTAAGGCCCATGAATATTTCCACTGTGGTCATCTTTCCAGCCAGTTTTTCTAACAGCGGTCTTGCCTCCCAGCACAATTCTTTTGCTTCCTCAGAGTCAAAGGCTATTTGCAAAGATGTGCACTCCCTCTGAGGATATATTGTGCATTTGTCCTCATTTCTGCTCCATGTTTGAAGCCCATGATCTGTTTCTCTGTTTTGTCTCTTTCTCTGGCCTCTTTTTTTTTTGAGGAATTTGGTTCCTGTCGGGCACATAGTGTAGGCCCGCAGATTTTCCTCTCAACCTATTATGCGTGAGTGTGTGCCTTGAGTAACCCTTTATAAAGGATTATATTTTTTCACGTGAAAAGAGAAACGAAATAATAATGCTGCTCTCTGGAATTATTTTGCCCCCTGTATTTCAGAATCGGTGCGTCTTACTTTTGATTAGGGAAAGTCAGGCATTAGCGTCATTCACTCAGACCAGAAATTGTGATTCATTAAAAATATTTTATAGATGGGATGGATGTTGAAATATTTTTGGCTAATTGGGATGTATTTTTGAACTGGCATCAGGGGGTGGACTGCTTATTGGAGGATTGCATAGCTCAAAAGGGTGTAATCAGCAATGAACTATGCTGCGAGGGCTTGTAGAGGCCGAGGAATACCTGAGAAGGTGTGAGACCTGCTCAACATGAGTTCATGAAATCATTTGCTAATGTGCCAAAAGGTTGAGGCAATGGATTTTTCTCTATGTGCAACGCTGGAAGTAGGCGACTGATTGAAAAACGCTAAAATATAGGTCTTTATATTTCAAATTCTATCATGTTATACCCAGTTCAGTCTATCGTGGCTAAGTGAGTATGGCTAAAGCAAGAGGAGGAGGGTGCCTTTAGTTAGATACTGGACACTGTTGGTGGGCTTTGTGGATGGGGGAATGGGAGCACCAAGAGAGAGTTTTAGCAAACTTAGCCTTGCCAAATGTACACACCCACCCTTTTTTGTCAGGGAAAACACGTGAGTAGCTACAGGTCACCAGCCTGAAGACAGGAGGCATGGCTTAACCCTTCAGTAATTCAGTCCATCTCACACCTCCACTAAGTGAATATCTTCAAGATTTTAACAGTGTCACCAAACCTCCTCGTTGACTATTTCCAGGACCTCTGTGAAGGGATGATTCACAATCCCCTCCTTATGAGTCAAGGCATATTGTCTTGGCATCGGGCCTAAAAAAAAGGGGGATTGTTATAATCATCCCTTCACAGAGGTCCTGGAAATAGTGTGCTAGCATGTTTTGTGACACAACCCTGCTCTTAAGTATGCTATCTTTCTAACCTCTTTACATGCTTAATTCCTTCAATATATTACCATTCTTCAGTGTTCCTTAACTCTTTGGGCTACATCCAATCTCAATGTCCTCCTTTTCTGTTTATGTATCTAGTGGCCTCCTTTTCATCCACCTAGTCGAGCTCTTCCTTTTTGTGCTATCTTGCTCTCTCCATCACCCCCTGTACCTGCTTATTGAATGCTTCTAATCTTTCAACATCCTCTCTCTTCATTACTATACAACTTTTATTTCCACATCTTACTCTTCCCTCCTCTCCTGGATAGGTTGGGTTGAGATAAGGGGGTAGTAATGAGGATGGGGTGATTTTTCCTTCATTTGGTGCAAATATGGGCCCACTCAAGCCTGGTACATACTTTTTTAGTTCTTAGGGTTATCGTTATCCCACAGAGAGAAAAGGGATAAATGGAGCGGGAAAACACATCTGTCAGTTTTCATTCCTGGTGAGGTCTCCCCAGCGATCATGGCTTTCTTAATGCTGGCAGCTTAGGGGAACAAAAATATAAAGGGGGATTTGAGAAGGTGACTTTTATTTAACTTGAGCTAGTCATTTGACACGTGATATCAGGATCTTTCTTGATCACCTTCGTATCCTTGTAAACATGGGCGTACCCAGGGGGGGGGGGCAAAAGGGGGCTGCTCTCCCCCCCTAAAAGCAAAAGAAAATATCTCAAAAAGAATTTTTTAAACAAATTTTCTTTAAATCCAACAAAAGTGATATTAGTATTAAACATGTAATCAAAATAAAAATATTTTTTCCAAACAAATAATTTTTAAGAAAACTAGTAAAGTGCTGTTATAATTTTCTTGAAATTTTGGTTACATAACCTTTTCTGTGTTACGACTTGAATGACTAAGGCTTGCCCCCTCTGGTTTTGATCCTGGGTACGCCCTTGCTTGTAAAATTAACTAAATGAGACCGGTTACTTTACATTTCATTTATTCTACATAATCTATAAATGCATCATCATATTTTATATTTCATTTTTGTACATATACCGTATTCGTCCAAATATAGTTCCCCTCTGAATATAATCCTCCCCCCCCTAATTTTGAGGCTTGAGTTTCAGGAAAAAATTTAAAAAATGGGTTTGAATATATTCCCCCTTTAACTTAACTTTTATCACAGGCATTTTTGGAAAAAAGGGGGGGCTATATTCAGACATATACGGTACATATTACCTATGTCATATACATACTTCATTTAAACAGAAAAATAATATTCTCCATGTTAAGATGCTACTATTGCTCCTGTGTTACTTCTCAGGTATACAAAGCTTGAAGAGGCTGGTTTAATCCTTGAAGATGAAGATCTTGATATTGCGCTTAAGGAAGTACTCCCTGAAAATTTTGAGCTGCAGGATATTGGTGAAGACTACATAGCAGCCTTAAAAGACGAGCAAAATTATCTTGAAAATTATGTCAAATCTTTGGAGGATGTGTTGAATGCCGAGCAGTAAGTCAATTACATAAGTAAATGTTACCCCTTTTTCTGATTTTTAAAATCGAAATTATTTTTTTTTCAAAGACATGAAGTGACGTCTGCTCAAGAGGAAATGTCAGAATTAGAGAATAAAACAGCAACCTTGAGGAAAAAATTGATTAATGCTCAGAGTGATTGCCTGGCTAAGACATCATTGCTGGAGTCTTCCATGCAGCAACTACACAGCCATCTCATCGATCTGAAGAAATACAGTCTTAGTAGAGGTCAAGATGTACGTGGTATAAGAATAATCTTGTATGCTCATTGTGATTAAAATAATTCTATCGATAATTCATGTATTTGATGTTAATATACTTGAAACAGGTTGCCGACAACAGATTCCTCTCTGAAATTCCATTATTTGACTATATAAAAGAGTGTGATACATTTTATCATGAGCTAGATTTGAATATTGAAGAGGTGGGTGTATAATTTTGTCTTTTATTTTTATAATTCTGCTGTAAAAATTGTCATCAATCGTGTTTAGTTCATTGTTTAATTTTTTACTGGCTCCGTTGGTTTGTATACAAACATAAGATAAGTCAAATAAAAGTATCAATACAGACGTTTACAAGTTAAGTATGAAACATATTCTGTTATACAATTACATTATTTGTTGCTAGTAAACTTAATTGGCAATTTATAAAATCTCTTTTTAGCACATTTCTTACTGTTCTTTCAGGCAATGTTATCACCTCATCTGAAGGGTAACAGTGAAATTTTGTCGGAGGAAGCTTTCTCTAGAAAATTGGAAAAGGCAAAAGAAGGGTAAATTTCAATTATCTGGTGGTTATTGTGATAATTTTTAATTTATTTTAAGATTTCTAATTTTTTTACACCGGTTTGATGAATTTTATACTATTGCTTATATTGTTATTTGTAGTTTCTTTTCATGTGCATATTTTTTTATGCACTTAAATTTCGTGGAGCTCATGATTGTTGTTTAATTGGTAATTGTTGCATTATTTTGTGTGAGAATCAGTATCCCTACTTTTACCCCCATTATAAGTACTTAGGTACAGCCTCTTCTGTTGGAAATATCCCCATCTGGTAACTTCTTTATGTTTCATGGTAAAAATTATTTAATTCTCAATAGTTGTTCAGAAAGGAATTCTAATTTATCTATTCTTCTGCCAAGCTTAAGAATCTCAGCTCAGTG
This sequence comes from Ischnura elegans, assembly GCF_921293095.1. Lineage (NCBI taxonomy): Eukaryota > Metazoa > Arthropoda > Insecta > Odonata > Coenagrionidae > Ischnura > Ischnura elegans. The sequence continues at coordinate 113,669,931 of NC_060249.1, read as the reverse complement.
AATAGAATAGTATGCTTATGCTACAATCAGATTAAGATCTCAAGTTATTCTTGTCAAAGGAAAGGGTGTTGTTTTCTTTGGTTCCCCACTGAGTATGAAGTTGAAGTTGCACCAATATAGTTAAAATATAGAGATTTTGTAATTTTATACATGGCCACTGTATCAGATTGACTGTGAATGGCCAGTATACTTTCCAGTACATATTTTTTTCAAAGATTCACCTCCAGTTTCCAAGTCCACCTTCCTTTGTTGTGGATATGATATTTTGTGATTTACTACAGAAATTTAATCTCATTTCCTTCAGTTATTTATAAACAATTCCATGTCATCATAACTTTTGAAGTGTAAAACTTATGTTGTCAAGGATTGTAGTTCTGGCTTTCATAATATGCTTTTCACTGAAAGGTCTGGCATAAAAGGACAAAAAAACCACATCCCTAATGATGCCTTAGATTTATTTAGGAGATATATATTTATCACTTGCGTAATAATCAATTTTCTGTTACATGCATATTCATATCCTCTTCTTTCCCTTTTGAGTCAGATAGCTTGCATTGTTTGCCAACTGATAGGATGACTTTATTAATTTTTACTTTTCCTAAAGACTCCAAGGGACACTCCAATTTAAAGCGAAGGAAACAGCAAGGCAGAAGGGATTAGCATATGCTTGTGAACATGTAAAAAGTGTTTTACGGAGCAGAAGACTGTGGGAATTTTCCTCGAACCCCTGCATTGTCGTGTAAGTAATGAATATTCTTGTTTTCAATTTCTTGAATTTATACGTAATGCTTGCTTGGTTCTCCAAATGATTGGTTTTGGTCAATTTGTATTAGATCTTTTTTGTTTAATGTTTTAAATGTGGTTGTAAATTTGCTATTCTTATCTAATTAAAGGGAGAGGTTAGCAGAACAGAAGCGAAATTTGCGAATAATGGAGGCGCGGGCAAAACAGTATGGGCCAATTGAGGTTAGTATTTTTTGGCCCTCTGTTGTGGTGTTTGATATCCCTTATTTTTCTTCATTCTGTTGTCATTGCTCCTTAACCGTTTCAGTGCTGAGCAATGTATACTTTACTCCAGAGTGAATGAGGATTTTTACTGTATTTTCTGTTAAGAAACACTAGTAAGCCATTGATTGATGACAATTATCTTCATAAAAAGTTAATTTTAAATGTTTTACAGCAACCCAAATTCATGTCCTCAGCCATGCACTTGAATATTTTTGTGTTATGCTGAATGCTGTATCCCTTTCCCTTGAAATTTTTGTCTTTTACCTCTATGTATTTTTCATATTACCCAACTTAACTAAGCTGGTCTTAACCAAGGACAATCCATCAAAACAATTCCTATATGTTCCTGGGCATCAACTTATCACACTCACAATGATTCATCATGTAATGCCATAGAGTATTTTATTCTAATTGACTTTTACTCACTACAATGTTTCTAGCTTAGAAGTCTAATGACCTTGGTGCGAAGGCTTCTGTGGTGCAGTGGTAATGTAGGCTGCATTTTCTGGGTTTCACTGCTTCGTGGTTGTGTTGGAGAGAACCGCGATGCTGTGAAACCAAGAAAATGCAGCCTACATCTAATGACCTACATTCATCCATGACTGGTATAATGTTAATATTTTTTTTAGCTTTTAAATTTTATGAATCACTATCAGATGTATTTATGTAAGTAATTTTGTAGTAAAAACTCTGTGCTTATTTCAATTTTTTTTGGTAAAAATCACCATTTACAGTTACAAAGCACTAATGAGTAATTATTAGAAGTTGGAAGGAGAGGAATTCCTAACCTAATACATTAAAATATGCATTATAAATTAATTTGATGGGTGGCCTGCCACCATTCACGGCATGACACATGGCATTGCAAGAGTTGCATAGAGAGAGCCATAACTGAGCAACTCTCAAAAGAAAAATACGTGGACGCCATGCAGTCGGAAAGTAATATACAGTGGAATCTCGTTAAAGCGAGTACGGGCTATAGCAAGACCCCCGATATTACGAGAGATAGCCGATGCACCGTCAACTGACCCTATAATAAGCGTGTTAAAAAAATTCGTTTTTTGGAGGCCCTTTTAGTGTTTGCTTTCGCCTTAGCGAGGGTTTCACCGCCGGAAAAACTTACATCAATACTCCTTAATCGCTCTAATTGCTAGCGATCAGTTAGAAATGAAGTTAATGGAGTACTCAGTCTCAAATTTATGTGGTAAACTGTCGTTTGATAAATAAGTAGTTAATTTTGGTGAAAATATTGTGGCATTAGCATTTGCGAATGCTTGATCTTCTTTTGTTCCTCGGGCGGCAGAAAGCAGTCGTCAGCATACCCGCACGTCCTTGAGTTGCATGAATAGAAAGCATTTGATGGCAGACACCATGGCCAAGGAAACACGAAACAATTGTTGTATGAGTAAGGAAATTTAGTGATGCAAATAAACATCACCTTTCGTCTGGATTTATGCTTACGTTTATCAGATAGAAATTTATCTGTCACCGCACCACTCTGTTCCAGTATAACTGTTTGCAACAGGTATACATATTGGCTATTATTTGCTCCACCTCCGGTAAAGCAACAATTCGCTATAACGAGTATTTATTGGTGCACCGTGGGGTGTCATTTTATCGAGGTTGCACTGTATGTATTTTTAATCTTTTATTCACTTTTTGGCCTTGAATACGCTGGAGACTGTTTCGGCTTTGGGTGCCAAATTCAAATCCTCGTCTTGGTTCTGAGCCGGTTCCTAAGTACCGACTTTATGCGATTGATTCTCAATACCGGTTCCACAGGCCAGGAACTGGTAGTACCAGCACCGACCCATCTCTAGTTTCAGCCATAAGGCTAGTAGATATAGGCCAGGGTACAGGTCACCTTAGGCTGAGCCTCTGGTGTATGAATCTCACACATCTGGGTATGGAGGCCATTTCGATTCTTAAACTGCGTAAGCCCTTCGAGGGTTGTTGTTTAGGGGTTTATGCCTCATCCAGAATTTGAACTATGGGCCCTTTGGTATAGTTAAATGGAATCATCTACAAGTTCTTTATCTTGTTATATGCCCTGGGAAAATATTTAAATCTTAGCCAATGAACCAAGCTCAATTTGCTACCTGCTTCCGCAGGAACCTTGTAGACAGCAATGTTCTATGTACTGTATAAGCGCGTGTAAGAGGCGCACCCCTATTTTGAGTATCGAAGGTAAAGAAAAAAAATTTGCGGCATTTTTTTAATCCTATCGCACGGTGTTGCAGATGTATGCCTGGACTTGGGACAGTTATCAAAATTTCCTCTTACAATACTAATTGAAAGAAGAAATTTTGATAACTGCGGCGGTAATAGCGGCATTTTTTCAGCTAAATTTACACGATATGTATGGTGCTCGGAGATAAGTATGTATTCACTTGTTGTCTTAACGTAATGATGCTTACTAGGCATGGTCGGAAGATAAGAAGTTAGTGTAAGAGGCCACACTCATTTTCGGCTGCAATTTCTGGGAAAAAAGGTGCGCCTCTTCCATGTGCTTATATGTACCGCTTTTATGGTACTGTGTATTTGAGTATTTTCTATCTGGGCGTGATTAACAGCATGCATAATTTTTTTGGCTTATCACCTCTTTGCCTCCAAAGTGCATCGCAAAATTTTCAATTAAAATGATTGCACAAAAAGCCACCAAACAAAAAACCATCATAGGCTATTTTTAAAGCACAGAACATTCTTCCTCTGCTGTGTCTATTTAGTATCAACTTTGATTTTTTTACTTCCCTATTGGCATTTACGTCTGTGATGTTCACAATTGTGAAACTAGAAATAGGAATACGTAATGTACATTATCAGTCATTGGGACAACTGGATCTATGTTTGGTGCACATAAATTGGTTTTCAGATTTTGCATTTAATTTCCTAGTCATTTGTAAGCAAATAATTCTATGTTGTCATTTAATAAGAAATTAAAAATCCTCCTTCAGGATGAGGATAATTATTCTGTGGTCTATCTGTTTGTTCTAAGCTCTAATATTCTTATTTCTTTATATGACCATAAAGTCATTTATGAATCTAATGTATTTTTCTATGAAGTGTTTTATATCTTGTCATAAGATCGTCAGAAAAAATATTATTCTTATATATAGTTCTTTAAATTTGAAAATTCCATGGTGAAAAATTGTATTTGCCTAGAGTGGGATGTAGGGTGTCCAGGTTTGAATCATCAGTCGTATCAAATTATTTTTTTATTGGGTAATGGAAATTCTCAAGTAGTGCATTAGGAGCTCAATGTATATTATAGTATCCCTATAATGACAGCTGAATTGTTCCCCTGGATCAGGAAGAATTTCTGGTAGAAAGTTAGTTTTCCCGGCCCTTGTTATGATAGCATTACTTTGTGGAAAAGAAGATGTATATATTCAGGGTTCCCACTCAACCTTGAAAACCTTAAAACCGTGAATTTCATATACCGTGAAAAAACCTGGAAAAAGCAGTGAATTTTGTCCTAAAACCTTAAAAATCTCTCAATCTTGATTTTACGAGGGTAGAACTACGATTGACAGATTAAAATAAATGGGATATTTCAATCATATTTCAAGGTCAGTCACGCGCAGACATGGCCACGGAGTTATCTGCTCACATATATTCGAAGTGTAATTATGGGTCCTTGTGCCATGACGACACATTGACCTTGAGCCTGTACCAAATCTGGAAGACTGGTAACCAAAGTGTTCATTAACACTAGCGAAAATTCAGGCACTTCTTAACCCATATGGCATCCTGGTCCCTCTATTCCCCCACTCACTACCTTTCGCCGGAGCTGAATTTTGCAAACGATATGTGACGTCGTGAGAGGTAGCACTTTCATTGCTGCGTTGGCATTCACGGTGTCTGTCACGTTTGTTAGATTTGTAGTTAACGTGCGCCCTATGATTGTTACGTGATCAATATTTCTGCCTAAAATGGTTTATGTATAAACTGTGAATTTGAAGACATTTAGACCGTGAAAACCTGGAAAAAACAGTGAATTTTTAAATTTAGATTGAGTGGGAACCCTGATATTCTGGGCTTGGCACAATAAGAATTTTACATATAAGGACCTCGTGGAACGGTTTAATATTCCTTTTTTTTTTTGGAAAAATCAATGATTTTACCCTTTTTTAATATCTAGGATTGTGAAGTGTGAATAACTGGAAAAGTGAAGGTTGTCTTTATAAAAAATGTACAATCAAGTCTCTTTCCTTCCCATTTTCAGCCTTAAGTTAGAAAGTATGTTTAAAATTTCATTCTATTACAGATACAAGTCCAAGGCTCAGTGATGGAGCCACATCTTCAGGAGATCATTTCGAAATATGTGAACAAGAGGTGCTTTAGGCTTGAAAAGCTTCATAAGGATATTGAAATTCATCAGAAGCAGGCTGTCTTTGATAAGCTGGGGAGACTTCAAGATGAGCTGAAAAATCACTGTGCAATTAATTTGGTGTGGCTCTCACTGCTTGGAGAAGAAGTTACTGAGATTATGAATTTATTTGAATTAGCCAAGTCTGGGGAGGCATTTTTGATGCGGGAGCAGCAGGATAGGATCATTAGAATTGTGAGTGCACTTGTCTTTTTTATTTTATATTTCAGTATTTATTAGATAAATATGCAATTGAAAAATTCACAGGGGAGTGAGAGTTGATTTCAACGTAGTTTTAATTCAAATCTCTGTTACATTCAATACCTGTCACAACCAATTTTTTTTGGGGTGACTCCGTAAAGTTATCACCGTGGCTAATCCTGGTATACTTTAACTGCCAAATTTCTTGGATTATTTCTTAATGCGAATCTTGATTAGTCACCACATATTAATGGAATAATCAATAAAATGACTACTGGGATCTACATGATTAGGAAACTTGCCCCAACTACCTCAAACTCAGACTCTGAGTCCTATCTACTATGCCAAAATTCATTCCTATTTAGTCTATGGAATTGTCTTATGGGAAAATGCTAGTGTAGCTACCATGGTGTTTTATATACAAAAGAAGGCTATTAAATCGATGTTAAAGGTTTCAATAGGACACCAAGAAGACCACTGTTCTGAAAACTCATGATACTTACTCTGTCATGTATTTATGTCCTTCATTGTTCTATGCTTGTCAGAAGTAATCACACCTGCTCATGCCCAATTTTTCCATACATAGCCATTAGACATGTAATAGGGAAAATGTTCGTCTGGCTAATCAGCCTCTAAACATAAGCAAGAAAGGTCCTCACCATTCAGCCGCAATGATATACAATAAGGCCCCAATTTCAATTAAATGTTTAGTCAGAGAAAATATTTTTAAAATTAAGTTAAAAGAACTGCTGTTTCATAAATGTTACTATACAGAGTTGATGAGTTTCTGAATGATAAAATTTTGTAATGTGTATACGTATTTAACTGCTTGTCTCTTCTTTGTATGGAATTTTTGTTCTTATTTTTTTCTCTATGACAAAATCCTATGTTATACCTGTATAACCAACAGGATATGAAAGATTAGTATTATAATTACACCTGCATCTTCATATCAAAATTATCATACGTATGTATTTTCATATGTTGAAATCAAATCTATTTAATTAAATCTTACTAGATATTAAATTTTCATGATCCAAATCCTTAGAAATGTCATTGCTCCTAGAAAATTATTCTTTGACCAAATTTGTCATGTTATACATAGGCATCAAATTCATTTTGTGAAGAAATTTGGTGAAAATATTGAAATTGGAAAGTGGGTGGAAACTGAGGGGAAAAGATAATTAATATGTTGGCTTTCAAACATCATTTCCTTCATTTTAATGGACACTGAAAAGTGGAACTTGAAAGATTTAACTTATTTATTTATATTACTTGAACTTTAGATACAATTCTGAACATTTTCTAATTCATAACATCAGATTTGCCATCCTTTAAATATTGGAATTGGTCCATTGGTAAAAACATCACATGAATGAATACATACGGGAATGAATTCAATGAATCAATGTTGTCACTAATAATATTTTCAATACGCTTATTTCTACTATGAAAAAAATTCCTGTTGCAGCTTCGGAGATGGCAACAAATGTTTGATAATGTGTGTTTTCTCATGCAAAACAATTGTTCGATATCATAGGTTAAGTCAATGGCACCTATTTTAAGTAGAGCATGAAGTCTTAATGCTGAGTCTGAGCAGAAGCAGGACCAAATTTCATCCTTTTACAAACTTCTTAATTCTCTATGAATTGCATAGAAATTTTTATAACAAGCGTAAAAATGCTGATACCCTTATTATTGATACCCTGATTATCTAATATTTTTTTTCAGAACTTGGTTCTTTACCTCATGGGAAAGTTATTCATTTCTCTAATGGATGAAAAAGGGGCGTGTCACTTGCATATTGAGGCTTTCATGCCAATATTTGTCATAACTGATATCTTTTCTTCTGAACTGTCATCTTTGGTCATTCAGACTGAAGGAGTTAATGAACATTCAATTTTTTTTCTCTGAAAAACTTCGGATAACATTTTGATGGATGAGATTAATAAATTTGGAAAAGAAATTGCATCAGTACTATTGATATAGGTTGGGAGTTTTTACTAGGTACATATTGTAATTTATTCCAAGATAAAAGTGGGAAAATAAGTCACTGGTGTAACTTTGTTTCCGCTAACTTGGGACAGAGATGTGAAGCCTTCATGAGTGATTTTCATTGGTAGCAAGGCCATTTTTTTGGATTTCTGTTTTACTTTTTTTTGAGTGCGAAAATTATTGGCGAAATAAATAAGAGTCATTTACCGTATTTACCCGTAGAAGCCACGCACTCTTGTTTCGGAAATCCCGTTGAAAAAATAGGGCTGCGCAGCTTACCTGAATCCTCCAAATATTAATGTAAGCCACATTCCATTTTACCTCAAATTCTTATTGTTTATTTCTCCAGAGTTTAGCATTGAAACTAGGAAACCTTCACAGGAATTACATTCCTAACATTTATTCTATTAATCATAGAAACAAAAATTTATCAATTTAGCAACTAATCACGAGGTCCTACATTAGTCCGCACCCAAAAAGCATTAGGAAGTTTTTTTTTTTCCTCACAAGCCGGCCCAAAAGTGGTGGGTGTGCGGGAAACGTGAGGGCACAGCATACACGAGTAAATACGGTAGTCCTCTCAATATGTACCATCACAATTGTCTGGCCAATGAACACATTAGAAATTCAGGTCAACTGAAATTAGTTAAAATATGTACCATATTTATTGGAATTTTCTCGCAATTTTTTTCCAAAAATGTCTGTGGAAAAAGTGAAAGGGGGACTATATTCCATTGCATTTTTTTAAATTTTTTCCCAAAACTGAAGCCTCAAAATTAGGGGGGGGGACTACATTCAAAGGGGGATTGTAATCGGAAGAAAACGGTATATATTGATAACTGAAGCGGATAATTCTCATGGTGTTTCAGTAACTCAAAACTGCATTTTAGCATTAAAAGTGCTGCTTAACTATAGATATAACTGTAAATGGAGCGGTAATACATTGAAAGTGGTTAAGGTCTTGCTCATTTTCCAGGGTACATATATTTTTTTGTGTTCATATGTAGTTGCCGTGCTTGAATTTCATAGTATCTCTTAATAAGTCTGTATTAATTTTTTAAAGGAAAATATGAAGAACATAAAGGATGCCAGAAACTCTGACATAAATAAATTAGAAACCTGGTCTCTAATGAATGATCTCACAAGCTATTTGAAAACTTATCAGGATGAGCTGTTTAAGTCAAGTTCTTCATTATCATATAGGATGTCAACCCCAGATGATATATCTTGTTCCGTTAAAGTAATTACCGACTACATTGAGAAGTACAAAGGGGACAGCGAGGAACTTGAGTCGATGAGGAAGCAAATTTCAAACAGTACTCTTTCATCATTAATGTCGAGGTAGGTGTTGACTAATTATTGTCAATTTTAAAACCTAGATTTCCATTCCAAAGACATAAAAATTTAATTTTACTATCAACATCTCATGTATCTATAATCATGTTTCTTTTGTTTTAATGTTTGAGTAGGTGACAGTTTCTTTTTTTTTAAATATGCCTTTCATTAGGAAGAAACTTAATTTATTTTAGTTGCATGGCTGGTGATAAGTTATAAATATGTTGTTATAAAATGTGTCTTGATGTTTGTAGTTGCAGTACTTCTTAAGATTTTGTTTTTAAAATTGTAGTTGTCAGTGGTAAACTGTCACGTCTACAGAATTGCCCTTTATTATCATTTTTGAATTAGAGTAGATTCCAGTTAATGTGTCTAATGGTTATATGGGGAACAGAACAGAAACCAATCATAGAATGTTTATCATACTAGAGTTTTCTCCGCTTAATTGGGACAGCATGCCGCTTTATTGGGCCATGAGTCGGCAACATTGGCTACACCCACAACGAAATTAAAAATTTTTCGTGCTGTTTTTTTAACATTTAGTCCTATTTTTCACAAGGGTACCTATTTCTGCCTTATTCCTAAAGCTCTTGTTATTATACTGTCCGTCAGAGGATTTGGATTCAGTTTCCCGACCACGAGATCTCATTCAACTTAATGTTGTTTTTAAGAGGAGAGGACTTCTCTGGCGGCAGTTGGGCTGCAGATGATAGAATGATGCCGGGATAATGATAAAGATTAGAAGTGGCGACACCCGTGCTGAGGGTTCACGAAACGAGCGGGTGCGAGCCAAATTATAGAGATTACTAGCCGATGTCGAGTAGAAAAGATTGCTATACTGGAAAAAATTAAAGATCGTCCCCAATCCAGTCATCGCCGCTTGGCGGAGATAACTGGAGTGCCAAAAGCGACGATAGCTTGGTTATTGCAGCAACAGCATAAGCTGAGAGAAGAGTGGAGCCACAATGGAAAGCAAGCACCACCCCTAAAATGCAAATGTCAAGGTAAGGATCCAGATGTTGAGGACGCCTTAAACCAATGGTTTTCGATTGTGAGCGAACGAGGGGTTTGCGTTAGCAGTCCAATGTTAAAAAAGAAGTCGGAGGAACTAGCTTTGAAACTTGGTCATGAACATTTTAAGGCAACAGATGGTTGGCTGTCTAGATGGAAGACTAGAAATGAAATAAAATTTAAGAGAGCTCACGGAGAAAAAAATAGTGCTGATTTTGTGAGTGCAGAGGAATGGAAATTGAACAAACTGCCCAAGTTACTCCATAAGTTTTCTGCTGATGACATTTACAACGCCGATGAAACGGGTCTGTATTACCGAGCAACACCAAATGGCTCTCTTTGTTACAGTTCTGTAGGACTTAACGGGCTACAAAAAGGCGATGGATTGCATCACTGTTTTGTGTTGTTCAAATATTTTGGGAACTGATAAAAAAACTCTTCTAGTTATTGGGAAAAGTGCCAGGTCTCGATGCTTTAAGGGGCTTGGAATAAACAGTTTAACAGAGCAGTACCACGCCAATAGCAACACATGGATGACTGTGGTCCTCTTTACTCAATGGTTGACTGCTTGGGATAAGGAATTAGCACGAAAATCAAGAAAGATTCTTCTGGTACTTGATAATTGTACGGTGCATCCCAATTGCTCGAGTGAGCTGAAAAATATTCAGTTGGAATTTCTGCCCCTAAACACAACGTCCTTGGTGCAACCAATGGATGTGGGGATCATTAAATATTTGAAAACACTTTACCATGGGAAATTAGTAGATTATATTCTAGAATCTATAAAACAACCTTTTGACATCATCATCCACCGCCAAAGAAGTAAGTTCAAAGGTAAACATTCTGCAGGCGATAATGTTTCTAGCTGAAAGCTGGCAAGATGTTTAAGATGAAATTGTTTTTATCATTGTGGTTTCAAACAGTCCGACGCAGTTGTCAACATTCCAGCAGAACCTGAAAGTGAATTCAACTTGAAACTGCACCAAGTAACAAGCCATGTAGAGTTTGATAATAACGACTGCAATTTGGACTGCTATGGCACCAATGAAAACTGTGAAGATGATATTGTTGAAGCCATATTATGCAGGCAACAAGGTGAAGCGGAAGGTGAGGATAGTGATGGAGATGAAATCGCACGTGAGCATAGCCGAGTGACATCTCAAGATGCAAGGAGGTTCGTTGAGGGGTTAAGACTTCTTTATGCAAGAGGGCAATGAAGGTAGCCCAATGTCTTCATTGGGTGTCTGTGCCGACTTTGTTCATTTGACGAGGATGACAAGAATGCTGCAGGGTACATTAGACAAATTCCTCGGACGAGGAGATAAGATTTGAACATTAAGTACTTGCATGTTTATAAGTAAAAGAAATATTAGGAATCACTTATTCTTAACTAATTAAACGTGAATATTTCTGTGATGTGAATCAAAGAAAATCATCCAGCATCGTCTGAGGCCGTGAAAAATATTTTTAGCTAAGATTTAAAAAATTATTGAAAAATGTTAATAAACTATTCTCGTGGATTTACTAAGAAAATGAAAATTTCATTTGAATTATTAACATTCTTTAGTCTTCTTTCTATTATTTAAACGTTTGTTTATGCCATACACGGGATAGTTCGCCTAATTGGGGCAAGGTGTGCCTGTCCCGATGTGTCCCAATTAACCGGAATCTACTGTACATGTATGCTAATCAAAATATCTTTGTGACTGAGAGTATGTGGCAAAAGCAATTAGGGGTGAGCAGAGTGAAAGTTTCTTGGGATGAGACTTCAACTTTGCCAAGCACTTCAAGCTTACCTATTCAGGAAATCAGTTGCCGTCGGACTTCTGTTTTGTTCATGTTGTGAATCTGCCAGCAGTGTTGCCAAACCTTATGTGTTCTCTTAGTGCACTTTACTACTTCCATCCAAATTCAGAATCCACTCCCCTTCATGAGACAATGTTTTACTTAGGTCTTTTACCAAGGTTAGGGGATTCAGCATAGTAGCTGACCATTTCTGGAAGGAATTATTGTCGATCCCCTCCAAATGAGTTGGTGTATGCATTGTCTTAGCTCTAGGCCTAAAATATCAGTGGCTGTGTAAATTTGACAAAGTTAAGTTTGCTCCTACTCTCGGTACTCCCCCTCCCTCATCAGCAAAGCCCATGGACAGTGCCCAGGCTCTCAAGAAAGCACCCTTGACCACTTGCTTCAGCCACACCGGTTCACCAGCCAAGTTATTTTGGTCTTGGTATTACTTAAGTGCCTTCCATGGAAAGCTCACTATGAGTAACTGTTGAAAATGTCAGTGTATGGTTATTATCCTGTTCATGAGCAAGTCAACTTTGAATTCTCTTCGCTCAATTTTTCGTTACATCATGTTATAGATATGTTCCGTATCTCTAGGAGTCCTAGTGTTTTGTATTACATATGTACATATAGGATACTCCTCAAATAAATAGATAAGCAGTGTCATGAAGGGCAACCCAATTTTTTTCAGTTGTAAGTATTTTTTATCATGAAGAAATCATGTATTTACACCCTTTGCAAATTGATAGGCTTTCCTTTAACTCCAACTGCAGTAGTCAGGACTGATGACAGTTTTAACATTAGCCAGTTGTATAGAAATTTATATTGTTTTACCCTGGCTTCCAGATTCCTGCATCCTTGTAAATTTTACTACTGCTCTAAATTTTTGATTCCCAGATGTACAATAAATTGTTTTATTTTGAAATAATAATGTTTTAAGTGATTTACAATCTCATAATTCTCTTTTGGATGATATTTCTAGGTACAAGGAATTGAAAGAATTAAAAAGCTTGATATGCTGTGGATCAACTAGAGATTATCCTGTTATTTGGACGGTGAACCAGATAATGTTTTTATTTGGCTTTGATGCAGTTTCAAAGAAATTGAAGAGGAGATGCAAAAAATTGTTAGCTGCATATCAAGGGGAGAAGGTAAAATAGTATTTAATTATGTTACAAGCTCTTTGGTGTAATCTACATTGTGCCTCAAAATATAATGGGTGACTCCATCGAGTTGCCACTAAGAGTTTGCACCAGGGTAGACATAATTTATACGAGAGTTAAAGTCCATTCGCTACGCTTTTGAAAACAGACACAGCAAGAGGTGATTTGGGAAAATGTAGAGTCAAGTGAAGAAACTGGATCTCTGCTTTGTGCTGATGTCATCATTCATAAGTACAACCTTTTTAATTTATTTGGCCCTTGTCATTATTCTCGGGTTTTGAACCTAGGTTAGCTTACCTACATGCTAGAACTACCGTGGCCTTTGCTGTTAATCTTCCTTCTTTGATCATTCCTGTCACTCTTCCCATGTAAGAGCCAGGGATTTAGCATCTATTATCTCTTGGCTTTTTTGTGACTTCGTCCCTGTATAACTATTTTATTAAAATGCAGTTGGTAGGAAGGAAATTTTTAGGCTCACAATAGGGTAGTATCCTTCATCAAAGAAAACCAAAGGCATTGATGGCGATTCTTTACCCAACCTTAGTGTATTCATAATATACAAATTATGTATTTGGTTTTAAAAATCCCACTTAGACGAATGTTAATGGTCAATTTGAACCTTATTTCAATAAAGCCATATTGGCGGCCATTGGATGCCACTCCACGTGTCGTCAAGATTCTATATGAGTAGATGCGAGTTTTACATCGCCTGAGATTACCATTACATGCACGTGGCACAGAGCTCAGGGAAACATTTCTTAATAATCACCCATTAAAATTGCCTATGGTCAGAAAGTTTCCTTCGTTTGATAGGGTGTTAATAATCCTCATTTAAGCCAAGTGCTACCTGCTAGCTGGGTACTCTTCTATCTGCTAGCAGCCTGCATCATATTGGCGCTCATAGCCTCGCACCAAGGTGGCCTCACACGGTGGTAGCTGTAGCCAGAATGACGTCACACGGGCTTTTCCTAGCATTCATACTCAGCTGTCCCATTTTTGCATGCTTAAAATTTTCACTTTTCATTTAATCGTGAAAAATACATATTGCATTTAAAAATCTAAAAGCGTGAAATACGTACTCCAGGAGTAATAATCTTTTGATTTAGGCAATTAAAAAAGAGGAAACCACCCTACTCAAATTGATTATTTATTTCATTGGAACGTATTCATTATCGAAGTTCAAAAATAAAGGGTGGAAGTATCACCATGGAATCAGTGTTTGCAAAAATAATATCACAATAATAAAAATAGCTCGCCCCCAATACATTTTTGAATTGAATTAAGATTAGCATTGAAGTAATTCTTTAGCCCTGAGGATGGTCAAAATTGTTGTAACCTTGCTAGTAAAAAAAACCACTAAAAGTGAAATTCACGCAATTTATCATTTCCAGAAAGATAAATTTTTTATCATTCGCCCTATCCTATTTTCCTTCAATAAGTTACACGTTAACCCTATCATCATCATGAAAGGGTTAATGTGTCACTTATTGAGGGAAAATTAGTGGCAGATAAAAATGTTATCGTTAAATTTTGTAGTTTTCTTCCTCTCTCCCATAATCTATTTCTTTCTTCTTTTCCAGCAATTGATTACAGTTCAAGAGAACATACTGAGGAATTTGTGGAAAAAGTTCTTCTGTAATCCTGAGGAAATTAAGGCTCTGATCAACTCTATTGATAGCCTCTAATAGGGCTAAATGACACCAGAGAATATAAATATACTGAAATTAAACTTAAATTGTATTTTTTGAAGAAATTTATAATCATGTACATAATCTGTATGCATTGCATAAAAAATATATTTTTCAACAAATGTATTTCTTTGGTTGAAGCTGCTTCTTGTTGGAAGAAAATTTTTTGAAATTCAATACGAGGAATTAGTAGTGGTTCCTCGAGCTTTGGCTTGAAACAGAAGGCCAGCCCAAGTTTAACCATAGGTGTGTTAATGCTGGAAATGAATGTCTGTCAATCTATGTAAGCTCTTTTGATGCACTAAACCTGCTTCACTAAGTGCAAGGAGAAAACTTCATATTCTCTACAGCTAAAACAAACTTAAACAAAACATCACCAAAGGTCAGAGAAAGAAGCAGAGAGAACAGCCAAGGAAGAGTACAGCAGAAGTGCAAGAAATGTTTGTGGTTCTAAGGTTGGGAAAATTCCAAAGAGGAAAACTCATTTGCATTGGCTGGGATTCGAACCCATGTCTCCCAAATTCCAGAGTAGTTTTAAGACTGTGGTCTTGAGAACAGGAACATGCTGCCTTGTGGCAGTTTAATCGCAGCAGCACCTCCTTTTCCCTCCCTCTTCTGAGGTCAAGGTAAAAAATGAGCTCATAGACCCAGCCTCAAGCGTGTACTATCCTGCGACATCACTGTTCACAGAGTTACCCTCCTTTAACTCCCTGAAAGACCTGCCCAGGGTTTCGATCCAATTGTATGTTTGGCAGCATACAGCATCTTGTCTTCTAAAGCCAACAAAACTGCAGGGAATGAAGAAGCTGAGGTAGTTATAAGCTTAAGAATGCCCGGCACAAATTAAGGAGATCTAGATTCGAATTGTGGGCATGGCAAATGATATTTCATCAGTAACATTACCACACTTACAAAGGTACACAGCTGGCTAGTCCAAGTTTATTCTTTGAATAGTATCTAAGGTGGAGTCCAAGGCCTCAAAGTCCACGCAGTTTCGAGTTCTTACCATGTTTGGAGCCACATAGTGCTGGAGGATCAGCTTAACTTTTTAGTCAACAGGAATTAAAGGTTATATTTTTCTACTAGGTAATTTGCAATTTACGCAGTGATGATAATAATCCAATTACTGAAAGCATTTTAGTAAGGGATTTCTACTGAAAGATGTTATAAAATGAAAATGAGGTTCTTTACAATAGTGGAATATGGGAATGCAAGGGCCAGGAAGTGATGCAACTATTTGCTGTGTGTGCTGAGAAACAAGCAAAGAAAATTTCCACAATCTAAGTGGATACAAAACCAGTTATTTTCAGCACAAGCTAGCTAGAAACAAGCTTACTGAGACTTCTTGCCTAATGAAACCACTACTTGAGGTAGTTAACCACAGCATGCACTTATTCGTAAAATTTATTCAATAATGACATTTGGTATATTGCTTATAATTTTATTTAATCTATTTAACATACAATTTTGACGAGAAGTCGTGCTTTAAGCACTTACATTTGTTAACATTACAAATAATCCTTTTTGCTTTTGTTTCCTATCCAAATCTCTGATTTACCCAACCAGCTCCGTACTGGTTTCATTTTCACTATAATATAGTATAGTATATTCAGGCATATACATTCCAAGTATAAAAGTACTTATTCCAACAGTAAAAATTTTGTACTAACTAACTACGACCATGTAGCATCATAAATCCTGGAGATATAGAAAGAAAAACCCATGACAAAGTTGCTACTATCCAAGACTTCTGTGGCTTAGTCAACCGTTATTCAAATAGTCACTAGCATTCACCCTATTAATGTTAATAGTCAGGCTTTAAAACTACTGAGTACTACTCCTGCCTTTAGGGAAACCCATGACTGTAGGAAGAAGAATGGCCATGCATACTTAATTTGATCAAATCGCAAAATACTGAGCAAAATATGGTAACTGATTTCTCTTAAGCATAAAATGGCTGAGCTGCAATGTACAATTCTACTGGACATTGAATACATACAGGCAATTAAAACATTCCTAACTACCAATACAGATCCACGAAAAAAAAAAAAAATGGTTTCATGAAGGACACAGAGCCAGCAATATCCCTCCCATGAAAAATCCAAGAATTTTATTTCTACATGAAGGGGAGGAAAAGATATTTTTCAGAATATTATTTCAATATAGGCAGGGTTATGAAGGCTTTCTTTCAAACAGAAATAACTAGGGAAACATGTGTAGGACCATTTCTGACTGCAGAGCTTCTATGCTTTAAAAATTATACAATAGAAGAATACGATGCATTTGGTCATTAAAAATAATAGTTTTCCTGTAAGCTTTAGAATCACTACAAATATCTTAATTATCTACAACTATTAAGAGTACTACATACATGATGCCACTGTGACAGAGTACTGTACATTGCATTTACTTCTCATGCAAAACAGAGAGAGGGGCAAATGATCAACACAGCTTCACCGACTGTTGAAACACTGTTGTCCACCAGCACATTAGGATATCCATAGAAAAATTAAAGGAATACGAAAATTGCCTAGAACTTTACTTTGACAAAATAGTCGAGTCAAGGTCAATAAATAGGATAGTTCACAACAACACAAATATTTAATTACACTGAGGGAAACATTCAACATCAGAAGGTTGCTCAAAGCAGTGAAAAAAATAAAAATTCCATTCTACGTGCAGAGAATAGGTTCACACATATCAGGTACAGGTAAATCTTCATGATAAACTTACATCATACCTATTATCTCTTGACAAAAAATGATATAAACAATGGAAGATTAAAAATGCCCTTTCACATTCTCCATCACATCAAGACAAACAAAAACATAAACCTGAAAGGATGGTTTACATTATTATGTGCAAAACTCAAGCATTCACAGGTGATCAATAAGCTCACTATGACCGCACTGGCTAATAAAAAGTAAATGAAGCAGACACAGTAGGTTGACATCACCCCAAAAAAAAGAAGTCCCATGCTGTGAGTAGGTTAACATGATCCCACCTGATTTGAACGGGGAGCGAGATTCAGAAGGTGAGGGGGGGGACATGAGGACAGGTGGACGTAAGGAGTGTGGGCAGGGGGGAAGAGGCGAAACTGCTCGTCATCATCACCATCGTCATCGTCAATACATCCTATCCAGTAGCAAGTAGGGCAGATGTGTTGGGACGTAGGCCACTGGCGTATCGGCCACATAACTTCCATTAGACTGGGTGGTGGAGGAAGAAGAGACAGATATCAAGAAATATTACCCTGTTTCCCTCACAAATTAACAGTATTTTATGGCAGAAATCACAATTCGCTCAAAACATCTTCACATGTCCAAAATAATTGACTTAAGGTAGGCAATCCCTCAAAGCACGAAATTCACAGACAACTTTAAATGAGGAAGAAAGAACCAATTGGATAGACTAAGAAGGTAAAAGCATCGCATATTTTACCAGTTCTCAAATAGAAAACCTTGGTTATTAAGATGCAACAAAAATTCCAACCAAACAGCATTCTATCACATTAATAAATCTAAGGCCATTTATGAGAGAGAAAAAAAAAAAACAAGGTTAAAAACAACTGCATTTTTTACACTTCCCCGATTACCTTTTCATCAGAGATGATCAGGATTATGAGTGTTTGATTGAATATTAATGACTCAATAGATATACCATTGTAGACCCAATTTAACTGGATATAGGGCAGGAATTTGAATATTTCATTCAATCCTATTGCATCAGAGGTTTCGAGTTTTAGCCCATTCCTGATTTATATTTAATTTGAAGGCGACCATCTTCATGTAATAGTAAAGCTAGAGCATGGAGTGAGACAAGGCAGAAAAAAGATTACGTAGAATTCAGACTAAGTCCAAGGACATTGACACTTTTGGAACAATTGGAACACTTAAATGTTTCTCGAATGACTGTGTGAGGCATGAAATAAAAACTCTCAACACCATAACCCAATACGCAGGATATCCACTTAATAACAATTAAAAAATTTGCTGAGAGTACCAGATTTTCCACGAGAATTTCTTTGTTTTCCACGGTGATAACCAGTCAAAAAACAATGGTATTTTAACTAAATATTGCACATGGGATATAAATTACTGACCAGAGTAAAAGTTGCTGGGTAATTTTAATGCTGTGAGTAACATCTTGAGATGTATGAAACTTAGGGACAAATGACAGCTTACCAATTGGATGAGGTTAAATACATACTTTAAAAAACTTAAGCTCACATCTTCACATGTGAGGAAATAAATCGCAGGTATTATGTATTACAATATCTTCACAAATACATAATAGCAGGTCAGTCACTATTTACTACCTTCTCTAAAGTATGTCTACCTTAAATGTTTTCAACATGAAAGTGAAATGGCCCTTATAGAAACTGCAATGGGTTGGAACTGAACTCTAGTATACAAACAGTTCTGATAACTATTTTCCAAACAATAGTTGTAAGCATGTTTACCAATAAATTAACAGCATCAAGTAATTAACTATACGAACAGAAAATTTTAATAATGGAAAGTTACTGAAAAAGGAGCTTTTAATAAAGAGATTCAGATTTCTGGACGAAGAACAAAAAACTTATACAAATTATTTTATATTATACTTAACTATGGGTACATCACTAGAGTAGCCAGATGCTGCATGCTTCAAAAAAAAGACTTTTCCTGAACACTTGCCAAATTCCCTGAGAATTTCCACAAAACCAAAATTCCCAGCCAGCTAAGTGATGGGGTTAAGTTTAGGCCTCCCTGTCTAAAAGACATAAAGTTGAGTTTTGCCTGGGTGAATGTCTCCACCCAGGTCATTTGTGCTAATGATCATTGGTGGTTACAAACCCCCCCATGTGAAGGACCAAAATAGGCTGTTTCTAGTAGTCGGGACATTAACAGAATAAAAATTTCATCGAAACTGATCAAATACTAACACTAACTGAAGAGATAGGATATAATTGCAGGATGGCATACAAAATAAATTTAGGCTATAACATGGCTCAGTAATTGCAGGCTAAGGCTTTTCCTTGTCAATGGAACGACTTTAGCCTTCACATAGAGGAATTAAGATGCCTAACAAGTTACACACCACTTCGGTCATGGTGTCAAAAAAAATGAATCATTAATTTCACAACTCTCATAGTCAGCCACCACCGCAATGCTGATGTGGGCTATACTCTATGACTTTGGTAATAACAGCCATGTAACAACTCCTCTTGAGTCAAATAAATACAGGCAGTCCTCAACTTATGTACAATCCACACTTTTGTATGTTCCAAATTGACATCTTTCACTTGATTTTTGTATGCTAAATTCGGACTTGCAAACATTTGTCTGTAAATAATTTTTTGAAATTCCTGCGATGTTTGCCGAGCATCCCAAAATTTAACAGTTTCATAAGGCAGTATATACGATCAAGGGCATTGCTGACTTCAATCAAGGTGATTTTTTTTTAGAAACACAGCCAGCTATAGGCTCCTTTATCTTGAGAAGAAGAAAGCTCTAGTTCATCTTTCACTGAAGAAATTTTTCAAAAAAGATGACTAGACAAAATCAAACACCTTTCCATAAATTTAATAAATAAAAGTGCTTCTTTCTAATTGTGTTTTTCCATTTAAGTGCTGTTTAATTCATATACGACATTAACACCTTCAGCAACGATAAAGCACGGAATATCATCCTATTTCCGTATTACTTTTGTCTTTGTTGAATTACATGTGAAAGATACGTGATCATGAGATACAGTGTGACGAAATGTCACCCAACGAAGAATTTTGATTTAAAAAATCTATAGGTATCAAGAGTGAGGGTTCAACAATTGAATTTTGTTATGCTTCTTGATATGCCTTTCTATTTATAGTGGATACTACACATGGAATGTAAACTTAAAAACTGAGAGAAAGTTTCACTCAGTACCCAACAAAATTCTTGTTTTATTTTTTTAACCCCTAATTAGCATGGAACTCAACGGTTTGACTTTTGTACATGTTTTCAGGAATGCATTATGAGCGAAAGTCGGGGACTGCCTGTTGAAAAATGACATAGAGCAGGAAAAACCCACGGAACAAAGGGTAAAATTTTCAATAACACATTGGCACAGAGTGTGTAAATAATGACACACTGTACAATATGCTTATGTATTGCTTTCACATGGAATTCTGTCCTTTACATTCTTGTGTGTGATCCTTTCCATTAATAGGCAAATCTTTCAGATTAACACTTGCAAAATATAAAGATGCAAAAAATTAAGAAAAGTTGTTATGTAATATGCAGATATTAAAAACCATATGCATATTTGCATAAATTATGCAAAAAATTGATCATGTATGATTTAACTTACACAAAGCTTCTTTTAAAAACACAGGTGGCTTAAAAAAACATAAGTGGGCCATACAGAGAGCCGTATCATAACCCAAATTACCTTAATGCTTATGATGGGAAGTTTTTAAGTAATCTGTCAACCCATTTACATTGCATTTGAAAAATGTTTTAAGGCATGAATCAGGATAGAATTCTTTCAACTGGATGCAGAACCTAGCAGTAGCTACTATAGTCTTTCATGCAATGGATATATAAATCATTCAAGTAATGGTAAACATTTCATACCATATCATAAAACCTTTAGCCTATACTATATATTTACTTGAATTTTATATATGTACTTGAATTACTCTATACAACTTTTAGCCAAAAATATTGATTTTGGCTATTGATACAGATCAATAAATTAAAAGTTACCGGCCTTCCAAGAGAATTGGTACTCATAGATGATTCAGATAAAACAAGTATCACCATGAAAAAATACACATGGAAATTGCCTTGTAGTGTGTTTTTAGCAGGAGGAAATGTATTTCTAAATAAATATTGAATTGAAATTTTAGCCAATTGCACAGCACTTGAATGACAATACATATATCATACCAAAATTTCTTTACTTAAGCATTCTAATCACAAAACTGCATTTTTGGGATGAAAGCTAAATAACATAACAGAACTTATAGTACTACGCTAACATCCATTTACAGCAGTAACCAGTAAAGTTGAGATAATTTACTCATGAATATACGTGCAAAATAAGCCAAAAAATTCATCGACTTCCATTATTTAAGACCAAAAAATTCCATATCTGCTATTACCAAGTTTTCTGAAATTAATCACCAAAGCGAGACCTATTCTCATTAAAAATGCAACCTTCATGAACACAGCATTATGGCTATGGTTGCACTTAATTGATAATTGTACTGCTGTTTAATGGCTATGGTTCCACTTAATTGATAATTGTACTGCTGTTTAAGTCAACCTAACCTAAGAGAGTCAACCTAAGTCAAGAGAAACTAGCAACTTCTCTTGGATATCAAGCGAGCTGTAGAATGAGAACACACTCCCAGGGCACGAGAGTTTCTTTTCATTCAATAAATCACCGATATTTCCCAGGAAAATATGACTTCCAAATTATCTTAACTTGAGAGGTTATTCATCATGCTAATACTTGTGAAAATGATCTAACGATTTAAAAAAAAACTAGGCGCAGACAGTTAAAAGGTTATTGTAAGTGATAAAAGCATTATTACATTATTAACACCTCTGTTTACATTTTATCACTCACAATCCACAGAGTGTTTTACTATTCTGCAAAAGTTGATTCTAAGGAAAAAAATTTTCAGGAAGTGGAGACATTACAGCATCAATAATGCATTACTTCTAAGCATTTTTCATTATCCATGACAACGCTGTTACTCGCTCTTATGCTGTAGGACTCTTATGCTGTTTAATTCAATTGCACATTTTCATACTAAAAACAATGTTATGGGGACTTGTTGACTTTAAATTTCAGCAGAAATGTGATTACGTGCTTGCCTCACCGCACCCGGGGCACAGGCAAACTACAAGTCTGCCAAAAGATCTTGCCTACAGTACATTTTTTTTTAAACATCCGATGAAAACAAATTTTAATCAAAGTATTTCCCAAAAGTGTTCCTTAATTTCGCTTTAAGGCACAATAATAATACATGCTCCCTATATTTTCACTATAACTAAGCCTGCTTTAGCAAATGTGGGTATTCATGAGAGTGAGGAAATGCCTTACAAATGACAATTCCTTCTGCTCTGGTCTTAAAAAATATGTTTTATAAGTCAGAATTTAACACCAGGTTCAGAAAAAAATTAGGGGAGTTTCAGGCATCATACAGAAACTTTCAGTAAAGATGAAATGGCTTACAGGTGCCCTAGGAAACAGAAATTAACTAATAAAGAATTCCTTACGGCAGAAACTGCTGTAATTCTGATTATTTTGAAAAAAATGATAGCAATCACCTTAGCAACTGATATTATTGATATCAGACCTCATAAATCCATTTTAATTAGTTCTAGAAAAAAGTATATACTCTAAATCAATGGCGCTCCTTCAGTGTCACAGAAAATAATATGCACAATACCCATGATATTCGATAGTGCACGTTATTACACGAAATAAAATAAGCAGATAATATATTGAAACCCAGAGAGACTTTTACGCAGAGAAAAAAGGCAACATAAGTAATATGTACTCAAATCAAGCTTCTCAGTAGTTGATTCATTACAATCTGAATTAACACTTTTGTTGTTTTCAACTTATATTCTTGAGCTTCATGGGATTAAGAACATACGCATTAATGACATCAAGATACTTCTAATATGCATTTAGAGAAATAGGCAAGCGATGACACAACTTACATCATATGCAGCAAAAGGATTACCATAAACTCTTGATTTTACGAAACAGGATAATATCAACTTTCGATAATATGAATCAAAACAGTCAGTCATGACAAAAAGCCTTTGCTAAATACACAGCACACTTGAATATCTGAATTTTTGATTTTTTTAAATTAAGAACCTCAACCTTGGCCCCACGAAGAAGTAATATCCATTTTTATGCACAAGGGCCAAACATTCAACCGCAAAACCATTAATAATACATATTCACAATGGCTGTTTGTTTAGCATGTTTCTCAACCATATCATAATATCGAATAATGTTTAAAATGATTCCATAGAGAAAAATTCAAGTAGAAAAATCCAAGTAAACATTTAGTAAGCATAATGATTCTTGAAATTATGTGATTTGATACTACAAAGTGCAGATTTTCAGTTCTTATAACTTCGTAGTATCAAGAGTTTACTGTAAATACATGGTAAATCAAAAATGGGCATTAAAAAAAATCATTAAAATACACCTACTCTAAGCTACTGTCAAATAAAAAACCACTTCATTCAATAAAAACAATAAAAGAAAATGTTCTCTCTTATTTGCGATCAGAAAATTCTTGTTTTAAACATAAATTCACAGAAATTAACTCATGGCTCATCTTCAGATATCCATCGCTAGTTGATATCTGATAATGTCCTCATTCAAACAAAAAAACCATACCTACACTTCTTAATGATCAAACTTAAGGATTGTAAGACGAACTTTCCAGTAGTATGAGGAAAAGGAAAAGAACTAAATAAATTAGGCCATCTTAAACACTACACAAAAGTGAAGCTACTTCAGCTTATTAGGCTTACTGAAGTAACATAATAGGTTTAAAAAAAATTCTGTTCCATTAGAACATACCCCAGATATTTTAATGCTACCATTCTAGCATGTTCCCATCTATTCTCCATCTGATTCCTGAAAATTTGTAATCATTTGACAGAGGTAGCCTAAGATTTGAACATATTCACCCACTTACTCTGAGGGAAAGCAAAAAAGAATTACTAAGACCCAATCATTACTGCAAACAAATATCAAAAATAAAATTTTAAGCCATTTCAAACTACAATTACTGATGCGGGAGTCTAATGATGAAGCAGTGGCTTACATGAATACATATGATGATAAATTACGGCATGAACGCACCATTGACAACAAAATTCTAAATACAGGCGGTCCCCGACTTTCGTACACAATGCGTTCCCGAAAACTTGTACGAAAGTCGAACCATTGACTTCCATACTAATTAGGGGTTACGTTCCAAAAGAGCGGAATACACGTACTAAAACTTTTTTTTTCACGGAATTCATTTCAATTGACTTAATTTTAATAATATGTTAATAAAACTCCTCAAATCATCTAATTTCTTTCGAAAATAGGCAGAAAGTGCAAATAAAAGTTTAAAAAACAAGAACTCCGTTGGCTATCGAGTGAAACTTCCTCTTGGCGTCTAAGTTGACATTCCACTTATTACGTCCACTATAAATAAAAGGACATATCAAGAAGCATAACAAAATGTATTTGTTGAACCCGCACTCTGGATACCTTTTAATTTTTACACCAAAATTCGATATTTGGCAGGTGACATTCGTGATCGCGTATATTCCGCATGTTATTCAAAAAAGACAAAAGACAAACGGAATTCGGGTGATATTTCGTGCAATATCGTTGCTGAAGGTTTACATGAATTAAACAGCACTCAAACGAAAAAACACAATTAGAAAGGTCTTACTAGTTTTATTGAAAGCTATTTGATGATGTCTAGTCAACTTCTTTTGAAAAATATCTTCAATGAAGGCTTTCTTCTTCTCTTGATAAAGGAGCCTATAGCAGGCAGTCTCTCTCCCAAATAAATCACCTAGATTAGAGTCAATTACCAACAATTCCCTTCATTATATACGTTCGTATATACTGCCGATACTGACATTTGAAACAATTGAATGTTGGGATGCGCAATAAACATCGCGGGAATTTTAAAAAATTACAGACCAACGTCCGAAAGTCCGAATTAAGCGTACGAAAGTCGAGTAAAAGGTGTCAATTTTGAATGTACGAAAGTGCGAATTGTACGAAAGTTGAGTGTACGAAAGTCGAGGACCGCCTGTACCATCAGTTTCATGAAGAAACATCAATGACCAATACTAACTTTGACATTCCTAAAGAAACATTTAACACCAGAAAATGAGCAGTACCAAAATATGGGACTGTAAGGATATTCATCAGGGCAAATCTTACTCTAAGACTAGCGCATAAATAAGAAAAATTCTATCACATCTCCCTAATTACACCCGGGATCTCAAAAGAATCAACAATTTACACATCCATCCATAACAAATCCCCTTGTGCAACATTAACCCACAAAAAATAAAGGATGAGAGGAATATGCAGACGCATTTTATCAACAAGATATCTCAGGCCAGAAAATCACATATGCTCCCATGTATTTCACCTTAAGTACTTAGATATCAAACACGTACTGAATTTACTCATTTTTATGTTAGGTAGTCTTGATTACAGCCAACTATAAAAGTCTGCGGTGGTAGTAATAGGTCAACAAGCAACATTTCAATAACTTTGAGATCCCTAGCTTTGAAACCAACCATATAGGTGCATACAAGGTTAAGACTCAACAGACAAAGATGCTCATCCAGAGTATTTTGGCAATGGCACAAAATGGAGTGGGCCAATTCTCTCCCCACATACCTATGCTGTATGTCTCCACTTCTTCTACCTCACTCTCTGAAGAGTAATCCCCGTCCACAGCCACCACTAAAAACTCATACACTTCTCCCGGTCTCAGTCCACGCACTATGATGTAATCCTCTGCCATCTCATTATTGGTCTTTTCGAAATTAGCTTCGCCCTTCATTCTTAGAAAAGAAAAAAAAATACAGTTAATTTCATCCTCTAGAAGGATGAATCCACATCGTAAAACAAATAGTATTTTGAGCATTTTATATTACTTGAGATTAAAGCATAAAATCTTTCCTGGAAATTGATAATTCCCACGATCAAGCAATGAATTATAGATGAATGAAATTGACAGGAATTTGAACATCTATTTTAGAACATATTACAATCAAATAGATTTGTGACCCATTAGTCCCACAAGAATCACAATGATTGACATTAACAGATCCAAATTACCTGTATCTAACATAGAAATGAGATCCTGGTTTCCCCTCAATGTTGGGAAGCCATACAACTTTGATGGCGGCCAGTCCATTATCTGATGGAAGTCTGTGCCACTTGAATTTAGGAGGGTCAGGCTTTGATGCAACAGAGCCCCTCATCTCAATGAAGTACCTGGAATATGCATTTTTTTAAATAATCAAATTGCATTCGAGAGAGTACATGAAAAATACGCATTGAGAATCATTTATAAATAAAAGAGCTTTGTCAATAATCACACTTTGAATTACCAAATTTATCTCCAAGATACACACTAGGGAAAAGGTTATTACACACTGCTGAACTCTAACCCTTAGTGTTTCTTAAATTTTATAAAGTGAAATGTCTCTATTTGCCATTTAAATCAATGATAGAGTACAATGAACATGTGTTGTAGATAATTTCACTGACAGAAATTAATCATTCTCCATTAATGACAAATGCCATTAGACTGATATTTTATATTATCAATAAAACCTTGCTCATAATAAATTAAACAAATTCATAATAAATTAAACAAATTCAAAAATTAAAACACACAAAACAGAATTTATACTGAGCAAATTATTAGACAATAATTTTCATTCCATGAAAGTCAGATGCTTACTAAGTCTTGCCATTACAACAACAGATGGCTCTTGTTGTAAGTTAAAGCTTGTCAAAAAGGCTACATAATAAACACCTGGATTAGCCATGAAGATTCCATCTTAGAACATACATATATATTTTAATGCATTATGCTCTGCAACTGAATAAATTATTTCACATAATTATTTTAGGTGACATGGAATTATTTCTAAAGACCATTATTTATTTGCTCAGAATAATAGGATTTCAAAGAAACATGTCATCTAGTTCACTTTTATTTACATGTTTCTTTTGTCTCTCCTTTCAAAGGGAAATTATAAACAGATCTAGAAATTAAGCAACGAGAGTGTCAAAATTTTCACCAAAATTCCAGGATTATCAACACTTACTCTTTTCCTTCCCCAGCTCTGGTGGTCGCCCTGATGTGAATCCCGTACTTAGCTCCGGTTTCTAAACCAGCCAACTTAGCCCTCGTCTGCTTTGGATCGCTGATGTGTGGCTTCCTCTCCATCAGTGGTCCTACTTTGGTGCCTTTCACCACTTGATAGTAAATACGGTAACCAGTCAAATGACCGTTGGGCTGCTCAGGACGCTTCCAAACAAGGTAAAGGGCAGAGGAGCCCATGTGAAAAGCCTCAAATGACTGAACTGTCCCAGGAACTATGGAAAGAGAGATTCACATTTTATGCAATACAGAAATAAATTTTCATCTAACAATTTCTTGGACCAATATTTGATTCATACAACCTGTAGGCTATGCATAATGACCATCAACTTCAAAAAATAGTTGATAACCTGAAATGTTCCTTTCTAATAAATACATTTTTAATATGATTGAGGCAATCGTGTAAAGCTTAATTTACTTGGCAGGTATCATCTAATTATACTGGAAATCAGTCCTCCAAAGAAATGACAAATCAAGAGTTTTATCATTTTTTACAATTACTAGGTGCATGATAATTCAATAATAAAAAATGAATCAAAGTTTATTTGTTCACCTTGTACACATGGGGGTACTATGAATCAAAACTAGGGAAGGGCAAACCTAGCTAAGGTCGTTGTTAACTTTTTTGCATAGAAAAGGTTAATGAAACAAACATTTTAAGGAAGTTATGACAACAATTCATTAGTTTATATAAGTATTTGCTGGAAAAAACAATGATTTTATTTTAGTTCCATTTCTTATACTAATATAAGTTTTCTTCAGAAGAAAATTTGTTCATAACTTTAGTTATGAACTAAATTTTTTGCTTCTAGAGGGGGGGGGGGGGGCAGTTTTCGCTCTTTCAATTTGAAGATAAATATTAATCCAACTAAGTAAAATGGATCACATATGCCCATGCATGTACATGCAAAAATCAGTTCAGTTTCAAATTATTTTTGCAGTTCCTTTGTAACTGCACCCTTGCAGTTTACATTTCAAACGTGTGCATCCAAAGCTCTAACGAGATAGGACACCTGGTGATGTCACATGCAAAACAATCCTATTTTTGTCAACTGGATGGACCATATGGTCTCATCCTAGCATGCGTTCAGGTTTCCATTGCCAATAATACCCTAAAACAGCCATTTAAATTACATTTCCCGAGGAAATTAAGAGAACAATTATGGGGACTGTGGATGGAGACATATGGTACACGAAGACTTATTGCGTAGCTTTTCAAAGCATTTGATTCTGAAGAAATGCAAATTTTTAATGAGCTCACCAGCATCAGGACACCTAAATTCACCATCAAAAAGACCTCATATTATATCACCATTGTCAATATGAAAATGAAATTAGACCATGGCATTTTTAAAATTTTACCTCCTTCCGGAGTATCAAAGCTCAGCATATCACTGGGAGGGCCATTGTAGCGACCATTGTAGACAAGTATTCTGGCATGGTTTTTGGTGTTAGGGATGAACTTATTCACAACAGCACGCAAGGAATCTCCTTTAATTTTTATCTCCCTGGGGTTGGACTCTCCTTCCCTGTCTGTCCAGGTATGGATCTGTGGAGAGATTATCACCATTATGACCAGTTTATCACAAATGATACACGCATTCAAAGCTCAATAATGAATGCATGGCCAAGTATGGTTAATAAAAACACACAGACAACTGAAAGAAAAGAAAATATGATGATATAAACATACCTCCTCTACCCAACGAAAGAAGGGGAAATGAAAATTAGGTATATCTTTTTTTTATTAATAAATTATGTCTTGTAGACAAAGGGCCTTTCAAAGAGGTGACATAAAGATTTTATTTTCAATTCAATCACTGATAACTCTTGGAGAGAAATTCCTATGTGAAGTACCGTATAAGCTTGTGTAAGAGGCGCACCCCTATTTTGAGCATCGAAATTATAAAAAAAAAAATTTTGCGACAATTTTTATCCTACCGTGCGGTGTGGCAGGCATATGCCCGGAATTTCGACAGTTATCGAAATTTCCTCTTTCAGTACTATTTGAAAGAGGAAATTTTGATAACTGCGGCGGTAATAGCGGCATAAGAGGGAGTAGAAAGAGTTACGATCCTCTCTTCGCATACGCCATCGCTCTACGTTGCTTGTCCTACTCACGAACAATTTTGTTTAAAAGCTCTCCCAGGAGTACTGCAATAGAATAGCATCCGTGAAAAATTTTAAGGCAAAACACGACAGGCACATAGCATGAACCTTCCCAAGAGATTGGACAACAATCGGGGCAATCTCAGCGCCGTAGGATAATAACCACGGCGTAGATTTAAGGACCCGACGAAAGGCAACGACGTCACATGCAAGAGCAGACGTGTTCTTCCCTTGCTCCTTCGCTCATAGCCTCGTAGCTTGAAATACGGAGGGGAGGAAGCGCGCTCCTTCCCCTCGACCTCTCCTTCAGCGCTCTTCACTTATAAGCATTTCCGATTTCTTCTATCCACCATTTAGTCCAACAATGAACACACTCGTTCGAATTTTTTAACCGCAGGTTTTGACACCAATATAATTTTCAGTTGCAAAAATCATCATACAGTAAACTCTTGATTTTACGAAGCAGGATTTTACGAAGTTTTCGATTATACGAAGTGATATTGCGGTCCCGGTGAAAAGCCTATGCTAAATACATGGCGCTATTCGATTATACGAAGTTTCGATTATACGAAATTTTTTGAATTTACGAACCTCGGCTCGGTCCCTAGGAACAAATGGCATTCGTTTATACGAACTACGGCGAAAAATTTGTCAACAAAACTAGTTACGCCGGCGGAAGTAGCTAAAAAATCAGCGCTTCCAACTGTGGTCCATCAAAAGTGCGAAATCGTAAATGATAATGCAACTTTGGAGAGAAATGGGTCGCCAAAAACCTCACTGTGGGAATTTAGGGGGAGTAGGAGTTCAGTTAAAATATCGCGGCTGACATTATGCCCCTATTTACGTGCCTGTTCGTAAACATAGCATCGACAATAATTCGTAGTTTAACATGTCAGGAAGGTCGCGCGGAGTATTTCGTACACCCCTAATTAACCCTTTGCACTGCTGTGAACGTACTTCGAAGACTACTTGACTACTTTTCGCCGAAGCACTTCGAAGGGTCCCTAATCCGGGACCCTTTCCTCGACGAGCTCACCCCTGAAACTGGGCTATTTTTTAATGCATTACCTGACGCAACCCTGGGTTTCACAGGGCAAAGGTGCCATGGGGGGAAAAAGAGTTAAGTGCGTGTTACTGTGGGGCTGTGCGTCAACCAAACGGGCACGGACAAAATAAGCCCGTTGTCATTGGGAAATTTGAAAGGCCACGGTGCTTAAAACATGTAAAATTGGAAGCCCTCCCCGGTTTTTACCATGCAAATAAAAACAGCTGGATGACCCGAGAAATTTTCCAGCAAACGGTTATACGTCTACAGAGAAAAATTGCTGGAGAGAACAGCAAAATTGTTTTAATAATGGATAATGCCACCGTTCATAAATACGTGGAAGATCTAAATTTGGCTAATGTTCGAGTCCTCTTTTTACCCCGAACTCGACTAGCAAGTCCCAGCCCTTGGACCAAGGCATTATCCAAGATTTTAAAGTCCTGTACCGGAAGAAGCTTGAGCGGTATTACTTGCGATGGATCGTTATGTATACATTCATCTATTTTGCTCATGTGCGTTTCGATATCGATTTAGATATTTTTATTCATGATTATCATTCTTTCAAATCTATTTGCTACTTTTATGAATGGGAACAGAAATTAATAACATCCCGAAATGGACGTTGATACATGCAATCCGCGCCATAATATCTTTTCGTGTATGTATTGGCCTTTGTGAATGAACAACTTAAATATCTTAAGTATTGGGCTCTATTTACCGCCAAATTATATTTCAGGCTTCTCGTAATGAAGACGCACTTCCAAGTCTAACCATGAACTTTCTTCTCACGCGCTTCCCCGTTCTCCCATGCTGGGGTTCTGTCTTTCAAAAGCCTTTGTCCCTTCCCTCCTGCCGCCTTTGGCTGATCTTGCTGACACCCACCTTACGCATCCCAAACCCCTCCTTCCCCAGCATTTCCCATTCACTCCCTCCCTAAGGTGACTGAGCTTGTGTGCGTCGCAAAAAAATACGGCCCCCAAAAGTAGACTGAGGCAGAGCTGAAGGCCATTTCCCCACCCTTCTTTGTCCTGCCCCCTTCACCAGTCCTTGTGATGACCACACTTCTTCCCTCAGGCAATCCCCATCCCACTCTTATTCACCCCACCCACTGGGAACTTTCCCCGATTGTGGAGAAGGGCATGGTTCATCTTTACCTGCAACGGGGGGAAGTTATTAACCGGAGAGAGGCGGAAGAAGTATCTTCCACTATCGGGAAAATGGTGCCGCGCTTATAATTGTCTCTCTTCTTCTCAGCTGACTTTTCAATTGAAATTACTTTCTTTGCTCTTTCCACACTATATTTATTTACGATTATGGCGCGACTATTTTTTAGTGCTAAAACTAAGAAAATCTTTTCTCTATGTCAATGATCCTTTGCATAACTTTCAATATGGCGGAGAAAGGAACACGAAAACTAAATGAGGTGACGGTACAGGTTTTTGCGTGTCATTTTTTGGGAATTCACGCTAGCGAACCAATACTTAACCACGTTGAGAAATGATAAAACGTCTCTTCTAGGAAAACAATCAATGTGGATAATAACGTTTCTATCTATATTTCTCCGATACTGTAAGATGTTTCTCCTGTCGTTTTCCGGTTGGAACCTTGCTCCTGTCGGCATAAAAGGAGAGAAACATACTATATGAACAGGTCTCCTCACACCCGGTATGAAGAATACAGTCCTGATGAAGAATTAAGTCTTCTATGGCAACGTCTGCGAAGATGATGGAACACAGTAGTCGGACGGAGAACTCAAACAGAATTTACTTCAAATATTCGCCAGAAGATAATCACATCCTACGTTATTTATGATCGTAATTGAATCTCAGTGAAAATAGAGCACATTCTGCTGAAAATACGAAGTAACTCGAAATATTAACTTACGAAGGTTATTTTGGAAACGGGCTAAGACCCTTGTTTTTTTTTCTCGTCACTGAGCGATAGAGGGCGACATAAATGGCGGTTAGGCCGGCTGCCGCTAAAATTCCGTGGGTGTCAGCAACAAATATCTATCTTTTGCATACTTAATAGTAGCTATTGGCTCCTAACCACAAATTTATTACTGTAAATTCTTATAATAAACATTGAAATTCATTATTTGATTACGTTTTCTAAACTGGTCGGGAATTTCTTTAGCGATCGTTGATGTTGAAGTATGAACAAGAAATGGGCATTTTATGGTGGTTTAATTATTTAACGATTTTTCACATCATAAATCGATAGCAAAAAGCCTTTTCTATGAATTATACCGAGAATAACCACCGAAAACATTTAAATAAGACCACTAAAGACAAAAAACGGCGGAAGAAACAAAAGCGAACATTTTTCCGTGACTTATGAAAAAGGTTTGAATTTACGAAACTCGATTTTACGAAGTGCCAATTTTCCGGTCCCACTGACTTCGTAAAATCAAGAGTTTACTGTATTAGCGTCTGAAGATGAATTTTGAAATATCAGGTGCTCAGCGTAATGGAAATAGCTCGGCAAGACAATGTTGACTATTAACCAGGTATGTCCTTCAAAACTATGCGTTTCTATACGTTTGATAAGCGATTACTGTATGCAGTATAAATGCCGCAGGATGCCCACTCGTGGCAGTGAATTTAGCGCGCGCTCCGGAGCGAATCACCCCGCGCGATCTTTTCAACGTTCACTTCTGGTGTACAGACGTGACGGCGCGATGCTTGCAAGAAATTCAAACAGGAGCATTTTAAAAATACGTCACAAAGGGAGAAACTCCCCTGCCTGCCGCTTGATTTTGACCCAGGGTTTCAGATGACTGACTCACGCTGAAAACCAAGGCCACTCAGTTCCCCTTGGACTTGCGACCGGTGAAGGGGAGGGGAGAAGATAAGAAGTTTGTGTAAGAGGCGCACCCCCATTTTCGGCTGCAATGTCTGGGAAAAAAGGTGCGCCTCTTACACGCGCTTATACGGTAATTGTTTTACAATTTTTAGATGCGATCAGCAATAGCTCTCCTCCATAATAAGGGAGGATAAAGATAAATATTCACTAGCATATAAATATTCACTTTTTTTAAGACGAAGGATCATAAGATATGGCACACACAGCTTTTGAAGGCAACACCATTGCTATTAATTCATAAAGAGAAATTATCAAAAGAAGCGATTTTTTTTAAAAGGCTTTTCAAAAATTTCAACCCCATTCACCAATAAAAATGAAAGAAGGGGAGTTATTTATTTTAGATAAATAGCCACTGAGAATGCCCACAACATCCTTTTGAACACAATACAATCAACAGGAATTATTTCAATAGCGAAAAAATTCATAATTTTAAGACTCTCTTGGAATTTAATCAAGAGGTGCGAGTGATCTGATATCAACATTTTTTTCTATGTCATAAGGGGTAACAAGTGACAACTTTTCTGTGCAAATGCTATTCAATATTGAAATTTCCAGGTATTCAACTCCTCAATACCAACAATTGATTTAACGTACTTTAATTTGACACAGTGCTCATATTTTGGTCCCTCAAACTGCGTAAAATCAAGTTTTACTGTATTCTGTTCTAATGCAAACACTTTTTGTGCAATTTCCAAATATAATTACATTTCTTCATGAATATCTAACTTAGTCGACAGTTATTTCCTCCAAATACAAACCTTATATCCTTTGAAGTTGCCTCGAACAGACTCTGGACTTACTGCTGCCCAGCTTAAAAGACCACTGGTGGCACCGGTTACTTGAACAAGTGTGAAATTCTTAGGAGCTTGAGTTGGAACTGGAATATAAATATAAAAATTAGCACAAGAACACAGAAACACACACATATATAAACAGTGGAACCTCGATCTGTCATTTTTCAGGGGGATGGATGAAAAGAACGATGAATGCGGGAAAATGATAAATGCGGGAATGGTTGTCCAGGTTGCCTATGTCCCAGGATCCACTGGATTTTTGCGAATTGACATCCATTAATGGATTCAAACGAGATTTCAGCTGATTACAGGAATATTATTACTTTATCGAAACACTTAGGTCATACTGTTGATTTCACTTATCTCTCTTTCTAATATCCTAAGGGAACAAGCCGCCTTGCTAAAAAATTTTTGAACTCCACTCGGAATTTTCACTGCTATTTCACTGTAAAAATTCTTATCCATCAAATGCCATTTCAAGTACACGTATTTACGCGAGAAATGTGTGTGTTATGCCTCAAACAACTGATTTCGCCGTCGCAGTGATTGGTTATGAGATGGATCAAGAAGGCCAAAAATAGTTTATTATTGGAAATGTTCCTTTCTAGCAATGAAATTTTTAATATGATTGAGGCAATGTGGCCTTAATCGTCAGCGGCACACCCACCTGATCCTCGGCTTCATCCCACGTCTTGTTTTCACCTGGGATCTCGCTCTACCCCCACCCCTGCCGTGATGTGCTACCGGACATACCGAGGCGTTCTGCAATATTCACGCATTCTAGCCCGGATTCTTTTCTTCATCATCAATTATTTTGAGTCCATCTTTTAAAGTTCTCACTTGTGTCTTCGGAAGGGCTATGGTCCGAAGACGAATAAGAATAAAACTAATAAAAATGAAACCGGACTCCATTGAACCCACACGGAAAACACTCGCTAGTTTTAAGTCAACCCACCCCGGAAAGTACGGAACCACTCGTACGAGGTGAAGTTCGGCACTACTGCTATCGCGTACGGCGTAGGCAGAGCTTACTGCAGAGGGTGAAGCATGACCATATGACTGCGCAATTAAATTTTGTATCCTATAGAGAAGGCAACTTACCCACTCATTTCCAACAATAAGTAGCGTAGCTCTAGATGAGCAGATGAATTCAGATTGCTAGCCGAGAGAAACAAAATATCCTGAGAAGACATCGCTTCGTTAGCAACTCAGACAAGTGAAACTTGTAGCATAACTCGTAAATTGTAACCAGACTCATAATTGTTTTCGAAAAAAATCTCATCAACTTCCGTGAAGCTCACTATCAGCTGCGAGGATATCGGTATTCGCCAGAAATCACCATCGTATTATTCCAACTATTTCCTTGCTTAAAATGCTTAAATAACGTTAGAAATACGTCGTGTTTGGTATCAATCTTTACTGAATTACGTGCACATCACTACTATCTCAATATAATAAAAGTATAATACCAATTGCCGAAATTCATTTTTAGATACCTTTTGGGCTAATAGGTGATTCATGCAGCAGTTGACCTCCACCTTTGAAGCGAGTCGGCTAAAAAAAAGTTAGAGGTCGAGAGAGGGGGAGGCGTGAAAAAGGTTTCTTTTGTTCTCGAGTAACTAACTTGATATTTTCTTTCGAAGCTAAGGTCGTCGTAATACGATCCCTGCTCGAGCTGGGACCTTTTTTTTCGGAGAAGAAGAAAGCTTCAACCGGGGGGGATACCGGATCTTGGGAAATGCGCTTATGTAACTATCCCACGGCACTCTGCTTCTCCCTATCGCATTTCAATCTCCTGGGGAAGATTCAAACTGTGTCTGTTATGATTAGCCATAAATAAAACGTTGTAAACACTTCGTCTCATTTCTATCAAACGATGAATGCGGGAAAATTATTCGACGGGACCGCGATCTTCAAACGATAAATGCGGGAAAACGATACTTCGGGGAACGATAGATGCGGGAAAAAATTACATTGTCTTTATGGAACTTAATATGGGACCAGGAGCGGCGAACGATGAATGCGGGAAAACGATGAATGCGGGAACGATAAATCGGGGTTCCACTGTATATATATATATATTTAATTGAGAACCATGTCCATTACAGCCTGAATCACATGGTTATCAATTCTGTCCCTCAGAGAATGATAACTCTAGCAATAGTTTTACAGGGACCAAAAAATTGATTGCTCACACAATTTTTTTTCTCAATAACACAGTCATTCAGTGGTTCCCTTTCCCATGACTTCTTCCATTGCTTTCTGTGTTTACCACTGTTTGTCCACTAAAAGTCAAAGGCGGCATTACGTTTGTTCTTGGCCACAGGATGGCTGAAATATGGTGCCAGTGATGCATTCAGCAATGGGAAAATCAGCAGTATTTATTAAGACTACACTGACATCAATAATTGATCAAAAAACGAATTAAAGTGCAAACTTTTGTTAAAAAATAATAAAGCTGCTTCCAAAAATACTTAATTTTCAGACAATTATCAATCATCATGACCATATATGCTTTTTTTAAAGTAAATAGTGTCAATAACAGTGATTCACACAGAAGCTGACTATCATGAAACATACTGTCAGCCTACCTGTCTGGAAACAGTTGATTGAGTGCTACAGTAGAAGTGTTGAAACGTTTCGCAACAGACCATAGGTAACCTAGCATGACTATCTGAACTTTGGCCAATTATCAATGAATGATAGTCCATAACAGTATTCCGAGAAATGACTAAGTGCTCAAAAAGAAGGTCAATGGAGCAGTAACAGTGAAGGGGAACACTTACTCATCTTGAATGCACCCATTGTTGTGAGAGCAAGTGAAAAAATCCTGAATCCACAGGAGCAGACAACTACACAGCATATCCTTCATCTCTCAGAATAGAACAGATGGTTGAGCGCAAAGCTAATCGCTTGTGAGATCTTCCAAATGATCATTTGGGATAGGGGGATCACTTCCTTCGCCCTGTTAGCTATGGTGTTTAACTTAACACTAACTTTTCAATGTCACTGATATAATTCTATGGGATTCCAAAGTAAGGATTCTATGCAAAATTTAGAGAATGAGTCCAAACTTTCACGCAAAATCCTCTTAAAACATGGATGATTGCTGCAGGAACCTCATGTGATTCACTGAGAAACAGCAGTACTACGTGTTGGACACTTATGTGCCACATTATTCTTTAGCATCTAATTTCGCTGCTCTCACTAGTCAAGAAAATTAGACATATAGTGAATTAACTGTATAGGATATAATTGGGTTTCATTTATATGCCCCAATTATGCCTTACCCTAATGTAATGCATCTGAATCGAGCTTACAATCAACCTGCAGTCATAGTTATTTATCGCATGGTTACCCTGAGAGTTATTCATGCCAGATAATATCAGCGATGAAATGAAAGAACCACGTAGCACAAAAAATCACTTGCTATGGTCCTACCCTAACTATAGGACTACAACAATATTAATTTCTAATGAAGAGTCTCAATGATAATGGTATTGGTTCTAACTAACATCAACTGTTTCAAGAGCCAGAAACTAAGTCTTGACTTGACAGTATATTATTTCTTCAATTAATACACATGACACATTTCATTAAGTAAAATTAAAATGCAATGGTTTAATATAAGACAGTGAATACAATGGCATGATAGCATAAAATATGCAAAAATACATTTCCATGTCGAGTGTACCAAAAGCAGGATGACACAAAAAGATTGTGGTCAAGCCACAACTTGGGATACTAAGATTTGTTGCACAAGACGAAATAGGGTAGTTTCCTTCATCAAAGAAAATAAAAGGCATTGATTGCCATTCGTTACCCACCATTAATGTATTCTTAATATACAAAATATTTGGTTTTAGAAATCGCAGTTTAGACGAATGGCAATGGTCAACTTTATCCACATTTGAAAACGGCCAGATTGGCACCCATGCGATGCCACTCTACGTCACAGGGACCTAGTTTCTATACGAGTAGATAGCAGTTTTACATCGTTTGAGATTACCAATGCATACATGAGGCACAGAGCTCAGGGAAACATCTCTAAATAATCACCTATTAAAACTGCCCATTGTCAGAAAGTTTCCTTTTTGTTAAGTTTTAGTTTGATAAAAAATTAATAATCCTTATTTAAGCCAAGCGCTATCTGTTAGCAGGGTATTCTGCTACCTACTAGCAGCCTGCATCGCAGCGGCGCACATATCCTCACCCCAAGGTCACCTCACATGGCAGTGGCAGGTACCAGAATGACGTCACATGGGCTTTCCCAGCATTCATACTTAGCTGTCCCGTTTTCACACACTTGAAAAATGTCACTTTTCATTTAATCGCAAAAAACAGATATCATCATTTAAAAATCTAAAAGCGTGAAATGCGTACTCCAGGAGTAATAATATTTCGATTCAGGCAATAAAAATATAATAGGAAACCAACCCCATTGAATCAATGGAAGCTATATGATGAGCAGCTTATTTAGAAATATCAACTGCACATTTAGATTCAAATGGTTTTTGTTCACACACACATACCATCTTCTCCGGAGTATCCAATAGCTTCCTTGGGTGAAACATTCGCCTCCCCCCGCTCATTGATGGCTACAACTTTGATTCGATATCGCTGGTAAGTGGGCTGATTTGAAATCAGAAGAGATGAATTCTCCCACTTATTTATATCCCGTGAATTCCATTCCTCGCCCGGGATATCCTTCTTCCAGTATACACGATACATGAAGTTTGGTGCATTGTGTTCTATTTCAGGCATTGGCTGTGAAATAAATTGATAAACTAGCATTAAATCAAAACCATCCTTTACTAATGATTATAACTTATTATCTACAACAAATAACTACATATAATGATGATAAGCTATAAGGTCATGATTACATATGTCTCCATACATTCAACTTTATCAGTTTAACCTCCAAGTTATGAACCTCTAAATTATGAAATGACACCAACTAACAACTTTCCTGATCCTGACCATGCATGTAGGGAAAGCCATCAATAACACCCTCCCACTTTCAGCAAAACCTCTGTTTCATTGACTTAAGATGTATATATCCAGTCCCCAGGAATATTTACACTTCTATTTAACGAAATACAGTAATTCAACAATGGTCCGCGGGAATGGAAGAGCTACTCGATCTGTTATAAATAAGTGCACGATAACATTTTAAACCAGAGCAAAGAAACTTGATGCTGGTTTCCCACTTCTCTTAATCATTCACTACCAAAACTGCTTATCAAAGTGATAGCTGGCAAAATTTCTCCCATTTTGTAACATAAAAGTTTCAAGACATTGTATTGGCATTAAGAGACCATGTGTGACATTTCCACTTCTTGATTAGTATATCTCTCATAGTAAGGTAGCAGATACAGTGCTGCCAAACAGTTCCACCGCCCCAAGTAAATAATTCAGCCACAACCAGGTCACTACACCTTTGACCAAGGGAATAGTAACACAGCCCTCTTCCACAAGTGAGGTTTCTCTCCTCTAACCAATGCTCACTCAGCCATATCTCTAAGTAAACATGTCAAGGTCTCGGGACACCCAAATTTTTAACCCAATGAAGTTACAGACACTTCTACATAAACTGACAAAAAATTTGATATCTGGTTGTTAGAAATATCTGATGTGACTCACCACCACTTTCATGCGTAAAGTATGTTTTGAACCACTTATAATCCCAAAAGGAACTTTTCTAATAAAGAGCAGTTGCAAGAGTAGCATCAAGACACTTTACACGGTTTCAAAATGCGTGTGACAAGGCAGGACGAACCAAATGCATCAATTTCAGGAGTGAGAGAAGTTTAACAATCACAACAGAGGCACAGAGTCCACAAAGGAAGCTAATTTAAGTAGAATATGAGCGCTGACACTGATAATGTACATGAGGGATTTTAGGGGCAGGGCTATGAATGTCTCACGACATGATTACTCCACAGTGTCTCCAGATCTTTGAGATAATGCAAAATATTATTACATGACATGAAATTTATCCAAATGTTTAAGATTTTTTACTATCTTTTTCATTCTACAAAAATGTTCAAATACTCATTACAACAACAAATTAATTTCTATTCAACTATCCTCAGAGAATATATATATGTAATAATATACTTTGGACAGAGAATATATCCCCCAGGTAAAACACTATCTCCACTGAATGAAATATTTGAAAATAAGAGTTTCTCTCACTATTACATTTTTCCAGTAGAATGTTCTTGGTCATAGCCATTAGATCCATTGCCAGTTGGAAATCTAAAATTTGGATTCATACAAATATCAGTAATAAAGTTATCTTTTTACATAGTATCCATGTACTTATGAATGACTTTAAAAGAATCAAATGCTCTTCAAACCTATAAAGTGAACCTGAATTTCACCGACAGTTGGTTTCTTTCTACACTCAATTCCCCTTGCAATATCCCCTTCATTTGTCAAAGTTTATTGATAGTCCTCAAATTTCATAACACTGCCGGTTTTTAAACTTCACCATTGAGGTATTTGCAAGATATTGATGCTCAGTCCCTCTGACCATTACTTATTATTTCCCTAGGTGTGATTACGATGATTAATTGAACTGGAATCAGAAATGAAAAAAATGGGAGACAACCCATCCTTAATGAATACCGCAATGGTGGGCATTCCCAATTATTATATGAGAAATAACAGGGACAGGAAAACAAGTAAAAAATATTTTCAGCCAGTACTAAACTACTTTTTTTCTATGCCATAATGTCTTCATTAGAAATTTTTCTTTTATTTGTGGATTGATCAATTAAAAAAAATGAAGACCAGTATTTTTCCATGCATCGATCAATCATTTACTTCTCTAAAAACAAAAAAATGATGGCCTTAACCCTTGTGCACATAAGTTGATGACCTTATGAGCTCACATTGATTGAGTCACCTCTCCTCAGCTATTTTTTGACCTCACACATGGGCCTTGTGTGGTTCACTGTAGTTCAAACTTTTGTGAGCAATTTTTCCCTCAATGAATCAGAAATCAAATGATGTCATCATGCAATGAAAAGTAGGTAGAAAATTTCAATTTTATTCATTTTAAAAGTGGACTACACTTTGAATGAAATGTTTTTGTTTGTGTGTGGGTCTGAATGAACCATCGATCATTTGAAATGTTGAAATTGGAGAATTATTTACAACAACTTCATGCCCCTAACAAGGAGGCTAACAGCATAGATATTGGTTGTGAAACCCATTGTTAATAATCCCAGGGTAGCTAATTTAACAAAAGAAGATCAGTGCTGTGCTACTGGATTGGTCAATTCTCAGAGGAAAAGGTAAAAAATAAAACAACAGATCAACCCTCAACAAAATGTTTACAATAGCATAAAGAACACTGCCACCATATATGATCGAATCTTGCACCTTTTTTACTCAAAATACTGGACATGTTACATGGGTGATATTTTATAGAATAATCATTAAACTGCTTGATGAGTAACTCATTCAACCCAAATAACACTAAGGATACCTTCTAATCACAAACCTAGTGATTTAAAGAAATGAGGGTCCTTTCAACATAGTAAATTAGATGTTCCACTATTTAAAATGGGAAGAAAAACAAAAAAATAACAAAAAAGGTGTAAGATGTTTACACCACTTTTTTCCACCAGAAAACCATAGCATGAAGGCACAGGGCCTATTTTTTAAAATAAAATTCTACATTGAGAAAAAATAGCAAATCTTGTTCTAAATCCAAACCAACAATAGCTAATCTATATGCAGACAAAAATATGCCTATTTTGAAAAAGAAATCATGCAATTGACTTAGACAGGGTACAAATACAAGAAAATGACTACTTTTATAAATAGAAGTTTACAATGTGTTGATCCCTGGACTATTTCCCAACCATTACTATAGAAAAGCATTACATACCGTCCAGCTAATCACCAAATTATCTGGTTCTGTTCCCATTCCTTCAACATGGTCTGGATTTTTGCTTGGGACATCAGGTTGAGTGGTGCACACATCTGAATGCATTGAAGGGAATGAAGGCCCTATTTTGTTCCAAGCAATCACCCTGAAGGTATAGTTGGCCCAAGGACTCATTGCAACCTGAAATTAAAACTTTTTATTAGAAAAATGAAAAAATAAAGAGAAATTGCATAATGATAACAGTGAATAATTACAGAGAGAAAATTCACTGCCTTAGTAAAACTTATCAATTCCATCACCACTGGCAAATAAGAACGTATAAATACTGAAGTAAATGTACAAGCCATTAAATTTTCCTAGGGGCAAGTTTACACAATGCTGGCCTGATTCTTGACTGATCCTCAATATCTTGTGAAAATAGCCCCTAGAAGCAAGAATACGTCATGACTTGTGGCGTGCTAGATATAAAACGGTTCAGAAAAGTGCACTGCGTAAACCTGCCCCAGTGCCCGATGCATAAACGTGCCCTGGTCTACCCTACACATTCAGCTTTATTCACTTGAGTCAAGTATCTTCTGATACACAACAGTTTTTGTTCTGTCTAGTGGAAGAACAAATAAAGTGGATAGTTTACCAACACATGAACATGCAACATATACTTGACTATGAGAAAAAAATGACGTTTCTAGATCCAGAGCACCAACACTCACCTAGTGATTTGGTAATCGTCATCGTGAATTCAACACGACTTGAAAATTGAATTTGTTTCAACTCAAAGGACATACATTTTGGGGTCATGGGAATCCTCAGAATGAGAACTTCCTCATCTTTAAAATTTTCATTGAGTACAATCGTGTGAATCACATTGATTATCACCAAACGCATTCCATTGCATAGTTTCGGTTGGTTTGGGTTTTGAAGCATTGTGAACTCCGAACCTACCTTCAGCTGTAAATTGTGCCGTGATAAGCCATGCACATTTAAAATTCAGACACACATAAGGACTTTAAAATTCAGATGGCTAGTTTGTGACTTCGTCTTTGTTTGCTACACAGTCAATAGATTTGAATCAATGCAGAGCACAAACTATTTGATCCTGATTTACAAAGTTTCAGTCATCCACATCTTCATTAGTAGCCCCCTTCATTAGTGAATTTACAAGAAACCACTGTGTACATTCCCATTCCTAGGCTTGTTTCAATAAATATTTACAATTGAAATATCTTTATAGATATGATGCACTGAATAGTAGAGGCCTTCACGTTGTAGAAATCCATCTTAATGATTTGTAAATGAAAAACTTTGCTTTTTCATTTACAAATCAGCTTTATAGATAGATAGCACACATGTGATGTCATTATTTATCTCTTCTGAATCATTTCATTCACTTTTTCAAATTCCCTCCTTTCATGTGACATGTGGAAAATAAAGGATGGAACTAAATACAATATCTCTAGGGTTCACCATATATTGCTGCCAGTTTACAAATGTATTTTCATCATTGGTAATAAGAAAACGCAAAAAACATACATTTAATTGAGAGTTAAATTGAAACAGGTTGATTGATACATATGCCTGTAAATGCAAACAAAAATTGCAATTAATTTAGTTTTTAATAACATTGCTTTGCCACCGATGGGAGTTGGTCATAAAAACTAACATAACATAAGTAACAATAATTCTTTGCTTTCACATTTTTTGATAGGATTAATTGCATAAGAGGAAATTTATAACATTT
Source organism: Ischnura elegans (assembly GCF_921293095.1). Lineage (NCBI taxonomy): Eukaryota > Metazoa > Arthropoda > Insecta > Odonata > Coenagrionidae > Ischnura > Ischnura elegans. Next base: position 113,625,985 of record NC_060249.1, on the reverse strand, counting down.
TTATTCCGTCATACTTGGCCTCGCTTCATTTCCCTCCCTGGTGATTTATATTCACGAAATTGTAATTCTATTAAGGAGATGAGATAAATTACTTGGTAGGTCGTATACCCACAAAAGCATAAAATATATTGTTTCTTACCGTAGCAAAGTAATAGATTCTGACGAATATGTTAACAAAAAAGAAAATTTACGGCTATAGAAAAATACATCAATGGGACCACAGCTCAACAACCAATCCAATAGATAGAGTGCTGAACTTGATAGCACTCAAGCAAGAATCGTCTGAAAAATTTGCACCACTGGCATTTGATCCAAGACCCAAAGGCTAAGAGGTCAGTGCTCTACCCACAACACCAGCTCAAGCTCCTTTGCGTCTTATTATCATGTAAGTAATCACTCAATCAGTTATTCAACCTGAAGGTTTATTTGAGGGTATACGTGAGGGTAGAGCTCACCCTAGACTCAGCCTCAGGGGTGCTAACGCACGAAAGCATGGAAAAGGGATTTAATTGGGGGGCTGTATCAAGGGTTCACCTGGGACCCTCTAATCAACAGCCAAATGCAAACTTCACCCACTGAGCCACCATGTTCCCATTGTAAGCAGTGAGTACCATAACCTAACTCAAAAACTAGGTTCCTCATCAAGTAGCAGCTCCACTACACATTTTCCATCATATAAAGAACTACATACTGTCATCCTCCGGCTGTACGAGACGGTCCGGAAGGTGCTGCCCCTCGGGGGGACGCCGAGGAACTCGGACGGACGAGCCAGTTGGGATAGTAACGCGCAGCGAGTCGCGCAGAAAGTGTGTGGGTGACGGGAGTGTAGGGAGACGGTGCAGGTTTTGCTAGGGAAGAACCACACGAGTCGCTGTATCTAGCCGACATTAAAGTTCTAGTTGCATCTAAGTGAAAGTGTTTCCGTGTGTGCTTTGAAAATCCATGCTACCTCTCCTAATAACCCCTCGACCTCACAGTTCAGAAGTGGGATTGACCAGCGAGCTGAGGTGGAGTTGTTCGTGCACATCCAGCCATCAATAGATAGAGCATCAAAAACCCCAGTGCGGACTGAGTAAGGTGAGAGAGTGTGGTTCTAGTTGTAGCAATGACCAGTCCGACGAATGCGTCGTGGGACGGCGAGTGTCGCGTAGGTAGCTTCAACGGCGTCCATTCTGCGGAAGGAAGGGACGCGACCGAATTGGCGGGAACATGTCGAGAGCAGGAGGGCGAGGCCGGCGTGGCCAGGGAGCGTAGTGAGATGCACCGAGAGGCTACCGCTAAGTGGGTTCTGCCTGCGTCGACGCATTATGCCGCGAGAGACAAGGCTAAGGAGGATATACAGGCAAGAGGACCCGGTGAGCACCCGCGCGAGGCTACTGTCGCGTGGCCTACGAAGGGCAGAGAACTGTCGTTGGGAAATTGGCGGAATCCTGTCGGAGAGAGTGGCGTCCTTAGAAGCGCAACGGAGAGGGAACAAGCGCTCTTGCAACACGAGAGAGAATTGTTAGAGAGAGAAAGGAAACTTCTAGAACGTGAACGAGAACTTTTAAATGGGCAATCGTTAGTTCTTGAGAAAAGTATGGTGGGTTATCGAGAAATAGAAGAGCAATTATTGCCGGAGTTTGAACCTTCGCTAACCCTGGGGTTCACGGCGGTACAGTGGGTCAGGCGAGTAGAGAGCATTGCATCAGCCTACGGATGGGACGAGTCGATGTTGTTAGCCCAATCCGTTAGTAAGTTACGCGGAGCGGCGAAACTATGGCTGAATAGCGTAGCCGAGGAAGTACACTCTTGGGAGGCGTTCAAAAAAGGACTATTATATTGTTTCCCATCAGTGGAGGACCAAGCCGACGTGCACTTGAGTCTTACAAAGAGAAGAATGCAGCGTGGCGAGACGCATGAGTCATATGTTTACGCGATGAAGACTATCGCTAGGCGTGGTGAAGTAAATGAAGCCTCCCTTATCAAGTACATTCTAAATGGCATGTGGGATAAGGAACTAGTGAAGCTGCTGACTATGTGTGACTTTGAAGATGTAGAAGGACTATTACGCAAGATAAGACGATACGAGAGTGTCACTGATAGGGCCAAATTGGGAGATAGGGCAAACTTTCACAATCGACCTCCTGTGACCATTGACAAGAGGGCTGAAGTCAAGGAAGTGAGGGGCGAAAGGACGCATACCCAGGGTGTTTGTTTCAATTGTGGAAAAGAGGGGCACCTCGCTAGGGAGTGCCGAGTAGCTGCCCGTGAGAGAGTTTGTTACCGGTGCAAGCAGACGGGACATATGCAGAAAGATTGTTTGCAGGCAACCCCGAGAACGACCCAGAATGAGAAAAAGTGGAACGTTAGGAAAATCACACGACCCAATTGCGTCATAAAGGACGAGTACCACAAGTGGATAGAGATAAACGACGACAGGGTGGTTGGCTTCGTTGATTTAGGAAGCGATGTTGTCACCCTGAGAAGAGACGTTGCACAAGAACTAGGAGTCGAATATGAGGCGAGCCAAAAGCGTTTAGTTGGGTTTGGATCAGGGAGTTGTGAAGCTATTGGCACGAAACGAATGATCTTGAAAGTAGACGATGTGAATGTGGAAGTAGAGGTTTTAATTGTCCCAGAAAATTCTCAGGAGGATGCTATCATTGTAGGGCGGAGTGCCTTAGACCAACCAGGAATTCGGGTCGAAAAGGAGTTTGGGAGACTCACCATTTCCAGAGAAAACGCTGACCTTAGTAAAAGAAAGAATTCTCAAGTGCGGAAGGTGGAAGAGGAGTCACGGATCCAGAAAGACGAGATAGACATGAACGAGAACCTGACGACGCAAGACGAAGGGGCACTATGCGACCTCGTAAATAAATTCAGGGGATGTTTTGCTAAAAACTTAAGCGAGTTAGGCAAGGCGAACTTCACCAGCTTCAGCATTGACTTGAATGACGACAAACCCGTGACGTCACGTCCGTATCGTCTGCCTTACGCAAAAAGAGAGAGCATGCAAAAAGCGGTGGAGGAGCTGATGAGGATTGGAATAGTCCAAGCTTCTACATCAGAATATGCTAGCCCGGCTCTGTTGGTGAAAAAGGCAAATGGAGAGGACAGATTATGCATCGACTACAGAGGGCTGAACCAGAAGACCCGGAAGGAGAAGTTTCCCATGCCGGCGATTGATGAGCAGTTGGACAGCCTCGCGGGAAACCGTTATTTTTCCACTTTAGACTTCGCGTCGGGTTACTATCAGATACCAGTGGCGCCTCAGTCAAGGCATCTTACAGCGTTTGTGACGCCGGGAGGGTTGTTCGAGTTCAACAGTATGCCCTTTGGTCTGGTGAACGCACCAGCCGTGTTTAATCGGGCGATGAGACAAGTTATCAGGAACACAAAACCAGGGGATGTGTTGATATATATGGATGATGTTCTGATACCGAGCAGAACCGTGAAGGAAGGACTTGAGAAGCTTGAAAGATTTCTAGAAGCACTCAAAGAGACAGGACTAACATTGAAGTTGGCGAAATGCGAATTCTTCAAGGAGCGCGTAGACTATTTGGGGTTCGAGATAAACGCAGATGGAATAAAACCAGGCGAACGAAAGATTCGAGCCGTGAGAGAGTTCAAGCGACCGGAAAATGTCCACGAAATCAGGCAATTCATTGGATTGGCCGGGTTCTTTAGAAGGTTTGTGCCAAGATTTGTGGCGATTAGCCAACCGTTGACAAAATTGACGAAGAATGGAGTGGAGTTCAAGTGGAATGAGGAACAAGAGGTGGCATTCCAAGAACTCAAGGCAAGACTGGTCGAAAGACCTATGCTGACGCTTTTTGATGTGAGTGCAAAGCATGAGGTTCACACAGACGCCAGCAAACATGGATTAGCAGGCATTCTTATGCAATCGCAAAATGAGGGACCATTGAGACCTGTGGCGTACTACAGCCGACAAACAACGGATGCAGAGAAATCCTATCACAGCTACGAACTCGAAGCCTTAGCGGTAGTAGAGTCAGTTGACAAATTCAGGATGTACTTGCTGGATCGAATGTTCAAGGTAGTAACGGATTGTAATGCATTAAAGACGGCGATGACTAAGAGGGAGCTGTTGCCAAGAATCGCCAGGTGGTGGTTGAGACTACAGGAGTACGACTTCGAAATCGAATACCGACCAGGCAGGAGCATGAGTCACGTAGACGCCCTCAGCAGAAACCCGGTGGGGAAGGCGGTAGAACCTGAGATGGTTGACTCAAAAATATTCACCACCAGAATACAGCAGGAGGATTGGCTGTTGACCATGCAGCTGCAAGATCCGAGTCTCCAGAAAATACATGCGACGTTGAAAAAGCCAGCACAGACAAACGAGGATAAGCAAGTGCACACTGATTATGTAGTAAGAGACCATCGAATATGTCGAAGAGTGGAGGGGGGAAGTCGTTGGGTGGTCCCAAGAGATGCGATTTGGAGAATCATAAAGGGGAGCCATGATGACATGGGACATTACGGAGAAGAAAAGACTCTGGAACACCTGAGAAGATATTTCTGGTTCCCGAGGATGAGACAAAGGATAAAAAGATATATCGCAGCCTGTATCGAATGCGCGTACCGCCCACGGAATGCGTTAAGGAACCGAGTTGTAGTGACATTGCAGGAAGATGAACATGAAGTGAGCAAAGAAGTGATAGAGGAGGTTAGGAAGGAAGCTTTAGGCAGGATGGTAACATGTCAGGAGAGGCAGAAGAAAAGGTTTGACGAAGCTCACAAGGAGCCAAGAAAATACGTGCGGGGAGAGTTAGTATTAGTCGAGCGAGAAGCCCAGGCGACGGGAACGTCTCGAAAGCTAGCACCCAAATTTAAGGGACCATACAGGGTGGAGAAGGTATTCCCCAGGGATAGATATTTGCTGACAGACATCCCAGGAGCAGCCAGAACCCAGAGGAGGTTTCATTCGGTCTTTTGTGCAGATCGAATGAAACCATGGTGCCAACCCCCACAAGACTACGACCCCGATGCTGTAGAAGAAGATGACAACCCACCCCCATGCAGCCTCGGAGACCAGAGAGCCCACGAGCAGATTCAAGAGGACCCCGATGCTGTAGAAGAAGATGACAACCCACCCCCATGCAGCCTCGGAGACCAGGGAGCCCACGAGCAGATTCAAGAGGACCCCGATGCTGTAGAAGAAGATGACAACCCACCCCCATGCAGCCTCGGAGACCAGGGAGCCAACGAGCAGATTCAAGAGGAATCCGATGCTGTAGAAGAAGAGGTCAGCCAACCGCAAGATCGGGCCGAGGACGGCCCTGAAATCAGGAAAGGCCGACTGTCATCCTCCGGCTGTACGAGACGGTCCGGAAGGTGCTGCCCCTCGGGGGGACGCCGAGGAACTCGGACGGACGAGCCAGTTGGGATAGTAACGCGCAGCGAGTCGCGCAGAAAGTGTGTGGGTGACGGGAGTGTAGAGAGACGGTGCAGGTTTTGCTAGGGAAGAACCACACGAGTTGCTGTATCTAGCCGATATTAAAGTTCTAGTTGCATCTAAGTGAAAGTGTTTCCGTGTGTGCTTTGAAAATCCATGCTACCTCTCCTAATAACCCCTCGACCTCACAATACCATATTTATCTGAATATAGTCCCTCCTTTTTTTCCAAAAATGCCTGTCGTTGAATTAAAGGGGGGACTATATTCAAGCATATTTTTTTAATTTATTCCCAAAACTGAGGCCCCAAAATAAGGGGGGGGACTATATTCAGAGGGCGACTATATTCAGAGAAATACGGTACTTTGTATAACCTCCATTTAATGATGCTTAGCACTCTACTACACAAGCAGTTTAGTCATACCTAGATCCAAAAGATTAACAGGCAAATAAAATACTCCACTCACAGTGTAAGCCATATCTGTAGCTGGGACTGAATCAAAAGCTTTCTCCCATGTGTCAGGGGTAAAGCTTGTATTGTATTCAATGGTATAACGGAGGATTGGGGCTCGGTTATCACCCATTGGAGTCCACTCTACTGATGCATCTCGTCTATTGCAAGTCACGGATTTAAGAGAGGGAGGATTTGGTACATCTGCAAAGTTAATAAGCATGTAGTTAATTTCAGAATTCCAGCCAATGAATAACTTTGAAAAGTAAAATTATTCACAACACACATACTCTAAACATCTGATCACCATCTAATTGTTAGGATTCTTATACCTTGAACTATTAGTGTTGCTAGTGCTCTAGCTTCATCCAAATCAGTTTTGGCAACACATGTATAAACACCAGAATCCAATTCTGAGGTTTTGGTGATAGTAAGGGATGAATCAGAAGCACGAACAAATCTTGGTTCTTCTTCAAAGTCCAAAGGTTGCCCATTATTGAGCCATTCTATTGTCAATTTCAAAGATGTGTCAGAAACAGCATTACAGCGGAAAGTGGCTGATGTTCCAGCAGCCACTTCATAGTCTTCTGGCCCCTGAACAATCTGAGTGTGTTCTGAAAAAAAAAAACATTAAATTATTCAAAAATCTATGTAATTGGCAAGAGAAAATACCCAAATTTCCTAAAATATTTTCAGCATATTTTTCCATTCATTAATTTTTTCAAACTTGCTCATTTTTTTAAATTTAGTCAGTTCTTATTGCATTCATGTTTTTCAGTTTATTGATCTGTCACCTTCTTGAGCTATTCACGAGGTAAAATCAACAGCCGTAACTCTTTCGCTGATAAATTGATGACTTCACGAGCTCACACCAAGCGATAACTACTCCTTGGCTTTGTGCATGGACCTCATGTAGTTTGATGTTATTTACACTAGTGAGTGACTCTTACACTCAATGAAAGATTCTTCCTGAGCAATTAAATGAACCAAAACTCAAAACTCATGAAAAGTGGGCGACAACTTTCACATTTCTTACTTCAGCCTTAAGAGATAATGGCTAAATGAGAAAGAATTTTTTTTCATTTTAACATATCTTTCCTTTCCATCTACCATTTTTTTAACAGCTATTTTGGGTCTGATATGAATCTGACCACCTTATTGAAATGTAGTAACTAGAGATGGGTCGAATAGCAGATTTCTCGAATTTGAATATCGAATTCGAATATTAAATCATTGCTCGAATATTCGAATACCTCGAATTTCAAATACTAAATGATGAATGCTGGTATGTTTGACTCGGTTGCCAATGCAGCAGGCAACACAAGATTTTGGGGAGTAATTTTGATTTCCTTTAAATGATTCGAGCAGGAATTTAGCTGATTAATGAATATTTTAATTTTATGGAAACAATTGGGCATATAATTAATTCAACTAACATCGCTTTACCCTCACTCCTGCTGCCAAGTGCTAGCTGACAATCTGAGGCATTTTGTAAAATACAAGCTCTTCTCCACCGGATTTTCTTCAATTATTTTCAGTCCATCTTCGGGAGTTCTCACGAGATAAGAAGATGAATTGGAATTGCTATCAGGGAGAAACCAAATATTCTGAGAAAATATCCCTTTGTCTGGGACTGTAACTATAAAGATTTATAGCACCACTCATAAATTGTAACTTGATATATGTTTTCGGAAAAAAATACCGTATCAAATTCCGAGAAGCTCTGTTGCTCATGTCGAGTTTCGCCAGAATGCGTCTCCGTCGTATTTTGACATTTATTTCTTTGCGTAAAATGCTTAAATAAACTCAGAAATACGTCATGTTTGGTCTTATTCTTTTTGAAATTACGCGCACATTACTAATATTTCAATTCAATAAAGGTGTAACATCAATTGACGAAAGTCATTCTTAGACACCTTTTGTGCTAATAGATGACTCATGCAGCGGTTGACCTCCAAAGAAATGGGGAACTTCGAAGCTGGTAGGAAAAAAAGGTCAGTGGGGGAGAAAAGGGAGGGCCCGAAACACGTTTCTATTGTTCTCGAGTAACTTGGTACTTTTTCGAAGCTAAGGTCTTCGTAATATGATCCCTGCGCGAGCTGTGACCTTTTTTTTATTTCGAAGAAGAGGAAAGCCTCAGAGGGGGGGCTAGTGCTGAATGGAGAGGGATACCGGATCTTGGGAAATGCGCTAATGTAAGTATCCCACGGTACTCACACAGCTGCTGACCTCCAGAAATGGGGAACTTCGAAGCAGGTAGCCAGAAAAAGGTCAGTGGGTGAGAAAAGGGGGGAGGGCGTGAAACAAGTTTTTATTGTTCTCGTAACTCGATATTTTTTTCGAAGCAGGGGTCTTCGTAATGCGATCCCTGCGCGAGCTGGGACCTTTTGTTTGATTTCGGAGAAGAGGAAAGCGTCAGAGTGGGTGAGCCAAGTGCTGAATGGAGGGGGATAGCGGATCGTGGGAAATGCCCTAAGGTTGCTATCCCACGGCACTGAGGTTCTCCTGGTGGGGGGAATCGGGGATTTTCGGATTTTTTCACCCGACCGTTTTTCGGTTCCCCTCATTGAACTCTTTTCACCGCTAAAATCCACGAATTTGATGTAATTCGTCAACTCGCGTAAAACGGCGCTGCGAGCGCTAAATGACTACAGTTCTCTACATTTTTCCGAGTCAACTACCAACGACGTGCGTGCGACAGTGTATGACGCGGAATTCCAAGTATTCGAGGTATTCGAGGCGGTACTTTTCGCATAACTATTCGAAACCTCGAATATCGAATACTTTCTAATATTCGAGGTATTCGAGTATTCGCGGATACTATTCGCACATCTCTAGTAGTAACCCATGCAAGGATAACAAAAAATTCCACATTGTATTAAATTGGAAATAAAAATATTACATATGCAGACATCTGGACCATCAGTAAGAATTAAAAAAATGACGTTCTTTACAACAGATTAACAGTAAAAGAGTACAATTCAAGAAATCACTGTGAAATACTCAAAATGAGGCCTTGTTACTGAAAACATGACGTACATCCCCAAATTTCCATTTTACTCCAATCCTCTAAATTTCTGAAGTCAAAATAAATAGAAAATAAATTTAGAAAATCATATTTCCCAATAGGGTGGTTTCCTATTATTTTTTTATTGCCTAAATCGAAAGATTATTACTCCTGGAGTACGTATTTCGCGCTTTTAGATTTTTTAATGACGATATCTATTTTTCGCGATTAAATGAAAAGTGAAAAATTTCAAGCGCGCAAAAACGCGACGCGTAAGTAGGAAAGTCCGTGCGACGCATTTCTGGTTCCCCCTCTCTCCTTGTGAAGTGACCTTGATCGAGGCTCTGAGCACTGATAGGATGCAGGATGCTAGCGGATATAGCGCGCGAAAACGCGACGGCTAAGTAGGAATGATGGGAAAAGTCTGTGTGACGTATTTCGGGTTCCCGCTGCCACCCTGTGAGGTGACCTTGAGGTGAGGCTTGAGCATATACTGATATAGAGAACTGATATGACGCAGGCTGCTAGCAGATATCAGAGTACCCTGCTAGCAGGTAGCGCTTGGCTTAAACATGGATTATTACTACCTTATCAAACGAAGGAAACTTTCGGACCTTAGACAATTTTAATAGGTGATTATTAAGACATGTTTCCCTGAGCTCTGTGCCTCATGCATGCATTGGTAACCTCAGAAGATGTATAACTCCTATCCTCTCGTGTAGAAACTAGGTCCCTGTGACGTCACGCGGAGTGGAATCGCATGGGCGCCAATCTGGCCTTTTTCAAATGAGGATAAAATTTGACCCTTGCCATTCGTCTAAACCGGTTATTCAAAAACCAAATAATTTATGTATTATGAATACACTAATGGTGGGTAACGAATCGCAATCAATGCCTATCGTTTTCTTTGATGAAGGAAACTACCCTTTTGAAGCTTTTGCTAAGCATGATGATAAACTAGACAAACAGGAACCATGTGCAACAAAAAAAAACCAGGATTTTTTTTAGTCAACGTTTAGTGATCCACTACTGGTCATGTTTTCAAAGGACAGATGATGCTTTATGACACCATTCTCACCAACAAGTGACCAGTATTGGGTCCCAAAATCTTTCACCAATATATCCTAGTTCATCCTGCAGCAAAAATAGGCCAATATTAAAAAAAAGGCCAAATTTTAAAGTTCAAAAATTCTTACAGTAGAACCTCGGTTATATGACCCTCACTTATAAAATGACCTCACACACCGATTTTTTTTTCGTCCTGTGAATAACCTCATATGAACCAATGTATTTCCAACCTCGGTCATGAAACTTTTCACATATACGACAACCTCGGTTACGAATCGTATTTTTCCAGTCCAATGAGATAAAATACCTCACTTATACGACTTGTCAAAGAACTGCTCCACGAGAAGATTGTGGTATTCACGCCGATTTTAGTCACTGGAGCGAAGTAGTAAGTTCTCATTACATAGATATGTGAATAACGAATAATGAGTTTTAATAATGAGCGATGATGTTTATTATACATTAATTTCAACTATAGTAGATGATCATTAATCCGGAATTATTACCTACAGAATATCTATCTCTCGGATATTTTTCTAGCATTTTTCCAAGGTTTTGTTTTCCGTCGCCCCAGCAAAATAACGTCCAAATTAGCCGTTAAAAATCCTCCTGTACCAAAATTTTGGCTTCCAAGGTCATCCAAAAAAGATTATCGTATTTGCAGCATGAACATAAGTCACTTGTGATTCAACACAATGGTAAAAACAGCATGCGTGGTCTCATTCCGTGGGCTAATGCTGCATCTGCGGGACAAATTGAGCCGGGGAAAAATTACTTACACGGCACGCAGATCAAAACTGACTCAACGTATCTCAGTGGGTGTAAATGAAACATAGTTGGACCTTGAATAGCTAGTAGCTTAACTCTGCCTGGTGGCAATTGTTTATTTTTTAACAGAAAAAGAGTTAGTGTGAATACCATCGGAGAATAACTCGCATCGTCAGTCATCACACAATCATTAAAGTCAAATTCAAAATGTGAAAGATAAGGCAGTTCCTTTTGACTCTGAAATGGCTTATATGTAATTATAAAATCGAGTACAAAAAGTGTCCAGTATTGTTATCAGAAATGGAAAGTAGATATTCCGTGAAGACAAATCACACGGCTTGTGAATCGTGAAAGTTCCCAGCATTGAATTTGTGGAAGAATAATGCCGATAGAGAAGAAGTTCTCTAACCACCGGAAAAATCTTAATTGCGGAATATCCCAGGTGCCAGTGGTGTAACTAGGAATTAGCTTTTGGGGGGAGATAGAAGTGCTGGGGATTACTGGAAAATTAAAAAAAAATGACATGCCTGGAAATATATTTAACATCATTTTGGCACTTAAAATTTAACTTTAAGCAGATGCAGCTGCTGTATATCAAAACTAGACAATTTTTTTAAATATTTTTTTTTATTTCTCTGAGGCTTTTGGGGGGATCTATCCCCTCATCCCCCCCATACCTACGCCACTGCTGGGTGCCCTATATTTCGTATTATCTATGATATGGTATTTAGAGGGAGGTAACTGACAGCTGGGGTCCTTTTTGCCTTGAGTTCAGGGAGGGAGGATAGGAAACCTGTGTTGGAATTAGCCAGGTTTTAATGAGAGGCTTAATCAGGGCTAAACGTCCATCTGCAGGATAGTGTATTGCACTGGAAGTTCCCTCCACACTACTCTCAAGCAGGGATACTGCCATCTCTGAAAAGTTTCTGCCACTGCCAGGACTTGAACCCTGACCCTAAGGGTGTGAAGCCTTTCGTATACATTAGTGAAACTTACAAAAGGGAAAAAGTGACAGGTGTGCTCATAAGATTGCCTGGAGTGATATGGTATTCAAAGTCGAATAAAAGTGAAAGTCAAGACAGACAGAAAATCATCTAATGAGAAAAAATTGTACCCAAGTTTTAAAATCTAAGAAGAAAATCATTATGATACAATTTGGGAGAAGATAATAGATCACATTTTGGCTGATAGAGCCATTTCTCCAATAAAATATACATGTAATGATTATTAAAGGTGAGATAAACACCACTATTTGGGGTCCTCATTCATTTGAGACCAATTATTAAATATGCTTAGCAAGGTTTATATAGCTTAATTTCAATTTCTTGAGATCCTCAATGCTAATACAGCATTCTCCTCAAATAAACATCCACATCCATGCAGATATCTTTGACAATTCTATTAGTAAAAGAAAACCAGTTTGTAATTATATATTATGTGCGTGACATTCACTTATATGCATAAAGTTTCAGATACCATGTAAAGCAATAAATACTGTGTTCATAAGAATTTAGAATACACCCTCGCATTAAGATATTAAACCATTCCAGAGGACTGGTCGTAAAGAGAATTCCATTGAATGCTGAATTGGCATTGTTTCTAGATGAGGAATTAGCATCACAGAAGTTCGTTTGTAAAAAAATCATCTCAGGCCAAATGCAAAATCTATCATCAGATGAACCCTTCTACACATAGAGTAGACCTCCAACAGGAGTCAACTGTATAGAAGAATAGAACTAACAATACAATTACAACTGGCAGAAGCCTATTAGCATAAAAAATCAACATTACCAAAATTATACGTAACTAACTACGACCATGTAGCATCATAAATCCTGGAGATGTAGAAAGAAAAACCCATGACACAGTTGCTACTATCCAAGACTTCTGTGGCTTAGTCAACCGTTATTCAAATAGTCACTAGCATTCACCCTATTAATGTTAATAGTCAGGCTTTAAAACTACTGAATACTACTCCTGCCTTTAGGGAAACCCATGACTGTAGGAAGAAGAATGGCCATGCATACTTAATTTGATCAAATCGCAAAATGCTGAGCTAAATATAGTAACTGATTTCTCTAAAGCATAAAATGGCTGAGCTGCAATGTACAATTCTACTGGACATTGAATACAGACAATTAAAACATTCCTAACTACCAATACAGATCCACGAAAAAAAAATGGTTTCATGAAGGACACAGGGCCAGCAATATCCCTCCAATGAAAAATCCAAGAATTTTATTCCTACATGAAGAAGAGGAAAAGATATTTTTCAGAAAATTATTTCAATAAAGGCAGGGTTATGAAGGCTTTCTTTCAAACAGAAATAACTAGGGAAAAATGTGTAGGACCATTTCTGACTGCTGAGCTTCTATGCTTTACAAATTATACAATAGAAGAATACGATGCATTTGGTCATTAAAAATAATAGTTTTCCTGTAAGCTGTAGAATCACTACAAATATCTTAATTATCTACAACTATTAAGAGTACTACATACATGATGCCACTGTGACAGAGTACTGTACATTGCATTTACTTCTCATGCAAAACAGAGTGAGGGGCAAATGATCAACACAGCTTCACAGACTGTTGAAACACTGTTGTCCACCAGCACATTAGGATTTCCATAGAAAAATTAAAGGAATACGAAAATTGCCTAGAACTTTACTTTGACAAAATAGTCGAGTCAAGGTCAATAAATAAGATAGTTCACAACAACACAAATATTTAATTACACTGAGGGAAACATTCAACATCAGAAGGTTGCTCAAAGCAGTGAAAAAAATAAAAATTCCATTCTACGTGCAGAGAATAGGTTCACACATATCAGGTACAGGTAAATCTTCATGATAAACTTACATCATACCTATTATCTCTTGACAAAAAATGATATAAACAATGGAAGATTAAAAATGCCCTTTCACATTCTCCATCACATCAAGACAAACAAAAACATAAACCTGAAAGGATGGTTTACATTATTATGTGCAAAACTCAAGCATTCACAGGTGATCAATAAGCTCACTATGACCACACTGGCTAAGAAAAAGTAAATGAAGCAGACACAGTAGGTTGACATCACCCCAAAAAAAAGAAGTCCCATGCTGTGAGTAGGTTAACATGATCCCACCTGATTTGAACGGGGAGCGAGATTCAGAAGGTGAGGGGGGGGACATGAGGACAGGTGGACGTAAGGAGTGTGGGCAGGGGGGAAGAGGCGAAACTGCTCGTCATCATCACCATCGTCATCGTCAATACATCCTATCCAGTAGCAAGTAGGGCAGATGTGTTGGGACGTAGGCCACTGGCGTATCGGCCACATAACTTCCATTAGACTGGGTGGTGGAGGAAGAAGAGACAGATATCAAGAAATATTACCCTGTTTCCCTCACAAATTAACAGTATTTTATGGCAGAAATCACAATTCGCTCAAAACATCTTCACATGTCCAAAATAATTGACTTAAGGTAGGCAATCCCTCAAAGCACGAAATTCACAGACAACTTTAAATGAGGAAGAAAGAACCAATTGGATAGACTAAGAAGGTAAAAGCATCGCATATTTTACCAGTTCTCAAATAGAAAACCTTGGTTATTAAGATGCAACAAAAATTCCAACCAAACAGCATTCTATCACATTAATAAATCTAAGGCCATTTATGAGAGAGAAAAAAAAAAACAAGGTTAAAAACAACTGCATTTTTTACACTTCCCCGATTACCTTTTCATCAGAGATGATCAGGATTATGAGTGTTTGATTGAATATTAATGACTCAATAGATATACCATTGTAGACCCAATTTAACTGGATATAGGGCAGGAATTTGAATATTTCATTCAATCCTATTGCATCAGAGGTTTCGAGTTTTAGCCCATTCCTGATTTATATTTAATTTGAAGGCGACCATCTTCATGTAATAGTAAAGCTAGAGCATGGAGTGAGACAAGGCAGAAAAAAGATTACGTAGAATTCAGACTAAGTCCAAGGACATTGACACTTTTGGAACAATTGGAACACTTAAATGTTTCTCGAATGACTGTGTGAGGCATGAAATAAAAACTCTCAACACCATAACCCAATACGCAGGATATCCACTTAATAACAATTAAAAAATTTGCTGAGAGTACCAGATTTTCCACGAGAATTTCTTTGTTTTCCACGGTGATAACCAGTCAAAAAACAATGGTATTTTAACTAAATATTGCACATGGGATATAAATTACTGACCAGAGTAAAAGTTGCTGGGTAATTTTAATGCTGTGAGTAACATCTTGAGATGTATGAAACTTAGGGACAAATGACAGCTTACCAATTGGATGAGGTTAAATACATACTTTAAAAAACTTAAGCTCACATCTTCACATGTGAGGAAATAAATCGCAGGTATTATGTATTACAATATCTTCACAAATACATAATAGCAGGTCAGTCACTATTTACTACCTTCTCTAAAGTATGTCTACCTTAAATGTTTTCAACATGAAAGTGAAATGGCCCTTATAGAAACTGCAATGGGTTGGAACTGAACTCTAGTATACAAACAGTTCTGATAACTATTTTCCAAACAATAGTTGTAAGCATGTTTACCAATAAATTAACAGCATCAAGTAATTAACTATACGAACAGAAAATTTTAATAATGGAAAGTTACTGAAAAAGGAGCTTTTAATAAAGAGATTCAGATTTCTGGACGAAGAACAAAAAACTTATACAAATTATTTTATATTATACTTAACTATGGGTACATCACTAGAGTAGCCAGATGCTGCATGCTTCAAAAAAAGACTTTTCCTGAACACTTGCCAAATTCCCTGAGAATTTCCACAAAACCAAAATTCCCAGCCAGCTAAGTGATGGGGTTAAGTTTAGGCCTCCCTGTCTAAAAGACATAAAGTTGAGTTTTGCCTGGGTGAATGTCTCCACCCAGGTCATTTGTGCTAATGATCATTGGTGGTTACAAACCCCCCCATGTGAAGGACCAAAATAGGCTGTTTCTAGTAGTCGGGACATTAACAGAATAAAAATTTCATCGAAACTGATCAAATACTAACACTAACTGAAGAGATGGGATATAATTGCAGGATGGCATACAAAATAAATTTAGGCTATAACATGGCTCAGTAATTGCAGGCTAAGGCTTTTCCTTGTCAATGGAACGACTTTAGCCTTCACATAGAGGAATTAAGATGCCTAACAAGTTACACACCACTTCGGTCATGGTGTCAAAAAAAATGAATCATTAATTTCACAACTCTCATAGTCAGCCACCACCGCAATGCTGATGTGGGCTATACTCTATGACTTTGGTAATAACAGCCATGTAACAACTCCTCTTGAGTCAAATAAATACAGGCAGTCCTCAACTTATGTACAATCCACACTTTTGTATGTTCCAAATTGACATCTTTCACTTGATTTTTGTATGCTAAATTCGGACTTGCAAACATTTGTCTGTAAATAATTTTTTGAAATTCCTGCGATGTTTGCCGAGCATCCCAAAATTTAACAGTTTCATAAGGCAGTATATACAATCAAGGGCATTGCTGACTTCAATCAAGGTCATTTTTTTTAGAGAAAAACAGCCTGCTATAGGCTCCTTTATCTTGAGAAGAAGAAAGCTGTAGTTCACCCTTCATAGGAGAAATTTTTCAAAAAAGATGACTAGACAAAATCAAACACCTTTCCATAAATTTAATAAATAAAAGTGCTTCTTTCTAATTGTGTTTTTCCATTTAAGTGCTGTTTAATTCATATACGACATTAACACCTTCAGCAACGATAAAGCACGGAATATCATCCTAATTCCGTATTACTTTTGTCTTTTTTGAATTACATGTGAAAGATACGTGATCATGAGATACAGTGTGACGAAATGTCACCCAACGAAGAATTTTGATTTAAAAAATCTATAGGTATCAAGAGTGAGGGTTCAACAATTGAATTTTGTTATGCTTCTTGATATGCCTTTCTATTTATAGTGGATACTACACATGGAATGTAAACTTAAAAACTGAGAGAAAGTTTCACTCAGTACCCAACAAAATTCTTGTTTTATTTTTTTAACCCCTAATTAGCATGGAACTCAACGGTTTGACTTTTGTACATGTTTTCAGGAATGCATTATGAGCGAAAGTCGGGGACTGCCTGTTGAAAAATGACATAGAGCAGGAAAAACCCACGGAACAAAGGGATACAATATGCTTATGTATTGCTTTCACATGGAATTCTGTCCTTTACATTCTTGTGTGTGATCCTTTCCATTAATAGGCAAATCTTTCAGATTAACACTTGCAAAATATAAAGATGCAAAAAATTAAGAAAAGTTGTTATGTAATATGCAGATATTAAAAACCATATGCATATTTGCATAAATTATGCAAAAAATTGATCATGTATGATTTAACTTACACAAAGCTTCTTTTAAAAACACAGGTGGCTTAAAAAAACATAAGTGGGCCATACAGAGAGCCGTATCATAACCCAAATTACCTTAATGCTTATGATGGGAAGTTTTTAAGTAATCTGTCAACCCATTTACATTGCATTTGAAAAATGTTTTAAGGCATGAATCAGGATAGAATTCTTTCAACTGGATGCAGAACCTAGCAGTAGCTACTATCCCTGGTGAAAATGAACTGTTCCCTTAACTGTTCGTAAGCTGTGCACGTACTGTGCAAACGGTTCACAAATTTTCTGGGCCGTTCATGAAGTGTTTGGGAATTGTTCGCACGCTCTAACCTGGTACCCACGAACGGCCCATGAACGGAAAGCCTTGTGCACGGCTCCTGCACAGTTGGACATGAACGCTTCCTGAACGCTTCATGAACACATATTTTAGTTCTGCACATCTCCTCCACAATTACTAAATGAAATAATTTATCCATGATTCACTATTTTACATAATTGATCATAAGGAAAACAACCATCATTGTGTTCATAATTTTCTATGCAAAATTAGGATCAGATATTGACTTAGAACTTGAAAAATTTCCTGGGCCGTTCATGAGGTGTTTGGGAATTGTTCGCATGCTCTAACCTGGTACCCACGAACGGCCCATGAATGGAACGCCTTGTGCACGGCTCCTGCACAGTTGGACCTGAACGCTTCCTTATTTTAGTTCTGCACATCTCCTCCACAGTTACTAAATGAAATAATTTAGCCATGATTCACTATTTTACATAATTGATGATCATTAACATATCACCACGAATTAAGGAAAACGACCATCATTGTGTTCATAATTTTCTAAGCAAAATTAGGATCAGATATTGACTTAGAACTTGACAAATTTCCTAGGCCGTTTATGAAGTGTTTGGAAGTTCACACACTCTAACCTGGTACCCACAAACGGCCCATGAATGGAACGTCTTGTGCACGGCTTCAGCACAGTTGGCCAAGAACGCTTCCTGAACAGATTATTAAATTCAATAGCCCAACCCATTTCTTCCACAGTTACTAAATGTAACATTTAATTAATGCTATATTCATGATTCACTACTTTCCATAAATGATAAGCATGAATTAAAAGAAACATGAATGAGTGCATTATAAGGGAAGACATTTAAAATTAGGGCTAATATGTTCAAAAATTCAAAAGGGCTTTAACTGTGAGTGAATGTTTATGCTGAGTTATTGGTGAAATACGCAAAAATTGCCAAATTGGTATAATGAGGGTAATATATATTTACATTGACAGTTTTAATAAAAGTGTAAATATATAAGTACAAATGTTTTGAGGTTGCTATGCATTTACAACAATAATGTGAGCAAAGTAAATAAAGTGGTGAATGTGTGACTTTCAAATACAATCCTGAGCTTGAACAATAACTGAAAGTACTGCAAATAACCCCAGAAGCTTGAAAATCTTAATTCCCAAAGACTTGAGAGCTCTTCCTGAACAGTTTAGTTTCATTGGTATGCAACACTTCAGTTCAGCCTAGCTAAAGTTTGTAAACATATCTACCACAGCTTCCTGATCAAGCTCTGGTATTATTAAATGAATTTCTTTTTCTTGACCTCAATTATTTAATGATGATTAATGTCTTGGTGTATAGGTCTGAGAATGATGTACAATTGTTATGAATGATAAAGGTTGCATACCTGGTGAAAATAAATTGTTCAAGAACCATTCCAAAAGTGTGACACAAAATGTTCAGAAACTGTAGCAGAAGTGTTCATGAACTGTTGGGGAACTGTTCTTGGAGTGAATTTTGGCATTGCAAACTGTTCAAATAAGCTATTCATGGGGTATTTTCCTGCTGTTCATGAGGTGTTTTCAGATGTTCATGACGCATTCTTTTAACTTTACAGGAAGTATTTACAATTATACCAATGATGATTAATGTCTTGGATTGTAGGTCACAAAAAATACAGAAAGAATTCAATTGTACACAAATGTAAAAGAAGAGACAAGAATTTTGGCATATTATGTATGTAAAATTGAATTCTATTTACATATATTCTTTTATTGTAACAAAACATTGTAATAACCTTTCATTCCTTTATGCATAGGCTGATTTACGGGGGAGGGGCACATGCCCCCCCCCCCCCCCCCCAGACGCTTGAAAAATAGACAAGATTTTTAGTATTATTTTTGTTTAATTGGGAGTCTCAATCATTTCCGTAATTTTATATTAATAAGTATCTTGTTAAGATAAAGAAAATATATTGTACAGTAATTTTTCTATGCATATTGTTACCCTTTAAATCTCAAATATGAGAAGACTGTTTGCCTGTCACACCCAATTGCCCCTCTCCGAATAATATCCTGGATCGACCTTGCCTTTTGCATATTATTCTCACAATTGTTATTTACACAATTATTATTGTCAGACCTACACTTCGAGATGTTAATCATCATTGGTATTATGGTAAACGCTTCCTGTACAGTTAAAAGAATGCTTCACGAACATCTGAAAACACCTCATGAACAACTGGGAAACGCCTGCTGAACAGCTTATTGGAATGGTTCGTCACGGTTCAATTGGGCCAAAATACAGTCCGTGAACGGTTCAATAATAGTACATGAACACTTAGGGAACACGTTCTCAACACTTTGTGCAACGCTTCCTGCACGGTTACAGAACACTCCATGAACAGCTGAACACCTCATGAACAGCTGGGAAACGCCGGCTGAACAGCTTATTGGAACGGTTCGTCACGGTTCAATGGGCCAAAATACAGTCCGTGAACGGTTCCCGAACAGTTCATGAACACTTAGTGAACAGGTTCCGAACACTTCGTTTAATGCTTCTTGAACGGTTCGTGAACAGTTCATTTTCACCAGGGATAGTCTTTCATGCAATGGATATATAAATCATTCAAGTAATGGTAAACATTTCATACCATATCATAAAACCTTTAGCCTATACTATATATTTACTTGAATTTTATATATGTACTTGAATTACTCTATACAACTTTTAGCCAAAAATATTGATTTTGGCTATTGATACAGATCAATAAATTAAAAGTTACCGGCCTTCCAAGAGAATTGGTACTCATAGATGATTCAGATAAAACAAGTATCACCATGAAAAAATACACATGGAAATTGCCTTGTAGTGTGTTTTTAGCAGGAGGAAATGTATTTCTAAATAAATATTGAATTGAAATTTTAGCCAATTGCACAGCACTTGAATGACAATACATATATCATACCAAAATTTCTTTACTTAAGCATTCTAATCACAAAACTGCATTTTTGGGATGAAAGCTAAATAACATAACAGAACTTATAGTACTACGCTAACATCCATTTACAGCAGTAACCAGTAAAGTTGAGATAATTTACTCATGAATATACGTGCAAAATAAGCCAAAAAATTCATCGACTTCCATTATTTAAGACCAAAAAATTCCATATCTGCTATTACCAAGTTTTCTGAAATTAATCACCAAAGCGAGACCTATTCTCATTAAAAATGCAACCTTCATGAACACAGCATTATGGCTATGGTTGCACTTAATTGATAATTGTACTGCTGTTTAATGGCTATGGTTCCACTTAATTGATAATTGTACTGCTGTTTAAGTCAACCTAACCTAAGAGAGTCAACCTAAGTCAAGAGAAACTAGCAACTTCTCTTGGATATCAAGCGAGCTGTAGAATGAGAACACACTCCCAGGGCACGAGAGTTTCTTTTCATTCAATAAATCACCGATATTTCCCAGGAAAATATGACTTCCAAATTATCTTAACTTGAGAGGTTATTCATCATGCTAATACTTGTGAAAATGATCTAACGATTTAAAAAAAAACTAGGCGCAGACAGTTAAAAGGTTATTGTAAGTGATAAAAGCATTATTACATTATTAACACCTCTGTTTACATTTTATCACTCACAATCCACAGAGTGTTTTACTATTCTGCAAAAGTTGATTCTAAGGAAAAAAATTTTCAGGAAGTGGAGACATTACAGCATCAATAATGCATTACTTCTAAGCAATTTTCATTATCCATGACAACGCTGTTACTCGCTCTTATGCTGTAGGACTCTTATGCTGTTTAATTCAATTGCACATTTTCATACTAAAAACAATGTTACGGGGACTTGTTGACTTTAAATTTCAGCAGAAATGTGATTACGTGCTTGCCTCACCGCACCCGGGGCACAGGCAAACTACAAGTCTGCCAAAAGATCTTGCCTACAGTACATTTTTTTTTAAACATCCGATGAAAACAAATTTTAATCAAAGTATTTCCCAAAAGTGTTCCTTAATTTCGCTTTAAGGCACAATAATAATACATGCTCCCTATATTTTCACTATAACTAAGCCTGCTTTAGCAAATGTGGGTATTCATGAGAGTGAGGAAATGCCTTACAAATGACAATTCCTTCTGCTCTGGTCTTAAAAAATATGTTTTATAAGTCAGAATTTAACACCAGGTTCAGAAAAAAATTAGGGGAGTTTCAGGCATCATACAGAAACTTTCAGTAAAGATGAAATGGCTTACAGGTGCCCTAGGAAACAGAAATTAACTAATAAAGAATTCCTTACGGCAGAAACTGCTGTAATTCTGATTATTTTGAAAAATATGATAGCAATCACCTTAGCAACTGATATTATTGATATCAGACCTCATAAATCCATTTTAATTAGTTCTTGAAAAAAGTATATACAGTAAAACTTTGATTTTACGCAGTTGGAGGGACCGAAATATGGGCACTGTGTAAAATCAAAGTGTGTAAAATCAAGAGTTGGTATTGAGGAGGAGTATAGTTTTCAGGATAACACTAGCTCATTATTGCTCGGAAAATGAAGCCTAATAATTTTATTTACTCAAAAGCAACACCACAGATGACGTGTTACCTTAAGAGAAACAACGTTGCATTCCTGAACAGTGTTTCCCATGGTTGAACAAAATGGTTGAAATGCCAGCCTTTCTGGCACTAAGATTACTTCTGTTACCCAGGAAAAATTTCGGAATGGTGATACTAAATGGTCGCAGATAAGCTAATTTTCGAAAATATTCTCATTAAAAGCAGTTTTCAGGATATCCGTTTAACCACCAGCAGACAAACAAAGATTGGAGATTGAAGAAATGAGATACCTGAGGATAGTCATCCAAATTAACCCCATTAACAGGGAGCAAAATTTTGCTAATACATCACAAAGGCTTTACATCCTGTGGGCCTGGGTTCAAGTCCTGGCAGTAGCAGAGACTTATCAGAGATGGCCCTATCCCTACTTGAGTCTAATGTGGAGGGCCCTTCCAGTGCACCACTCTGTCCATCAGATGGGAAGTTAAGTCCTGGTCCCTTTTGAGCTTATCATTACAACCTAGCTAATGCCAACATGGGGTTCCTATCCCCCCAGCCCTTACTTCATGGCGCTAATGACCCCAGCTGTCGGTTACCTCCTTCCAAATAGCATACCATAGATAATACGGAGCACACAGGACCCGCGATATTCGGAAATTCAGATTTTTCCGGTGTTTAGCTCACTTTTTACAAGTGAGCTATTTAAATAATCGCGCAACTACCGTCATGCCGCCAGTGATGAGTAAAAAAATGATTAATAGTCCGGAACAATTTTCCCACTTTTTAATTTTTACGCAATAAAAAAGCATTTTCCCATGAAATTTTGGCTTTAGTAGATTGAATCTACCGGGTATAGCTTCTCTGTCGGCATTCTTCCGCGAATTCAGCGCCAGGACCTTCGACTCACAAGCCGTGTGACTCAGCTTCACGTAATATTTTGCTTCCCCATATCTGATAACAACACCGGACACTTTTTGTATTTCGATTTAATGGTACTAAGCCATTCCTGAGTTTAAAGGGACTGCCTTATCTCTGACGTCTTGAATTTGACTTCAATGATTACATGACGATTGACGACGCGAGTTATTCTCCGAGTGCATTAACTTCCGTTCCGTTAAAACGCTTGCCACCTAGCGGAGTTAAGCTAATAGCTAATCAAGCTCCAACCATGTTTAACTTAAACCGTCTGACAATGAGATACAATTTGAGTCGGTTCTGATAAGCGCGCAGCGCAAGCAATTTTCTCTCGCCTCCATTTGTCCCGCAGATGTGGGGTTATAGCCTGGGAATGAGACAACGCATGCTGCTTTTACCATCGTGTTGAATCACCATCGACTTACGTCCATACTAGAAGTACGACTATCTTTTTCGGATCACCTTGGAAGCCAAAATTTTGGCACGGGAGTATTTTTAACGACTCATTTCGCCGTTATATTTCGCTGGGGCGACGTAAAACATAGCGTTGGCAAAATTCTAGTAAGCCTTGCGTTGGGGATAGATATTCCGTAGCTCATAATTCTGGATATAAACAGCGTCGATCAATAAGTCGAATAATAAACGAAAGGTGATAATGTTAATATCTCCAGCGATCATGTCTTAATCAAAAGTAGTTACGCATACACGGCGATTGCCGTGTGTTTTAGGTTTCGATATCCTTCTACGGCGAATTTGAACTAAGAGCGACATTCGCGTTCGTAATGGAGCCTGAAATATTACTGAGAGGGCTCACGGGGAAGCAATAATTAGATTCGCGATGTATTTAGTTTCACGCTCAACAGCGCGATGTCATTTCAACCGTTCCTGTATTCATTTTTGCAACTCATTGAGACGAAATAATAACCTAACTGCATATTGCTCTAGTCGGATTTTCAAAACAAGCCGAAAGACATCTGCGTAAAATCAAGATTAGCGACCTCTTAGGGGCTGGGGTTATGCTGCGCAAAATCGAAAAACTGCGTAAAATCAAGAAAAGATGTAAAATCGAAGTTTCACCATTGCAATTCCCTATGCTTTCCGGCCGGACTTGAGTGCCGCTGCGTAAAAACGAGACTTGATGTAAAATCGAAGTGCGTAAAATCGAAGTTTTACTGTACTCTAAATCAATGGCGCTCCTTCAGTGTCACAGAAAATAATATGCACAATACCCATGATATTCGATAGTGCACGTTATTATACGAAATAAAATAAGCAGATAATATATTGAAACCCAGAGAGACTTTTACGCAGAGAAAAAAGGCAACATAAGTAATATGTACTCAAATCAAGCTTCTCAGTAGTTGATTCATTACAATCTGAATTAACACTTTTGTTGTTTTCAACTTATATTCTTGAGCTTCATGGGATTAAGAACATACGCATTAATGACATCAAGATACTTCTAATATGCATTTAGAGAAATAGGCAAGCGATGACACAACTTACATCATATGCAGCAAAAGGATTACCATAAACTCTTGATTTTACGAAACAGGATAATATCAACTTTCGATAATATGAATCAAAACAGTCAGTCATGACAAAAAGCCTTTGCTAAATACACAGCACACTTGAATATCTGAATTTTTGATTTTTTTAAATTAAGACCCTCAACCTTGGCCCCACGAAGAAGTAATATCCATTTTTATGCACAAGGGCCAAACATTCAACCGCAAAACCATTAATAATGACATATTCACAATGGCTGTTTGTTTAGCATGTTTCTCAACCATATCATAATATCCAATAATGTTTAAAATGATTCCATAGAGAAAAATTCAAGTAGAAAAATCCAAGTAAACATTTAGTAAGCATAATGATTCTTGAAATTATGTGATTTGATACTACAAAGTGCAGATTTTCAGTTCTTATAACTTCGTAGTATCAAGAGTTTACTGTAAATACATGGTAAATCAAAAATGGGCATTAAAAAAAATCATTAAAATACACCTACTCTAAGCTACTGTCAAATAAAAAACCACTTCATTCAATAAAAACAATAACCCTATTGGAAAAAATCAGCCGATTCCATTGAAAATTCCAATTGAAATCAATTGAAAATGCCAATTTTCAATGGAATTTCCTTGTTTTCAATGGAATATCCAAAAATTCAATCGGATTTTCAAATTTACAACTGAAAATACGAATATTCCATTGAATATTAGGAAATTCAATGGAATTCGAAGAAAAGATACAATTGAATTGTCAAGTATTCCATTGGATTCTCAAATTTTCAATGGAATTCCCAAATATCCTATTGAAATCTCAAATACTCCATTGAAATCTCAAATACTCAATTGAAATCAAAAATACCGTTATTCATATGTTTACGTGCACATGGTTGTTGTCAGTTGTGGTTAATTTTTTGCTTGTGGAGAAAAGACTATTCAGTATCGTTGTTATTTAACCTGTGCTTGATCCCCACAGCGTTGTTTTAGGTCATTCGTGTGTTTCTTCCGTGATATAGTGGAAGTCTTGATGTGATTGTTGTGCTGTAGTGTGTTCATTTAGTAATATATCGTTTGCCTTCAGTTTTTTGACTGGTAATACTAACGTTTGTGTTTAAAATGTAAGCATATTTATATAACTTAATTATGCGTACGTGCGTTACGTCGCCGACAAACAACTACTAGCATTGTCGGAAAGTGTGTATCACGCAGGTTTGTTTGTGTGAAGTGAAATTCCCGTGTTCTTGTATAAACATGAGTGACATGTTTCTGTTGTGAAAAACAAGTTATGTTGGCTTCATGTCAAACCAGAAGTATATTTATCAGTATTTTAAAGAAGGCTTTCTTAGATAAAGACGTGTAGGATATTTGTTGGTGAAGTTGTTATCGCTAATCGCGGAAAAACGTCTTCTTTTCGACAACTATTCAACGTTGTTTGAACTGGTAAAGGATGTGGCTCTCATGGTATAGTTGTTGTTCTAATAATCATGGCAAAACTATACAGATTTTCGATAACTATTCATGATTGTGAGAAGTGATGTAAGATGTGGAAAAGCCCAATTAAAGTTTTCATGACACTGCTTCTAAAAATATTTCAACTTTAATTTTTGTTCACATGTTTTATTTATTCAGAATTCGGGATTCGTGAAATTTAGATGTTAAGTATATTCTACCTAATAATAAGTTTACCATATTGGATGTATTAATGTATTTGTAATTTTTTCAATTGAACTGTTCCATTGAAAAGTGACAAATTTCAATGGAATTTTTTTTCAATTGTAAAAATTTTCATTTGAACGGTTCCATTGAAAATTTTTCAATTGAACTGTCCCATTGAAATTTGTCACTTTTCAATGGAACATTTCAATTGAATTTTTTCCCATTGAATTTTTCCAATAGGGAAAAGAAAATGTTTTCTCTGATTTGCGATCAGAAAATTCTTGTTTTAAACATAAATTCACAGAAATTAACTCATGGCTCATCTTCAGATATCCATCGCTAGTTGATATCTGATAATGTCCTCATTCAAACAAAAAAACCATACCTACACTTCTTAATGATCAAACTTAAGGATTGTAAGACGAACTTTCCAGTAGTATGAGGAAAAGGAAAAGAACTAAATAAATTAGGCCATCTTAAACACTACACAAAAGTGAAGCTACTTCAGCTTATTAGGCTTACTGAAGTAACATAATAGGTTTAAAAAAAATTCTGTTCCATTAGAACATGCCCCAGATATTTTAATGCTACCATTCTAGCATGTTCCCATCTATTCTCCATCTGATTCCTGAAAATTTGTAATCATTTGACAGAGGTAGCCTAAGATTTGAACATATTCACCCACTTACTCTGAGGGAAAGCAAAAAAGAATTACTAAGACCCAATCATTACTGCAAACAAATATCAAAAATAAAATTTTAAGCCATTTCAAACTACAATTACTGATGGGAGTCTAATGATGAAGCAGTGGCTTATATGAATACATATGATGATAAATTACGGCATGAACGCACCATTGACAACAAAATTCTAAATACAGGCGGTCCCCGACTTTCGTACACAATGCGTTCCCGAAAACTTGTACGAAAGTCGAATGTACGAAAGTCGAACCATTGACTTCCATACTAATTAGGGGTTACGTTCCAAAAGAGCGGAATATACGTACTAAAACTTTTTTTTTCACGGAATTCATTTCAATTGACTTAATTTTAATAATATGTTAATAAAACTCCTCAAATCATCTAATTTCTTTCGAAAATAGGCAGAAAGCGCAAATAAAAGTTTAAAAAACAAGAACTCCGTTGGCTATCGAGTGAAACTTCCTCTTGGCGTCTAAGTTGACATTCCACTTATTACGTCCACTATAAATAAAAGGACATATCAAGAAGCATAACAAAATGTATTTGTTGAACCCGCACTCTGGATACCTTTTAATTTTTACACCAAAATTCGATATTTGGCAGGTGACATTCGTGATCGCGTATATTCCGCATGTTATTCAAAAAAGACAAAAGACAAACGGAATTCGGGTGATATTTCGTGCAATATCGTTGCTGAAGGTTTACATGAATTAAACAGCACTCAAACGAAAAAACACAATTAGAAAGGTCTTACTAGTTTTATTGAAAGCTATTTGATGATGTCTAGTCAACTTCTTTTGAAAAATATCTTCAATGAAGGCTTTCTTCTTCTCTTGATAAAGGAACCTATAGCAGGCAGTCTCTCTCCCAAATAAATCACCTAGATTAGAGTCAATTACCAACAATTCCCTTCATTATATACGTTCGTATATACTGCCGATACTGACATTTGAAACAATTGAATGTTGGGATGCGCAATAAACATCGCGGGAATTTTAAAAAAATTACAGACCAACGTCCGAAAGTCCGAATTTAGCGTACGAAAGTCGAGTAAAAGGTGTCAATTTTGAATGTACGAAAGTGCGAATTGTACGAAAGTTGAGTGTACGAAAGTCGAGGACCGCCTGTACCATCAGTTTCATGAAGAAACATCAATGACCAATACTAACTTTGACATTCCTAAAGAAACATTTAACACCAGAAAATGAGCAGTACCAAAATATGGGACTGTAAGGATATTCATCAGGGCAAATCTTACTCTAAGACTAGCGCATAAATAAGAAAAATTCTATCACATCTCCCTAATTACACCCGGGATCTCAAAAGAATCAACAATTTACACATCCATCCATAACAAATCCCCTTGTGCAACATTAACCCACAAAAAATAAAGGATGAGAGGAATATGCAGACGCATTTCACCAACAAGATATCTCAGGCCAGAAAATCACATATGCTCCCATGTATTTCACCTTAAGTACTTAGATATCAAACACGTACTGAATTTACTCATTTTTATGTTAGGTAGTCTTGATTACAGCCAACTATAAAAGTCTGCGGTGGTAGTAATAGGTCAACAAGCAACATTTCAATAACTTTGAGATCCCTAGCTTTGAAACCAACCATATAGGTGCATACAAGGTTAAGACTCAACAGACAAAGATGCTCATCCAGAGTATTTTGGCAATGGCACAAAATGGAGTGGGCCAATTCTCTCCCCACATACCTATGCTGTATGTCTCCACTTCTTCTACCTCACTCTCTGAAGAGTAATCCCCGTCCACAGCCACCACTAAAAACTCATACACTTCTCCCGGTCTCAGTCCACGCACTATGATGTAATCCTCTGCCATCTCATTATTGGTCTTTTCGAAATTAGCTTCGCCCTTCATTCTTAGAAAAGAAAAAAAAATACAGTTAATTTCATCCTCTAGAAGGATGAATCCACATCGTAAAACAAATAGTATTTTGAGCATTTTATATTACTTGAGATTAAAGCATAAAATCTTTCCTGGAAATTGATAATTCCCACGATCAAGCAATGAATTATAGATGAATGAAATTGACAGGAATTTGAACATCTATTTTAGAACATATTACAATCAAATAGATTTGTGACCCATTAGTCCCACAAGAATCACAATGATTGACATTAACAGATCCAAATTACCTGTATCTAACATAGAAATGAGATCCTGGTTTCCCCTCAATGTTGGGAAGCCATACAACTTTGATGGCGGCCAGTCCATTATCTGATGGAAGTCTGTGCCACTTGAATTTAGGAGGGTCAGGCTTGGATGCAACAGAGCCCCTCATCTCAATGAAGTACCTGGAATATGCATTTTTTTAAATAATCAAATTGCATTCGAGAGAGTACATGAAAAATACGCATTGAGAATCATTTATAAATAAAAGAGCTTTGTCAATAATCACACTTTGAATTACCAAATTTATCTCAAAGATACACACTAGGGAAAAGGTTATTACACACTGCTGAACTCTAACCCTTAGTGTTTCTTAAATTTTATAAAGTGAAATGTCTCTATTTGCCATTTAAATCAATGATAGAGTACAATGAACATGTGTTGTAGATAATTTCACTGACAGAAATTAATCATTCTCCATTAATGACAAATGCCATTAGACTGATATTTTATATTATCAATAAAACCTTGCTCATAATAAATTAAACAAATTCATAATAAATTAAACAAATTCAAAAATTAAAACACACAAAACAGAATTTATACTGAGCAAATTATTAGACAATAATTTTCATTCCATGAAAGTCAGATGCTTACTAAGTCTTGCCATTACAACAACAGATGGCTCTTGTTGTAAGTTAAAGCTTGTCAAAAAGGCTACATAATAAACACCTGGATTAGCCATGAAAATTCCATCTTAGAACATACATACATATTTTAATGCATTATGCTCTGCAACTGAATAAATTATTTCACATAATTATTTTAAATGACATGGAATTATTTCTAAAGACCATTATTTACTTGCTCAGAATAAAAGGATTTCAAAGAAACATGTCATCTTGTTCACTTTTATTTATATGTTTCTTTTGTCTCTCCTTTCAAAGGGAAATTATAAATAGATCTAGAAATTAAGCAACGAGATTGTCAAAATTTTCACCAAAATTCCAGGATTATCAACACTTACTCTTTTCCTTCCCCAGCTCTGGTGGTCGCCCTGATGTGAATCCCGTACTTAGCTCCGGTTTCTAAACCAGCCAACTTAGCCCTCGTCTGCTTTGGATCGCTGATGTGTGGCTTCCTCTCCATCAGTGGTCCTACTTTGGTGCCTTTCACCACTTGATAGTAAATACGGTAACCAGTCAAATGACCGTTGGGCTGCTCAGGACGCTTCCAAACAAGGTAAAGGGCAGAGGAGCCCATGTGAAAAGCCTCAAATGACTGAACTGTCCCAGGAACTATGGAAAGAGAGATTCACATTTTATGCAATACAGAAATAAATTTTCATCTAACAATTTCTTGGACCAATATTTGATTCATACAACCTGTAGGCTATGCATAATGACCATCAACTTCAAAAAATAGTTGATAACCTGAAATGTTCCTTTCTAATAAATACATTTTTAATATGATTGAGGCAATCGTGTAAAGCTTAATTTACTTGGCAGGTATCATCTAATTCAGGGTTCCCACTCTACCTGAACAATGAAATTCACGGCTTTTTCCAGGTTTTCACGGTTATTTTTCACGTTTTCACGGTTTTTTTAAGGTTTTCACGGTCTCAATTTTGCTGAATTCACGGTCCGTTAATAAGCCAACAATAAGAAAATCACTGGCCGTATATCAACAGAAAATTAACGTACGCGAAAAACGCCGTGAATGTTAACGCCGCAATGAAAAGTGATATCTGTTATGACGTGATCTATCGTTTGCAAAATTCAGGGCCGACTAAAGGACCAGCCCAACCGCGCTCTTGCCCGGACGCCGAATACCCTTCGGACCTTCTTCCGTCCGGACACTCGAGGTACTTTTTTAATTCCTCGCTGAGAGATTGTTTTTTGCGCACGTTGTTATTACTGCACAGTAACCGAATTTCCCCCTCCCCAATATTTCTTATTTAACGGAAAATATTTTATTTAAATTGTTTATAGAATATAATAAATTGATTCTTTCTTATTCAGCGGAAAATATTTTATGAAAATTGTTAATAGAACATAATAAATCGAAAAACAATTTCATACACCGTATTAGCACGAATCTAAGACGAACACGATTCTAAGACTACCCTCCTTTTTTGGAACTCCACTAGGGGACAATTTTTCTTTATTAATAACGATACGATTATAAAATGAATGCGGAAAAACGATCAATGCTTTTTTTTGCTAGATTGCCTATGTCCCAGGAAACGCAGGATTTTGGCGAGTAATTAAGAAATTCATTAAAGGTTTCAAAACAATATTTTAGATAATAACAGGAATAGTAGTACTTTATCAAGACACATACGTCATATTGTTGATTCGACCCATATCTCTTTCAAAATTCTGAATGTTTGCTCTCCACTCGGTATTTACACTGCTATTATGGATTTCAGTCAGATGTAAAAATTCTTATCCATCAAACACCATTTCCAGTACACGTATTCACGAGAGCAATGTGCATGTTGTGCCTAAAACAACCGCATTCGCCGGTGCAGTGACTGGTTGTGAGATGGATCACGAAGGCCAAAAATAGTCAATTACTTGAATTGTTCCTGTCTAATGAATATATTTTTAATACAATTGAGGTAGTGTGTAAAGCGTGAACAATGTTGCGTTAATCGTCAGCGGCACGCCCACCTGGATCTTCGCCTTCATATCTCTACTTGTTTTCTCCAGGTAGCTCACTCTACCCCCACCCCTACCGTCATGTGCTAGCGGACAACCCAAGGCGCTCTGCAATATTCACGCGCATCTAGCCCGGATTCTTTTCTTCATGTTCAATTATTTTCTGTCCATCTCTTAAAGTTCTCAATAGTTTCTTCGGAGGGGCCATGGTCGGAAGACGACTAAAATTAAACTAGTGAAAATGACTCTATTAAACTCACATGGAAAACACTCGGTGGTTCGAAGTCCAGCCACCCCGGAAAGTAGGGAACCACTCGTACGAGGTGAAGTTCGGAACTGATGCTATCGCGTACGGGGGTACGCAGAGCACACTGCAGAGGGCGAAGCGTGACCATAGGACTGCGCCATGAAATTTTTTACCCTAAAGATGCCCATTCTTTTCTAATTAGCGTAGCGCCAGATGATCAGATGAATTCGGATTGTTAGTAGGGAGAAACAAAAATCCTGAGAAGATATCCCTTCGTCAGTAACTCTGACAAGTGAGACTACTAGTAGTAGTATAGCTCGTAAATTGATAACTGATAACAACCTGGTATCATGTTTTCGGAACAAAATGCCGAATTAACTGCCGTAAGCTCAGCTACGAGGATATCGCGTTTCGCCAAAAATCACCATCGTATTTTTCCATCTATTTCCTTGCTTAAAATACGTCATGTGTGGTCTCGTTTTTTTTTAACGTGCAAATTACTAACATTTCAATCTAATAAAAGCAAAATAGCAATTACTGAATATCATTGTTAGATACCTTTTGGGCTAATAGGTGATTCATGCAGCAGTTGACCTCCATAAACTGGGAACTTCGAAGCAGTTAGGCTGAAAAAGGTCAGTTGGTGAGAAGAGGGGGGAGCGCGAAACACGTTTCTATTGTTCTCGTGTAACTCGATATTTTTTTCGAAGCTAAGGTCTTCGTAATAAGATCCCTGCGCGAGCTGGGACCTGTTTTTATTTTGAAGAAGAGGAAAGCGTCAGAAGGGGGGAGGCGAATGGTGAATGGAGGGGGATAAAGGTTCTTGGGAAATGCGCTAATGTTACTTTCCCACGGCACTGAGCTTCTCCCAATGGTAGTTCCATCTCTTGGAGAGGATTCCAACTACGTGCTTGTCGTTATTAGCCATAAATGACACATTGTATTTATTTCGTCTCATTTTCGTCAAACGATGGATGCGGGAAAATTATGCGTCGGAACCGCAATCTTCAAACGATCAATGCGAGAAACGATACTTCGGGGAACGATAGATGCGGGAAAAAATTAAATTGTCTATAAGGAACTTTATTTGGGACCAGAAACGGCGAATGATCAATGCGGGAACGATAGATCGAGGTTCCACCGTATAACTTTCTTTTGAAAGCGGCAGTGTAATGACTTCTTTTCTCTGCTATTGTAATACTCTGAAACCAAAACTGAATCGATCTCTCTAATCAGAGGCAAATCATGTTCCCTTCTTACCGTTGCTCTGGGAAAAATGGAACGACTATGTAGCACAATTAATCGTAGAGGGCGTAACTTGGTTGAAATCCATAATATCACGAATACAAGGATCAAGGAAATAGCAAAGTTCTTGATCCTTGTATTCGTGAGACTGTGTAGCAGTTTATATCGCGACGGCATTGAGGCTTTAACGACACAAACAAACAGCATTACCTTAGATAGCAGAAAGCGGAGGAACTGGATCACCACCGACAGTAAATAACTCCACACTAACTTTCCGGTTGCGACGTAAAACTGGCAAGTTCCAGGTCGACGCATGCGACAATCGTGTAATGCTGTGTTGCCATAAGCGGAAATCTTCTCTCGTTTTCAGGGCCGCAATGCGCGAGAATAGGGTAGTTTCCTTCATCAAAGAAAACAAAAGGCAATAATTGCGATTCGTTACCCACCATTAGTGTATTCATAATATACAAATTATTTCGTTTTATAAATGCCGGTGTAGACGAATGGCAATGGTCCATTTTTATCCTCATTTGAAAAGGGCCAGATTGGCGCCCATGCGATGCCACTCCACGTGACGTCACAGGGACCTAGTTTCTATAGGAGAAGATAGGAGTTATACGTCGTCTGAGGTTACCAATGCATGCATGAGGCGCAGAGCTCAGGGAAACATGTCTTAATAATCACTTATTAAAACTGGCTAAGGTCGGAAAGTTTTCCTCGTTTGATAAGGTATTAATAATCCTTATTTAAGCCAAGCGCTACCAGGCGGCAGGGCACTAGGCTACCCGCTGGCAGCCTGCGACGTATCAGCGCTAAGCCTCGCCTCAAGGTCACCTCACCGGGCGGAGGGGGAACCAGAAATACGACGTACGGAGAGATTTCCCATCATTCCTACTAACGCGTCGCGTTTTCGCGCGCTTGAAAATTTTCACTTTTCATTTAATCGCGAAAAATAGATATTATCATTTAAAAATCTAAAAGCGTGAATAACGTACTCCAGGAGTAATAATCTTTCGATTAAGGCAATAAAAAAATAATAGGAAACCACCCTATTAGTAACGTCACGCCGAAAGCTCTCTGTCACCCGGTTCAAACGCAGGGAGCGTAGTGTCCACAGCGCATGGCAGGTTGTCAAGGCTAGCGGTCTTCCAGTCATAGGATTGAGGGTGTTGAATAAACGTTCAAATTTTTCGACACAATGGCCATCTAGATTTAGTTTCGAAAGTGGTCGCTGCAGCCAGTGGGAAGGCTAATTGGGTTGAAGGGGGACTAAGCAGTGACCGAGGGAGGGGAAACCAAGCCATTTGAGGAAAGTAAACAAGCTGATGAGAAGTGGTGTCATATTTCAGGAGGGGGAGAGAAAAGGCCTGCGCTGGGGAAAGATGTTTTTTTCTTCAGGCAACATTCGTTCCCACGCTTTTCTGACCCATGCGACCGCATGCGACGATGCTCGCCACAATGAATAGAAGTGCGCTAGCTACGAACGAAGATGAAAATTTCTGCTAAGGTATTATTATCAAGATTGAGAGATTTTTAAGGTTTTAAGACGAAATTCACGGCTATTTCCCGGTTTTTTCACGGTAGAGGAAATTCACGGCTAATTCACGGTTTTAAGGTTTTCACGGTTGAGTGGGAACCCTGTAATTATACTGGAAATCAGTCCTCCAAAGAAATGACAAATCAAGAGTTTTATCATTTTTTACAATTACTAGGTGCATAATAATTCAATAATAAAAAATGAATCAAAGTTTATTTGTTCACCTTGTACACATGGGGGTACTATGAATCAAAACTAGGGAAGGGCAAACCTAGCTACCCAGACGGCACAGAACCCTCCGTATCTAATTCGTATGTACATAGTACCCATTGACTAAGGGGATACTATGCCGCTTCGTCGCTTTTCGTCAATGGATAATTTCCATTCGCGGCCTGTCGACGAAGCGCGTACGCAGCATGTGAATGTCCGCTACTAAGCACGTACGATTGGATACGAAGCGCGCAGGAACACGGCACTCAGGCTAATCTCAATCGATAAGGTCGACATTAGATATATCGTAACTCGCACGATCGAAAAATGTATCGAACGCAACACAATCGATAGCTACCGACCGTAGCGAGAACCTTGATACGAATCATTATGAATTGTAAGTTCTCAATAGGTAAATAACACCATATCATGAATTCTAATTACCATGAAAGACTCACGACCGACAAAGTTTTGTCGGTTGTGAGTTTTTCATGGTAATTAGAATTCATGATATAGTATTATTTACCCATTGAGAACTTACAAATCTTACTCGGCCACTTAAATAAC
The DNA here is from genome assembly GCF_921293095.1 of Ischnura elegans. Lineage (NCBI taxonomy): Eukaryota > Metazoa > Arthropoda > Insecta > Odonata > Coenagrionidae > Ischnura > Ischnura elegans. Next base: position 113,590,628 of record NC_060249.1, on the reverse strand, counting down.
TCTGCGAAAAATGAGATTCTCATGGCTAATTCACGCACCCCCAGCATCCAGCATTGTTAAGTGGCTCGTACTTACTTGGAAACCTTGAGATGTTAATGAGAGTAAATTCTTATTAATTTTGACACTAAATAAGACATCACATAGCCCACGAGCATTAAAAAGCTTACCCTAAAGCCTGACGAAATAAAATTTTTAAATAAAAATTGCCGATGAAACAGGATTGCTGACACATCTGCTATTAGTATGATCGAATTCATCAAAATGCAAGCAAAAATTAACGTATAGTTCAGTCTCAGCTACTAAAACTTACCCATATTAGGCGCTAAAGTATTTGAAAAATTATTTGGGATGAGTAAAAGTCCCTAGGTCACTGCAGTAAATGTATCACCCTATTAAAAATATGAAAGTCCTGCCAAATCACCAGCATAAACACTTGTAAAATAAAACATGTTATCTCTTAGATCACACCTCCGATTTTATACTTACTTTGCATGAAGTCACCACCGCAAGAAATTTTAAAGAGGCAGGAAAGAAAAAACCCACAGAAATACAATACATATATTATGTATTTTCTATTGTCAACCACAATAATATTTCCAATTTTCTCTTCTATCCCACATCTAATTTAGCGAAACAATTACTCTTATTCTCTTTCGAATAGAAAATTATTTAAAAGAGGACTGGTCGATACATACAAACTATCGTCAATACTTTCTCCGATGAACGTCCACTATCACTGCACCAACTTGCACAAATCAAATCCACATCCACAAATATGTCACTTCTGCCACAATGTCTGTCTTCTTGGCGACAGGTAACAGTGAAGCAATGGTACCTTCCTCCAATCTGGGCACCTCCAATTCAGCAAGAATTTTCTCCTCGTCTTCTCGTCCAAGGCCACAGATTATTTTCTGATATCACAAGGTGCGATGTGAAGCTCAGACACCTAAAATTAATAAATAATAAAATACCATGTAACTTATTAGGTCAAATCATTTCCAATTTTTGGTATTTCTGCATGAGAAATCAAATTACTAGGCTCGTAAATATAGTAAATATTTTTATGCCTGATATTTTTATTGTTTTAAACTATAGCATAAGATAATTTGAAATGATGAAATCCGACGTGTAATACACCATAGGGCAAGCTAAGAAGCAATATTCGAACCTATAAACTTGGCAGCTTATTCCTATAGTTTCTCCTTTAACCACACGTTTACCGAATGAATTAATACAAAAAAGACAACTAAAATGCAAGAATTTTCAAAAGAATTGCTGCTACAATATTTTGAATCACCATTTTTAGTACTGAATAGTACTATAGTACTTCAGTACTGAATAATTCGGGATGTTGATGCATCAACATCCCGAAGCCACTTCTAACTTAAAATTACATCCAAATAATTACAGCGAGAAAGAGTACATACCTCACAGCTTTTCGTAGGGGTGAAATGTTTTCTTCTTATCGCCCAAATGCACTTCTTCTTCAACTCAGGATCTTTTGGAAAGCTAAAACCTTGAACCATGTCCCGGAGTTTCCATTACGTCATCCCGACAATAAACACACGAAAGGCATTTTTAACAAAAATATCTCACAAACACGTTTCTGAAGCCCAGTGAATGAAAATAAAGAATAAGGGAAACTTCACTATTACCAGACACTCTATTTTTCACAAACTTAACCACAAAAATCCCTGAAATGTGGTAAGACGTTACGTAAACGACGCGATCTCCAACGCCTTGTGCTAGCTTGTGAAGACATGTGATCTTTCTAGGAGGATATGGCACGATGGCACCAGATGGCACCACCCGCGTAAGAAAATAGTCCCAGACCGAATACAGTTTTATCGATGAGATACAATTTTATCGATGCATATGAATTTGCCAGTCCTCTTGCATCTTTATTCGTCATTAAAGGAAATAAAGAAACAAAACCTTCTAAGTAACTTCCTAAGCGCGATTTTTGTATCTTGATTGTCCACCCTCGTATTTAGGTACGAAAACTTCCTGTGCCGTCTGGGTAAGGTCGTTGTTAACTTTTTTGCATAGAAAAGGTTAATGAAACCAACATTTTAAGGAAGTTATGACAACAATTCATTAGTTTATATAAGTATTTGCTGGAAAAAACAATGATTTTATTTTAGTTCCATTTCTTATACTAATATAAGTTTTCTTCAGAAGAAAATTTGTTCATAACTTTAGTTATGAACTAAATTTTTTGCTTCTAGAGGGGGGGGCAGTTTTCGCTCTTTCAATTTGAAGATAAATATTAATCCAACTAAGTAAAATGGATCACATATGCCCATGCATGTACATGCAAAAATCAGTTCAGTTTCAAATTATTTTTGCAGTTCCTTTGTAACTGCACCCTTGCAGTTTACATTTCAAACGTGTGCATCCAAAGCTCTAACGAGATAGGACACCTGGTGATGTCACATGCAAAACAATCCTATTTTTGTCAACTGGATGGACCATATGGTCTCATCCTAGCATGCGTTCAGGTTTCCATTGCCAATAATACCCTAAAACAGCCATTTAAATTACATTTCCCGAGGAAATTAAGAGAACAATTATGGGGACTGTGGATGGAGACATATGGTACACGAAGACTTATTGCGTAGATTTTCAAAGCATTTGATTCTGAAGAAATGCAAATTTTTAATGAGCTCACCAGCATCAGGACACCTAAATTCACCATCAAAAAGACCTCAATTTATATCACCATTGTCAATATGAAAATGAAATTAGACCATGGCATTTTTTAAATTTTACCTCCTTCCGGAGTATCAAAGCTCAGCATATCACTGGGAGGACCATTGTAGCGACCATTGTAGACAAGTATTCTGGCATGGTTTTTGGTGTTAGGGATGAACTTATTCACAACAGCACGCAAGGAATCTCCTTTAATTTTTATCTCCCTGGGGTTGGACTCTCCTTCCCTGTCTGTCCAGGTATGGATCTGTGGAGAGATTATCACCATTATGACCAGTTTATCACAAATGATACACGCATTCAAAGCTCAATAATGAATGCATGGCCAAGTATGGTTAATAAAAACACACAGACAACTGAAAGAAAAGAAAATATGATGATATAAACATACCTCCTCTACCCAACGAAAGAAGGGGAAATGAAAATTAGGTATATCTTTTTTTTATTAATAAATTATGTCTTGTAGACAAAGGGCCTTTCAAAGAGGTGACATAAAGATTTTATTTTCAATTCAATCACTGATAACTCTTGGAGAGAAATTCCTATGTGAAGTACCGTATATGCTTGTGTAAGAGGCGCACCCCTATTTTGAGCATCGAAATTATAAAAAAAAAAATTTTGCGACAATTTTTATCCTACCGTGCGGTGTGGCAGGCGTATGCCCGGAATTTCGACAGTTATCGAAATTTCCTCTTTCAGTACTATTTGAAAGAGGAAATTTTGATAACTGCGGCGGTAATAGCGGCATAAGAGGGAGTAGAAAGAGTTACGATCCTCTCTTCGCATACGCCATCGCTCTATGTTGCTTGTCCTACTCACGAACAATTTTGTTTAAAAGCTCTCGCAGGAGTACTGCAATAGAATAGCATCCGTGAAAAATTTTAAGGCAAAACACGACAGGCACATAGCATGAACCTTCCCAAGAGATTGGACAACAATCGGGGCAATCTCAGCGCCGTAGGATAATAACCACGGCGTAGATTTAAGGACCCGACGAAAGGCAACGACGTCACATGCAAGAGCAGACGTGTTCTTCCCTTGCTCCTTCGCTCATAGCCTCGTAGCTTGAAATATGGAGGGGAGGAAGCGCGCTCCTTCCCCTCGACCTATCCTTCAGCGCTCTTCACTTATAAGCATTTCCGATTTCTTCTATCCACCATTTAGTCCAACAATGAACACACTCGTTCGAATTTTTTAACCGCAGGTTTTGACACCAATATAATTTTCAGTTGCAAAAATCATCATATTAGCGTCTGAAGATGAATTTTGAAATATCAGGTGCTCAGCGTAATGGAAATAGCTCGGCAAGACAATGTTGACTATTAACCAGGTATGTCCTTCAAAACTACGCGTTTCTATACGTTTGATAAGCGATTACTGTATGCAGTATAAATGCCGCAGGATGCCCACTCGTGGCAGTGAATTTAGCGCGCGCTCCGGAGCGAATCACCCCGCGCGATCTTTTCAACGTTCACTTCTGGTGTACCGACGTGACGGCGCGATGCTTGCAAGAAATTCAAACAGGAGCATTTTAAAAATACGTCACAATGGGAGAAACTCCCCTGCCTGCCGCTTGATTTTGACCCAGGGTTTCAGATGACTGACTCACGCTGAAAACCAAGGCCACTCAGTTCCCCTTGGACTTGCGACCGGTGAAGGGGAGGGGAGAAGATAAGAAGTTTGTGTAAGAGGCGCACCCCCATTTTCGGCTGCAATGTCTGGGAAAAAAGGTGCGCCTCTTACACGCGCTTATACGGTAATTGTTTTACAATTTTTAGATGCGATCAGCAATAGCTCTCCTCCATAATAAGGGAGGATAAAGATAAATATTCACTAGCATATAAATATTCACTTTTTTTAAGACGAAGGATCATAAGATATGGCACACACAGCTTTTGAAGGCAACACCATTGCTATTAATTCATAAAGAGAAATTATCAAAAGAAGCGATTTTTTTTAAAAGGCTTTTCAAAAATTTCAACCCCATTCACCAATAAAAATGAAAGAAGGGGAGTTATTTATTTTAGATAAATAGCCACTGAGAATGCCCACAACATCCTTTTGAACACAATACAATCAACAGGAATTATTTCAATAGCGAAAAAATTCATAATTTTAAGACTCTCTTGGAATTTAATCAAGAGGTGCGAGTGATCTGATATCAACATTTTTTTCTATGTCATAAGGGGTAACAAGTGACAACTTTTCTGTGCAAATGCTATTCAATATTGAAATTTCCAGGTATTCAACTCCTCAATACCAACAATTGATTTAACGTACTTTAATTTGACACAGTGCTCATATTTTGGTCCCTCAAACTGCGTAAAATCAAGTTTTACTGTATTCTGTTCTAATGCAAACACTTTTTGTGCAATTTCCAAATATAATTACATTTCTTCATGAATATCTAACTTAGTCGACAGTTATTTCCTCCAAATACAAACCTTATATCCTTTGAAGTTGCCTCGAACAGACTCTGGACTTACTGCTGCCCAGCTTAAAAGACCACTGGTGGCACCGGTTACTTGAACAAGTGTGAAATTCTTAGGAGCTTGAGTTGGAACTGGAATATAAATATAAAAATTAGCACAAGAACACAGAAACACACACATATATAAACAGTGGAACCTCGATCTGTCATTTTTCAGGGGGATGGATGAAAAGAACGATGAATGCGGGAAAATGATAAATGCGGGAATGGTTGTCCAGGTTGCCTATGTCCCAGGATCCGCTGGATTTTTGCGAATTGACATCCATTAATGGATTCAAACGAGATTTCATCTGATTACAGGAATATTATTACTTTATCGAAACACTTAGGTCATACTGTTGATTCGACTTATCTCTCTTTCTAATATCCTAAGGGAACAAGCCGCCTTGCTAAAAAATTTTTGAACTCCACTCGGAATTTTCACTGCTATTTCACTGTAAAAATTCTTATCCATCAAATGCCATTTCAAGTACACGTATTTACGCGAGAAATGTGTGTGTTATGCCTCAAACAACTGATTTCGCCGTCGCAGTGATTGGTTATGAGATGGATCAAGAAGGCCAAAAATAGTTTATTATTGGAAATGTTCCTTTCTAGCAATGAAATTTTTAATATGATTGAGGCAATGTGGCCTTAATCGTCAGCGGCACACCCACCTGATCCTCGGCTTCATCCCACGTCTTGTTTTCACCTGGGATCTCGCTCTACCCCCCACCCCTGCCGTGATGTGCTACCGGACATACCGAGGCGTTCTGCAATATTCACGCATTCTAGCCCGGATTCTTTTCTTCATCATCAATTATTTTGAGTCCATCTTTTAAAGTTCTCACTTGTGTCTTCGGAAGGGCTATGGTCCGAAGACGAATAAGAATAAAACTAATAAAAATGAAACCGGACTCCATTGAACCCACACGGAAAACACTCGCTAGTTTTAAGTCAACCCACCCCGGAAAGTACGGAACCACTCGAACGAGGTGAAGTTCGGCACTACTGCTATCGCGTACGGCGTAGGCAGAGCTTACTGCAGAGGGTGAAGCATGACCATATGACTGCGCAATTAAATTTTATATCCTATAGAGAAGGCAACTTACCCACTCATTTCCAACAATAAGTAGCGTAGCTCTAGATGAGCAGATGAATTCAGATTGCTAGCCGAGAGAAACAAAATATCCTGAGAAGACATCGCTTCGTTAGCAACTCAGACAAGTGAAACTTGTAGCATAACTCGTAAGTTGTAACCAGACTCGTAATTGTTTTCGAAAAAAATCTCATCAACTGCCGTGAAGCTCACTATCAGCTGCGAGGATATCGGTATTCGCCAGAAATCACCATCGTATTATTCCAACTATTTCCTTGCTTAAAATGCTTAAATAACGTTAGAAATACGTCGTGTTTGGTATCAATCTTTACTGAATTACGTGCACATCACTAATATCTCAATATAATAAAAGTATAATACCAATTGCCGAAATTCATTTTTAGATACCTTTTGGGCTAATAGGTGATTCATGCAGCAGTTGACCTCCACCTTTGAAGCGAGTCGGCTAAAAAAAAGTTAGAGGTCGAGAGAGGGGGAGGCGTGAAAAAGGTTTCTTTTGTTCTCGAGTAACTTGATATTTTCTTTCGAAGCTAAGGTCGTCGTAATACGATCCCTGCTCGAGCTGGGACCTTTTTTTTTCGGAGAAGAAGAAAGCTTCAACCGGGGGGGATACCGGATCTTGGGAAATGCGCTTATGTAACTATCCCACGGCACTCTGCTTCTCCCTATCGCATTTCAATCTCCTGGGGAAGATTCAAACTGTGTCTGTTATGATTAGCCATAAATAAAACGTTGTAAACACTTCGTCTCATTTTTATCAAACGATGAATGCGGGAAAATTATTCGACGGGACCGCGATCTTCAAACGATAAATGCGGGAAAACGATACTTCGGGGAACGATAGATGCGGGAAAAAATTACATTGTCTTTATGGAACTTAATATGGGACCAGGAGCGGCGAACGATGAATGCGGGAACGATAAATCGGGGTTCCACTGTATATATATATATATTTAATTGAGAACCATGTCCATTACACCCTGAATCACATGGTTATCAATTCTGTCCCTCAGAGAATGATAACTCTAGCAATAGTTTTACAGGGACCAAAAAATTGATTGCTCACACAATTTTTTTTCTCAATAACACAGTCATTCAGTGGTTCCCTTTCCCATGACTTCTTCCATTGCTTTCTGTGTTTACCACTGTTTGTCCACTAAAAGTCAAAGGCGGCATTACGTTTGTTCTTGGCCACAGGATGGCTGAAATATGGTGCCAGTGATGCATTCAGCAATGGGAAAATCAGCAGTATTTATTAAGACTACACTGACATCAATAATTGATCAAAAAACGAATTAAAGTGCAAACTTTTGTTAAAAAATAATAAAGCTGCTTCCAAAAATACTTAATTTTCAGACAATTATCAATCATCATGACCATATATGCTTTTTTTAAAGTAAATAGTGTCAATAACAGTGATTCACACAGAAGCTGACTATCATGAAACATACTGTCAGCCTACCTGTCTGGAAACAGTTGATTGAGTGCTACAGTAGAAGTGTTGAAACGTTTCGCAACAGACCATAGGTAACCTAGCATGACTATCTGAACTTTGGCCAATTATCAATGAATGATAGTCCATAACAGTATTCCGAGAAATGACTAAGTGCTCAAAAAGAAGGTCAATGGAGCAGTAACAGTGAAGGGGAACACTTACTCATCTTGAATGCACCCATTGTTGTTAGAGCAAGTGAAAAAATCCTGAATCCACAGGAGCAGACAACTACACAGCATATCCTTCATCTCTCAGAATAGAACAGATGGTTGAGCGCAAAGCTAATCGCTTGTGAGGTCTTCCAAATGATCATTTGGGATAGGGGGATCACTTCCTTCGCCCTGTTAGCTATGGTGTTTAACTTAACACTAACTTTTCAATGTCACTGATATAATTCTATGGGATTCCAAAGTAAGGATTCTATGCAAAATTTTGAGAATGAGTCCAAACTTTCACTCAAAATCCTCTTAAAACATGGATGATTGCTGCAGGAACCTCATGTGATTCACTGAGAAACAGCAGCACTACGTGTTGGACACTCATGTGCCACATAATTCTTTAGCATCTAATTTTGCTGCTCTCACTAGTCAAGAAAATTAGACATACAGTAGAACCTCGGTTATACGACCCTCAGTTATACGATGACCTCACTTATACGCCGATTTTTTTTGGTCCGGTGAATAACCCCATATGAACCCATGTATTTCCAACCTCAGTAATGAAACTCTTCACCTATACGACGACCTCGGTTATGAAACGTATTTTTCCAGTCCAATGTGATAAAATACCTCACTTGTACGACTTGTCAGAGAACTGATCTACGAGAAGATTGCGGTAGGTGCGCCGATTTTAGTCACAGGAGCGGGGGTAGTATGCGCTCATTACATAGATATGTCAATGAAGAATAATAAGTTTTAATTATGAGCGATGCTGTTTATTAGATATTAATTTTAACTGCAGTAGATGATCGTTAATCCGGAATATCTATCTCTAACGGAAGATTGTGTAGAATTTTCCAAGGTTATGCTTCCCGTCGCCCAGCGAAATAACACCCAAATGAGCCGTTAAAAATCCTCGCGTATCAAAATTTTGGCTTCCAAGGTCATCCAAAAAAGATTATCGAATTTGTAGTATGGACGTAAGCCGTTGGTGATTCAACACGATGGCGAAAACAGCATGCGTGGACTCATTCCGCGGGCTAATCCCTCATCCGCGGGATGAATTGAGCCGGAGGAAAGTTGCTTACGCGGCGCGCAGATCAAAACTGACCCAACTTGTATCTGCGGGTTTAAATGAAATATAGTTTGACCTTGACTGCCTGGTGGCAAGCGTTTATTTTGTAACTGAAACGAGAGTTAGTACGAAAGCCCTCGGAGAATAACTCGCGTCGTCAGTAGTAACGTAATCATTAAAGTCAAATTCAAAACGCGAGAGATAAGGCAGTTCCTTTCGACTCAGGAATGACTTATAAGCATTATATCGAAGTACAAAATCAGTCTGGTGTTGTTTTCAGATATGGGGAAGCAAAATATTACGTGAAGATGAGTCACACGGCTTGTGAGTCGAAGTTCCCGGCGCTGAATTCGCGGAAGAATGCCGGCAGAGAAGCTATACCCGGTAGATTCAATCTATTATTACTAAAATGTCATGGGAAAATTCTTTTTTAGTGCGTAAACATTATTGAGAGGGGAGATTTTTCCGGGCTCTTAATCTATTTTTGTCCATTCATCACTGACAGCAGTTGCGCGATTATTTCAAATGCTCACTTAAAAGTTTTCTAAGCACCGGAAAAGTGAACTTAGTCACGGAATATCCGGGGTACCAGTGGCGTAACTAGGAATATGCTTTGGGGGTGACGGTAGTACCGGGGGGGGGGGTGGGGGGGGGCGGCTTCACCCCCCACCCCTCGGAGGCAATAGGGATTCCCGTAAAATTTAAAAAAATGGCATGCCTGTAAATATGTTCTACATCATTTTGGCACATAAAATAACTTTAAGTAGATGCAGTTGCTGTTTATCAAAGCTAGACTTGTGTTTAAATTTTTTTAAAATTTCTCTGAGGCTTTGGAGTGGAATCCATCCCCTCATCCCCCAACCATAATTACGCCACTGCCAGGTGCTCCATATTATCTATAGCATGGTATTTAGAGGGAGAAAACTGACAGCTGGGGTCATTTGCGCCATGAGGTAAGAGAGGGAGTATAGAAACCCTGTGTTGGAATTAGCCAGGTTGTAACGATAGGCTTAACCAGGGCTTAATGTCCCATCTGCCGGACAGTGTGTTGCACTGGAAGTTCCGTCCACATTACTCTCAAGCAGGGATAGAGCCATCTCTGAAAACTTTCTGCCTCTGCCATTAACCCGGGTCCATAGGGTGTGAAGCCTTCGTGATGCATTAGTGAAATTTTGCTCCCTATACCATTTTTCCGAACTGACGGCGGCTGGGTGGAAAATAGAAACTAGCCAATGAGAAGCGCCTACCCTTCCACCCCTCCATCCCCTTCCCTTTTCCCCTCCATCCGGCCGACCGGCGTTGCCATCCTTGGGAATAACGGTACTTTTGGGGCCGGCAGAACGAGTGCTGTGCGATCTCCAAAGATTCGGCTTGGCAACACTGCTAGCTGGAGAGCGATGTGCACTGCTCGGAGTTCGGAGAGAGACTGCGGGCTCTTCTGCACTTTCTCCTGTCGCTCTTCTGTGATTGGCTAGAAGAGTGGGTGGGTTTCGAGCACGCTAAAGGTCAGCCGCCGTCAGTTCAGAAAAATGGTATAATTACGGGGTTAATTTGGATGACTTTCCTCAGGTATTTCATTTCTTCAATCTCCAATCTGGGGTTTGCCTATAGGTGGTAAAATGAATTTCCTGAAAACCGCTTTTTATGAGTCAACTTTTTAAAAAAATTGGCTTCTCTGTGAACATTTAGTGTCATCATTCCGAAATCTCTCCAGTGTGATAGCCTTGCAGCTTAGTACCAGAAATGCTAGTTGTTCAACCGTCGGTAAAGTTGTTCAGGAATGTAAAATTATATTTCTCTTAAAGTAACACATCATCTCGGGTGTTACTTTTGAGAAAATAAGATCATTAGGCTTCAATTTCTTGCCTCCAAATGAGTAATTGCATCCTGGAGACAAACCAGCCCCTATAGGAAAGGATTTCATGCTAAATACCAAAAAACCTCACATATGAAACTTCCTCACTTATGAGACTTTTTTTGGTTTTCCGCTGAAAGTTTCATAAGTGAGGTTCTACTGTATAGTGAATTAACTGTATAGGATATAATTGGGTTTCATTTATCTGCCCCAATGATGCCTTACCCTAATGAAATGCATCTGAAACGAGCTTGCAACCAACCTGCAGTCTTATTTATTTATCGCATGGTTACCCTGAGAGTTATTCATGCCAGATAATATCAGCGATGAAATGAAAGAACCACGTAGCACAAAAAATCACTTGCTATGGTCCTACCCTAACTATAGGACTACAACAATATTAATTTCTAATGAAGAGTCTCAATGATAATGGTATTGGTTCTAACTAACATCAACTGTTTCAAGAGCCAGAAACTAAGTCTTGACTTGACAGTATATTATTTCTTCAATTAATACACATGACACATTTCATTAAGTAAAATTAAAATGCAATGGTTTAATATAAGACAGTGAATACAATGGCATGATAGCATAAAATATGCAAAAATACATTTCCATGTCGAGTGTACCAAAAGCAGGATGACACAAAAAGATTGTGGTCAAGCCACAACTTGGGATACTAAGATTTGTTGCACAAGACGAAATAGGGTAGTTTCCTTCATCAAAGAAAATGAAAGGCATTGATTGCCATTCGTTACCCACCATTAATGTATTCTTAATATACAAAATATTTGGTTTTAGAAATCGCAGTTTAGACGAATGGCAATGGTCAACTTTATCCACATTTGAAAACGGCCAGATTGGCACCCATGCGATGCCACTCTACGTCACAGGGACCTAGTTTCTATACGAGTAGATAGCAGTTTTACATCGTTTGAGATTACCAATGCATACATGAGGCACAGAGCTCAGGGAAACATCTCTAAATAATCACCTATTAAAACTGCCCATTGTCAGAAAGTTTCCTTTTTGTTAAGTTTTAGTTTGATAAAAAATTAATAATCCTTATTTAAGCCAAGCGCTATCTGTTAGCAGGGTATTCTGCTACCTACTAGCAGCCTGCATCGCAGCAGCGCACATATCCTCACCCCAAGGTCACCTCACATGGCAGTGGCAGGTACCAGAATGACGTCACATGGGCTTTCCCAGCATTCATACTTAGCTGTCCCGTTTTCACACACTTGAAAAATGTCACTTTTCATTTAATCGCAAAAAACAGATATCATCATTTAAAAATCTAAAAGCGTGAAATGCGTACTCCAGGAGTAATAATATTTCGATTCAGGCAATAAAAATATAATAGGAAACCAACCCCATTGAATCAATGGAAGCTATATGATGAGCAGCTTATTTAGAAATATCAACTGCACATTTAGATTCAAATGGTTTTTGTTCACACACACATACCATCTTCTCCGGAGTATCCAATAGCTTCCTTGGGTGAAACATTCGCCTCCCCCCGCTCATTGATGGCTACAACTTTGATTCGATATCGCTGGTAAGTGGGCTGATTTGAAATCAGAAGAGATGAATTCTCCCACTTATTTATATCCCGTGAATTCCATTCCTCACCCGGGATATCCTTCTTCCAGTATACACGATACATGAAGTTTGGTGCATTGTGTTCTATTTCAGGCATTGGCTGTGAAATAAATTGATAAACTAGCATTAAATCAAAACCATCCTTTACTAATGATTATAACTTATTATCTACAACAAATAACTACATATAATGATGATAAGCTATAAGGTCATGATTACATATGTCTCCATACATTCAACTTTATCAGTTTAACCTCCAAGTTATGAACCTCTAAATTATGAAATGACACCAACTAACAACTTTCCTGATCCTGACCATGCATGTAGGGAAAGCCATCAATAACACCCTCCCACTTTCAGCAAAACCTCTGTTTCATTGACTTAAGATGTATATATCCAGTCCCCAGGAATATTTACACTTCTATTTAACGAAATACAGTAATTCAACAATGGTCCGCGGGAATGGAAGAGCTACTCGATCTGTTATAAATAAGTGCAAGATAACATTTTAAACCAGAGCAAAGAAACTTGATGCTGGTTTCCCACTTCTCTTAATCATTCACTACCAAAACTGCTTATCAAAGTGATAGCTGGCAAAATTTCTCCCATTTTGTAACATAAAAGTTTCAAGACATTGTATTGGCATTAAGAGACCATGCGTGACATTTCCACTTCTTGATTAGTATATCTCTCATAGTAAGGTAGCAGATACAGTGCTGCCAAACAGTTCCACCGCCCCAAGTAAATAATTCAGCCACAACCAGGTCACTACACCTTTGACCAAGGGAATAGTAACACAGCCCTCTTCCACAAGTGAGGTTTCTCTCCTCTAACCAATGCTCACTCAGCCATATCTCTAAGTAAACATGTCAAGGTCTCGGGACACCCAAATTTTTAACCCAATGAAGTTACAGACACTTCTACATAAACTGACAAAAAATTTGATACAGTGGAACCTCGTTAAAGCGAGTACGGGCTATAGCGACACCCCCGCTATTACGAGAGATAGCCGATGCACCGTCAATTGACCCTATAACATGCATGTTAAAAAATTCATTTTTACGAGACCCTTTCGGTGTTGGCTCTCGCCATAGCGAGGGTTTCATCGCCGGAAGACTTTCATCAAGACTCCTTAACCTCTGTAATTGCTAGCGATCTGTTAGAAATGAAGTTAATGGAGTGCTCAGTCTCAAATTTATGTGGTAAACTGTCGTTCGATAAATATAATGATTGACGAAACAATGCTTTGCATGATTTTTATTCAGTGCGGCGCTTATAAATTGTTTGAATAGTTAGTCGTTATTTGAGTAAGGAAATTTAGTGATGCAAAAAAATATCGCCTTTCGTCTGGATTTATGCTTACGTTTATCGGATAGATGTTTATCTGTCGCCGCACCACTCCTGTTCCTGTTTATCTGTTCGCAACAGGTATATTGGCTATTATTTGCTCCACCTCCGGTAAAGCGACAATTCGCTATAGTGAGTGTTTATTAGTGCACCGTGAGGTGTCGTTATATCGAGGTTGCACTGTATCTGGTTGTGAGAAATATCTGATGTGACTCACCACCACTTTCATGCGTAAAGTATGTTTTGAACCACTTATAATCCCAAAAGGAACTTTTATAATCAAGAGCAGTTGCAAGAGTAGCATCAAGACACTTTACACGGTTTCAAAATGCGTGTGACAAGGCAGGACGAACCAAATGCATCAATTTCAGGAGTGAGATAAGTTTAACAATCACAACAGAGGCACAGAGTCCACAAAGGAAGCTAATTTAAGTAGAATATGAGCGCTGACACTGATAATGTACATGAGGGATTTTAGGGGCAGGGCTATGAATGTCTCATGACATGATTACTCCACAGTGTCTCCAGATCTTTGAGATAATGCAAAATATTATTACATGACATGAAATTTATCCAAATGTTTAAGATTTTTTACTATCTTTTTCATTCTACAAAAATGTTCAAATACTCATTACAACAACAAATTAATTTCTATTCAACTATCCTCAGAGAATATATATATGTAATAATATACTTTGGACAGAGAATATATCCCCCAGGTAAAACACTATCTCCACTGAATGAAATATTTGAAAATAAGAGTTTCTCTCACTATTACATTTTTCCAGTAGAATGTTCTTGGTCATAGCCGTTAGATCCATTGCCAGTTGGAAATCTAAAATTTGGATTCATACAAATATCAGTAATAAAGTTATCTTTTTACATAGTATCCATGTACTTATGAATGACTTTAAAAGAATCAAATGCTCTTCAAACCTATAAAGTGAACCTGAATTTCACCGACAGTTGGTTTCTTTCTACACTCAATTCCCCTTGCAATATCCCCTTAATTTGTCAAAGTTTATTGATAGTCCTCAAATTTCATAACACTGCCGGTTTTTAAACTTCACCATTGAGGTATTTGCAAGATATTGATGCTCAGTCCCTCTGACCATTACTTATTATTTCCCTAGGTGTGATTACGATGATTAATTGAACTGGAATCAGAAATGAAAAAAATGGGAGACAACCCATCCTTAATGAATACCCCAATGGTGGGCATTCCCAATTATTATATGAGAAATAACAGGGACAGGAAAACAAGTAAAAAATATTTTCAGCCAGTACTAAACTACTTTTTTTCTATGCCATAATGTCTTCATTAGAAATTTTTCTTTTATTTGTGGATTGATCAATTAAAAAAAATGAAGACCAGTATTTTTCCATGCATCGATCAATCATTTACTTCTCTAAAAACAAAAAATTGATGGCCTTAACCCTTGTGCACATAAGTTGATGACCTTATGAGCTCACATTGATTGAGTCACCTCTCCTCAGCTATTTTTTGGCCTCACACATGGGCCTTGTGTGGTTCACTGTAGTTCAAACTTTTGTGAGCAATTTTTCCCTCAATGAATCAGAAATCAAATGATGTCATCATGCAATGAAAAGTAGGTAGAAAATTTCAATTTTATTCATTTTAAAAGTGGACTACACTTTGAATGAAATGTTTTTGTTTGTGTGTGGGTCTGAATGAACCATCGATCATTTGAAATGTTGAAATTGGAGAATTATTTACAACAACTTCATGCTCCTAACAAGGAGGCTAACAGCATAGATATTGGTTGTGAAACCCGTTGTTAATAATCCCAGGGTAGCTAATTTAACAAAAGAAGATCAGTGCTGTGCTACTGGATTGGTCAATTCTCAGAGGAAAAGGTAAAAAATAAAACAACAGATCAACCCTCAACAAAATGTTTACAATAGCATAAAGAACACTGCCACCATATATGATCGAATCTTGCACCTTTTTTACTCAAAATACTGGACATGTTACATTGGTGATATTTTATAGAATAATCATTAAACTGCTTGATGAGTAACTCATTCAACCCAAATAACACAAAGGATACCTTCTAATCACAAACCTAGTGATTTAAAGAAATGAGGGTCCTTTCAACATAGTAAATTAGATGTTCCACTATTTAAAATGGGAAGAAAAACAAAAAAATAACAAAAAAGGTGTAAGATGTTTACACCACTTTTTTCCACCAGAAAACCATAGCATGAAGGCACAGGGCCTATTTTTTAAAATAAAATTCTACATTGAGAAAAAATAGCAAATCTTGTTCTAAATCCAAACCAACAATAGCTAATCTATATGCAGACAAAAATATGCCTATTTTGAAAAAGAAATCATGCAATTGACTTAGACAGGGTACAAATACAAGAAAATGACTACTTTTATAAATAGAAGTTTACAATGTGTTGATCCCTGGACTATTTCCCAACCATTACTATAGAAAAGCATTACATACCGTCCAGCTAATCACCAAATTATCTGGTTCTGTTCCCATTCCTTCAACATGGTCTGGATTTTTGCTTGGGACATCAGGTTGAGTGGTGCACACATCTGAATGCATTGAAGGGAATGAAGGCCCTATTTTGTTCCAAGCAATCACCCTGAAGGTATAGTTGGCCCAAGGACTCATTGCAACCTGAAATTAAAACTTTTTATTAGAAAAATGAAAAAATAAAGAGAAATTGCATAATGATAACAGTGAATAATTACAGAGAGAAAATTCACTGCCTTAGTAAAACTTATCAATTCCATCACCACTGGCAAATAAGAACGTATAAATACTGAAGTAAATGTACAAGCCATTAAATTTTCCTAGGGGCAAGTTTACACAATGCTGGCCTGATTCTTGACTGATCCTCAATATCTTGTGAAAATAGCCCCTAGAAGCAAGAATACGTCATGACTTGTGGCGTGCTAGATATAAAACGGTTCAGAAAAGTGCACTGCGTAAACCTGCCCCAGTGCCCGATGCATAAACGTGCCCTGGTCTACCCTACACATTCAGCTTTATTCACTTGAGTCAAGTATCTTCTGATACACAACAGTTTTTGTTCTGTCTATTGGAAGAACAAATAAAGTGGATAGTTTACCAACACATGAACATGCAACATATACTTGACTATGAGAAAAAAATGACGTTTCTAGATCCAGAGCACCAACACTCACCTAGTGATTTGGTAATCGTCATCGTGAATTCAACACGACTTGAAAATTGAATTTGTTTCAACTCAAAGGACATACATTTTGGGGTCATGGGAATCCTCAGAATGAGAACTTCCTCATCTTTAAAATTTTCATTGAGTACAATCGTGTGAATCACATTGATTATCACCAAACGCATTCCATTGCATAGTTTCGGTTGGTTTGGGTTTTGAAGCATTGTGAACTCCGAACCTACCTTCAGCTGTAAATTGTGCCGTGATAAGCCATGCACATCTAAGGACTTTAAAATTCAGATGGCTAGTTTGTGACTTCGTCTTTGTTTGCTACACAGTCAATAGATTTGAATCAATGCAGAGCACAAACTATTTGATCCTGATTTACAAAGTTTCAGTCATCCACATCTTCATTAGTAGCCCCCTTCATTAGTGAATTTACAAGAAACCACTGTGTACATTCCCATTCCTAGGCTTGTTTCAATAAATATTTACAATTGAAATATCTTTATAGATAGATAGCACACATGTGATGTCATTATTTATCTCTTCTGAATCATTTCATTCACTTTTTCAAATTCCCTCCTTTCATGTGACATGTGGAAAATAAAGGATGGAACTAAATACAATATCTCTAGGGTTCACCATATATTGCTGCCAGTTTACAAATGTATTTTCATCATTGGTAATAAGAAAACACAAAAAACATACATTTAATTGAGAGTTAAATTGAAACAGGTTGATACATATGCCTGTAAATGCAAACAAAAATTGCAATTAATTTAGTTTTTAATAACATTGCTTTGCCACCGATGGGAGTTGGTCATAAAAACTAACATAACATAAGTAACAATAATTCTTTGCTTTCACATTTTTTGATAGGATTAATTGCATAAGAGGAAATTTATAACATTTTTATTCCGTCATACTTGGCCTCGCTTCATTTCCCTCCCTGGTGATTTATATTCACGAAATTGTAATTCTATTAAGGAGATGAGATAAATTACTTGGTAGGTCGTATACCCACAAAAGCATAAAATATATTGTTTCTTACCGTAGCAAAGTAATAGATTCTGACGAATATGTTAACAAAAAAGAAAATTTACGGCTATAGAAAAATACATCAATGGGACCACAGCTCAACAACCAATCCAATAGATAGAGTGCTGAACTTGATAGCACTCAAGCAAGAATCGTCTGAAAAATTTGCACCACTGGCATTTGATCCAAGACCCAAAGGCTAAGAGGTCAGTGCTCTACCCACAACACCAGCTCAAGCTCCTTTGCGTCTTATTATCATGTAAGTAATCACTCAATCAGTTATTCAACCTGAAGGTTTATTTGAGGGTATACGTGAGGGTAGAGCTCACCCTAGACTCAGCCTCAGGGGTGCTAACGCACGCAAGCATGGAAAAGGGATTTAATTGGGGGGCTGTATCAAGGGTTCACCTGGGACCCTCTAATCAACAGCCAAATGCAAACTTCACCCACTGAGCCACCATGTTCCCATTGTAAGCAGTGAGTACCTTAACCTAACTCAAAAACTAGGTTCCTCATCAAGTAGCAGCTCCACTACACATTTTCCATCATATAAAGAACTACATACCATATTTATCTGAATATAGTCCCCCCTTTTTTTTCAAAACTGCCTGTGGTTAAATTAAAGGGGGGACTATATTCAAGCATATTTTTTTAATTTATTCCCAAAACTGAGGCCCCAAAATAAGGGGGGGGGACTATATTCAGAGGGCGACTATATTCAGAGAAATACGGTACTTTGTATAACCTCCATTTAATGATGCTTAGCACTCTACTACACAAGCAGTTTAGTCATACCTAGATCCAAAAGATTAACAGGCAAATAAAATACTCCACTCACAGTGTAAGCCATATCTGTAGCTGGGACTGAATCAAAAGCTTTCTCCCATGTGTCAGGGGTAAAGCTTGTATTGTATTCAATGGTATAACGGAGGATTGGGGCTCGGTTATCACCCATTGGAGTCCACTCTACTGATGCATCTCGTCTATTGCAAGTCACGGATTTAAGAGAGGGAGGATTTGGTACATCTGCAAAGTTAATAAGCATGTAGTTAATTTCAGAATTCCAGCCAATGAATAACTTTGAAAAGTAAAATTATTCACAACACACATACTCTAAACATCTGATCACCATCTAATTGTTAGGATTCTTATACCTTGAACTATTAGTGTTGCTAGTGCTCTAGCTTCATCCAAATCAGTTTTGGCAACACATGTATAAACACCAGAATCCAATTCTGAGGTTTTGGTGATAGTAAGGGATGAATCAGAAGCACGAACAAATCTTGGTTCTTCTTCAAAGTCCAAAGGTTGCCCATTATTGAGCCATTCTATTGTCAATTTCAAAGATGTGTCAGAAACAGCATTACAGCGGAAAGTGGCTGATGTTCCAGCAGCCACTTCATAGTCTTCTGGCCCCTGAACAATCTGAGTGTGTTCTGAAAAAAAAACATTAAATTATTCAAAAATCTATGTAATTGTCAAGAGAAAATACCCAAATTTCCTAAAATATTTTCAGCATATTTTTCCATTCATTAATTTTTTCAAACTTGCTCATTTTTTTAAATTTAGTCAGTTCTTATTGCATTCATGTTTTTCAGTTTATTGATCTGTCACCTTCTTGAGCTATTCACGGGGTAAAATCAACAGCCGTAACTCTTTCGCTGATAAATTGATGACTTCACGAGCTAACACCAAGCGATAACTACTCCTTGGCTTTGTGCATGGACCTCATGTAGTTCGATGTTATTTACACTAGTGAGTGACTCTTACACTCAATGAAAGATTCTTCCTGAGCAATTAAATGAACCAAAACTCAAAACTCATGAAAAGTGGGCGACAACTTTCACATTTCTTACTTCAGCCTTAAGAGATAATGGCTGAATGAGAAAGAATTTTTTTTCATTTTAACATATCTTTCCTTTCCATCTACCATTTTTTTAACAGCTATTTTGGGTCTGATATGAATCTGACCACCTTATTGAAATGTAGTAACTAGAGATGGGTCGAATAGCAGATTTCTCGAATTCGAATATCGAATTCGAATATTAAATCATTGCTCGAATATTCGAATACCTCGAATACTAAATGATGAATGCTGGTATGTTTGACTCGGTTGCCAATGCAGCAGGCAACACAAGATTTTGGGGAGTAATTTTGATTTCCTTTAAATGATTCGAGCAGGAATTTAGCTGATTAATGAATATTTTAATTTTATGGAAACAATTGGGCATATAATTAATTCAACTAACATCGCTTTACCCTCACTCCTGCTGCCAAGTGCTAGCTGACAATCTGAGGCATTTTGTAAAATACAAGCTCTTCTCCACCAGATTTTCTTCAATTATTTTCAGTCCATCTTCGGGAGTTCTCACGAGATAAGAAGATGAATTGGAATTGCTATCAGGGAGAAACCAAATATTCTGAGAAAATATCCCTTTGTCTGGGACTGTAACTATAAAGATTTATAGCACCACTCATAAATTGTAACTTGATATATGTTTTCGGAAAAAAATACCGTATCAAATTCCGAGAAGCTCTGTTGCTCATGTCGAGTTTCGCCAGAATGCGTCTCCGTCGTATTTTGACATTTATTTCCTTGCGTAAAATGCTTAAATAAACTCAGAAATACGTCATGTTTGGTCTTATTCTTTTTGAAATTACGCACACATTACTAATATTTCAATTCAATAAGGGTGTAACATCAATTGACGAAAGTCATTCTTAGACACCTTTTGTGCTAATAGATGACTCATGCAGCGGTTGACCTCCAAAGAAATGGGGAACTTCGAAGCTGGTAGGAAAAAAAGGTCAGTGGGGGAGAAAAGGGAGGGCCCGAAACACGTTTCTATTGTTCTCGAGTAACTTGGTACTTTTTCGAAGCTAAGGTCTTCGTAATATGATCCCTGCGCGAGCTGTGACCTTTTTTTTATTTCGAAGAAGAGGAAAGCCTCAGAGGGGGGACTAGTGCTGAATGGAGAGGGATACCGGATCTTGGGAAATGCGCTAATGTAAGTATCCCACGGTACTCTCACAGTAGTTGACCTCCAGAAATGGGGAACTTCTAAGCAGGTAGCCAGAAAAAGGTCAGTGGGTGAGAAAAGGGGGGAGGGCGTGAAACAAGTTTTTATTGTTCTCGTAACTCGATATTTTTTTCGAAGCAGGGGTCTTCGTAATGCGATCCCTGCGCGAGCTGGGACCTTTTGTTTGATTTCGGAGAAGAGGAAAGCGTCAGAGTGGGTGAGCCAAGTGCTGAATGGAGGGGGATAGTGGATCGTGGGAAATGCCCTAAGGTTGCTATCCCACGGCACTGAGGTTCTCCTGGTGGGGGGAATCGGGGATTTTCGGATTTTTTCACCCGTCCGTTTTTTGGTTCCCCTCATTGAACTCTTTTCACCGCTAAAATCCACGAATTTGATGTAATTCGTCAACTTGCGTAAAACGGCGCTGCGAGCGCTAAATGACTACAGTTCTCTACATTTTTCCGAGTCAACTACCAACGACGTGCGTGCGACAGTGTATGACGCGAAATTCCAAGTATTCGAGGTATTCGAGGCGGTACTTTTCGCATAACTATTCGAAACCTCGAATATCGAATACTTTCTAATATTCGAGGTATTCGAGTATTCGCGGATACTATTCGCACATCTCTAGTAGTAACCCATGCAAGGATAACAAAAAATTCCACATTGTATTAAATTGGAAATAAAAATATTACATATGCAGACATCTGGACCATCTGTAAGAATTAAAAAAATGACGTTCTTTACAACAGATTAACAGTAAAAGAGTACAATTCAAGAAATCACTGTGAAATACTCAAAATGAGGCCTTGTTACTGAAAACATGACTTACATCCCCAAATTTCCATTTTACTCCAATCCTCTAAACTTCTACAGTCACAATAAATAGAAAATAAATTTAGTAAATCATATTTCCCAATAGGGTGGTTTCCAATTATTTTTTTATTGCCTAAATCGAAAGATTATTACTCCTGGAGTACGTATTTCGCGCTTTTAGATTTTTTAATGACGATATCTATTTTTCGCGATTAAATGAAAAGTGAAAATTTTCAAGCGCGCAAAAACGCGACGCGTAAGTAGGAAAGTCCGTGCGACGCATTTCTGGTTCCCCCTCTCTCCTTGTGAAGTGACCTTGATCGAGGCTCTGAGCACTGATAGGATGCAGGATGCTAGCGGATAGCCGAGTACCTTGCTGAATGGTAGCGCTTGGCTTAAAAAAGGTTTATTAATACCTTATCAAACGAAGAAAACTTTCCGACCTTAGCCAGTTTTAATAGGTGATTATTAAGACATGTTTCCCTGAGCTCTGTGCCTCATGCATGCATTGGTAACCTCAGACGATGTATAACTCCTATCCTCTCGTGTAGAAACTAGGTCCCTGTGACGTCACGCGGAGTGGAATCGCATGGGCGCCAATCTGGCCTTTTCAAATGAGGATAAAATTTGACCCTTGCCATTCGTCTAAACCGGTTATTCAAAAACCAAATAATTTATGTATTATGAATACACTAATGGTGGGTAACGAATCGCAATCAATGCCTATCGTTTTCTTTGATGAAGGAAACTACCCTTTTGAAGCTTTTGCGAAGCATGATGATAAACTAGACAAACAGGAACCATGTGCAACAAAAAAAAACCAGGATTTTTTTTATTCAACGTTTAGTGATCCACTACTGGTCATGTTTTCAAAGGACAGATGATGCTTTATGACACCATTCTCACCAACAAGTGACCAGTATTGGGTCCCAAAATCTTTCACCAAAATATCCTAGTTTATCCTGCAGCAAAAATAGGCCAATATTTAAAAAAAAGGCCAAATTTTAAAGTTCAAAAATTCTTACAGTAGAACCTCGGTTATATGACCCTCACTTATAAAATGACCTCACACACCGATTTTTTTTTCGTCCTGTGAATAACCTCATATGAACCAATGTATTTCCAGCCTCGGTCATGAAACTTTTCACATATACGACAACCTCGGTTACGAATCGTATTTTTCCAGTCCAATGAGATAAAATACCTCACTTATACGACTTGTCAAAGAACTGCTCCACGAGAAGATTGCGGTATTCACGCCGATTTTAGTCACTGGAGCGAAGTAGTAAGTTCTCATTACATAGATATGTGAATAACGAATAATGAGTTTTAATAATGAGCGATGATGTTTATTATACATTAATTTCAACTATAGTAGATGATCATTAATCCGGAATTATTACCTACAGAATATCTATCTCTCGGATATTTTTCTAGCATTTTTCCAAGGTTTTGTTTTCCGTCGCCCCAGCAAAATAACGTCCAAATTAGCCGTTAAAAATCCTCCTGTACCAAAATTTTGGCTTCCAAGGTCATCCAAAAAAGATTATCGTATTTGCAGCATGAACATAAGTCACTTGTGATTCAACACAATGGTAAAAACAGCATGCGTGGTCTCATTCCGTGGGCTAATGCTGCATCTGCGGGACAAATTGAGCCGGGGAAAAATTACTTACACGGCACGCAGATCAAAACTGACTCAACGTATCTCAGTGGGTGTAAATGAAACATAGTTGGACCTTGAATAGCTAGTAGCTTAACTCTGCCTGGTGGCAATTGTTTATTTTTTAACAGAAAAAGAGTTAGTGTGAATACCATCGGAGAATAACTCGCATCGTCAGTCATCACACAATCATTAAAGTCAAATTCAAAATGTGAAAGATAAGGCAGTTCCTTTTGACTCTGAAATGGCTTATATGTAATTATAAAATCGAGTACAAAAAGTGTCCAGTATTGTTATCAGAAATGGAAAGTAGATATTCCGTGAAGACAAATCACACGGCTTGTGAATCGTGAAAGTTCCCAGCATTGAATTTGTGGAAGAATAATGCCGATAGAGAAGAAGTTCTCTAACCACCGGAAAAATCTTAATTGCGGAATATCCCAGGTGCCAGTGGTGTAACTAGGAATTAGCTTTTGGGGGGAGATAGAAGTGCTGGGGATTACTGGAAAATTAAAAAAAAATGACATGCCTGGAAATATATTTAACATCATTTTGGCACTTAAAATTTAACTTTAAGCAGATGCAGCTGCTGTATATCAAAACTAGACAATTTTTTTAAATATTTTTTTTTATTTCTCTGAGGCTTTTGGGGGGATCTATCCCCTCATCCCCCCCATACCTACGCCACTGCTGGGTGCCCTATATTTCGTATTATCTATGATATGGTATTTAGAGGGAGGTAACTGACAGCTGGGGTCCTTTTTGCCTTGAGTTCAGGGAGGGAGGATAGGAAACCTGTGTTGGAATTAGCCAGGTTTTAATGAGAGGCTTAACCAGGGCTAAACGTCCATCTGCTGGATAGTGTATTGCACTGGAAGTTCCCTCCACACTACTCTCAAGCAGGGATACTGCCATCTCTGAAAAGTTTCTGCCACTGCCAGGACTTGAACCCTGACCCTAAGGGCACAGAGTAGGGATATACAGAGAGGACAAAACGGCTGAAGGCGGTAATCAGCTCATTGCGCATTTCACCATGTTCTAAATAAGGAAGCGTGGCTTGAGTTGCTATTTGGTTGCTACCGTTGCTATCATTCGCGCTTGGCGCGGAGTGTTGTCGCACAAATATATTTTTATTTCTTCACTCTTCAATGCTTTCACGTAGTGTGCTAGTGTTTTAGAGAAACGTGGAAAATAAGACGAGAAGAAAAGGTTTTGCTTGGTGTTCAGCCATTAACTGCAAAAACAATGCGGGCATGACGGAAGCAAAGTTGAGTTTCTTCAGTTTCCCTAAAGACCCTGTGAGGTAAGTAATTTCATATTTTTTCTGAGTTACATTGCTGATCGAAGAAACTAAACTTATATTCGAGTATTATTTTGCATGCGAAATGAAATTGTCGAAAAAGTTTAATAAGAACTTGTGGTGTTGGCGCAGGTCCAAGGAATGGGTGATTCGATGCCGTCGGTCGGATTTAGAAAACAAGACTGTCAGTTATTTACATAATAACTGCCGGATTAGTGCGTGAAATTTAGCGTTCCTTGCTCTACCTTTATTAGCAAAGAAATAATTAGGCTACTTTGAATTTTAAACCCTCTTTTTTCGGTGCATGGTAAGTCGTTAGCACTAATTGGCTTGAATTTACCGCATAATTTTACTTATTTTCAATATGGCCGCGTGCGCATTTTTCATTACAGAGAAACCTATGGTATTCCAACCTAATGTCCCCTCTGTATATATCTACTCTGTGCTAAGGGTGTGAAGCCTTTCGTATACATTAGTGAAATTTTGATCTGTAATTATGGGGTTAATTTGAATACCTTTCCTCAGGTATCTCATTTCTTCAATTTCCAATCTTGGGTTTGTTTATAGGTGGTAAAATGAATTTCCTAGAACTGCAGTTAATGAGCCAACATTTTTTTGAAAATTGGCTTCTCTATGAACATTTAGTACCACCATTCCGAAATTTCTCCATGTGTATGATAGCTCGGCGGCTTAGGGCTAGAAATGCTAGCAATTTGACCATGACATTCAACAGTGGGTAATGTTCTTCAGGAATGCAAAGTTATGTTTCTCTTGAGGTAATGCATCATCTGTGATGTAGCTTGACAGTAAATAAGATTATTAGGCGTCAATTTCTTGCCTCCAAATGAGTAATTGCATCCTGGATACAAACTGGCCCCTATTGAAAAGGATTTCATGCTAAACACCGAAAAACCTCATACATGAAACTTCCTCACTTTTTTCGGTTCTCCGCTGAAAGTTTCTCAAGTGAGGTTCCACCGTATTCCATTAAGTGCAAAACTTGATATTGTGTTATTTTTGCAGCTCGATCTGGTAGTTAATTAAACTTTTGGCTGAATCTTTCTAATTTTTGTAAAATCGAATATGGTTAAGTAGTAAACATGTAAAATTTCACTGGCAAAAATAAAAAAGATAAAAAAATATGAGAGCAGCCTTAGCATTGATGTTAAAGCACACACAAGATTTAAAATATGTACCTTATCATGGTAGTGATTATAAAATCACCATTGCATACTAAAAATTACTGACTTTACCTTTAACTGCTAACGTCCCAGATGCTTCTGCAGTGCCAAATTTATTTGTAGCAATACACTTATAAGGACCAGAATCTTGGAAGTCCACATTCCTGAAAGAATTCTCAAAGATCAGTAAATGAAGAAAGAAAATTCAAATACTTATACCTATTCCCACTTTTGCATGATCAACATTAAGAAAAAACATGCAATAAACCTGATGTTCATATTGTAGCTTAAGTGATGAAAGGGTAAAAAAAAACTCCTATGTCTCACTCTAGGAAAAGAAGTTTACAATTTTAAACTGCAATTAAAGATAATCCTTACAGTACCTGATTTCCAGGTCACCATCGTCCATAACTTCATATCGACCTCCAGTTAGCTCCAAGTCATTCTTCACCCATTTTACCACTGGCTTGGGAGCACCAGTTACATGACATGTCAACCGTATTGTCTTCCCATCAACTGTGGCTTCATCGTTTGGCGACTCAATAATTTCAGGTGGAAGAGCTGCAAGAAAATAGAGAGTAGATTTAGAAAACGCTCCAAGATGTAACCTATTCATTGAACTCTGAACATAAACATGAGGCCAGGACAAGTCACACTAGAAGCCCCATATAAAGCATACAAGATAAAGTGACAAGCTCGAATTAGAGAGAGATAGCCAAGGAACCATATAAAACCCTATGTTTTATGTGTAAAATAAATTCGTAAAAGTGATCCACTGCAGTGGGAAGACATGAATTAATTTTGGCTCTTCACTGATTGACTCCCATTTTGTGGGCTGGATGTTTTTGGTCCATTTTTGCACATTTTTTGCCTCCAACTTTACGCAATGTCGAGCTATAGCTATTGGACCAAGTCTAAAATGTGCGTGCAGAGATCCTGTGTCAAATGCAATCTACGTGATTATTTTTGAAAGGATGCATTGTGCCATGCGAGCACAAATTTAATCTTTGCACAATGTGCACCAACAGGTGAGAAGTTTTTCTTTCCATTCAATGCCAGCAAACTACTTTGACTCCAGCCACAAATTACCATTCCAGCTGCTGTGAACATCCGTTGCCCAGGCATCACTCAATCTTCCATCCTAACTGCATTTTATTTCCCCATTCAATGCGAGCGGATCACTTCAATTCCAATCCACACATTCACTTCCTACCACTCTCGACACTTACCATCGCAGGTGCGAGGCAGGGGGCCACAAAGTTTACGTCCAACGCAGACAGACTGACATACAACAAACTTAACATAAATAGAAGTGGAATGTTTTTGATGCCACAGGAGCAATTTCAATAGGTGGGGAAAAAATATCTCCAGCACAAATATGAGCAAGTTTCCAGTATAATGAATTTATAAGAGAGGAGATTCAAAAGCCCATAGATATATCAGAGGAATTGCATGAAAATTATGAACCTGATGGTAGCGTATACATTTAAAAATATTTTGGTCCTAGTAACTTCCACGCTTTGAGGGTATTGATGAATGTGTACCTGTTCATTAGTGTTGGAGGACAAATTAATTGTTACTGTGGTAGATGAAGAAAATTCCTTCAGTAGTTCAGAGGAGGAAACGGTGGTTGAAGCGCGACATGTCACTAAGATAATTACTGATATTTACCAAACTAGTAACACCTCACAGGATTAGGAGAATTTAAGCAGTAGGAGAATTTCTGCTCAAAGCAAGTGCAACCAGGAAACTAATTCATTTTGTGTCAGAGTGGATCTGTGACTGAATATTTATCTTTTATCATTTCATTACTAAGTGTTTGATTTCTCAGAATATTATATTCTGTTTGTTACAGCAGTTCTGTTTTCTTAAATCATCAGATGAAGCTCATTAATCATTTAGCTTTGGGGAAGTAACCTAGTCATTTTTTAAAGCTATTCGGGTTCTATCTTGTTCTAATAACAAATGGCGATGGATGAGTCGACCGTTGAACTGTTAGTATGCAACAATTTAAACCAGAGGAAATCCCAAGAAGACTTCATGCACATAATTCACCGGGAAAGAATAGCATCACAGAGTAAAACTGTTCAACATTAATTTTTTTTACCTTATCAAGTGATAGAATTAGAGAGAAATAGAAACTCACCCTGAACATTTACATAAACATCTCTGTAAACATATCCAAGAGAGTTGGTAGCATTGCAACCATAATTTCCAGTATCTTTCTTCTCCAGACGCTCAATTGTAATGCTGTTAGGAGTTACTTTCCTCCTTGGGTTAGGTGGTGCTTGTTCAATAGGTTTACCATTGTAAATCCATGATATTTGTGGCTTGGGTTCTCCACTGGCCTCACACCTGAAAGTCACTTCTTCCTCTTCAGCAGCAAGAGCTACTTGAGGCACAACAGTGAAGTAAGGAGCAGCTGCAACAAAAAAGACAAATGGAATTTGAACTTGATGAACAGTTGATTAAAAGCCTATCAGTGAACTTTTCAAAGAAGACATGAAGAAAAGAAATTTAAAGGCTTTGACCACACATTTTTAACTATAATATGTAAAATATTCAACTTTCAATTTAGCATAGATAAATCATATACATATTATAGTGGGTCTTTTCGAGATGTGTTTCCGAAAGAAGTTTATTAATACTTGTGCAAGAACACCTAAGAGGGCCTGTTTCACTCCTGCCATCCTCCAAATGAAGGAGAAACTTGTCTTGGCCCATAAGTCATATAGTTTGAATCGTAACAAACTTAATAAAGAACTCCTTACCAAAGCACAGAATGAATATAATATGCTTGTAACCCAAGCCAAAAGAGCAGCAAACCTTGAATACATTTCCAATTCTGGCAATAAACTTAAAGCAGCATGGACGGTCATTAAAAAAGAGGCTGGTATAACAAAAACTTCTCCTCATCTCTCAATCTCTCCAGATGACCTCAACAAATTCTTTATTGAAACAGTTGAGAACATTACTTCAACCACACCCTCTGATAACATTAAAGCTATGTCTCTGTTAAGCAAACACACAATTGATAAAAGGTACTTTAAGTGGAAATGGGTAACACCATATGAGATCTTTAAAGTAATAAAATCTCTTAAAAACTCAAGCAGCAAAGACATTTATGGCCTCTCAAATAACCTCTTAAAGACCTTAAATGAATCTCTCATTGAGCCTCTCAGTATAATAATCAATACTTGTCTTCAATCTGGTGTCTTTCCGCATCATCTTAAATACTCAAAAGTAACTCCTGTATACAAAAAAGGCCCTAAAGAAGATCCTAACTCATATCGCCCTATTTCTGTCATACCAATCATTGGTAAAGTCTTAGAGGTAATTATTAAATCTCAGCTATATGACTATTTAGATAGTAATGGTTTTTTCAGTTCATCTCAGTATGGTTTCCGTAAAGGTAAAACCACCACAAAAGCTCTACAATTTATCACCAATATCATCCACAACTCTTTTGAAGATCAATCATCAGTGGTTTTAACCCTATGTGATCTCACCTAGGCTTATGATTGTGTCTCTCACTCCATATTACTTGAAAAATTAAAATATTACGGTATCTCAGGAGTTGAGTTGTCTCTTTTCCGATCATATCTAGTTAATCGTCAACAATTTGTTGAAATGGAGGGAGTGCAGTCCTCCTCCCTCCCTACCCAATACGGTGTTCCCCAGGGGTCTGTCTTGGGACCCATTTTATTCTTAGTAATGATCAATGACCTACCATGCAGTATACCTTCAAAATCCATTCTTTATGCTGATGATACGACCTTAATATGTAGATGTCTGCAAAACTACTACCTATGCTGCTCAAAGTGCAGACAATCATCTAGTATCCCAGATAACACGGCATTTGTATTAAATCTGTATAACATCAATAATACACAAAAAATACGTGACCAAATACTTTTGTATAAGATGGAATACGATCGTATTACATCGGTATATTTCACGTAGAAGTGGTTCAAAAGTCCCTATGGATGTATGTATACGTGCGTATTACAAATTGGAAATCTGAATACCCATACATGAATTATACATATGTATACGATGGAATACAATCGTATTATGTCTGTATATTTCACGTAAAAGTGGCTCAAAAGTCCCTCAGGATGTATGTATACATGCGTATTACAAATTGGAAATCTGAATATCCTTACATGTAATATACATATGTATCTGCAGGCCCTCATGCACGAATTATACATATTGATTTTCTGACCCACATCCACTTAATATCAATATGGATTAAACGGTTGAATAAATACATATAAGGAAACCAGAACATACAGATAATGAAACATTTATTCAAAGAGAAAAATAAAATAATACACACAAAGAACAAGTGTGGCCATGAATATTGCTAACAAGCATTAAGGGCCAGCAAACAGTAGGTGAAACTTAGTTTAAAAAAATGGCACAAAGAAAAATCAAGTACAAACAATGGTTTGAGTTGGAAAGTAGAAAAAATATTAGCACGGAAAAAGCGTTGTAACCCATTGCACAAGTAGAAACCTGAATGCAGGAAACCAACTCTGCATCATTAGCCACTTCCTGAAAGGAGAAAAGAAGAAGTCAAGTTTAAAAGTCATGAAAAATATATCTTTTTGTAAGATCTGAATAGGAGCTCAAGGCCTTTCAATTTTTTTTTTCAATTCATATAGGCAGTCAGTATTCTGTGAAGTCTGTAATTTTAGTACTAATTCTGTATTCTGAATGCAAATGAAAGTTTGGCTTCTCTGCTAGATTCCAGACATAAGTTTTACATTTTTTCATTTACAAATTATGCCGAGGTCCCAGCTAGCGCAGATTTGACCTTGTCCTTTGAGAAATCATATATTTTGGGGATATGCTTTCATTTTACAAAATTAATAGCCTTTCTCTTAAGAAGAATGAGAAATATGAGAAAAGATCATATGACTACTTTTAAATATAAATTAACTAGGAAAACGTGAATCCATTGGTATGCTTATTTAGTACATGATACTAATATATTAGTACCATGATTTAGTAGCGGATGATTCACACAGAAAAAGTAAAAACTTGTGATATCAAATTTTCAAACAAATAAATTTCATACAACCGATAATTTCAGGCTTAACTTTAAGAAACCTCTCCATTATGGATAAAAAAACTTTTTCCCTCAAACCTTACCTCGGTATTAACAATTCCACATGGTCTCCTGGCTTTGCTTCGTCGTTTTTTCCGTAATCCATTCTCCTCTTGTCCAGGCCAAGCTATTTACATCGTCGCCGCCTCCTGGGTATGCGCGAAAGAGCATGAAAATAAAATTATAATTAATCAATTTGGTCCATACGCACCTCTTTCTTACATATAATGACAAACTTTCGCATGAAAATTACGTATTTATCTTGTGTTAATAATAACGACGAAATGCACCTTGATTGACTGCATTTCAAGATGAAAGAAATATTACACTTGGCTTTAAGGGAACCGATATTACACGACCAATACTTCTTGTTCGTTAAATAATTAGAAGTAGTGGGCAAAACGGCTCGGAACCTCGAGGAATCTATTAGTGACAAGGCTACGCTGATAAGTCTGCGGTCAAAGATGTTATGACTAAAGCATAGGATAACTAGGAATGCAAGAACTACAATACAGTAGGTTGTGGTAATAAACAGCGATAAAACAACTTACACGTGAACGAAAACATCCCTTTAAACAATTTTTCTGCTCTTAATTAAGAGAAGAAAAAATGTAACTTCAGCCGCGAAGCACGGAATTACTATAAGACGCATAATCTATTAATTTATACGTACAAGATTGACATTACACTATGTTTTACCCGTTTTACAATATAACTTCAATGGAGACCAGTCTCCTCGATACGTAACTCAACAAAAAAGGAAAACAATAGCCAAACATAAACAAAATTGGCGCAATGTGGTCAACACATTGCGCCAATATAGTTGTATCCAAATATACTCAAATAACATAATTAATGTAGTCTATGTAGGCGTACAATATAATAAAAGATAAATCATACCTTACCTTAGTTATCCAGTGACAGGAAAATGTTGGAGCTGGCTTGCAGGAATCGCAATAACCTGCGGGATTGAAGCATTGAAGCACATTTCCAGCAAAACATAGCTTCGGGTTGAGCACACCATCCACAAGCACCGGTTATCGAGGATTAAAACACTATGTCAATTCTTCCAATACGTATAATAATGCAAACAAATATAAAATTAACTATACATCAATAGCCGGAGTTCCTCCTACAGCACGATCACGACGTTCTCGTAGTCTCGAACGAAATGCCGAGCTTAACTGTTAACGAGATTATAACGAAAGGGATCACTCCCACTCACTTCCCTAGCTTATTGCGACAGTGGAGGCGCAGAATTGAGAATTTATTTTTTTGTTTAAACAGTTAATTTAAAATATTGTTTAAAAAATTAAACTTCGCTTTTATACTTTTGCGCTGTGCAAGAACTATTTTTTGTATTTTTCATGTATTGTGAACCATTTTCCATGTGTATATTTCGCGGATGGAAACTGAATTTTACATATGTAATACGTCTGTATTTCGCGTGCATTTACAAATTAACATAAATATGGTCGCCATATTACCCTTGCTCACATCGATCAGTATATGATTTATTTTTAAGCTTTCTGGGTATAAAATCAAATGGATGAATGATCATTGAAATGAGAAAATCTTGCGTTTGCAGTGAACATATTATTTCTGGAAAAAATGTTTATGAACATTTCACAAGACGCCACGAAAATCCACCTCTCAAAAATTACAGGAAATATACATAATGTATATTTTGTGTATTTTTGACCACATTTACATATGTATTTCCTCTGTATTCATACATATGTAAAAGTAGCAAGTGTTACACGATATTTACATTTGTATTTTTGACCACATTTACATAAGTATTCAATTTTCAAAAATACAAATGTATTTATCGTGTAACACGTACCACTTTTACATATGTATGAATACAAAGAATATACATTCAATAATACATATGTATTACACATGTGATACATAACAAAAATACATATGTATGTGACCCATGAAAATACAATATAAATACATAATGTATATCCAAATGTGTGCTGTTGGGGATTGGCCAATGATTGGTTTAGATTCAATGGCTTCATACTTAACATAGAAAAAACTCAAAAGCTTATCTGTAACCTGAAGCCTGCCAACAAAGTCAAGCCAACAAAGTTACTTGGGTTTTATCTGGACTCTAAACTCAGTTGGAGCTATCACATCACTGAGGTTAA
This sequence comes from Ischnura elegans, assembly GCF_921293095.1. Taxonomy (NCBI): domain Eukaryota; kingdom Metazoa; phylum Arthropoda; class Insecta; order Odonata; family Coenagrionidae; genus Ischnura; species Ischnura elegans. The sequence goes on along the minus strand of NC_060249.1, from coordinate 113,557,321 downwards.
TAAAAAGCTTTCCAAAGCTCTCTTTATTTTAAGAAAGCTAAGTCCGATAGTCCCTTCTGATTATATGCAATCTATATATTATGCTTTTTTTAACAGCCACATAGATTACGGCCTAGAAATATGGGGTAGTGCCCCTAATATAAAATCAGTGTTTCTTTTGCAAAAAAAGGCAGTTAGAATACTAACTAATTCTCCATCTCGTGAACACTGTCGCCCACTATTTATTAGATTGAACATTTTAACTATTTACAGTATGTACGTGTACAGAGTTTTACTATATATGAAAGAAAACCTTGATCTTTTCCCTATAAGAAGTACAACTCATAACCATAGCCTAAGAAATAAGAATTCCTTATCACTAAATCAGTGCAGATTAACCAAAACCCAATTCTCCATACATAATTTAGGTATCAAGCTATTTAACCATCTCCCTATCTCAGCCAGACTGGCTAGCTTGACCAAATTCAAGAGTGTGATTCACTCATGGCTAGCCTCACAGCCATTGTATTCTATCAGTGAATATTTTACTCTTAACACATGTGATATTGTATTCTAATATATTTATATACTTTCTATTATATTTCATTTATTTTTATTAATTGTACACTGCCTATGAACTGCGACTATCTTTTCTTGTACATTCTATATGTATGTGCAATTAAATTTCATCTGTGACGAGGTCTGTGTATCTAATGAATACTATCGACCAATAAAGATTATTATTATTATTAACTAAATCACATATTATTATCTGAATAATGATGATACACACCAAGGACTGTAAGACTAACTGCATGGGATTTTGCTTCACCAACACCATTCGATGCTTCACAGCCATAAGTACCCGCATCTTCAAAGTTGACATGCTTGATAATGAGTGTTTTGCCATAATTTCCCTAAAGGAAAAAATATTTTAAAAACTTATTATTCATGATATATAATAATTCAGAAACATATTAGGCACTTCCAGAGGTAAAATAGTGCATGAATATGTACTTGCATGATATTTAATGGTACTGTAATTACCTGTGTTGTTCTTTCAGGGGGCAAGGCACCACCTTGTTTACTCCACCTTATCTGTGGTAAAGGTGTGCCACCATAAATACAATAGATTTCAACTTTCTTCCCTCGCAATGCAATTTCATTTTTTCTTGAGAGATACTGCGCAACTGGCTGATGCCGATTTTGTGAAGCAGACACACCAGTCGAAAGTACTTGCAGATTCACACGGTTACCCAATTTATACTCATTCCTGTAATGTAAAAAGTATAGAGAAACAACCCAATTCAGAAATGAGAATGAAGAGCTGAGTTCACTAATTTAATGCTCATTAATGTAAAAATCATTCCATATAAAATGCACACAAACATGATCATGAAAGAGAGTACACATTCATTAAGATACTTCCACAGGCCCTTGGGTATTGCAACCAGGGCTTCAGATAGACTATTTACTTTTCCACCCCAGCAAAAGAATTGGTAACAAAAATCACACATTTCAATCACTGACATATGTTACCATATGAGTATTGAAAATAAACTAATAAATCCCTCCCAAATCTCATGCTACACATTTCCTGATGTTATTAAGGTTAAGATTCAGTAATAATTGATAAAATATTAATTCAATCCATATTTTATCCAATATCCTTTCTGATAGCCTGAAGATATAATGGAAAGGGTTGATACATTGCATGGCTAATACAAAATTTTAGAGTTCATGGTTCCTAACTCAAGACAAAGTCATGAGAAATGCTGTGGAAAATTTTAAAATATTTTGCAATGTTAGATTTGGTGATGTGATAAATTTTAACTCAATTCAAACTTCTGCGAAAGAATTTCAACTTACCTGAAAACAGAAGTTGCTGAACAAGCATAGGTGAAATCATCACTGGCATCAGCTTGAGTGACATTTGAGAAGCAGAGATTTCCCTCAGGATCTAAGGTCATTCGAGAGTTATTGATACTTTTTATTCCACCATCAGAGTTCTACAAAACAAAAATTTTAAAATCATTTACATGAATAAACATTTATCATAGATGCACCTTCCAAAGTTGGCACTCGGCCATTAAACAGTAAGTGAATCAGTGAAGCCATTTGATGCCAGTTGGATGGTATCATGTGAAAAAATAATGCCAGCTTAGGCTAGGATAAGATATTATCAACATTACATAGTTTTAACAAAGCATTTATAATTTTAAATCAGGTGATAATGTCAACATTACATAGTCTCCCTGATTTGGAGGACTTACGGGGATATTATCATCATATTGCCCAATGACTGCATAGCTTTATTTTCCTTTTTTTACCAATGACATTATCTATAAAAGCAAAACTTTTAAAATAATAAATTAATATTTTATCTCTGCATTTTCTTAAGGTTCTCACTGCATCTGTTGGCTTTTGTCAACAATGACAAAGAATCAAAGGAAGAGCCAAGACCATCTGAGCAGCACAGTAAAATCTTCGAATGTACGATGCATGAATAGTATTTCGAGCTGTTCAATTGAGATGGAACATCCTTAAACAATTTCAACAGGAACAACCTAATAGCTAGGTGGTGTTGACCAGTGACATGAGGCAGCCCGGACCCCCAAAAATATAAAAAACAATTCTTTTCTTCATAATTGCAAACAAAATACTGAAAAATCATGAATTTATAAAAGATTTCGTTGAAAATGAAGTTTTTTTAGATCATAAAATGTATAAACATTAGTTTAAAACCCTCTACTTAGTACCCTATTTTTCAAAAATTTCCCCCCCTAGTTTCGGACCCCCCCTCCCTCTACCCAAACAAAATTTTTGGCTATCCCACTAGTTGACACACAAGAATAAGACAGCGAATATATAAAGGAATATAAGTAGGAGGATAAGTAGTTCACACCAAAGGCCCAACATTAAATTCAGTTTCTTGCACCAGTTCATAATTTATTAGCCAATGCCATTGAGTAAAACATGAATAATCAGCAATGCTCCAGTTTCGTCAAGTAAATAAATTATCCTCACCTGAATAAGCCAATAAACATTGGGCTTAGGCCACCCATCAGGGGGATTACATGTCAACTTAAAAGGTTTGCCTTCTTCAGCAGTAAGTGTGATTGGTTGCTCTTCTTTGAAAGAATTTAGTTCTGCCTTCCTGACAAACACAGAATTTGAAGTGGCAATTCCCCATTCATTCTCTGCAAAACACTGGTACTGACCTGAAGGCAAACAAAGTCAATCATGTAGCATAAACAAATCGCATACAAAAATTCTAGAAAACCAATATCGATTTTCAACCTAAAAAATGTTACCAATGTCTTCATCCCTGGGAGAAGTAATGACCAAGGTTCCTCTTCCAGGCTGTTGAGAAATTCTCTCATCATACGTTTGCCAGTTAAAATTCTTCCCATTTTTAATCCACCGATACCTAGGAAAGGAAAAGAAATTAAACCATATTAAGAAATTAAGCATAAACTGAACCAAATTTGGTACATCATCTTCACTTGATTAGAAAACAAAACACCAAAGTAATTTCGTAGTGCATGTAACTGCTTGTGAGATAATGCAATGTTATACAACTGGCACTTAACAAAATACAGTGGAACCTCAATTTTACATTCCCCCATTATACATTTTCCCCGATTTTGCAGTTTTTATCAGGTCCCAAACAATGCCGCCTTTAGAAAATGATACTCAATTTTACAATATCCTCAATTTTGCACTTTTTGTAAGTGGTCCATTCAAAAGTGTAAAATAGAGGTTTCACTGTAGTCGGCACGTAAGACATCGTATCTATAGGTGCAAGGAAAATTGAAAGGCAAGAATGATATGGCTGATTTTAAAGTTCTTACACCACAAGAGATAATTCCTCATTATTTTATGAAATTTAAACATTATTGTACGGTTGGTAAAAATTTCAACTTGTAAAATCAACTTTTAATGATGTAGCAACCACTTGGATTTTCTTAACATACTCTTCAGCCCTTGCAATGCCGTGTTTTCTGTAGCACAATACCGGTGCTACATATACAGGCAAAAATTCAAGATAGTGACTATGCAGCCCTAAGTGGCTATTTGACCCTTCCTATTTCCCTAGTTGACCTGAGTGGCAAGTTATTGCAATGGACTCTTGATCTTTCTGAACAGGACAATGAGGTAATGCATAAGCCAGGGGGCATTGCACATCAATGATATGATTGACTTAGCCAAAAGGTGAGACAAAATGAATGCAAACAGAGTGTAGACATAGTGTGTGTACAAGAGAATGACGTGTGGAATAAGCAGGCAACGCAAGATTTGAGGTTGTGGACGGGATCCCTTTTAGAATTGGCCCACAAGTAAGAGTGAAGGTTGTCCCTGACAGTGTGAGGTATGAGAGTTTTAGAAGGTGCCATGACTACACCCTCATGGGACACCTAGTGCTAGGCTCAACAAAAGCCCGCGTGGCAGTGCGACATTGATGGCGGCAGGTGGTGGGCTTATGTGATAAACAGCAAGTAGTGTAACAGGAGAAGTCTGTGCGGGAAGAGCAAGAGCCCCATTGCAAGCCCTACTGGCCACCAACAGACCCTTCGATTTTATAGCCCTACACAGTGGAACCCCGATCTATCATTCCTGCATTGATCGCTTTCCCACATTCATCGTTCTCCATTCCTGGTCCCAAATAAAGTTCCATAAAGACAAGGAAATTTTTTCCTTTTCTTTTGGATGGGGTATGGGTGACGAGAGGTGGGGATATTGAAGGCTGTGGGAGAGAAGGGTCGTTTTCTAGGGTCTTGGTAGAGGAGCAGGGTGGGGGGGGGGAGGAAAGAAAGGTTCCAGGGTGGATGAGGGTAACACGCATGCCTTCACTGTCTTCTTTCTTGTGGTCGTCCGGATGGAATCCTCGTCCAGATGATCATCTTCTCCTGGGCAGCTGACCCCGTGCCCTTCTTAATTAGAATCTTGAGGACAAAAAATTTCATGGTGCAGTCATATGGTCATGCTTCACCCTCTGCAGTTGGCTCTGTGTACACCATACACAATATCATCAGTTCCGAACTTCACCTCGTACGAGTGGTTACATACTTTCCAGGGTGGGTTGACTTCAAACCACTGAGTGTTTTGCATGTCGGTCAGGTTTCATTTTTATTAGTTAAAAAAATTTGTCTTTGGACCATGGCCTTGCATGGTCTTTGGACCTCAGAAGAAACTATTGAGAACTTATGGATGGAAAGAATATAATTAAAGTTGAAAAAAAGAATCCGGGCTAGAAGTGCGTGAATATTGGAAAACCCCTCAAGTTGTCAGCTAGCACATAATGGTAGGGGTGGGGGTAGAGCGAACCATAGAGCTCTAAGGAGCGAGCTACCTGATTAGTGGGATGAAGCCGAGGATCAGGTGGGTGTGCTGCTATCGATTAACGCAGCACTGTTCACAATTGACACAATTGCCTCAATCATATTACAGTAGATTCTGGTTAATGTGTCCACCGGTAATTCGGGGCAGCCACTTAATTGGGGCAGATCTTGAAGAACAGAACGCAATCGTAGAATATCCTTGAGTTTTCTCCTCTTCACTGGGACAGCATGCCACTGTATTGGGCCATGAGTTGGCAATATTGACAATACCCGTGAGGAAATTAAAAATTTTTCATACTGTTTTTTTTAAACATTCTACTCTTTTAATTTAGTCCTATTTTTCACAAAGGTACCTATTTCTGCCTTATTCTTACAGCTCTTGTAGTTATACTGCCCGTTAGAGGATTCAGATTCAGTTTCCCAACCATGAGACCTCATTCAACGTAGTTGTTTTTAAGAGTAGAGGACTCCTCTGGCAGCAGTTGGGCTACAGATGATAGAATGAACCCAGGATAATTATAAAGATAAGAAGTGGCGACACCCGTGCTAAGGGATGACGATACAAGCGGGTACGAGCAAAATTTTAGAGATTACTCGCCGATGTTGAGCAGAGGAGACTGGTTGAGATAAACAATGTTGCTTACCAAGAGCTTTGTGTTTGCGACAACTTGCACAAAACTCAACTGACTCATGAGGTCTATCCTCTCTCCAACTTTCCACTACCTATGCAACTGAGCTATCACCAGTGGAAGATTACAATGTTTCTTCGTTCCTTTTTCTTTTTTCCATCCCCATCTCAGCAGTTGACGCATGCTCAAACTCATTTTTCTCTGCACACGCAACAAGTCAACTAAGAGCAAACAGTCTAAAACCAGTGTCTGTGGTGCACATGTTTGGTGTGATTTATCTTCTGTTCTATGATTTAATTGAACCCTGAATAAATGATACTGTCTTAGTGCCAAGAGTTCAATAATACTCCTTTTCTTGAGTAATATGCCACATAAGGACCTTTTACTTGCTGAAAAAATTGCTATACCGGAAAAATATTAAAGATTATCCCCAATCCAGTCATCACTGTTTCGCTGAGATAATTGGAGTGCCGAAATTGACAATAGCTCGCTTATTGCAGCAACAGGATAAGCTGAGAGAAGAGTGGAGCCACAATGGAAAGAAAGCACCACCCCTAAAACGCAAACGTCAAGGTAAGGAGCCAGATGTTGAGGATTCCTTAAACCAATGGTTTTCGATGGTGAGCGAATGAGGGGTTTGTATTAGCGGTCCACTGTTAAAAAAGAATTTGGAGGAATTAGCTTTGAAACTTGGTCATGACCATTTTAAGGCAACAGACGGTTGGCTGTCTAGATGGCAGACCAGAAACAAAATAAAATTTAAGATTTAAAAAATTATTGAAAAATGTTAATAAATAAGCTATTATCGTGGATTTATTAAGTAAATGAATGGTTGAATAAATTTAATTTGAATTATAAACATTCTTTAGACTTCCTTCTATCATTTAAACGTTTATTTATGCCACATAGGGGATAGATTGCCTAATTGGGGCAGCGGCTTAATTAGGGTAAGGAGCGCCTGCCTTATTTGTCCCAATTAACCAGAATATATTGTACTAATATACTTACTAAAAAGAAAAATTTCTGATAATAGACTACTTTTGTCCTTTGCGATCCATCTCACAACTAATCACAGCACCAGCACAAGCGGTTGTTTCAGGCATAACATGCACATTGCCCTCGTAAATACATCTACTTGAAATGGTGTTTGATGGAAAATAATTTTTACATCAGAAAAGAATCCATAATAGCAGTGCAAATGCTGACACGGAGTGCAAATATTTTTTAGCGAGGTGGCGTGTTCCTTTAGGATATTAGAAAAAGATAATATTCAAATCAACAATATACCCTGAGTGTTTCCATGAAGTACTAATATTCCTGTAAACAGCAAAAATCTTCTTTGAATGAATATCATGATTACTAGAAAAAATTCACGTGTTTCCTGGGACATAGGCAATCTAGTCAAACATTCCTACATTGACCATTTTTACCATCCATCCCCTTGAAAAACGATAGATTAAGGTTCCACTGTACATAATTGACCCATTGCCTCGGACCAAGAAGGGAAAGTAGTTCACTCTCAATTTTTCTAGGAATCTCTATATGTTTGCCAAATCAAACTGTATCTGGGCGGTTTCTGTTGCTCTGCTGAAGGAGTGGTTCCTGACCACGTTCTAACCAATCAAAGGAGCAACTTCATGTCAGACTTATTTAGAGGGGTATTTATGCAGCAAGAAGACACCAAATTGCATACCTCCCCTGTCACTGTTGAAAGTGAAGAGGAAGCATAGGTGTTGAGACCAGGAGATGTCAGTGTTTCCCCCGAGTGCTCCTCCTGCAGCAGTACCCCTACCACCTTCGCTCAAGGGCACATTCGTCTCATCCCTCACTGCTCTTCCCACCTGGATCACCCCCCTCACCTCGCTACACTTTCCCGAGAGAAAAATGCCACCACAATGGGAGGCAGAGGAGATGCATTAGCATTTAATTTTTGGGTGATGTGAGTTTTGAGCATATTGGCGGAAACAGTGGGTTGACAAGATGTGGTGTCAATGGGCAGTGGAGTGGTATTTGATAGGATAGAGGATGTGGTGTTTAGTGATAAAACATGGGCGTTAGTTATCAGTTTTGAGGAAAACTATTGTTCTCAGTCAGTGTTACTGTGATTCCTATTAATTTCCCTAAATCCTTCCTTCCCATATAATTTCTTGAAGTATCCAAAGTCAAACTTGAATTTTAATTCATTTGCTTCTTCAATTTTCCAGGTTAAGTCATATTCCATATTGCAATTCCTTTATCTTTCATTACATAGCGATTTGCCAAAGTCATATTCTATTATCAGTCCATCATTGTAGGCTATCATTGGTTTCATTGCTTTTAGTTTCTTTAAGCATGTGGGGACGTTAACCCTATGCAGAACCTGCAGGACCTCTATGGAAGCTCGCCTTAATTGTCTGGCCAGTCAGTTGAACTTTACAGAGCTTGAATGTCCTTGCTTTATGTACACTAATGATAGACATCTACATTTGGTTCATGGGAAATCATTAGGTTTGCTGTATACCAGATATAGGCATCTACATTTGGATTGAATTAGGTATAATGCTAACTTTGTACTCTCAGTAGGGATGTAAATCTTATGTAGCTTTTTATTGAAGTTTGCGCAAGTGTTTTAAGCATGATAATATGATATTTATAATAAATATTTCCATTAGAAAATTTATTATAACATTTTGTAATTGATAGTTAAAAGAAATTTTCTTATAAGGAAAATGCCCAATTTCTGATAAGAAATTTTCTTATAGAAAAAATTTGTAAGAAATTTTCTTATAAGAAATATGTCCAATTTCTGATAAGAAATTTTCTTATAAGAATTTTCCAATAGGGGTTGGAGCCCCTCTCACAATGCTGTTAACAATTCACTTATTACCGAATTTTTTAATTTATGTCCTTTCTCAATAATAACACTTCTAAGTCATTGCTTTAAGGATTACTTATCAGATAATAGAGGGTGCTATCGTGCTTAATTTTTATTAACTTTTGTTTGAACTCAGTAAATACCAGCACAGTGCAATTTCACTAGATGCACTATCATTTCATGAAGGCATATCACAATGAGCTGCACGATCCAAGGTTGCATTTTCCTCAAATTTAAAATCCACCTTCTACTATCAAGTGGCTTAGATTTTCATTGGCATAGTTTTTTTCCTTTCTAAATTGTAAATTGTGACTATTCTTTTAGTAACCATGTTTTGAAGTTTTCAGTTTCATAATTTTCATATGACATAAATATCATGAAAGAGTACAAACAAACTTCACACGTGGCAAGTGAGCGTTTGTACAAACAAACAATAAAAAATTTTACATTCATCTGACAGAATTAATCTATTTCCAGTTCTGTCATTCACACTTCTGCAATAGTATCAGAATTAATGGCCCTTTCAAACAACAATTTCACAAAATCAAATAATTGTGCAAATAAATTTACCTTGCAAGATGACGTACCAATTAAAATAGTACCCAGCCTAACGGCCACATGTAAAAAGCTATACCATGTAAATTAATGGATTACATTAACACTTCTGTAATAGGATCATTTTCTATTTTTTTGCCATTTCCTAAATCAAAAGATTATAACTCCTTGACATACGTATTTCACGCTTTCAGATTTTTTAATTACGGTATATATTTTTCGCAATTCAATGAAATGTGAAAATTTTCTATCGCGCAAAAATGTGACGGCTAAGTATGAATGCTGGGAAAAGCCTATGTGACGTCATTCTGGGTTCCGTCTGCCACCTTGGAGCGGGGCTATGAGCGCCGCTACGGTGCAGGCTGCTATCAGGTGGCTGAGTACTCTGCTAGCAGGTACCGCTTGGCTTAAAAAAAGGATTATCAATACCCTATCAAACAAGGGAATCTTTCCAACCATATAATTTTAATAAGCAATTATTAAAAGATGTTTCCCTGAGCTCTGTGCCTCATGCACGCATTGGTAATCCCAGACGATATAAAACTCCTGACTACTCGTATACCATCAAGGTCTCTGGGACGTCACGCAGAGTGGTAACACTGGCTGCCAATTTGGCCTTTTTCAAATGAGGTTAAAACTGACTATCTAAACTGGGATTTCTACAACCAAATAATTTGTATATTATGAATACATTAATGGTAGGTGATGAATTGCAATCGATGCCTTTCATTTTCTTTGATGGAGGAAACTACCCATTTGTCTGGAAGAAAATAGGAACACCTATAATGCTATTGGTAATGTCAACTCAATTCTGGATTCCTTAATTTGAACAAACCTCATGCTCTATGAAATGGCTGTTACGAAGTCATAAATTAAAACCTTACAAATCATCTCCTCCCAATGCATCATTATACAAGTCGACTGATTATATGATCACCATAGCACAAACCGACCAACTAATTATTCTAAAATTTAATCAACGCCTATACCTAATAACTTTTATGCATGTAATACCGTGCATTTTCAGAGAACATGAACAAATAACAATACTTAAGGCTCAAGATATGCTACACTATAACTGGCAGTTGAATGGTTTTGACTCGAGAGATAACTCACTTAGGTTAAAATTATGTAAAAAATGAACAAATGATAAAACAGATGAGTTCTATTATTTCACCCAATCAGTATCTTTTTTACATATTACAGTATTAATTCTTCAATTCACAATTGATAAATCAAATTGTGGAATTAGACTAAAAGATCTTGTCTTGAGGATGCATATCACTTTATTCTTCCAAAAAGCAATCCAAGTAACCTAATAGCAATGCATGTATCTCCGAAAACACCACCGAGTTATTTAAATATATACGGTACATGATGTTAGGAAAGCACAGAAAACTAAAGATTTACGCTGAAATGACAAAAAATGGCTACATTGAAATGATAAATATCACAATAAACTAACGCAGTCTATTAGGTGACCGGTACGATAACATTCGAAGACGAGACGCTGGGTGCGACTATATTTTCGCGAAGCCTGGGCATGAAATTACAATATGAAACTGAATACTAAACACCCTTCGGCTTTACTGCTCGCGGGTGGCACTAAAACCGGCCCACACCTTTTATTGGTTTATGGTTACGACGAGTGTGCCAGGCATCATTATAATATTAGCGGAGATGGGTGTAACTCAAGGTGACATCATCATTAGCACTTCCGGACGCTGATCTCATAGAATGATATGTACTTACTTAGGGGCTGGTTCACCTTCTGCTTCGCATTCAATTATGAATGGCTTATCATTTTCGTTTTGCTGTACTGCCACTTGAAACAGTAACTCGTCAGACGGAGGTTGCTTAACTATACGGGGCGGGGACTGACCTGAAGTTTAATAAGCTCTTATAAAAATTTTTTTTTTTTTTAACCAGCCTTTATATTTAGATTACAGGGGATGAGCAACGTTTATATATGACACAAAGCAAAAAAACTCAGTGACCCCGAAAAACCAAAAGTGACGTATTAAAAAAGTCACTATATTTATTAAATTTTCAGTGAATGCCCTAGTAGAAAAAATTGTGTTCTTTTGGTGTTCTTTATATGTTCATTCAGTGTTCAAGTGTTCTTTTGATGTTCTTTTGGTGTTCTTTTATGTTCACCAATTTCTTGGTGTGTTCTTTTGATGTTCAATTTATGTTCTTTTTATGTTCATCTCAGTGAACACAAAATGAACATTTTTCTTTATGTTCATTTTGTGTTCACTGAGTTCCCTTTGAGTTCATTTTATGTTCACCATGGTGAACACAATATGAACATTTTTTTATGCGTTCATTTTATGTTCATTTTATGTTCACCATGGTGAACACAAATTGAACATTTTTTTATATGTTCATTTTATGTTCACTATGTTGAACACAAAATGAACATTTTTCTTTATGTTCATTTTGTGTTCCCTTTGAGTTCATTTTATGTTCACCATGGTGAACACAATATGAACATTTTTTATGCGTTCATTTTATGTTCACTTTGTGTTCATTTTATGTTCACTATGGTGAACACAAAATGAACATTTTTCTTTGTTGCTCTTTAAAATAAACCAGTATAAAAATTCTCAGTCCTTGGAGGTGATTGTGGATAACTGCAGTTCATGTGTCATGACAAGTAGCTTTACATAAAACAAGTATTACAGATGATTTTGGAGACTTTGTCTACCAAAAATGAGTTTGAATTTCGCCATCTTGAAATCCACAAAACTGTATTTTTTAGCAGTTTTCCATAATATTTCTAGAAATTTAAAATCATGAATTTCCGGGAAAATTATCCCTAAATGAAGGCATATCATCAAAAAATGGACATTGAACGATCCGAGAATGCAATCAAGGAACACCTGAAAACACTCTCAATGTGTACTTTATTGCATACTAAACAGGGATAAGGCCTGAGCATTTGGCAAATGTGAATAAGTTCGTTTATAATAAAAAAAGCTGGAAATAAAATGATTTGAAACTTATCCAAACACTGACATCTGATTCACAAAGATGTGAAAGTGTTCATGGTAATGATGGGACTTCCGTGAAAGCTTTTTCTTTGTTGTTCAACAAAATGTTCTTTTTATGTTCATTTTGTGTTCTTTTGATGTTCAAAAAAGTGTTCATTTTGTGTTCAAATTATGTTCTTTTTATGTTCACAGACGAGTGTTCATTTTGTGTTCTTTTTATGTTCTTTCTGTCACAAAACACATAAAAAGAACATAAAGTGATCATTCGGTGAACATAGAAGGAACACAATTTGAACATTAAATGAACATAAAAAGAACACTGAATGAACACACTTTTTTCTACTAGGGTGGTAAGCCCCCTATGTTTCAAAATGCCACCCCTATGCTTTTAAATGCCTACTATGTGGATATGCCTAAAGTGGATAACTTTTACTGTGGTCGCAAAACACGAAAATCGACCATTTGGAACTTCTTAGATCAAAAACATGTTTTGGGGGGCTATAGGTTGACTGGGGGGTGGTTAATGGGGGGTTGGAGGAAAAAGTTATATTTTCATGTATTGTCATCGGAAATGAAGAAGTGTGCAAAATTTCAGCGTTTTTGCTTCACAGGAAGTGAGTCAAATTTGAGTTACAAGATTTGTACCAGACAAACAAACAGACAGGTTGGTGAGTTGATATAAAGGCTGGAAAAAAGGATTGTTGTTAATTATTTTTACGAAAGAAGTATGCCTAGAAAACGCGAAGTAATGCATGAAAATTTATTAACAAGGATTGATTGCATATTATCAAAATACCAAAATGAAAATACTAACAAAAAATTATTACTTGCCAAGTGAAAATCATCTTATTTGAGACAAAACTAAAATATACTTACCTATACTTTGGGCTGACACTATAAGTGACACTAATATTAAAATCAACGTCCCAAAGGACTCCATTATTACAGCTAACCTGAAAAAAAGAATACCATCAAAGAAATAAAATAACGAAATTACTCCATCTAAGATGGAAAATGGATTAGAGCATGGGCTTGTTGCACTTGTAAAATAATACCCATGATTTAAATAATTGCGAAAAATAAACAGATAAAGTGAACCTTTCGTGACGATTTAGCATTTCATTGCGTCCGTAGCTACTATACGTCTATGGGCCGTGCGGTTCGTGTTTACAACCACTGCCTTTACTTTACCGCCTTCGCAGGACAAGAATGCGCAATAGGTGATGCATTTGTTTCTGAAAAGGCGCAATAATCGACGACTTTAAACCAGAAGCGCCGGCATTACTGCATTTGATCGAAATACAGCGACTCAGCATCGAAAGTGTAATCAATTTATTGAGGAATATCTTCAATTCTTCAGGGTAAATAGGATCGATAAATTACGTCGCATAACGTTTCGCAATTATTTCCGCGATATTTTCTTTCTTAAAAATAATTTTACGTTCAACAGTGAGGTGATGGATCAAGTAGAAAGATGAGGATCAATCCTGCCGCAGATTAGAGGCCTTCAAAGACGGAGTTTCGATGCCAATTTAAAAATAGCCGTTGCAGAATACGCCGTAAATCATAGTATTCACAGCGCTAGCAAAGCGCTAATACATCGCGGAAGTCATTTCGGGGGTCTCGATGCGGCAGATTCAAAGAATTAGAGGAAAATATCGTCGAATTTGTGCGCAAATGCAGAGCAGAAGCTCTTTGTGTAACTTATGCAATGATTCGCGACGAGGCATTGAAAATTGATATAATTTTTTTTCAGTTTTAATGTTTGTTGGAAAAAGTTTATTTCTTAATTTTATTACTTTGATATTTGTAAGTCCTGTAGTTTAATTGTTTTGCTTAGCAGGCATTTGATAGCAATATTTTTATAATATTTATAATTTATTTAACACAATTTTATTTAGATTTTCTAAATTCTTCAGGTCACTTGGATTTGTGATGACTTGATGGGTGTGTTACACTGGATCTAAGGAAGTTTCAGGGCCAAATGCAATACTGTTTATGGGCTTTAAGTTAAAGCTTATATATTGACATTGTCTGTAGTCATTTGGAAATCAAAAATATTAATAATTTGTGAAGGTTTAAAAAATACAATAGCCTTGGATGCTAAAAAAGTTTTCTCCTTTCTTCATTACATCTGGTTAAGGAACTATAAATTACTGATACATGCAATGGATCACAACATGTTTTAGGTATAGTTATTTTGTTATGATGGAAAATATGTGAACAGATTTGTTCTTAATCTTCACCGAAAAATAATAGTTTTTATCGAATCGAGAATCTTAACTTGCTAACCACAGAAAAATTGCCTTCCTTTACATTTTAAAATTTTTCCCAAAACTGAGGTCTCAAAATTGGGGGGGGGGGACTATATTCGGGGGGGGGCTATATACGGTAATTAAACGTGAATATTTCTTTAATGTGAATCAAAGAAAATCATCCAGCATCGTCTGAGGCCGTGAAAAATATTTTTAGCTAAGATTTAAAAAATTATTGAAAAATGTTAAACTATTCTTGTGGATTTATTAAGAAAATGAAAATTTCATCTGAATTTTTAACATTCTTTAGTCTTCTTTCTATTATTTAAACGTTTGTTTATGCCATACACGGGATAGTTCCCCTAATTGGGGCAAGATGTGCCTGTCCCGATGTGTCCCAATTAACCGGAATCTACTGTACATATATGCTAATAAAAATATCTTTGTGACTGAGAGTATGTGGCAAAAGCAATTAGGGGTGAGCAGAGTGAAAGTTTCTTGGGATGAGACTTCAACTTTGCCAAGCACTTCAAGCTTACCTATTCAGGAAATCAGTTGCCGTCGGACTTCTGTTTTGTTCATGTTGTGAATCTGCCAGCAGTGTTGCCAAACCTTATGTGTTCTCTTAGTGCACTTTACTACTTCCATCCAAATTCAGAATCCACTCCCCTTCATGAGACAATGTTTTACTTAGGCCTTTTACCAAGGTTAGGGGATTCAGCATAGTAGCTGACCATTTCTGGAAGGAATTATTGTCGATCTCCTCCAAATGAGTTGGTGTATGCATTGTCTTAGCTCTAGGCCTAGAATATCAGTGGCTGTGTAAATCTGACCAAGTTAAGTTTGCTCCTACTCTCGGTACTCCCCCTCCCTCATCAGCGAAGCCCATGGACAGTGCCCAGGCTCTCAAGAAAGCACCCTTGACCACTTGCTTCAGCCACACCGGTTCACCAGCCAAGTTATTTTGGTCTTGGTATTACTTAAGTGCCTTCCATGGAAAGCTCACTATGAGTAACTGTTGAAAATGTCAGTGTATGGTTATTATCCTGTTCATGAGCAAGTCAACTTTGAATTCTCTTCGCTCAATTTTTCGTTACATCATGTTATAGATATGTTCCGTATCTCTAGGAGTCCTAGTGTTTTGTGAGTATTACATATGTACATATAGGATACTCCTCAAATAAATAGATAAGCAGTGTCATGAAGGGCAACCCAATTTTTTTCAGTTGTAAGTATTTTTTATCATGAAGAAATCATGTATTTACACCCTTTGCAAATTGATAGGCTTTCCTTTAACTCCAACTGCAGTAGTCAGGACTGATGACAGTTTTAACATTAGCCAGTTGTATAGAAATTTATATTGTTTTACCCTGGCTTCCAGATTCCTGCATCCTTGTAAATTTTGCTACTGCTCTAAATTTTTGATTCCCAGATGTACAATAAATTGTTTTATTTTGAAATAATAATGTTTTAAGTGATTTACAATCTCATAATTCTCTTTTGGATGATATTTCTAGGTACAAGGAATTGAAAGAATTCAAAAGCTTGATATGCTGTGGATCAACTAGAGATTATCCTGTTATTTGGACGGTGAACCAGATAATGTTTTTATTTGGCTTTGATGCAGTTTCAAAGAAATTGAAGAGGAGATGTAAAAAATTGTTAGCTGCATATCAAGGGGAGAAGGTAAAATAGTATTTAATTATGTTACTAGCTCTTTGGTGTAATCTACATTGTGCCTCAAAATATCATGGGTGACTCCATCGAGTTGCCACTAAGAGTTTGCACCAGGGTAGACATAATTTATACGAGAGTTAAAGTCCATTCGCTACGCTTTTGAAAACAGACACAGCAAGAGGTGATTTGGGAAAATGTAGAGTCAAGTGAAGAAACTGGATCTCTGCTTTGTGCTGATGTCATCATTCATAAGTACAACCTTTTTAATTTATTTGGCCCTTGTCATTATTCTCGGGTTTTGAACCTAGGTTAGCTTACCTACATGCTAGAACTACCGTGGCCTTTGCTGTTAATCTTCCTTCTTTGATCATTCCTGTCACTCTTCCCATGTAAGAGCCAGGGATTTAGCATCTATTATCTCTTGGCTTTTTTGTGACTTTGTCCCTGTATAACTATTTTATTAAAATGCAGTTGGTAGGAAGGAAATTTTTAGGCTCACAATAGGGTAGTTTCCTTCATCAAAGAAAACCAAAGGCATTGATGGCGATTCTTTACCCAACCTTAGTGTATTCTTATAATATACAAATTATGTATTTGGTTTTAAAAATCCCATTTAGACGAATGCTAATGGTCAATTTTAACCTTATTTTAATAAAGCCATATTGGCGGCCATGGGATGCCACTCCACGTGACGTCACAGGGACCTAGATTCTATACGAGTAGATGCGAGTTTTACATCGCCTGAGATTACCATTGCGTGCATGTAGCACAGAGCTCAGGGAAACATTTCTTAATAATCACCCATTAAAATTGCCTATGGTCAGAAAGTTTCCTTCGTTTGATAGGGTGTTAATAATCCTTATTTAAGCCAAGTGCTACCTGCTAGCTGGGTACTCTTCTATCTGCTATCAGCCTGCATCATATTGGCGCTCATAGCCTCGCACCAAGGTGGCCTCACACGGTGGTAGCTGGAGCCAGAATGACGTCACACGGGCTTTTCCCAGCATTCATACTCAGCTGTCCTATTTTTGCATGCTTGAAAATTTTCACTTTTCATTTAATCATGAAAAATACATATTGCATTTAAAAATCGAAAAGCGTGAAATACGTACTCCAGGAGTAATAATCTTTTGATTTGGGCAACTAAAAAAAAGAGGAAACCACCCTACTCAAATTGATTATTTATTTCATTGGAACGTATTCATTATCGAAGTTCAAAAATAAAGGGTGGAAGTATCACCATGGAATCAGTGTTTGCAAAAATAATATCACAATAATAAAAATAGCTTGCCCCTAATACATTTTTGACTTGAATTAAGATTAGCATTGAAGTAATTCTTTAGCCCTGAGGATGGTCAAAATTGTTGTAACCTTGGTAGTAAAAAAAAACACTTAAAGTGAAATTCATGTAATTTATCATTTCCAGAAAGATAAATTTTTTATCATTCGCCCTATCCTATTTTCCTTCTATAAGTTACACGTTAACCCTATCATCATCATGAAAGGGTTAATGTGTCACTTATTGAGGGAAAATTAGTGGCAGATAAAAATGTTATCGTTAAATTTTGTAGTTTTCTTCCTCTCTCCCATAATCTATTTCTTTCTTCTTTTCCAGCAATTGATTACAGTTCAAGAGAACATATTTAGGAATTTGTGGAAAAAGTTCTTCTGTAATCCTGAGGAAATTAAGGCTCTGATCAACTCTATTGATAGCCTCTAATAGGGCTAAATGACACCAGAGAATATAAATATACTGAAATTAAACTTAAATTGTATTTTTTGAAGAAATTTATAATCATGTACATAATCTGTATGCATTGTATAAAAAATATATTTTTCAACAAATGTATTTCTTTGGTTGAAGCTGCTTATTGTTGGAAGAAAATTCAATATGAGGAATTAGTAGTGGTTCCTCGAGCTTTGGCTTGAAACCGAAGGCCAGCCCAAGTTTAACCATAGGTGTGTTAATGCTGGAAATGAATATCTGTCAATCTATGTAAGCTCTTTTGATGCACTAAACCTGCTTCACTAAGTGCAAGGAGAAAACTTCATGTTCTCATTCTCTACAGCTAAAACAAACTTAAACAAAACATCACCGAAGGTCAGAGAAAGAAGCAGAGAGAACAGCCAAGGAAGAGTACAGCAGAAGTGCAAGAAATGTTTGTGGTTCTAAGGTTGGGAAAATTCCAAAGAGGAAAACTCATTTGCATTGGCTGGGATTCGAACCCATGTCTCCCAAATTCCCGAGTAGTTTTAGGACTGTGGTCTTGAGAACAGGAACATGCTGCCTTGTGGCAGTTTAATCGCAGCAGCACCTCCTTTTCCCTCCCTCTTCTGAGGTCAAGGTAAAAAATGAGCTCATAGACCCAGCATCAAGCGTGTACTATCCTGCGACATCACTGTTCACAGAGTTACCCTCCTTTAACTCCCTGAAAGACCTGCCCAGGGTTTCGATCCAATTGTATGTTTGGCAGCATACAGCATCTTGTCTTCTAAAGCCAACAAAACTGCAGGGAATGAAGAAGCTGAGGTAGTTATAAGCTTAAGAATGCCCGGCACAAATTAAGGAGATCTAGATTCGAATTGTGGGCATGGCAAATGATATTTCATCAGTAACATTACCACACTTACAAAGGTACACAGCTGGCTAGTCCAAGTTTATTCTTTGAATAGTATCTAAGGTGGAGTCCAAGGCCTCAAAGTCCACGCAGTTTCGAGTTCTTACCATGTTTGGAGCCACATAGTGCTGGAGGATCAGCTTAACTTTTTAGTCAACAGGAATTAAAGGTTATATTTTTCTACTAGGTAATTTGCAATTTACGCAGTGATGATAATAATCCAATTACTGAAAGCATTTTAGTAAGGGATTTCTACTGAAAGATGTTATAAAATGAAAATGAGGTTCTTTACAATAGTGGAATATGGGAATGCGAGGGCCAGGAAGTGATGCTACTATTTGCTGTGTGTGCTGAGAAACAAGCAAAGAAAATTTCCACAATCTAAGTGGATACAAACCAATATTTTCAGCACAAGCTAGCTAGAAACAAGCTTACTGAGACTTCTTGCCTAATGAAACCACTACTTGAGGTAGTTAACCACAGCATGCACTTATTCGTAAAATTTATTCAATAATGACATTTGGTATATTGCTTATAATTTTATTTAATCTATTTAACATACAATTTTGACGAGAAGTCGTGCTTTAAGCACTTACATTTGTTAACATTACAAATAATCCTTCTTTTTGCTTTTGTTTCCTATCCAAATCTCTGATTTACCCAACCAGCTCCGTACTGGTTTCATTTTCACTATAATATAGTATAGTATAGCCAGGCATATACATTCCAAGTATAAAAGTACTTATTCCAACAGTAAAAATTTTGTACTATTAAAAAGAAGATCATTCTCCACGACTTGTTTTATTGCACAACTAAATCATTTGTACCTTGGAGAACTTAAATTTTCTGGAATTTTCAAGTTGTAACAATGTTCATATTCACTAAAATGTACAAACATCTGGATATATGTTTATATGTATTCATCAATGATACATGTTTGACTCCCATACAGAGTAGGATAGGGAATATTCCTGACTCCTGTTATTCATTACCAATACACCAAACCAGTCGGGAAGGCAATGAGTCAACAATGGACAGGCACAGATAACATGACATTGTGGCCGGAGAAGGTTTTTACCTATATTTCTTCTATCAATGAATATGGAGGGTGTAAAGGGGCAAGATCATGCAGACATTCACTCTGGCACTATCATCGTCACACTGATGATAGCTTATATAACTTTAATTCATACACTCACAGCAGTCTCACAAATGAGCCTTTATAAAGTTTTCTTTTCCGTCAACTTCAATATATATATATATATATATATAGATACATATTTAATATATACTTACAATTCTAGCAAAAGGGAATGGAAGAGTGGAAAGGAGGAGGTAAATGAGCATTTAATTTATCACATATTTGCTTGTGGTATTTCTACAGTCAAAATGGATTGGGGAGAAAAATACTTTGGAAATGACACTCGGATAGTGTCTGATTATTCACAGAAGGAGAAAAAAAACAGCGGTGTCACCGGGGAAAGGAAGGGAAATGGAAATCCCCGACACAATCAGAGCTCATTTATCATAATAGAATGCCACTTCAGTGCAAAGTATATATATCTTGGCTATGGGCAGGGAAAGGGGGGGGAATCTCCTCCCATTACTCCCTTAGATTACATTCAAAGGCACTTAAAAAGACTTAGTTTATCATTTACACAAGACTCAAAAGCTATTTTAGGGCACTTAAACTTTAGCTCACAGCCTCTTTGAATGTGACTCACATTCTTCTCAATGACTGTGTCAGTAGATTGGAAAAAATCATTCCAACTACTTATTTTAATGTGCCTTTCATAACTCCTGCATTCATTAAGGAGGCAACTATCACGGTCACATGACTAGCTATCTTTTTTTTCAATCTTACAATGAATAATGAAAAAATTTCACACCTGAGATACATTGAAAGATCTACCATTGCCGTAACAGCTGCAAAAAAGGAAGTCACTTGAATAGAAGGCTGTGCATAACACATGCATCTTTCTTCCTTATGGTTAGCCACTACCCCAAATTCACTTCATAGGAACTTCATCAATGATGGTTAAAATGAGCATTTGTCTTTACCTCATCTTTCATCAACAATATGTCAAAGATCAGCACCTCAATGGCCAAGATGGGCTCTTGTTGGGGTGCAGAGCTAACCAGGCTAAATCCGGATATGTTTGAGCAACATCCAATCAATTTGTCTAAGAGGCACTTTCCCACCTAGGATGAGCACCGATAATTCGTGACCAAAATAAGTCCCGACAATCCATTCCTACTCGTAAACTTTCAACATAGGACAGATTTTCGATCGACACTTCCGCATACATATGCATCACCAAACCTTGCATTGTACGTATACTTAGATTAATATTAAGTATAAATTGTGGTATCACATTTCGTGTAACAATAATCCATGTAGGCATGCCAAAGTTTGCATGAAATCCATCTGTCCTTTCATACAAAAAGTAGCAATAAATAAAAAAATGAGAAAAATGTTTGTTATGCCACATTTCTTTTATGATAAATAACTTAAGGAAGAAGGTATCTACTGCTTACACTATTTTTTTTATATATTTTTTTAAATTATACTTCCTCAACTTTCTTCCTGTGGTTACTGAAGGCTCAGGGCTTGCATCTGGCAAACAGGGTCGGGGCCCACAGAGGAAACGGGAGTCCTGTCAACGGCAGACCCTGGGGAAGGAGTTCCAGGTGGGGTGAGAGGCACACATGGAGCGTCCCCCGAACCATCCCTCGGCATGTTCTCCACTGAGCTGGACACTATAGGGCCTTGGCGAGAACATTTCACAGTTTTATTGCACTTGCCCACCCTCTGTCGTTGCTGTTGCTGGGTCGAGGGCAGCACTTGTACTTGGCGAGGCCCAGCATCCCCTCCTCCAGAATTCCTGCCTCCACCGCCACCTTGCCTCCTCGGACCATTGGCAAATCGCCGCTGCTGCTGCTGCGATGATGGCTGCCTTCCCACTCCTCCCATCCCCATGCCAACGCCTGGTGAGGCAGCCATGCCCACAGTGGGTGCGTACACGAGCGTGGAGGGTGCCTGCAGGGGCGGAGAACAAGAGAGGAGTGCGTCTGGGACTGGGCATTGCGAGTACTTCTTGCCAACGTCAGGAGGGGGTGGTGCGTGGGGGCGCTGGAAGTGGCGAGACCGCACCCCCCCGGGGGTGTGCTGCCGCTGGTCGTGGTGTGGGGATCGTGGGGGCAACATGTTGCCCCGACCACCTCCACCGCCACCACCCCCTCCCATGTGGTGGTGATGCTGGGGTGGTGGAGGAGGCAGAGTGTAGTAGCCGGGGGAATGTGGGTTCGGACCTTGTACGTAATTGGGGGCAAGGTAAAAGAACGGAGGAGGGGGAGGAGGGGTCTGGGATGGATTGGCAGAGTGAATCTGGTTGGGACGATGGTGCTGTGCCCTGTAACGCTGCTGGTGGTTGCCAAAGCCGTTTGCATTGTAGCCCCTCCTGTTGTTGCTGTTGGGATGCTGCAGGCTATTCTGTGAATGGTACATCCTTTGATGCCGTTGGCCACCATCTTCATCCTTGGTGCCCTCTCCATTTCCTTCTCCACCCCCATCCCCATTGTCCTCAACCTCGTCCTGTGGACTGAGCCGCAAGAGGGAAACAACTGGCGTCGAAGAGGGGATCTTAGTGCTGCTTTCACCGTTGACTTTCGTGGAGTCATTGCTTTGGTTTGATGGCCCAGACCTGCTCGAGTTTGATGAGCTATCCTACAGGAATAATAGCGAGTAGAACTTGGTTTGGACCTCTCTCTTAACTCTCTCTATTACAAAGTGGGACAAAATGTTTATCTCTAAGGCAATAATGAACTATCAGCCCTCCCATGTTTACAACCAGGAATCAATGACTGGAGCAATGGGTAAAAAATATTAAAAGACACTAAATGGTGAGTGGAATGGTCAAATGTAGCAACAACGAAGAGCAATCAAAATGAAAGCAATGATTTAATAATGACTGCCCATTGAAAGTTTATCAAAATGGAAAGTAGTAGTAGTAGTAAATCATGACAATATTTATACAACTACTATTTCACAAAATTACTGATCGTATGGTCACAAGGCATTTAAAATATAAACACTCATATACATAAAACCTCAAATCTTATGAATTTCAAGCAGCTAATATCAATAATATATGACCATTCTTTGAGATATGAGGTAAAAAATTCATGCATTATGTAAAGATGGTATACATAAAGAACATTATTCATACCATTAACTTCATGCCTGCAAGAAGGAATATAGTGCTGTGGTGAACTTCTAATTCACAAACAAAGTGAAAACTGTCTTGAAACTTGAATATTGTTTCCGCAACCAATATTATAATCAAATAAATCCTGTTACTGTTTACCCTCTGAATTCATAGAAGATACAGAAATTTACAGGACAGAAACAAAACTTACAGCGGTCACACAATAAATCCATTTCCGCTCAGAACTATAAAAGGAACAGAAAACTAAATCAGTCTTCCCATTATAGTGATTTTTAACCTTCAAATGTAATGGGAAAACACTGAAATACCGTAGCAAAAAACAGAAAAGACCCATTGGCAGAAAAGATAACCTTCACCCTTAATAACTTTTGAATACAATTTGAATAAAAAAATTTGAAAGTTTAAAGCTTTACTTTCCCCCTGTATTGGTGTTCCTCTCCATATTAGCGTAATTTATTTGCTGAAATATCAAATAGTTTGCTTATTAGCTTCCTATCACTAGGAATAACATGAACAGATAATCACTAAAAACATCCAAAATAACTAAAGATAAATGATATCCATTCTCTATACAGTGGAATCTTGGTTTAATGAGTCCTCATAATCACTAAAAAATTGCTCACTATATCCAACACTCGTTATATCTGAAAGCAAAGGATGAAGTCCTTAAATTCCTATATTCACCTATCCTTACTACTTTTCTACCATTACGGTGAAATTTCGTGGAGGAATAAGATCTGTGTTTGCCTTAACTTGCATATTTATAAGTCATTTTGAAAATGAAACATCGCAAAACAATTATTGGCACTTGTTTCCAAAAGCCACACTTCTGTGGCTGAGTATTGCACAATGTAGTGGATCACGAAACTGGGATCATTCAGGATTGGTAAGATGCATCAAATTGCAACGCGACAGAAGAAATCAAGTTGCAGATGCCGCACTAAAAAGTTCCAATCACACAAAGTTGCACTTGGGGAAATTGTAGTGGGATAGTTCTGTGGGCATGTGGTGCAATTACACAAAAGGTGTCACTTGGACACAATAAACATAGAGCTCTCACAAAGGCAAGAAATGCTTAATTATGCTATTGAGCATCATACGACCACAGATATTCGGTGGTTAGATTCTTTCTCTATCATCCGTTTTCTGACCAGTTCACCCTATACCAATGCGGCACAAGTCCGTGTCACTGTGCCCTTTACCCACACCATCACTCCCTGTAGCCGACTAATTGGCAAGATACTTCTCTGCCTTCTGCTCCATTCATTCAGATTGAAGAAAACAAACTAAACACAGCTGCGATCTCAAGAAAAATATGCCAGGGTACGCCATAAACATTTAATGAGTGAATCACCTGTGGATTGCAACTGGATCTTTTGCAAAGACTCAGATTGGGAAAGCACTGATTTAAAGTTGAACATTACAGTTGAACTTGATATATACACATCTGCTAATAACAAGTGCATGCCATGGCAGAGACTTCTTAGCGTCGCTATATCCATCTTTTTTTACCTGTTACACGTAGGCCTTTTGACGGTACACTACCAATCACCCATTATAACATATTCTCATACCATGTACTGTAATCACTAAAATGAGCTACCACTGCAAATGGTAACTCTAAAAATCAGAGGAAAAAAATAAGTAGCGAAGTTGAATTTTGAACAACATGAATGCATAAAATTAGAATGATAATGCAATTATTTCCAGACTATGGCCACACTATATGTCTGAGAAATAAAAATTTATCACCACATCATTACTTCAATATCTTTGGTACAAATGTTAGGCATGTAAGAATACTTTCCAGTAATTCAGTACCTCTTTGGTACACAATTGAAAAATAATTATTAATAAGTAAAATGAAAGTTTTACAATTAAATTTGCAGTGCTAGTCACCCCATAAATTAGAAACTACAACTTCATAAATTTGTTTGAAGACTCAATTTCAGGAGAATAATTTTCTGATGAATGAAGACTTCACATGAGGACTACAGTCTGTTTAAAAGCCATGAATTCCAAAAATTGTAGGGGCCAAAGTTAGTGATGCCATAAAATCTTAATCTTTCTCTAAACAATAAAAAAACGGAGTCACATGGATATCGCAACAGATATTTGTGTGTGTTGTGTACATATTCTACATGTTTCTTAAAAAGAGTCCCTAACGTAGGCAACCAAAGGCTAAGCATGATAGAAAATGGCTGAAACCTTCCCTTTGCCAATTACGGAAGATCTTTCCATTGACTACCAAGTTTTCTGGAGTTACCCTGCTAAATAAGTAAACTACAACCTTAACCATCACCATCTGATAATAAAAAAAGATATTGTGACAAGATTAAAAAATTAGTTAGGAGTTAGTCTTGCATTAATTTTTTTACCACCACATCTATGAAAAGGTGAGGATTCTTAGTTTTGTTTCCAATGTTTCATACTGACATTTCAAAATAGATGATGGATGAAAGAATGGAAAAATAATTTTTTTGTTGAGCTCCATTTGAGAAGGCAATAAAAATGTAGTGAAGCAATTGCACATTATCTACTTCCATATCACATTCTCACATTTTAAACCCTAAAATGAGATACTTCCATTCTTACACTAGCCATTCAACCAATACTTGGAGAAAATCCATGGAGAAGATAATTCTCAATTCCATAACACACTTTACTTCAGGAAGAAAATAAAATAACCATGTCATGGAAACAAAAGGAATAGCAAATTAGGGATTCATCAGACACCGAAGTGGATCGGCTTCTCATTATGTATAATAAAACAACAGTGAATTCCACAAACTTAACTTTACATAAGAATGGTTTTGGTATTCATGCCATCTTCTGGCCAAACCACCAAAACTGGTCAGATGTACAACTTAATTAGTGGAAGTCATATGCTACATGAAAGGCACAAGGAACCCAAATGTATTAGTGAACAAAGTTAATATTGTTTTAGGGGGATTATTAGGCCATATTTCATTGAGTAGATTATCAAACAATGCACAATATTTTCTCAAATCATTTGCAAAAGCTACCTATCAAGGATTGCCATGAGAAAGGAAAGGTGAATGGTAAAACCCAAATAATTGAACAACATACAGCAAAATTTTAATTAGAACATAAAAGGCGCCAAAGTAGAGCCTCGATAGCGTTTTTCCATTAAATGTTCATTGGATTATTCCCCTATTGACCCATACCCCGCAGCCCCAAACATTCTCCAATCTATCTTCCTCTATTCTTCCTTTCCTTAACTTTCTGATCTTATAACTTGTATTCCAAGGAATAAATTAGAGTATAAGTTTGATACAGAAACCCAAGTAAAAACTGGTGATAAAATGATCATGAATGGATCTGTCACTTTCAATGATCTAATCGGGCTTCCTTTCCCACTATGACAAATATGTGAAATTGAACTGTGCAACAATGTGAAGGTACAATAAATCCTTCCCTTGACGGTGCACGTGGGCTTTTAGGTTCCAAAAATAAAAATATCTCACCTCAGTTGACTGTGTGCTAGAGAGTTCTGTCATGGGAGGCGTCTCATATATTTCTGGCACTGCCATTGGGTATGCCGTTGGCTGAGCGTAAATGGCAGTGGTGGGGCCCGTCATGTACATCTCTGGCATGGCAGCTACCTGGGCAGTCGGCTGGTGGTGGTGATGGTGGTGGTGGTGGTGCGGCATGGGTGGGGGCAGGGCAAGTGACTGGGCTACCCCCTGGGGCGGCATGGCTGAGTAGAAGGCGCCCGAAGGGGGTGCGTGGTGGTGGCTGCTGCCACTTTGGCTCGAGGGGGGTGTGGCCATGGATGGGGCGGACGCATTCCCCCCTCCACCACTGCCATTCCCTCCCCCACTGTTCCCGTTGGTCACCCCATACGGAGAGCTGCTTGCCGAGGCATATAAGTACGGAGAGGGAATAGGGCTTGACGGCTGCTTGTAAAGAGAGAGAAAGAGAGGGAGGCTCTGAGGATATAGATCACAAAAGAAAAGGAATTATGCAAGGAGGTCTCAGAGGTCAGATAACAGGCACTACACAAAGAAGTTGCCGATTTGAAGGAGAGACATGTTTAACAGGAATTTCAAATCTCTACTAACTGTATTTCAAATTCTAATTAATAATAAGTTGTTTTTATTATCGTTTAAAGCCAATATTTATCAAATTCTTAAAGATTGAAACTAATAGCAATGAAAGGCAGAAGAATTGATCACCAAGTCAGTTCCTGAGAATCAAGATAAAGTTTTAACAATCATTTTCTTCTTGGACAGTCCTTTACTCAATTTACACATCAAGATATTCTTTTGTATAAGTGAATTCAAAGCCATGAAAGTATTACCTTTGCAAATAACCCACTGAGAAAATCCAACTTACATAATTCACATGTATTTGAGATAAAATGATTTAAATAGAAAAAGTGTGCTAAAACTAAATAAGCTGCTGATGGGATCATATATGCAGATGCCACAGCCACTATAAAGAATCACAGCTAAAAAGCTGGCTTAGATGCCTAATATGCTCAAGATATTATGCACATCCGTACCATGTGACAAGTGTGAAGGGGTCTAAAACATGTTATCAGTATGTTAGCAACATTGATAATTATTTAAATCAAAAAATAACAGACCATAGTCAGAAAACCAAGCAATCAATAAGCAATTGAAAACTATGTGAATGAATGCATTGAAATTGTCCAACTTTCGCTGGCATGAAATAATAGCCAAATTAAAATGACCTATTTATGAAAACAAGGACAAAGAGTTACAAATAAAATGAAGGTTATATCATCCACAAAGTTTTTAATGATTTATGATGTGTATGAAATCTTAGTAATTCTCAGCCACAGTTGTGAAGTGTGATGTTTAAGCTTAGTCATCACATGTGCGTAGGGTGGAATGTTTCTTTTACCACAAAATTTGGATAAAACAACTTTTAAAAATTGAGTAGTCAATGCCAGGCATCCCACGGCCTGGAAGCCTAGGGCTCTTTCATCACCATCCATTTTCCTTGGACCTTGCAAGTGCATGAACTGTAAAATGAAGGGTCACATGAGACCTGTGCAGTAATTAAGGCCTGTTCATCTTTCTTCTCATACTCGTCAACATACGAGGGTTGTTCCGTAAGCCCTTAGAATCTCCAAGAAATTGCTCTCTTAGAAAAAAAAATAATTTTAATCAGAAAGCAGCAATCGTGACTAGCCAGCTGTAAAATTTTGAGATGTTACCCTCATATAGTTTCATAGTTGTTACCGACTGCAGTGATCAACTTTCATTTGTTTATATAATGGATCAAATTGAGTTTCATGCTGTGATTTAACACTTGTTTTTGAAAGAGTTAATGCTGAAGGAAATAAGCCACAAATCCAAAAACATGAACATCGTTCCGGATGCCCTGTGGAAGTGTCGGACCTTGAAATGATTAACACAATCAATGATATGGTTTTAAGTGATAGACGAATCAAAGTGCGCATTATAGTTAAGATCACAGGCATATTGCGATGCACAATGGCTTTAACTTTGCACAAAAATTTGGGAGTGAATCGCTGCCGAATTTGCTCACAGTGGAGAATAAACTTATTGAACAACCCTTGTACTAATTATCAAGTCACATCAAGGATGGTAGGTTCCCTTTTTGGTTTAGTTTTCACATTCTAATTTGGCATATGGTTTTCATATTGTACCACTAATACCTCATTCTGCACCGCTTCATACTATTTTTCCCTTGTTGGATAACCAGTGCACCCTTGTACTCAGGGTACTATTAAATGTAATATGTACTTGATTTGGATGAAAGTAAGAGTATTCATTGTGCTATAGATATAGTGGGATTCCTGACTTTATCTTACACAGTTTTTTAATTCCTTTTTTTTTAGTGAAGGATTAATGCCATGTACCTCAGAACCACACATGTGCTCCATTATTTATTGGAATGTAGAAATAATGTTTGAATGCCAAAAGATGCATTTCAAATGTTATTTAAGAAGGGCAAATTGATGGATGTTTTTCTACGGAAGTGGGGTAAAGTTAATTTAGATCATTTTAAGCCATGCCAGGCCATGCAATGCATTTGACGGAGCAAAGGGATGGTGAATGAACATAACAGAATGATATAACAAGGGGCACTTAAGAAAAAAATACTTGATTCAGAGATGCAGCAGAACTGACACTGTTGGTATAGGAGCAAACACTTCTCTGTTGATAATAGAATAGATATATTAGAATAGATAGAAGAGATATATTCTGACAAATGGATAGGTAAGGGAATTTGTTTTCCCCCACATGATAAAGGACTTGAATAAATGCTAGGCATAATTTCGTTACAGCATTTCCCTTTCTTTATATGTAGTATACCGCTGGTGTCCTAATACATGCCTATTGAGACCGCTTGCAGGGTAGTATGTAGTTGTAGAAGTGCTTCAATTCTTCAAGTAAATGGTTTCCTTCAATAACTCTGGTCTTTAGACTCCTCTCTTCTAAAACACACTTTTCTTGTTTTTTTTTTCACATTGATTTTCAGTCCATACTTAGCTATTGCATTTTCTGTGTTAAATAAAATTTTCTTCAGACATCTGTTTCTGCAATGACTGCTATGCCATCAGAAAATCATAGGATGCTAATCTTCTCAGGGCAGATATTCATCACTCTTGGCGCTGCTTCTTTTATTTCATTGATAGCATTCTCAACTAAAACAATGGGAAACAAAGCAAATCCTCATCTCACTCTTTCCTTATTCATGCATTTTTGCAGTCGAGTCCAGATTTAATCACAGCTACCTGGTTTTTAATTAATGTGAATAACTCTCCTGCCAATACAGAACAATCCAATTTCTTTCAGGCTAACAAGGATTGTGTTCCAATCCATGTTTTCAAAAGTCTTCTCATAGTCCACATACATAATGGATTTCTGTTTTTCTTCATTATCTTCTCTGAGATCAGCCTAAGAGCCAATACTGCTTTTAAAGAATGAGAATGATGACGTTCTTCTTATAGACCCTTGGAATATTTCCTGTTGAGTACATGTCAAAAACAGTTCTGTAGAACTGAGTTAATATCTTCTCCCTATGTCTATTCCGGATGCTTTATTCATCCACAGGTCTTTTATTGCTTCATCAAATTCAGATCTTAACATTGGAACTGCAATACTATCTTTTTCACCCACAATTTTCCCTGCAATTATTTTCGTTGGATTACCCTTCCATCTCTTTAATTTGTTTTCATTTTCAAGCAGAAGATATCTACATCCTTGCCCCTTTTCTCAAAGACAACCAAATTTGTTACAATGAATGATGAACCCAACCTCAAGAACTATCATTCACTATAATTTATTAGAAGGAAAAAACAATTTTTGTCCATACATAATACTCATAAATGATTGGATGCTTAGTAATTAAGTAGATCAACTTGTTTGCGGAAAACAAACACATGCAAATTGTATGCAGAACTATGGATGACTGGATAATACTATTCTGTTGGATAAGATGACTTATTTGTCCACTGTGTGCCAGAAAACTTCTGCGGAAGTTCAGAAGAAATATTTAGAAGATTGCCTCAGATTAGACAATATGCAAAAATCAATTTGAAATCTATACCTCATATTTCTTGTTTTATGACAGGAAAGTAAGATCAAATCTATTAACTAACGAAAATAAAAGGAAAAATAGGTTATTGTGACAAAAGTAATAGAAAAGAATGACTTTTGCAGAAATTTGGCTGCATAAAATGCAAGCTAACTACTACTGTAGGCAATATTAAAACAATCATATGCTGGAAAAAATACTTCACTGAGCTTTTTATGAACAAAACTTTTACTGAGGTATGAATTGATGAAAGTTAAGAATTAATGTACCCTGAAACAAATCATTAGAAGTCGTGCTCCTGAATAAAATTCATAACTAACCACATTTCTTATAAAACTATTTTTCATGCAGATAAGTCTTCATGAGCTTTGTCATGCATATGTGAAGAAAAGAATTATCTTGAAGCAAATAAGGAACAATTCAGAGAGGAAACTTATAGAGCTCTGTGATGAAAGGCCAGGAAAAGCCTATAAATACTTAAAAAAAAGTCATTTACACATATAAATGGGAATAATGATGAAAATAGGAACATGAACACATGATGTTGACATGGTGGTGGCATGGAGATGGAATAAAGCCTAAAGCACACAGAAAAAATTTCACCTTGATTGTGAATCGAACCACTGACCTTTTGCTTGCCCTCAAGTGATATATATCATTTGAGCATGTGTCAATAAAGCAGAACATCTATAATTTTACACATGTTTGAGGTGAAAAGTTTTCCATACATTTACAACACACGGGAGTGTAAATTTTGAATTTACATGAAAAATCAATGATTTGAGAAAATCATGTATGAGAAACTTACAAAAGGGAAAAAGTGACAGGTATGCTCATAAGATTGCCCGGAGTGATATGGTATTCAAAGTCGAATAAAATTGAAAGTCAAGATAGACAAAAAATCATCTAATGAGAAAAAATTGTACCCAAGTTTTAAAATCTAAGAAGAAAATCATTATGATCCAATTTGGGAGAAGATAATAGATCACATTTTGGCTGATAGAGCCATTTCTCCAATAAAATATAAATGTAATGATTATTAAAGGTGAGATAAACACCACTATTTGGGGTCCTAATTCATTTGAGACCAATTATTAAATATGTGTAGCAAGGTTTATATAGCTTAAATTCAATTTCTTGAGATCCTCAATGCTAATACAGCATGCTCCTCAAATAAACATCCACATCCATGCAGATATCTTTGAAAATTCTATTAGTAAAAGAAAACCAGTTTGTAATTATATATTATGTGCGTGACATTCACTTATATGCATAAAGTTTCAGATACCATGTAAAGCAATAAATACTTTGTTCATAAGAATTTAGAATACACCCTCGCTTTAAGATATTAAACCATTCCAGAGGACTGATCGTAAAGAGAATTCCATTGTTTGCTGAATTGGCATTGTTTCTCGATGAGGAATCAGCATCACAGAAGTTCGTTTGTAAAAAAATCATCTCAGGCCAAATGCGAAATCTATCATAAGATGAACCCTTCTACACATAGAGTAGACCTCCAACAGGAGTCAACAGTATAGAAGAATAGAACTAACAATACAATTACAGCTGGCAGAAGCCTATTAGCATAAAAAATCAACATTACCAAAATTATACGTAACTAACTACGACCATGTAGCATCATAAATCCTGGAGATGTAGAAAGAAAAACCCATGACAAAGTTGCTACTATCCAAGACTTCTCTGGCTTAGTCAACCGTTATTCAAATAGTCACTAGCATTCACCCTATTAATGTTAATAGTCAGGCTTTAAAACTACTGAATACTACTCCTGCCCTTAGGGAAACCCATGACTGTAGGAAGAAGAATGGCCATGCATACTTAATTTGATCAAATCGCAAAATGCTGAGCTAAATATAGTAACTGATTTCTCTAAAGCATAAAATGGCTGAGCTGCAATGTACAATTCTACTGGACATTGAATATAGACAATTAAAACATTCCTAACTACCAATACAGATCCACGAAAAAAAATGGTTTCAGGAAGGACACAAAGCCAGCAATATCCCTCCAATGAAAAATCCAAGAATTTTATTCCTACATGAAGAAGAGGAAAAGATATTTTTCAGAAAATTATTTGAATATAGGCAGGGTTATGAAGGCTTTCTTTCAAACAGAAATAACTAGGGCAGAATGTGTAGGACCATTTCTGACTGCAGAGCTTCTATGCTTTAAAAATTATACAATAAAAGAATACGATGCATTTGGTCATTAAAAATAATAGTTTTCCTGCAAGCTTTAGAATCACTACAAATATCTTAATTTACTGATTATGTACAACTATTATGAGTACTACATACATGATGCCACTGTGACAGAGTACTGTTACATTGCATTTACGTCTCATGCAAAACAGAGAAAGGGGCAAATGATCAACACAGCTTCACAGACTGTTGAAACACTGTTGTCCACCAGCACATTAGGATATCCATAGAAAAATTGAAGGAATACGAAAATTGCCTAGAACTTTACTTTGACAAAATAGTCAAAGCCAATAAATAGGATAGTTCACAACAACACAAATATTTAATTACACTGAGGGAAACATTCAACATCAGAAAGTTGCTCAAAGCAGTGAAAAAAATAAAAATTCCATTCTACGTGCAGAAAATAGGTTCACACATATCAGGTACAGGTAAATCTTCATGATAAACTTACATCATACCTATTATCTCTTAACAAAAAATGATTTAAACAATGGAAGATTAAAAATGCCCTTTCACATTCTCCATCACATCAAGACAAACAAAAACATAAACCTGAAAGGATGGTTTACATTATTATGTGCAAAACTCAAGCATTCACAGGTGATCAATAAGCTCACTATGACCACACTGGCTAAGAAAAAGTAAGGCTTTAAAATGAAGCAGACACAGTAGGTTGACATCACCCCAAAAAAAAGAAGTCCCATGCTGTGAGTAGGTTAACATGATCCCACCTGATTTGAACGGGGAGCGAGATTCAGAAGGTGAGGGGGACATGGGGACAGGTGGACGTAAGGAATGTGGGCAGGGGGGAAGAGGCGAAACTGCTCGTCATCATCACCATCGTCATCGTCAATACATCCTATCCAGTAGCAAGTAGGGCAGATGTGTTGGGACGTAGGCCACTGGCGTATCGGCCACATAACTTCCATTAGACTGGGTGGTGGAGGAAGAAGAGACAGATATCAAGAAATATTACCCTGTTTCCCTCACAAATTAACAGTATTTTATGGCAGAAATCACAATTCGCTCAAAACATCTTCACATGTCCAAAATAATTGACTTAAGGTAGGCAATCCCTCAAAGCACGAAATTCACAGACAACTTTAAATGAGGAAGAAAGAACCAATTGGATAGACTAAGAAGGTAAAAGTATCGCATATTTTACCACTTCTCAAATCGAAAACCTTGGTTATTAAGATGCAACAAAAATTCCAACCAAACAGCATTCTATCACATTAATAAATCTTAGGCCATTTATGAGAGAGAAAAAAAACAAGGTTACAAACAACTGCATTTTTTACACTTCCCGGATTACCTTTTCATCAGAGATGATCTGGATTATGAGTGTTTGATTGAATATTAATGACTCAATAGATATACCTTTGTAGAGTCAATCCATCTCCAATTTAACTGGAGATAAGGCAGGAATTTGAATATTCCATTCAATCCTATTGCATCAGAGGTTTCGAGTTTCAGCCCATCCCTAACTTATATTTAATTTGAAGGCGACCATCTTCATGTAATAGTAAAGCTAGAGCATGGAGTGAGACAAGGCAGAAAAAAGATTACGTAGAATTCAGACTAAGTCCAAGTACATTGACACTTTTGGAACAATTGAAACACTTAAATGTTTCTCGAATGACTGTGTGAGGCATGAAATAAAAACTCTCAACACCATAACCCAATACGCAGGATATCCACTTATTAACAATTAAAAAATTTGCTGAGAGTACCAGATTTTCCAGGAGAATTTCTTTGTTTTCCATGGTGATAACCAGTCAAAAAACAATGGTATTTTAACTAAATATTGCTCATGGGATATAAATTACTGACCAGAGTAATAGTTGCTGGGTAATTTTAATGCTGTGTGTAACATCTTGAGATGAATGAAACTTAGGGACAAATGACAGCTTCCCAATTGGCTGAGGTTAAATACATACTTTAAAAAACTTAAGCTCACATCTTCACATGTGAGGAAATAAATCGCAGGTATTATGTATTACATACATAATAGCAGGTCAGTCACTATTTACTACCTTCTCTAAAGTATGTCTACCTTAAATGTTTTCAACATGAAAGTGAAATGGCCCTTATAGAAACTGCAATGGGTTGGAACTGAACTCCAGTATAAAAACAGTTCTGATAACTACGTATTTTCCGAACAATAGTTGTAAGTATGTTTACCAATAAATTAACAGCATCAAGTAATTAACTATACGAACAGAGAATTTTAATAATGGAAAGTTACTGAAAAAGGAGCTTTTAATGAAGAGATTCAGATTTCTGGACGAAGAACAAAAATCTTATACAAATTATTTTATACTATACTTAACTATGGGTACATCACTAGAGTAGCCAGATGCTGCATGCTTCAAAAAAAGATTTTTCCTGAACACTGGCCAAATTCCCTGAGAATTTCCACAAAACCAAAATTCCCAACCAGCTAAGTGCTGGGGTTAAGTTTTGGCCTCCCTATCTAAAAGACATAAAGTTGAGTTTTGCCAGGGTGGATGTCTCCACCCAGGTCATTGGTGCTAATGATCATTGGTGGTTACAAACCCCCCCATGTGAAGGACCAAAATAGGCTGTTTCTAGTAGTCGGGACATTAACAGAATTAAAATTTCATCGAAACTGATCAAATACTAACACTATCTGAAGAGATGGGATATAATTGCAGGATGGCATACAAAATAAATTTAGGCTATAACATGGCTCAGTAATTGCAGGTTGAGGCTTTTCCTTGTCAATGGAACGACTTTAGCCTTTACGTGGAGGAATTAAGATGCCTAACACGTTACACACCACTTCGGTCATGGTGTGAAAAAAATGAATCATTAATTTCACAACTCTCATAGTCAGCCACCACCGCAATGCTGATGTGGGCTATACTCTATGACTTTGGTAATAACAGCCATGTAACAACTCTTGAGTCAAATAAATACAGGCAGTCCTCAACTTATGTACAATCCACACTTTTGTATGTTCCAAATTGACATCTTTCACTTGACTTTTGTATACTAAATTCGGACTTGCGAACATTTGTCTGTAAATAAATTTTTTAAATTCCTGCGATGTTTGCCGAGCATCCCAAAATTTAACAGTTTCATAAGGCAGTATATTCGCACAATACGATCAAGGGCATTGCTGACTTCAATCAAGGTGATTTTTTTTTGAGAAACACAGCCTGCTATAGGCTCCTTGACCTTGAGAAGAAGAAAGCTGTAGTTCATCTTTCATTGGAGAAATTTTTCAAAAAAGATGACTAGACAAAATCAAACACCTTTTCCATAAATTTAATAAATAAAAGTGCTTCTTTCTAATTGTGTTTTTCCATTTAAGTGCTGTTTAATTCATTTACGACATTAACACCTTCAGCAACGATAATGCACTGAATATCATCCTAATTCCGTATTACTTTTGTCTTTTTTGAATTACATGTGAAAGATACGTGATCATGAGATACAGTGTGACAAAATGTCACCCAACGAAGAATTTTGATTTAAAAAATCTATAGGTATCAAGAGTGAGGGTTCAACAATTGAATTTTGATATGCTTCTTGATATGCCTTTCTATTTATAGTGGATATTACAAGTGGAATGTCAACTTAAAAACTGAGAGAAAGTTTCACTCAGTACCCAACGGAATTCTTGTTTTATTTTTTTAACCCCTAATGAGGAATTCCACTGAAAACGGATTATTATGCGATAAAAAAATGTCCTTTACGCTGAAAATTACAGTGAAAACAGTTCTTCTCTAACCTGCGTATTATTAGTAAAATTCCAATTTGAAAATTGTATATTAATCTTGCGCTCAAAACGACCCATCGCCATGTTGGCTGAGCGTGACGTCAGAGTCCAGTAAACAATAAGTTTACGTGGTGCCAGTAGACTATTTGTCCCAGTTTTAGAAAAACCTATGTATCTCTCTATTCAATTAATTTTTTTACGTTTATTCCATCATCAGTCATGTGATATATTTATCCTGAATAATCGACAGGTTTAAAGAATGCATGCATACTGGAAGATCCAGCACAATCTTGACAAATAGCGTTTATTACTTTTTCATCCTCCTCATCCACGGCGATTTCCACAGTGTGAGATTATTGTTCTCACTTAATGCTCTGGTGTCACCTTAGCCCCAACAGTGCAAACGCTAAGATTTATTAACCCTTGAACCTAACAAACTGCTGAAACACCGTATGTCTCTCTTCCAGGCCTTATGAATGCTTAGTAAATCGGCGTAAAAATATGATCCGTTGTATTTCTCCAAAACATTAACTTCAAATATTCCAATATTGTACCAAGTGCACATTAAAAGCAATGAATAAAATGACAGTAGTTTAATGAGAGACAAACCAAGCTTTAGATTATTAGCGAACGAGATTATGATTTCATTTATGTTACATTTCAATTTCACGGCTTCTTAACTCCGCACCGAGAATTCTTCATTACTGGAGAAGAAATAAGCGGCCATGAATTAATATACCTTCAGAATGTTTACAGAATGCATCTTTATGAAGTCGCAGTCAACCATTGCGATATTCAAGTACCGTAAAAACTTTTAAACTATTCACATCTGTTTTTCACATACCCTTCACGTTAAGAATCAATATCGTCGTAGATGTTTGTTATCGTCGTTACCACGGTCTTAGAATATGTCGTTACTGTTTTGTTATTGCCATGGAGCGAGTCTGCTTACTCGCATTCTGACGTCACAGGGCGTTTTTATAGCGCGAAAGAATTTAGTAATTTTTGCGAACTTTGAAGCTCTCTAGCAACAAGAATATTGATAATTACGAAGTCATATTTTGCATATGTTAATAACTTTAACTTACTTATCTAAACTTTAAAAAAATTACCTTTTTAATTTTATGAGAGCACCCCATTAGCATGGAACTCAATGGTTTGACTTTTGTACATGTTTTCAGGAATGCATTATGTGCAAAAGTCGGGGACTGCCTGCATTAAAAATGACATACAGCAGGAAAAACCCAAGGAACAAAGGGTAAAAATTTCAATATCACATTGGCACAGAATGTGTAAATAATGACACACTGCACAATATGCTCATGTATTGCTTTCACATGGAATTCTGTCCTTTACATTCTTGTGTGCAATCCTTTCCATTAATAGGCAGATCTTTCAGATTTACACTTGCAAAATATAAAGATGCAAAGAATTAAGAAAAGTTGTTATGTAATATGCAGATATTAACAACCATATGCATACTTGCATAAATTATGCAAAAAAATGATCATGTATGATTTAACATACACAAAGCTTCTTTTAAAAACACAGGTTGCTTAAAAAATGATCTAACGATTTAAAAAATTTATGAGCAGACAGTTAAAAGGTTATTGTAAGTGATAAAAGCATTATTACATTATTAATACCTCCGTTTACATTTTATCACTCACAATCCAGGAAGTGTTTTACTCTTCTGCAAAAGTTGATTCTAAGGAAAAAAAAATTCAGGAAGTGCAGACATTACAGCATCAATAATGCATTACTTCTAAGCAATTTTCATTATCCATGACAATGCTGTTACTCGCTCTTATGCTGTAGGGCTTGCAATATGGGTTAAAGTTGATATGCATATCGCTGCAAACTGTCTTCGTAATTCTAAATATAATGTAGCAACTGATAGCAGTATGTGACTCACTAGTTGGCGATGACCATAACAATTAAAACCATGCCATACCACGCCGAGCAATGATTCATTGAACAATGGGCTGTTACGTAAACCTCATTAAGAGCAGAAGCACCATATAGCAGAAAGGTTGAACTTGACAAGGTTAGACTCCAAACCATATGGTAAATAAAGATGCCCTCCTCCTACAGTATTTGTGAATTGATTCTTTGAAACGATCAAGAATCCCTGTTAATTATTAGCTTCTCCTCAGCACATATCATTGTTTTTTTGTCATTACCATTACAATACGCCTGGGAAGATATGATGTGAACTATTCCATGCATACCTATGAAATTTACATAAGCAACCCTATGAAATTAAAGTTTGAACACACAACTGCTCAACGATTAAATTAATATATACATAGTACTTTGTTACAATTGTTTCAAAAATTAATTCAAGGTCACATTCCATTTTAACGTTTGATATTTGTTTCTATTTAATTAAGACTATTATTGATTTGAGTTTTGTGTGTATCAGTAATGAAGAGGGATGGAAGGTTGCTAAAGGGTTGTAGTGAGAGTAGAGGAGGATTGTTGTGTGAGAAGTCATGAAAAAAAGATCTGTAAGGAAGGAGACGAGGAAATAAAAATTGTATTTGAAAATAAAAATTACACCTTCTCAAACTCCAGCATGTAACACTAAACAAATATGCCTTAAGAAAATGATGTGGAATGATTATTTAATTATCTTTTCCCACAAACAGAGTTCTACATGTCAAGTGATTTTTCAGTTCCTAAGGGCCACTGATATTAAGACCTTCAACGGTAAATGAAATCTTATTCCATGAGACAAAAATAAATGACCTTTCCCCTCTAAATGACACAGGAAGACAGGAAAAATTGACCAACCCACACGCAATCACACAGTATAACAAAACGATAATTTTTTAGTTTAATTTATTTAACTTATCACTTTAATAGTCAAATTGGTCATCAAAGATGTTAAATATAAAGAGAGTTTGAGAAATGTTAAGTTTCCATTCAAAGTGGGAACAAGAACAAAGGAACATGAAAGAACATCTACTTCTAGCACATTTTATGGGAGCAAAAGATGGATCCAAGCCATTGTTAAAGGAAATGCTGGTTATTTGACTGATAAAGACAACCACACACAAAACCATAGTGCAAAAGGTTTTTGCAGTTGGGAATACAACCAGAATATTTAAAATTTTCATTTTTCAGCATACAAGACAAGCTTGCAGGAAAAATGGGAGTAAAACTGACGATGACAAAATTATCCAAACTTTCCAAGAACTATAATTTCTATGAGAAAGACTGCCAATCAATTTCCTCAATCCTTCAATTTCTATCACGCATCACATTAAAATTTTTTTCACTAAATGCATGTGCAAGTCATTGGTTTCACACACTTTTTGTAACTTAATACTTAACTATATATGTAAATATATTTTATTGCATTAATAATCAACTTCATTTCTACAAGATACTTTTTAACCCTTTGAATGTCACTCCATGATATAGAATAGTTTGCACAATGAGACGTGCAAATGAAAATATATTGTCGTCTGTGATGAATCATGCTAAAAAAATGTTTTCCTCTTATCAAATTCCAACAAAAATGCTTCCGATGAGACATTTGGGAAATTATGTAGCATTGGAGATTTTAATTTCAGCAGTTTTTTATATGCAAAGGAACTTCATTTTCACTATGGAGCACATTGCATTTTCAATTTTCCCACATATGACTCAAGATAATGATAACAACAAAAAGACAATTGGATTTTAAAAATCTCCTCTGCTGGTGATAATTTGTTGCTAACTGTTCCTGTGTTATGCATGAAAAAGGGCTCCATGGAATCTGTATGCCTCATCTTGTTTGTGATGTATAAGACAAACAGTAATTCTGCTAAAAAAATGCTTCCGATGAGGCATTCGGGAAATTATGTAGCATTGGAGATTTTAATTTCAGCACTTTTTTAAATGCAAAGGAACTTCATTTTCACTATGGAGCACTTTTCATTTTCAATTTTCCCACAAATGACTCAAGATAATGATAACAACAAAAAGACAATGGGATTTTAAAAATCTCCTCTGCTGGTGATAATTTGTTGCTAACTGTTCCTGTGTTATGCATGAAAAAGGGCTCCATGGAATCTGTATGCCTCATCTTGTTTGTGATGTATAAGACAAACAGTAATTCATGCTAAAAAAATGCTTCCGATGAGGCATTTGGGAAATTATGTAGCATTGGAGATTTTAATTTCAGCACTTTTTTAAATGCAAAGGAACTTCATTTTCACTATGGAGCACTTTTCATTTTCAATTTTCCCACAAATGACTCAAGATAATGATAACAACAAAAAGACAATGGGATTTTAAAAATCTCCTCTGCTGGTGATAATTTGTTGCTAACTGTTCTTGTGTTATGCATGAAAAAGGGCTCCATGGAATCTGTATGCCTCATCTTGTTTGCGATTTATAAGACAAACAGTAATTTGATTTTGGAAGTTTTTTATTGTTATTATTGTTTTAAATGCACATTGTCAATACTTTTCCACAAAATTAATTATATTTTCTAATTTTTTACAGACTTGGATTCTAAAATTACATAAATTGTCTGATTGTTTAGGATTAAAGTTGAAAAATACTTTTAATTGCTCATCATTTTGATAAAATACTCTGAATTTTGTGCAACCAGCAATATACAAATAAATTGAAAATTGATAGAAGAAGAATTTGTCCATTATCCAAGAATATGCTGAGTATTTCATACAAAAGTACTTCTGCTATTTTATTTACCAATGTTTTGTTTTTATGCTCGTATTACTTCACGTTTTTGGAAAAAAGCAAAAATTACACATTCAATCTCATACATTTAAAGCTAAACTATTACCATTGGACTTCATTGAAAAAATAAACTTTGAATTTTTTTCTTTTTCATTAAGTATAAACTCTCAAATGCATAAGACATTAAATAAATGTATGTAGTAAGAAATGATAGTATTTACGTGAGGGCTTAAAAAATCCACAAAATAATCAAGGCACTATGGAGAGAGAAAAAATATTGGTGGTACTCACTCAACGGATAGATAAATACTAAAACGCTAAAAATTACATTATAAATTATTATTACTTTAATAACATACAAATAAGCAAACGTTTATGCATTAAAAATAATGTACACCTATCATTTAAATACTAAATACAGGCACACCTAACCATCCACAAAATTAATAATATTAGAAATGACTACAGTAGAGGATTGATAATTTGGAATGTTTGAGATCATATTCCAGATTAATGATATTTCTGGTGGATAGATCTGGAACCTGAATGCAGGCAACACTGCAACATGGAAAATATTTTTTTTAAATGTGAGTTGGCATCAGCAAAAATGATGCATTTTTGAAGAAAGAGTTAAGTACTAGGAAAAACCCAATCAAATTCAATTTGAGAAAGTTGTCAGTAAATTGTGAAGGTAGATAGGTAATGCACCGTAAACATAAATTAACTTGATGAGACCTGTAAATGGAAGGAAAAATGCACAAAATTTTTACAATCCGATAGAGAACATGTATATTTCACCCTTCCATATTTTTCAACGTTGACCTGTCACAAATTCCATGTCACTTTCATGACTACAAACATAAACTAATCATTAATAATAAAATTCTTTGATCGGAAGTAAACTTGTATATATAAATGTATTCTTGGAATACATTGTCGTAAATAACAGATTGCGACTTCTTACTCTCAAATTTAATATTAGTTGTAGCAGTTGTATAAGTGTGAACAACGTATTTTTGAAAAACTACTTGGCATTAACTTCCTAAGCAATCTTCGACTAGTCCACATGACTCATATGGAGAGATGTCCTTTAGGCTGTGGGCTTAGCAGCAGAGGTCACACACCTAATGACCAGCTTGAGACGGTAATGCAAGGTGGCCTTACACTCCTCTCGTGGAATAGCTTGTCTTAATCCCAGGTTTCAGGAAGGATTAAAAATGTTCGAGAATGACAACTTTTGAGAAGAGATTGACATACTCGAAAAAAAAAAAATAACTACTGCAAGGCTTCAGCGCTTGAGGCAACTGGCGATTTCACTTGTGGTATTTCAAAAATAGACAAACTTCTAATTGGAAAAGACTGCTTACACCAGAAAAAAAATCGGCATCTGAAGAAATTGTTTTAAACAAAATGTTGATTTTCACCGCTGCAAAATGAGTGAATGTACATAAAGAAGTCAGAAGAATTCCTCTTCATGATGGTTGGAGCTCAATGAATGAAAAAGTAGGCAATCGCATTTCAAGGAGGAAAATAAACAATTATCATTCATATGCCATACATTTATCATAAAACTGAAGACCTCCTAGGATAGATTTTAAGTAATTTTCGACATGCAGTGCACACAGAGTAAACTTCAACCCATCTCCATTCCTCTCTTCATTAATTCTGGTAAGTTCAAATAATGCATGTGGCATCACTTCTTGTTTTGCCTTCTGGAAGTGAAATTTGCAGCAAACAAACAACTCCTTTAAATCTTTGAGAAGGAAATAGTTTCCATAATGAAGCCTACACTAAGTATGGCACACTTTGAAGTAATTTTATTAGGAAACATGAGCCCGAAATTTCACCTGAGACCTTGATGTAACTATACAACTTTCTCGCAAAGGGCAAATTTGATGCTGGAAAAAGTCATTCTTATGGCCACCGTGGAGAAGACCTTGTTGTCTAAAAAATAACGAAAACCTCAGCATAACAAAGTGAAACATTCCAAAAATTTGTAGATTAGACCTTATTTTGATGTTTCTTCCATACATGGGAACCTGATGGCCAGGTGAGAAGGGATTCGGGCTAATAATCAAAAGGACTTGAGCTCAATTTTAGGTTCCCAAAACGGAAACCCCAAAACAAAAATCTTCATAGTACGTCCTTGCTCAGGGAAAGCGGTACACAATCACCCCAAGCCTGAATGTGTGGAGTATTCCCATGCCTGTGGCTTACTTTGGGAGAGGTTAGATTAGATTCTCAAATATCCTGACCAAACATTAGGTTGAACTGAGTATGTGTGTGTATGTCCCACTCAACAATGATTTTATATGGCAGAGAAGTTTTCATTTAAAAAAATCAGCTCTCACAAAGAGGCAACAACTGACAATTTTTTTAAACAATTTCTTCACTTAGGTTCAAACTACACACTAAATATGCTTAGCATATGAGATTTGATCATAGAATATAAATACATAATGAAAAAATGGCTATTGTAAATGATTTACCCATGAAATATCAAAATTTACATTATTAATGGAGCAACATCACTACCTTTGGCTGTGCAGGCAGTTATTTTTTGAAAGTCACCAATACACAACACAGAACACACATTTGAATAGGTAGGTCAAATTTTAAAGGTGGAGAATTTTGCAATATGCAATTAGCATAATTCCATTTATTTGAAATCTTAGAGCAATTTTGTAATCAGGAAATTAATGACATCAGAAAGGGAGTCATCATGACTGAAATAACCAA
Source organism: Ischnura elegans (assembly GCF_921293095.1). Lineage (NCBI taxonomy): Eukaryota > Metazoa > Arthropoda > Insecta > Odonata > Coenagrionidae > Ischnura > Ischnura elegans. The sequence continues at coordinate 113,513,220 of NC_060249.1, read as the reverse complement.
TGACAATCAGGAAGGGAGGGTACGAAAAATGATTTTTAAAATCTCTATTAATACAATGAAGTTTGTGCATTAACAGAAATTGGCATACAGAAAGTAATACATAGGTCGCATTAGTAAGGAGATGTGAGATGGTGGAATTTTAGCACGCAAATTGGAAGACTGTCATGCAAAACATTAAGTTAAACAATTTATTTGCCAGCAAAATTGAAATTGTCATTTCTTCCTTATCCAAAAACAATGTTTGCCGAATGTTCCTGACTACCTGTAAAGTTCAGCCATGGAAACTTACCCATTTGAAAGTGCATATTAAGTTCTACACAGTACAAATACAATATTTCATAAGAGATCACCCAATTATGATGAAAAAAGAAAATTCCAGACGACTCCATTTGATGGGCTTGAAAGTGAAATAACAAATGAGGTATGTATATGAAAGACATTAAAGCCAAATTACTGAGAGGTTTTTAGAAGATGGTAGCTGAGAAGCCATTTATTTGAATAAAGATGTAGAAGTATGGTGTATTATCTTTATCTCAACACAGAAAAGTGTGTCTGAAGTAGCATATCTTTTTGGCTACACATTGCATTTGGTCATGTTCCACTGGACGAGTTCAGCTGGCATTTCAGAAATATTCTTCATGTCAGTGATGAAGAGAGGATTTGTTTGATGAACTTGCAAATGTCGCTTACAAGATATCGTGATTGCTTTTAGATTGATGTTTACAGTAGTTTGGCCAAATCTCACCTATTGGACTTCTACACTCAAATCTTCCGTGATTGGTAGCTGCGATATCACTTTTGCAACACAAAACCCACTTTATGTTTTGTGAGAAGGAGCTGTCTTCTCCATCAAAACTATTCGTTTATCTCAATGGTCTCTCACATTCTTTTTGGGAAGTAGTAGCTTTCTTGGCTACTCAACTTTTCGTAATAGAAACTAATGGACACTCACAGTGCCAGTCTTGAGTGGATGGCTACAGAGAAAATTCTCATCTGCCTATTTTGTGTGGCCACTGGTATTTCTATTCACAGATTTTTAGTACTAACCTGTTGATGTATGAAGTCCCTATCACAGCAAAAATTTACTTTTTCAGCACCAATTTTATTATTTATTTCTTTTTATCTTCACCTTTAACATCCATCACCTAATTACTATTAACAGCTAATTATTATGTATTATTTAACTACTATAAACATGGAGTAGTACATAACGTAAACATTACGGAGAACCTGAGAAAAATTTACTTAAAATATTCGCTGTTAGAATATCATACCCTACGAATTTATGATCCCAGTTAAATTGTAAAGAAAATAACTAATAAAAAGATCATATATTCAGCTGACAACACGGTAGGAACTACCGATGTTAACCGGGGAAGGTAATTTTGGAAAGGGGCTATCAAGACCTTTGTTCTTTTTTTCCAGTGATTATTCAATATAGGGAGACATAAATTACATTAGGCCTACTGCCATTAAAACGGCATAGGTGTTGAAAACAAAGGTCTATCTTAAGCGTAGATACTACTTGGTTTTTGCTACTGACCACGGATTCCAAAAATTAATGCAAAAACTTGCAGGTCATTACATAAAATGGAAGAGGATTTCTTTAGTACTAATTGTAAGACCGTTTCTATTTAACTAAGAGATGTGAGAAGTTTTGGGTGGCATAATTATTTAATGATCTTTTACAGCATAAAATATATAGCAAAATGATTTTTAAAATATCCTTTCACAAATAATACCCAAAAATGTTAAAAAAAAAGGCCTCTAAAGACAAAACAAGTTGGAGGAAAAGGCAAACATTTTTTTGTGTCCAATTAAAATGGTTTAAAATTATTAAATTCGATACTACGAAGAGCCAATTTTTTGATCCGGTTGACTTCGTAAAATCGAGAGTTTGGCTAAGCTACCTTTGGCTAAGCTTTCACACATGAAATGGCTCTATCACAACAGTAATTTTGAAATGGAAAAGCTGATTGCTCAGACGATATGCTAATCAGCATGAATAATACAAGAGACTACAGAGTTTAGCCAGAAAAAAATACTGTATAAGCGTGTGTAAGAGACGCACCTTTTTCCCAGAAATTGCAGCCAAAAATGGGGGTGTGCCTCTCACACAAACTTCTTATCTTCCCCTCCTCCCTTTCCCGGTCACAAGCCCAAGAGGAACTGAGTGGCCTTGGTTTTCAGCATGAGTCAGTCATCTAAAAACCAAGGTCAAAAACAAGTGGGAGACAGGGGAGTTTCTCCCCTAGTGACGTATTTTTACAGTTCTCCTTCTTGTGTTTCTTACTCGTAAGCATCGTGCCATCACTTCGCTGCCTCAGATGTAAATATGGAAAAGATAGCACGGGGATATTTCATTCCAGAGGGTGCGCAAAATTACTGCTACGTGCTACGAGTGGGCATACCGTGGCATTTATACTGCATACAGTAATCGCTTATCAAACGTAGAGAAACGCGGAATTTTGAATTAGTCAACATCTGTCTTGCCGATTAATTTCCATTACGCTAAGGGCCTCATTTTTCAATAATCATCTTCAGACGCTATTATAAGGGTTATTATTATATTGGTGTCAAAACTGCTATTTAAAAAATTCAAACGGGTATGTACATTGTTGGACTAAAAGGTGGATAGAAGAAATCTGAAATGCTTATAAGTGAGTGCTGAAGGAGAGGTGGAGGGGAAGGAGCGCGCTCCCTCCGCCTTTCACGCAACAAGACTACGGGCAAAGGAGAAAGGGAAGAGCACGTCTGATCTTGCATGTGACATTGTTGCCTTCAAAGCAAAGGGGCGAAGACGCAGCAATGTGATGCACGCAGTTTGAGTTGCCTGAAGTTTCCAGTCTGTCTTGTCTTGTTTGAATGCACTCATGCTACGCTTGTTTCTTCCGAAATTGTGCTGTTTGGACTATTTTGAATATTAGAGGCCTTGTTGTAACTATAAATCTTTTTGTCAATAAATTAGAGCTTAACAAACTTAAATGCTGTCAGAAATGCATCGCGTTAGGTCTCATTCTTTTTTGAACCTTGTGCGTGTCATACAATCATACAATTGCTGAAAGCTATCGAGATATCTTCGAGCTCAGTAGGTGACTCACCTAGCATTTGGGCTCCAGAAACTGGAAGAATTGAAGCTGGGAGACCGAACAAGGTCAGTTGGTGAGACGGGGTAGGGATGAAATACGTTTCCATTGTTCCCGCATAACTTGAAATTTTCTTTTGAGGCAAGTGATTTATGGCCTGTGGGTTCTCGGAAAGGAAAAAAACTTCACAGGCATGGGCTGATGGAGGGCTGGGGGTGATTTTGTGAAATATACGCCGTGGTTATTATCTTAGGACGGTGAGATTCCTCCGATTGTTGTCCAATCTCTTAGGAAGATTCACGCTATGTGCCTGTCATGTTTTGATTTAAAATTTTCCACGGCTGAAATTCTATAGCAATACTCCTACGAGAGCTTTAAAAAAAAAATGTTCGTGAGTAGGACAAGCATCGTAAAGCAACGGCATATGCGAAGAGAGGATCGAAACTCTTTCTACTCCCTCTTATGGGACGTTGCATTCATGAAAGCATTGATTGAAAATTTCGGACTCAGATCCAATTTCTTCGACGAATTTGGATCCGAAGTACATTAAGGTGAAGGGCATTATTTGTGGATATTTGGATCTGAGGTATCCGATCCGACCGTCTCTAGTAAGTATCATAAGGTTAAGACAACAAGTACTCATCTCCTGAGTGCCATTCATATCGTGTAAATTCAGCTGAAAAAAGTGAATTACAGTGGAACTTGGTTAGTACGTTCCTCCTTAGTACGTTTTCCTCTTTAGTACGGCGATTTCCCTCGGTCCCGGTACCATCCGAACAAAATACAGGTAAAAGAATTTGGTTAGTACGTTTGAAAAAATTGCGCTTTCCTGGTTAGTACGCTCAATTGCTTGCCGTGACGCAACCCGCAATTCGTTCTCTAGTGTCTTCTTAAGGGTCGCAAGCGTCTGAATTCATGATTTAATTTATTATTATTAGCCATTAACATTCTTCCATTCATTCCACATCCCTTTCTTCTACCGTAATTTATCCAAATGCATTTCTGAATTCTTGTGACGTGCTGAATAATAAAATGCGGCCATTTTTCGGGAATGTCCGACTATGAAAAACTACAGCCAATAAGAAGCCCCAATTTTCCCCACCCCGAGCTCCTCACCTTCTGTTGCCATGGGAGTGCCCACTGCTGCGCACCAAGTTCGTGAGTGGGCAATTGTTGCTATTGCACGAGTTATCATGATGATGAAATGAGTCTTAACGGTATTAGACAATTCTCACATTATCTTAAGCAGTGCTGCTCCATAAACTCGACATCGTGCGTATTTACTTGACTACTGTTGCGGGAGCAGACGATCCTCTGGATCTCCACGCGAAGCTTAGCTTAAAAATACTTGATCTCGGAACGAAAGCAGACGACATTAGACAAATTTTGAAAGTAAATTTCAACTGTTTAATATAAAATTTTCTTGTAATTACGTCGTAATCTAATAATCTTGCGTGTCATCAGTCGATATATCGATCGATTTTACAATCGAAATGGTATAATTCCAGAAGCGAATGTCTACGGCTGTTGCCGTAATTTGAAAGTCAATATAATTTTGCCCAATTTTTATGATGTTTAAAAAACCAGTTGACTTACTCCGGGTTGTTGTTATATTCTCCGAGTACGCTGTGAGAAAGAAAAATGACTTGTCTTCGCTTGTCTGAGCTTCACTCGTCCTCGTTCTGTAAATATATATAGGATAAATCACGGGAGATAGACGCCGTAATCATGGAATCTCCGGGATGTCCATGAAAAATTGCGATTTTTATTCACATGGTATTGTTTTTCATGGTAGCGCTCATTTTCTTGATTTTAAATGTGAAAAGAGTTCAGGAAGGCGATCCTATGAGAACTACCGATAGTAATTGTAATTATGACGACTTTTTCACTGATTGCAATAACCCCGACTGCTATTATTTACTTTCCTCGTTAGTACGTTTTCCTGGTTAGTACGTTCATTTTTCGTGGTCCCTTCAGAAACGTACTAACCAAGTTCCACTGTATTAGTATTGAAAGTGGAAATTTTGATGACTGTTGAAAGTCCAGGCATAAGTCTGCAACACCGCGTGATAGGGTAAAAAAAATGCCAAAATATTTTTATTTAGCTTCGATGCTCAAAATAGGGGTGCGCCTCTTACACGTGCACACCTCTTACACACGCTTATACAGTAATTTCAACAGGGAAGACTCCATCACTTGTCAAAAACATCCACCTGATCCACACCCAACCAAAGGAGACCAGACTTCATCTGGTGAGGTACATTAGTCAGTTACACTACATCATCTCATCTGCTGCATCTGTGCTGTATTTCACAGATCTGATGAAGCAAACAGTAAAGCTGACAAAACGGTCACCCAGTAACATATAGGCCATATAGTGGCACAGGAAGAAAAGGGAAAATAGAGATAAGATATTTAAGGGATTATAAGTGGCTGATACTCCCATTTATAAATGCTATGCCAAGGTCACTAAATAATTATGCTATGGTCAGCATTGAAGAGACATTAATGTCTTCAGGGTTTACCCAAAAGTCAAGGGAAAAAAGACATGAAATTAAACACTAGATAAAGGAAACATCACTTGTTCATCCACCAACCAATGAGAATATCGACTGAATGAAACAGCAAAGAAAGAAATATCTGCATGTTTCCCTATGCTTCTCTATTGAGTAAAACAATTCTAAGCCATTTTCACATGGTAAAATGATTAAAAATTTTCACCCTGTATTGAAATATTAATCTACCATGTTCGTCTTCATTGGACAAAAACTGCAGTTTTGTATGAAGAACAAACAGACATAAACTCAATTTATGTATCCAATACAAAAAAAATCACCTGCCTATATATTAACCTTTGACAGGTAATGAGAAGGATTAAACTTCAAACTGAAACTTACGACAGTTAAGAATTATTTAAGATTATACGACATATACTTCTTAGGCTTGAGGAATATATGGATATAATAATCTTATGCCACTTACCGGCAATGCTTGATACTGATATTGCTGAGGTATGTACATGGGTTGTTGAAACATAACTGTGGTCGCAGGGTATGATGGCGGAGGCTGGGGCTGAGGGTATGGCGAAGCTGCCACATAACCATTGGCAGCTGCTGTAGCAACATCTTGTGAACCATTGGCTGCCGTAGCGAAAAAGGCCATTCCATTCTGATATGTGTATGGGTAGCCATTGTGAAAGAAGACGGTCCCACTAGGCACTGTAGGTGCAGTCTCATATCCACGATTATATGTTTGTTGGGGATACGTAGGTGCCTGAATTTAAAGAGAAGCAAACATTGAGTGGAATGCTTTAATTTCCGAAGTAGGTACCTGTGTAGCAGCAGAGCATATAGACCAAAGGGCTGAGCCTCTTTCATATTTATTGGGGTGATGCAAATTTAAAGTTAAAAATAAAACTGGAAATATGTACAACCACATCCATCCATAGAACCATCAGCTTCAATTAAAAATATAAATGAATATTGATGGCTTTGTTCATAGCATAATTTATTAATTTTGCAATTTTAAGTATGTAGTACATTATCTCAATAACTATGAGTTCTATGAATTATGGTGCCATTCAATAATACATACATTTGACGAGAAAAAGGGGGAAAAACTACACCACAAAACAGGAATATTGATAAATGCCTTCAATTCTTATATCAATTGATTACTAAAATCAATGCCCTCTTAAGCTTACGAGCCCTGATGCTGGAGATTTGGCAACAAAGGAAGTAAAATTTTAGGTTTTCCTGGTTCCCTAAATTGATTGATTGGCATATGATTGATTGATTGTAGCCCGGTGGGGATCCTGAGGAATTTTTCATCAACAAAGGAAGTAGTCTGGCACTTTTTTCCAGACCATGTTGTGTATTGTTGTGATTGTTTGTATTAGTTGCAAACAATTGTGAGAGCTTCGTTTGTGAGGCGTGTTGGTTATTTTCAATTTGCAGTCGGAAGCCCTCATCTTTCGTATAATTCATAATATATTAACCCTCTTATGGATTAACAAATTTAGTTACGTCGTTGGATTTTCAGCGCCGCTGCGTCATTTTTTGTTATTATCTTTCAAAGTTATCCCGAATTTACAAGTTTTCTGATTGATAATGGTAAATACATCAATGTATTTTCCTTTTGTTTAACAATTTCAATTTGTTTATTAAGTTTACAAAATTAAATAATAGGGTTATAAATAGATTATAGCTAGAGGCAAAGATTATCGGTGAATAAAAACTGTGAATTTCGTCATAAAAATCTGTCAATTTCGGTTTAAAATTTCGTCATAAAAAAATTCAGTTTCGTCATAAAAATTCACTCGTCACAAATATTCTTTTTTATCCCAAGAACAATAATTTCACCAATAAAAATGCTTATTGGCATCTTAAATATATTTTTAATCGTAAAAACCTTGACAAAGAAGGGACAAAGCAAATGCTAAAGGAATAAGTTAAGCATTTGTTAGATACACATACCATAAACACTCTTCGCTATGTATGTATGTATTTCAACCGCATACCGCTTGACAAATGCGGGATTTCTATACATGGGGAATATTTTTGATTGGTCTAAATTTCATTGTCTCATTGGCCTGCATGAAGTAAAAAACTTATAGTTTTTACTTAACACATTGATAACAAAAGTCTTTAAGGTCTTACACAAAAAATATAATATCAACACATGCAAGTATGTGTTTATCTATTATTTATATTTTTTTTAATATGCCCTCTGAAATTATTCACATTCTGGAATTTAAAATTGGCTGAATCCTTCTTTTACTGGAATTGAGATCCATTGGTCAAACTTGACTTTAATTCTACATTTTTGGAAGTTTAGATGTTATTTTATTTATATTTCCATGCATGGAAAATCCTCTTCCTGCATCTACATTTGCCACAGGTATTCACAGGGTTTTCACACAATTTTCTACAAAATGGGGAAAAATCATTTGAAAGGGCTAGAATTAGTGGAAGTACTGAAAATTCTTTTCCTTCTTCCTGAACGGATCTAACAGAATCCTTCAAAGCGGAATAGCCAAAAAGTTCTTGAGTTTCTCTTAATGATTATATGAGGACATAAGCAACAATTGTGCTTAAGTCCTTCACATCAGTTGTCAATATACACCTTGAGTTAAATAATCTTCCCATGGCTGTAATAATGCTCCTCCCTGGGTCACTATACAAGGAATGACAACTTGATATTAGTCTTTATCCTATTTGTTTCAGGACCTCACACATGGAAAATTTCACAGATTTTTTGAGACTATTAAGCGAAGATTCATTTTCTTTTCCAAACTGTGCATTGCTGACTAGGGTAAAGGAATTCTAAAAATTAAGGTTGAGTCGGTTCTTAAATTTTTTCGGTTCTCGGTACCGTTCTGGTTCTCCCCCATCAGTTCTCGATATTCGGTACCAAGGATGAACTCTATTTAAATTTGCCATTAATTCAGGTAATTAAACAACCACAAGAAGTAAATGAAAATAATTTCACGAAAGATGTTAATTATCAAGAAAGGTCTGTTAAAAAAACTCAAGATCGCCTCCATAATTTTATTTACCAAGTAAAAAAATTAAATAACACATTGTTAAGAATGCATGATCGACCAACATGTCTCATTGCATCAGGCATCCACTGGTTCTTTCTCCAGGTTTTTTATGTAACTTCTAAGTGAGATTAAAATACATTCTGTGATGTAACTAGCTTAAATTGTTACTTTAATTGACAACTGATTTGCATGCTTCACTGTCACAGTTCTTATAACCTCAACAATAAACTCAACACGCCGGTACAGCGACAACATCCATAAACTGAGCGGCCAAGAATTAACGTAAAATTGTAATGCGGGGTTGCATTCTGCAGGATAACCACACTTCTCGACGCCTTGCATAGGTTTATCAACTCACGAATAGGCTCTCGAAACGCATCTTGCTCGTATGTCGAAGAATTGCTGTATATACACATGAATCAATCTTAACACCACTCTCAGACGAAACGATTTTCCGCTGGTGCGGTTCACGGCACAGCACACGGCGTTGCAGAAAGTCGTTTCGTCTGAAAGCCGCCCGAATTTCACGTGAACGGCGGCCGGTGAAAAGTCGTTTCGCCTGAAAGCGGCCTCAATGTAGCATAGCCTATATTTCACGCCGTAGACGGAGCATCGCCGGGCCGGATTGAAATGGGCGCCGTGCCGTCAACGCAACGGTGTGTGGTTCGACTCGTTTGAAGACATCCATAGACCTATAGTATGTTGAAAGAACGTCACCGTGCCGTGGCCGGCGGCAGGCGAAAAGTCAGCTTGTTTGAAAGCGGAAATGCGCGTGCTGGGGAGCAACTCTCAAAAGAAAAAAAAAACATTGACGCCATGCAATCGGAAAGTAATATATGCGTTTTCAAATCTTTTTTTTTTCACTTTTTGGCCTTGAATACGCTGCGAACCATTTCGGATTTGGGCGCCAAATTCAAATCCTCGCAACAGTTCTGAATCGGTTCCAAAGCACCGACTTTATGCGATCGGTTCTTGATACCGGTTTTTTAAGAAAACTTACAGTAACGGGGTATTTTTTTGGAACGGTGGAAAATATCGCGCCAAATTCGCAGAAAAAGTGCTTAAACGCGAAATTTCGTGGAACCAAGTGAATTTCGCGCAACCTTGGAAATTTCGCGTTATATTTCGCGTTTCGCGAAAATTCGGTGCCCCTAATTATAGCATTTCATACAAATCATAATTGCTTTGACATTAGCGTTGAGAGTGCCGTCCCCGACGTAGCGACGAGGAAATTCTCAGCCCAAGCAAAACTAAGTCGGAGGCCCAGGATAAAACAACTTTGACTAGCCATGAGTTTCTATGAATAATTCAAAAGATCTTGTAAAAAGATGAAGTTTTGTCAATGAAAATTATATCTAGGCAAACATTATTATTCTTAGCTAAAAGAGAAAGCAAATTTGGTATAGTAATATTTTCCTTTTGTTTAACAATTTCAATTTGTTTAATAAGTTTAGAAAATTAAATAATATGATCATAAATAGATTATAGCATTTCATACGAAACATAATTGCTTTGGCATTAACATTGAGAGTGCAGTCCCCGACGTAGCGTAGCGACTGAGTGCCGCCGTAAATCCAACGACGTAACTTTTTTCATTAGAGGCCAATAGAATGTAAACTATCAACACAATTTTATATGTAGACGAAGAAAGCAGAAAAAATAGACTACTGAAAATTTCAAAATGATCCATTGGAATGGAAAATTTTTACACCACTTTTAAAACCACAAGCGCCGCTAAGGCGCAGCAAATCCATATGAGTAAGCACAAAAAACTGGAGCAGTGAAACCAAAAACTTTATAATATCTAAATAATGTTGTAGTAGCAGTATGAACTATGGCTGTTGGAGGTGGATAAGTTGATTGTAAGTTGATGTTATCGATGGCACCTCATTCATTTATGCAATATTTAAATAAAAGGTGGTAGCACTTTTCCACAATATTTTAATGCGTACGATGTGTTTGGTACAAAACACTGTCTTACTTTTAAACATCACCTTCATACCTTTTAGAAAGGAGTGGGGGAGGATGACACGTTTGATGAAGGGGTGAGAAACAAGCATACAGAGAGGAGGTAGTGAGAAAAGATACAACTAATACGTACAGGAAAACCCAAGGTGGAAGGAGAACTCTAGGTGTAACTGCAGAATAACGACACGTGAGGAAAACCACAGAAAACCAGGAAGACCCCGGGGGTAAAAAGAGAGGCCGCATGTTGTTAAATATGTCGAACTTCCACCATATAAACACCTGCATCTGTTGAACTCATTTATGTAATAAGAACAATTTTGATGTTTCTGATGTCTGCTATGCTTTTATATCCAAAACATTTTAACCCATTTCTTTGTATGTACTCGAAAATTTGTTGTTTAGGACTGCCTGTAAACCATTGGCTGCCATGGTGAGAAAAGTCATTCCATTCTGATATGTGTGTTTTAAAGTAAATACCAATGGATACAACTTTTGCTTGCTACATGGATATTTCTGCTAACATCTTTTACACCATGAAAGTTTTATCTTCAATAAGACAACTCCCGTTAATCTACTGCTGATAATTACAGTGCCAGTGGTTGTAATGCACATAATTTAACAAGGTTGAAAAATATCGACCAAGAGTTGTAATTATCAGTGTTCCATAGTGATAGAATTGTAAACAGTGCTAATAGGCCATCGATAGATGTCAGATAGTAAAGTGAATATTGTCAGTGGCATTTTCACCTCCGTTGTTCACAGTAAGTAGAATAAAATCTGTGACATTTGCATGGTCTAATTTAAGGCTTTAAATCAGTGAATAAACAGTACTTTTCATCATAATGAGCGAGATTGTAAGTTTTATGTGATGAATATACGAATGGTAGTAACCTCCAGTGTTTGATGATTGTATTTGCCTATTTACCACTATATTTTTATGGTGTGTGCTAGCGTATAGTTTGTGGATTTAGCTATAATATTTAAATATACAGTAACTTTCGAGTGTGTTGGCAGCGGAACAGATTCAGGATCTCACATGTGAATTGTGTGCACACACTTTAGCTGTGAGTTCGAATTCGTGAAACCAAAGAAATGGTGAAAATCTCTCACATTATCATGAAATAAAAGTTTATTTTAACAATAAGGGCATGTCTTGTGTTTCTTTAACTGTCTATTGCTTTTCATAGATAACTGCCAACAAGTTATTTTTCATTATTTTAGAAAGTGTTTTTCTTGTGTCTCTCTGAATTGGCATAGGCTTTCCAAACCCTGCTACTTACACAAAAGGAATGTAGAGAAACAGTTGTTTTGTTATTTCACAGGAGTTAAGTGTTTTTCCTGTGATTAAGGCTCTCCAGCAAAGCATTCATGATGGATTTTAAGCATTTTCAGCAGGATGGGAGTCGGACCACCGTACGACGAATAGGACTTAACTTCTTCGCTAATGCTGCATTGCCAAAGTCAACAGCATGGCTCGTAAGCTTCAGAAGGCATTGCTAAAATGCAAGCTGTCACATCCTCTAATGGACCAATGAACATGCTACAATAAGATCGATACTGAGGAGACGTTTTGGACAACAGCAGTATTGGAATAGCCAAGGAACATTTCACATTTGCATATTTACATGATGATCATTAAAAAAAGTTCCAAAGCTTACAGAAAGGAGATTTTAAAAGCAAAATGAGGATGTCGGCTGTTGTAACCCCTTGCCTCAACTTAGAAAACGAAGATAAAATATAAAACTTATACCAATACTAACAATAGCTAAAATAAAATTTTACTAATTTTTATGATTATTGATATCAACATACCTGTTTTTTAATTGCAGGAGCTATATTTAGTTTCCTTTCTTTAAGCACTATGCAGTCCGCCTATGAAAAAAAGAATTGTAAAATGAATATTAAACAGTGACATCAGAGGAATATTCTCAAGGCAGATTTGCACTTGACAAATAGAATTAAACAAGAAAAAGGCAAAATTTCACACACTAATTATTGCAACACTGAGTACAATATAGTTCATTTGCACAATATTGGGAAAGTTAATTTCTATGCCAAAAGAAATAAAATGACCATTGTAGAACATAATCACAGATTCACATAGAGTAATGATATTGTATACTCCCATAACCACAGAAATTACCGAGGACATTCCATAAGCAATCGAAAAATGTCTTTTTCCAGGCATGACATTACTCTACAACATATCTATATGCTATTAAACCTACTTCCGACCACTGACTCACCGACTCTTGCAAATGTTTAGGGTGGACAAAAACTCGACTCCTTTAACAAAAATTGTCAAAGCACTAAATTTTCTATCCATCTATTCATTCAAAATTAAAAATGGAAATTATTTAAAAGAGTGGCCACCAAAATCCAGTGGTGGCACTGCGATCATTTGAAGAAAGATACCAACAGATCAGCATAACAATATATTTGATTTTGCAAACAAAAGAAGCTGATTTGAAACAGGAAAGTGAAAAGGGGAAAAGAAGATGAAGGAGCTACAGTGAAAAGATGAGATAGATAAGGAAGGGAATTTATGACGTAAGTGTTAAAAATTAAAAATCTTGTCTTAATGGCTTGTTTCCCTATGAACAAAAATTTGTTTACATTGTCTGGGGTGGGGCAGGGACCCTCCCAACCAGCGTCAACGAGTTCTAGTAATATGCAGTGGCGCCGACTCCATGGGGCCTGAGCCCCCCCAAAAATTCGTTACAGATGTGAGGAAAACATGTGTCAGGCTAGTCAATTTTCCCCGGAGTGTCCAGATATCGAGATTCGAGTGATCAGGGTTCTAATGTTGATCATATGACTCTTCTAAAATGCTTAAAAAACTTAAAATTCACAACTTATAAAATTTACCAGGGCAAGGTACTTGGTTCGGCCCCCCAATATTTTTTGTAAGTCGGCACCCCTGGTAATATGCTGGAATAAGTGGATGAGAAGTTAATTCTAAGCTTACACAACCTAAACTACCACTGAGTCAGAACCTGTTGAGTCTATAAACCTTGATACAATATCATTTAACAGTGTTAAGAAACAGGGATGGAATGAGCTTAAACAATCAATTTTTTGTAAAAATGGAGTCCAGTCTAGTCTACCATCTTAAGATTTCTATAATTTTTGAGGCCTTTGGAAAGGATTGCTTGTATTATTTATGAGTTCCATGATAGCAAAAGGCATTCAAGGATTGCCAAAAGAAGGTCACCCTCCAATGGGTACCCTAAGAGGACACACCTTGACAAGTTCCGCACCTAAATCTTACTCATTGTCTTCTTCACACCAAAGCATTGTCCACCAAGAATACACATTCACCAGAACCTCTGATAATGCAGCCTTTTACTAGGAAGTGCTCAAAAGACTGAAAGGGAGGGTCGCACTCCATCAAAGCAACATTAAGGAAGCATGTTAACTACAAGGCACCTGTTGCACCAGTCACAGCACCTTTGCTGTCAATGATTCCCAGACTGGGGAATTGGTTCCTTAGCCTCCTCAATTCTGCGCCTGGCTCCCCAAACTTATTCTTAAAATTCCTTAAATAATACGAGTCCAAATATGCAAATACTTGAACATAATTCAAAACATTCAAGCTCATGTTAAATTGGCTCCAAATGGCATACAAGAGAAGAACTTTGTCGATACAATTGAGGCTTGGAAGAGGTTAATTGTAGCATGGCAGTGCCATTTTGAAGATTTTGGATAATTGAGTATTTGGTTAATTTTTGGAAATTAAGGAAAATATAAATTTTGACAATACCTATTTTTTTAACAATTGCAGAATCAAATTTTTATTTTATAGATCGATTTAAAACAAATTGCTAGCCCTGTGACAACATCATGAACACAGCAGGTTCCTGGTGTATTCCGAAACTTGCAGTAGTGGGGTCATTGTTCCCTAGTTTTAGTAACCAAGAGACTGGTTTGTTGACAAACATATTGCACATGCTTGAATGGAACCTCATAGACAATTCAATGAATTGGAGTTTAGTGATAAAAAATTTCCATGATAAGTACTCATCAATATGATTCTCCAACAAGTTGAGACAACTGTGACAAAATGTACCTAAATGAAAAAGAGTATGTTTGCCAATAAATTGAAACTCTTTTTATTCAACATGTTTATATTCCTACAAAAGCCAGCTTCTTCATTGATGCACTACAGACTACATTAAGGAGAAGTACTTGAGGACAAGCAAATACTACTCCTCATTTAGTCTCACAAAAGAAATGCTTATGCCAGCTCCTTAATACCATTTATTGCCTCCTTGCTGCTAGATTTCAGTATAGAGCTCACTTAGTCCTTGATTAAGATAACAAACATGTATGTATCCAGAGGAGATCAGCAGATGAAAACAAATCAAAACCTGCTTTAGACAACTTTCTGTCTTAATCCTATCTAAAGAGTGCTACTCTAAGTATATGAACGAGGTTCAATCATCCATTTCACATAATACTAAATATTTCTGGACTTATGTCAAGAATACCAAACAGATGGACAAATTTCCTCACCACATGACCTACGACAATATGATTGCTGAAAATTATAAAGAAATAGCTGACCTATTTGCCTCCTGTTTTGTCAAAGTTTACAGCAATCAACAGCCTGACAACTTAGTTATACCTAACTATGACACAACACTCAATCTGAGCAAGCTTCACATTTCTTGTGAAAACATTATCAGCAAACTGTCTCATCTAGATCTAACAAAGGGTACTGGCCCTGATAACATTCCTGCAATCGTCCTAAAAAGTTGTCGTCATTCATTAGCCTATCCTTTGTTCATATTGTTTAATAAATCCCTGGAAAGTGGCACAGTCCCAAGTGCACTAAAGACCAGTTATGTTGTACCCATCTTCAAAAGCGGAGATAAAACTGATGTGTCGAACTACAGACCAATTATAATTCAGTCTGTAATAACCAAAGTTCTTGAGAGCATAATTGTAGACAAAATAGCTCCTGACTTAAACTCGTTGATAGTGGAAGAGCAACATGGATTTTGGCCAGGTCGTTCCACTGTAACTAACCTCCTAACATATCAAGAATACAAAATAAATTCCAATAACTTCTAGCCTGGGTTGAAAGTTACCTACATGATAGGAACTTGTATATTAAAGTGAGCGGAGTTCTGTCCTCTGTCTTCACTGCCAATTCTGGTGTACCACAAGGGTCACATTTGGGGCCACTTCTGTTCCTAATGTATATTAATGATATCAACTTCCCCCTGCATCCATTCAAGTACTTACTATATGCTGATGATTTAAAAATTTATGGCTGCATCCGATCACTTGAGGATTGTAACAAATTGCAAAATTGTCTCTACAAATTTGAAAAATGGTGTAATGATAACCTCATGGTACTAAACGCATTAAAATGTAATGTAATAACCTTTCATAAAATTAAGTCTCCAATTATGTACGACTATAGCTTAAATAATGCTACTATCTCTAGAGTTAGTAGAATATGTGACTTAGGTGTTACATTTGATTCATCCCTGACATTTCAGTATCATATCCAATCCATAGTCATAAAAGCTACTAAAACAATGGGTTTCATATTCAGAATTTCAAGAGATTTTGATAATATTCATACTTATAAGATCCTCTTTGTACTTTAATCCGCCCTATTCTTGAGTATGCCTCTATTGTATGGTCCCCGTTCTATAACATTCACATCAAAGCTATTGAGAGTGTGCAACGCAGATTCATAAGATTAGTATCCTACAGATTTAATATCCTCCCTATTATTTATGACTTAACACTATCCCTTCTTAATCTGTTACCTTTGGCAACCTGTCGATTACACCTGGACATAACATTCCTTCACCGTCTACTGCATGGAGACATTGACTCTATTCATCTGGTAGAAATGATCCCTTTCCATGTCCCCACTTTAAACACTAGGCAAACATTCATGTTTTCACTCCCTCATTCTAATAGAAATTACACCTTCCACTCACCCTTAACCAGAACTATGCGGAGCATTAACTACAAATGTAGTAACATTGACATTTGTAATTTAAATCCAAAGAATTTAAAGAGAAAACTACCTTTGTTTGTGCATTGACTTAAATAATTTGTTCTTGTGTATTATGATAATGTCTACTACCACTGTTTAAGAGATATGTGACTTTTCAATCTATTATTCTTAACTACTGTGTTTATTTTTTCTATTGTTGGTTTTTACAGCAAGTTTATACGATTATTACTGTATTTTTAAGAGCTTAAAAATATTTCAATCTTATGATAATTGTACATTTTTGTAATTGGGTAATTTTCCCGTCAATAAACCATTATTATTATTATTATTAATAAGCTTTCAAAAGGCAAAGAAAATTTACTCATTTGCCCAATCAATTCCAATACATGAATGACATACTGATGTCAAGCCATGCCAATGTCCTGTGTTTGTGCTGATGTCACCAGGTGTTTTTGGCAACATACTATTGAGAAGACAAAAAAAGTACATACAAAACATTTCTTTGTAAACAAACGAAGCATCATATAGATCTGGCACTTATACCAAGTATTATGACAACAGAATATCACAAATAATAAAAATTCAGCCACATTCTCACTCAAACAATACTCTACATTATTTTATGCTTCAGCTCAATACAACTAAATTTTTGCATAATTTGGCATCATTACTTATGGAATATACTCTGCATTTTGAACTACTCAGTTCATAATAATGTCTACATAACCATTCACTGTTAAGTTATAAGTTTGTTTCATGAATAAAACATATAGGGAAATTTTAGACAATTTCGAATAATCCAATCATAGCATATAAATTAACAATGCAGGACATAATTCTTTAGCCCATTCCACAGGATACTTAACCCGACACTAGTTCAAAGATACCTGATCACGATAACATTCCAGAATTATGTAAAATATGCTGGCTAGCAAGAGCAATAGTTATTATATGTCCTCCATTGTATTCGAATTTGTAATTGATATACTACTATTAGTATATACATATATGCTACCATCTCTTAACAGGACCTATCAGCTAAGACCTACAGCACTAGCATTCAACAGCTGCTGCGCAATCTAAACCTGTCTCCTCCTTTCTTCTGTTTGAACAATGGAAAATATAAATGACAATGCCACTTTTGACCACAAAAAAATTTGATACTTGTAAAAAACACTATATAATGGATCCTATAACACACCATCCCATACTCAAAATCCAATGGGAGCTAGTATTGCAGGTCTTGGGATGGATTAAGTATTGTCTTAATTGGCTTAAAAGGTGAGGAACAATTAAACTAGAAAACTCACCTCAGCTTGTAAACGACGGGCCTCTTCCTCAGTCTCAAAAGTAACAAAACCATAACCTTTGGAAACCCCTGCCCTGTCGTTGATGATTTTTGTAGCTCTAACATTTCCATAAGCTGAAAATAGCTGGGTCAGCTCTGCTTCAGTTGTGCTGCCAGATATCCCTCCCACAAAAACTCTGTTTGGGACGAGTGTTCCATATTTAGGAGCATTGTTTCCCCCGGCACCAGCCGTCGCCACCACGGAATTGGGGGACGAGGAGGTGGTGGAGGCCTCGGTGCCACTCGGGGAAGACTGAAATGATTATCAAATCATGGCATGAAAATCAATGTATTTACCCTGCATGTACATACTAAAAGATAAAATATACAAAAATTGATCAAATGATTGTTTGACAATTATATGACAAATTGGTAAAGCACACAAGATAGCTTAGTTGGAAATTTGGGCACACAAATTGAAATGAGCCTCCACAAGATGAAAAAGTACCAATTGATAACCCAGCATTGAAAAATGTGAGGCTATTACTTATGTCACCACCTATCTGAACAAAGGTAAATAAAAAACATGGGATTTAAACATGAAATTACTGTTTCCTTGACTGTATGCACCAATTTATAGCTAAAGTACATTTACCAGCATTTATATATTACTCATTCAAATAGAGAAAAGATAACAAAAGGAACACATCATGAAATCAATGGGTATATTGTATTAGCAATGTACACCTTGAAGTATCAGCCAGAGAAAAGCGATGAGATAAAAATTAATTATATGCCCGAAGAATTATAGTTATAAATTACAAATTATAATTAGGCATATTTAAATAAGTTCATGTAACATATAGTTGATACATTCATGACCACCTTCACCACTAAACGGTCAAACCTTCCAGGCAATGCAGAAAGCAACTTATTAAATTTTCCATCTCTCATATTTATAAAACTTGAGAAGGAAGAAAAATCTCATATAAAAAGTCGATATCTGCATGTTAATTTACTCTGACATTAAGCTGGAGACTCAACTACATCTGGGAAAACGACCAATTAGGTAATTATATCGAAAGCTATGAAATTCGACTCGGTAGTGTCGAAAAATAAACACATTATAAAACAGCAGTGGTTGTGCCACGCAGAAATTAGTATTAACGAGATATAGCATTAGCATGGTTAAACACGAAAGAAAGGTAATCTTCAACTGGAGACAGTAATTTTTTTCATGCATACGACAAGAAAAAATGAACTAACTTACAACAGATGCCATATAACCATTATAAAAGACCTAACTTTATACGAGCGTCACAACGGAACGAAAACACTTTTTATGGAGCAATTGAAATCAAGTGTCAGATCCATGCACGACAAAGCATCTATAAATAGCCCGAAACATTCTCTTTTCACGTTATTCCCTATAAAACTCAGGCAACAAAAACCTTCGCTTGGGATATACCAGCAACACATGCTAAAATTACATGCTTCCATAGATAATCAACGGCTACAGAATAAATACTATTCAAAGAAGTGTACCAATAAAACAATATACCTGCACTAAACACACGGGAACGACTGCATATTTCACACCGCACCTATATCAATCCAACAAAAAATTACTTTTCCCTGATAATTTCTAACGTGTAGTGATTCATAACAACGATGCACGACGGTGTGCTACAACAGCAAACGTTTATAACAAACAATTTTCGAAAGCTTTGCAAGTTTAGACGTTACCTAACTATTTATAACTGCCATACGTTTAAAAACAACACAAAATATAACATCTCAAACGACTGTGTTGAGGAAATGTTTCTAGTACTGGGGTGGTCAATTAATAGGTCATTCAGCTTGAAATGAACGTATTTAGATAAGATTATTAAGACTTTTTGAAAATGTATCGGAATCAGAAAAACACCAGACACATCATCCAAGCAACTTACCATGAGCAATAAATGCGGAATCTCCAACCACGACTGACCCCGTACCCGATCACACTCCTTGGTTAGAAACTCGTCTGCTTCTCCTCGCAGCCGATACCCGTCGAATCCTGGGGTAAAGATGGCGGATATATTTTACGAAAAAATTGGAGGGAATTGGTGCGTAATGCGTTTATCTGAGCTCTACCGTGGAGTACTTATTTTTTTAAACGCTAATTATAGATCATAGGTGCAACTAGTTTGTTTATCAATTTCGATAAAGCCATGTTCTTAAGAAACATCAATTTTTGAAAGGTGCGCCAACAATGGACATCCGATTTAATCATTAATTATTGCTGCAGAACAATGGTCTAAAATATGGGTAGCAAAATATTCAATTGCTGAAGAATGTGTACTACAGATCTTTTCCAACTACCACTATTCCGTTCTAGTGGCTCAATGGAGACAGGATATTTTAAAGGACAACCGTTGATTCACTACCAACCAGCAGGTATTTCATTCAAGTGCCCAAATTTGGATTAGTTAACGATTTACTGGCAAACTTTTGATGATAACTACTCTAAAGGGAACATTACAAACGTTAAGTTAACCAATATAAGATGGATGCTTATTCATAAATTTATTTGTAAGATTATACAGGTGTCTTTCTCTCAGAAACAGATTATAATACACATATACCCTTTGACTTTTTTTAACAATTGACCAGCATCGTTTTCTTCAAATTATCTACAGCTTCTTTGCCAAGTAACTTGTCAACAATCGCCAAAGCAAATTCAAAAGCTGTTCCCGGGCCCCGACTTGTCAGAAGATTTCCTGAAAAAGTAAACGGAAATTCAGCCAAATTTTCTTCAGATTCCTTTCTCGGAAATTATGTATATTTCGGCTTACCATCCACAACGACTCTTTCTTCGCTGTATTTATACTTGTTCCCATCAACCATTTGCTCTTTCACTGACGGATAGGATGTTAAATTTTTACCGATGCCAATGCCATGAGACTTGAGCGCAATAGGAGCTATAATACAAGAAAATATAACTCAATAACCTTACTTTAGACAGCCAAAATCCACGTTTGATTCACTTAGGTCGTCAAATTAAAAAAATTAACGGTTTGACGCCAATGGTAGGGCAATTTTTATAACTATTTTGAAATAAATGATAACACTAAATAATAGTGCACATACCCGCGCAAATTGCAGCAACTAGCCGACCTGCCTTTTCTTGCTCCCGAATGACATTTCCCACCTTCTCAGACTGAAATACATAAGAAATACGATTAGTTAATCGATCGACGTGAGAACACATGTTCACTTAAAGGCCAAAAGATATACATCAGCCAGTGTCTGTGACGCCTTTCCACCAGGCAACACGACCACATCATAAACGCATGAAGAGGCGTCATCCAAGCTAATGTCAGGGGAAATCACCACATCCCGACTGCACTTCACGGGAGCTGTACCATCAAGACCTGCTACATCAACTTTTATCTAAGAAACAATGAACATGTATCAGCATTTGAACCTTGTTATATGCTCAAATGATGAATTAGACAAGGGACATACAGCTGCCCTTCGAAGAACATCCACTGAAATGACGAATTCCATTTCCTCGGCGCCTTCGGCAAGGATCACTAATGCAGACTTGCCAGACATTGTTAATGTACAATATCTTCTAAAATTAAAGATACTTGCCCTGAATATATTCATGCACTTTGACCGAAAAAGATGTTCTGACGAATTTCGCTGTTCACTTGTTTTTCACATTGGCCACTCGTCTCTGAATATTGTTGTTCATTTTCCACGAGCATTTTTAATTAGTTATGCATGCAATTCATGGTTCCAAGAAAAACTATGGTATTTAAACCCTTGATATCAAATTACTATCGATTTCGAGCCAACTTGGATAATTTGCGTAAAATCAATTTGAGTCACAAGTGCAACAATCAGTGTAGCATTTTTTGGATATTAAACCTAAAAATATTTCATACACAGTCAAAAATATGTAATTAATTATAAAATTGATATACACAATCCATAAAGAAAAATAGTCATCATAATTTGAAATTTATTCGAAACCTATTGATTCATAAGTAAGTAGAAGGCGGTAAGGCGGCCGCCAAATTTAAACCGAAATCCATCTTCATGATGGTCAAAAACAACTTGTGATGCCTGGTAATGGCATTTACGAGTAAAGAGCGCATGACATTTGAAGGAGACACTGAGGTATTAAGTAAAAGTACTTCAAGGATCTAAGGAGAAGTTTCTTCGGCGCGAGTAATGTGGAGCAATTTGAAGGGGGTAGGTGGGTGGACTTGGGTCGTAGAGGGGGGGGGCAAAAGAGACTTGCGCCGTAGCCCTAGCGAGAATTCGCCGCAGTCGTGGGGAGAGATACGAAGGATACGTCTCCTGGTGTATCATCAGCAGACCCCTCTCGCTCCCGGGCCAGCGAGAGCGGGTTGCAAGTCTGTTAACAGTGAGCAAAATAGTGATACTTGGTTGGCGGAAGGGGTTTAAATCATCTTTGGAAAAATATCCTGCCGTCTGTTCCCCTACGAATCCTGAACGGATCTTGGCATTCCTTCGTTCCGAAGGTAAGTTTTACACAATTGTTCGCTTACACACGAGTAACTTTAAACCCCTTTAGGATTCTCCTCATAATTTGTTTTTGTCTTCTAAAATGTGCGCCGGTCGAAATATAGGATGGAATTTTAACTTGAAAGAACTTCGTATGATGACAATGAGAATTAATTGCCGGGAACTGTCTACCTTGTGGCTGCTAACTGAAGGAATATACCCATGAGGAGATTGGCTATCATTAACTTTACAGCTTTAAATGTTTAGGATTTCGAACACTCCTTGACGAAGGAGCACATTTCACGCTGACAAAAATGGTGTTGGCAAAATGAGTTATCTCTCGATAAATAACTTTCAGTTCATTTTCGGAGTGTGCAAATATACAATCTTACAATCGTTAGCAAGATTAAGCATTAACATGACGTGGTGCTTGGTCATTTGGTAACGTATAGAGTCAATCACTGCATCCTCGAAGTTGTGGTAAACTTTCTGTCTTTGATCTACCCTAATAGGGCTGGCAAAACTAAAAGTCTCCAAATGAACCCTGCCATGCGGAGAACCCAAAATACCGGAAGGGCAAAACTACCACGGAGACACAAATTTTCATCTACCAGGGAGAAAATCAAATGAGTCTGGTGCTCACTATTAGTTGGAAATTCTTTTTCCGGAATCCGCAAATGTCCTCATCCAATATTGATATCTCGAGGCTGTACTTTGCAAATCACCTTTGGTCGTATCTGTGACTTGAAGAAATAATGGAAGAAGCTTAGATATTCAATACTAACACGGATAAAAACTACTAAAGCTCTATTTTACCAAAATAGTGCTCGGCTTCGGATAAGGGTTGATGTAATTTTTGGAATGATCTGCGTTGTCAGAAGGAAAAGCTCGCGGCCCCTCAAGAGTACTATTGTTCGTCTGCTGGCAAGCTGGTAAAATTGTGCCAGTTAAATATATCCACTATGGAGTTGGATCACTTGTTTTCGAGAAATTAGAAGAAGGTAGATAGAGCCGAATTGCAAAATGCCATATTTTTCTAATGAAATACCTAACCTTATGCACTTACATTTTGGTTGGAATAGTAGTAACTACGTAAGTGGACTCGGAAACAACAAATATTTAAAAAAATAATTTACAGTTGCCGAATTGGCCTCATTCGAGAGTACAGAAGAGAGTTCACATTAGATTCTATAAAATGAAATGGTGCATGTGTAGATACAGAAAACAGGGACAAAATTAGGGAGGAAGATAGTGATATATTTGTTCATGAGTAGGCATCATCAGCGATTACTTTAGAACTGATTTAAAGTAAATACGTACATCTGGGTTGGTTATGCAATTTAAAAAAATGAGAGATCATCAGGAAGGACGTGACTCCAGGGACTGCATGCTGGACTTAGATGCCATTTACTTCAGAGGAATTTTTTTCAGAACTTTTTGGTCCAATGCACAGCTTGTTTTTATCTCGTTGACATTAATTGTGTTAAAGCAAGGAGGTTGCGTTTTTCGATTTGAGGTGATTGAAGGAGTTCAATTTTTCCGAGTACATACGTACGAACAGGATTCTTAAACATTTTACAACTTTATATGTTTAGGAAACAAGTGCCTTGAATATTCAGATCTATTTTACAATTAGGAATAATCGAGGAAGTATCTTTAGATAAGAAAGAGAACGGTAGACCTCGAAATACGGCTTGCGTTTTACTTATAATAGCTGGAATAATTCTCTCAAATAATATGCATTACCGTGGTATTGTAGTCATGTCATGTTAAACCATTACTACTTATGTCTCAAGAAATATTGAAAGAAGCGGCAGTATTGGAATTGGTTGCCCCATACAGTATATCCACGTATTGCCAAGGGTAGGCCCAATTATAGTTCTGTTGTCGGAACTGATGCATCGAGTTTTCACACCAGAGGTATCGTCTTTTCAAATAATATGGGATGTTAAAACCATTCTCCTTGCTCTAGGGTCCGTATGGTTCTGCTAGGGATTCTTGTCTCCATGGGAGTCCATTCATTTCTTCTAATATTGGTATTAATTCAATACTTCGCAGTCCCTTTTTTTTTCGCAAATCATAGAAATTGAACAGGTAGGTACTTAACGCAATTTATTATTTCGTGAGAACACCTAGACAAACTAAGATGGAATGGAGCGGGATGAACTAATGAATCCAGTCGTTTCGTAAATTGTTAACTTTATGCTAGGTTGGCATTGAAAAATATCTTTTTCCAGGGGTGTGGCGATGGTGGTGGTTCAACTATTTATAATTACCATCCGTTATTTCTGCAGGAGTGCCACTTGTGCGTGACATGGAAAACCTTCATAACAACTTTCAGGATAGATCACTGAGGGAGTGAATTTTATAATTAAAAAAAGATAAAAGAACTCGATCTCATCAGTAAGAGGAAGAAGTACCTTTCTCCCAGTCTGAAGTTCCTTAAAGTTTTTAAGAACGCATAAATTCCTACGGCCGATGTTTTTAGTGCTACAAGGACTGTCTTACTATCGTCGTAGAAATAATTTGATTTCAAAGAGGTGATTCAATTTTGGAAAAGGGTCAAAGTTCCAGTGTCCACATGTGTGTATCTTTTAGGGAAATACAAACACCAATTTGCAGATGAGTATGCTAATTTTTTTGCGATGCGTCTAATAAATACAGGTTTATTTTCACATTACTCGATTCTCAAAAGCAACAACTTGCTTGGGGATTTTGAATGAAGCAAATTCTCGAAAATGTCAAAAAGTTTTAACTCAAGAAGAAATTTAGTTCAAGTTTGAAGGGAATGAGTGTGCTTGGACCCATTAGGCTAGCAAATATGATTTGAAATTTTGAAATTACATTCATTATTAAATATAATGTAAAAAAATTCCAAGCAGTCGATAGCACAGCCTTCATATCAGGAATAGGTACAGTTTGTTTCAAGACAAACAAGTTATTTTTTCAGCAATATCATTGGTGTTAGTGCAAAATATAATTAATTCACAGAATATCTATTACGTTGAAGAGTGTGCGAATAGAGAAGTTCCGCCCCTTTTCGTGAACACATTCGCTAGCTCTGCTCAGTTGGTGTATGGATTGTCTTTCTGTGAAACTCGTGGATTGGGTTGAGGTAAACCTGCTTCGCCATCAGACAAAAAAATGCTCGTTCTCCAAATATTTTCTTACCAATTCTGAGGGGAGTTAAAAAAAGGACACCTTATTTTGTTGTTTTTTAAAAAATCTTTCTCGTAATTCTAGGATAATTTAGTTGAGGGACTGAATGTCTGAAGTGAAAATGTCCGAAGAAATGAAAGTCTGGATACCAATTTGCAGGGCCGGCCTTAGGGCGGGGCGACCGCCCCGGGCCCCGCGCTTTGGGGGGCCTCGCGTTCATAAAAAAAATTAAAATATACGATAGTTTTGAAAACGCAATTTCAACTATTACCGTATTGTTAAGTCCGTGCTAGACAAAAAATAATATTATGAAAAAGGAATAATAATGCAGCAATTTTTATTGTGCAATTGCGTTTTTCAGTACAGTACTGTGTCGTGTGAGTGATAACAACGAGTGAGAGAACTTGACATGAGTGAGAGCTGGCGCTTTATTTGTATTATACTATTTTGAACTCAACTGCGTGATGGTATCATAACGGCGTAATTACGAAGTCTGAATTTGGGAGGGGAACACATACTTAGCCAGATAGTGGTAGGGATTCAAAATGCTCGAGTTTATAGATGGGGTATAGAGTTTAATATTAAGTGAAGGGCCCCGCACTGAAGGTTCGCCCCTAGCCTAGCACCTGCTAGGGCCGGCCCTTCCAATTTGAGTTGGAAAACTTAAATTTGCATCTATACAAATTGTGACACTCATGCATTCCATATTAAAGTGACCCTAAGGGTGAAAAATTATTAGTTTTACTTAATATCATACATTATGTATAATGTTTGAGAAATACATAAACCTTCATAAAAATGGATATTTTTAAACATTTTGTTTTTTTTTCTAAGTTTTTATTGCTTCTCTAAGCACTGAACAACACTGTCTTTGTTGAGCAATAATGATGGTCAGGTTAACAATACCTTTTCATTGTTTTAATATCAGTCAGTGATTGTTGTTATGAGTGAATGGATTGCCAGTGAAGTCTTCTTTGCTTCCACATCATAATTTAAGGTAATTTCTTAACACCATTAGCTGTAATTGCTGTTTTTGTTTAGTGTATTTGTCTGTAACACCCGTTACTAAAAACATAGAAAAGTTTATCTCACAATTAAACTAAAACACTAGGATATTTAATTTTTTGGAAGAGTGAAGTTGTGTTATAGTGGAACATTTATACCTTTAACAAATGTGAGAATATTAAAATTTAGTTGGTGAAAATGTGGTAACGTGTGTTACAAAAAAAGTGGTAACGGGTGTTACAAACTTTGGTAAAACTGAATTTTGACTTTTATTTTACTAATAACTTATTTTTATACTAAGATGTGTATTTAAACCTGGAAAAAGAAAACTAGGGTTTATTTTATATCCATTTTTTTCTACTATGAGCAACATCTATTTACAGAAAATGCCACCAATTCAAAAAACAATTTTGATGAAAGCGTATCGTGAACCGCTGAAAGCTGACAAAAATAAATACCAGCAGCATCTTTTAAATGAGAGGCAAGGTGACAAGGAGAGAAGAGAATGGAACACAATGAAAGAAAATGATGACCAAAAATTATTGCTTGAAAGACGTAAACGTGTCCAAGAAAGAGTGAGGAAGCATCGCAACAAACATAAACTTAACCCATCAGGGTCAGCAAATACCACCATATCGCCAATTGGCAGCTACAAGTGCCCCCGATCATTAGGAAAAGCTGTTAATAGACTGAAAAAAACCCGCCAAGTAGTCCAAGCAAAAAATGTGCTGTTGTAAAAAAACTTGCTCTTGATTTTGGACTAAATTTAAAAGAGGAAAAGAAAACTGATCGTCTACCACATCGCATAGTGCCTGCGGAACATAAGGAGTTCATTGTGAACTTTTATTGTAGTGATACTATACTACTGCACTGCACATGCAAAAACGACACTTAATTATGACAGTTAAAGAGGCTTTTGAGGAGTTTAAACTTAAGCATCCTGATATTTCTGTGAAGAAATCTTTGTTTTTTTCCCTTCGCCCAAACCATGTCCTACCTATTTCTCAAATGCTACACAATGTGTGTGTCTGTAAATATCACAGCAACGTTAATTTTTTATTAGAAAGTATTTCCAAGATTGAGACAGCTTTCCCAAAGACCCATAAAGAACTACTAGAATACTTAAGTTGTAATGTATTGAATGAGACATGCATGTTGGGTGTGTGCACACAATGTTCAAGTAGAAAAGTGAGTGACTTATTAGTCAATGTGCACAAAGAAAAGATTTCCTGGAAAAAATGGGTTGATGAAGGAGAGATCCACTTGACTGTTGTGACTGGGAGTTTAGAGAAAGCTATTGAAGAGCTTGAAACAAAAATTACTCATTTCAAGAGTCACTGTTATGTAAAAAAAATACAGGAAGATTACTTTGAAGAATCTATTAAATGCCTAAATAAAGAAAAATGCACAGAAACTTATGGAGCAATACAAATAGACTTTGCTGAAAACTATTCGATGACTTATCAAGATGAAATTCAGTCTGCCCACTGGAGCCACCAACAAGTAGGCATTTTTACATGCTGTGCATGGCTACCTAATAAAAAAAGAAACTCGTATGTTGTAATTAGTAATGACACAACCCATAGTAAATTTTTTGTATGGACTTTTCTTCGAAAAATTGTTTTTGATATTAAGGACAGTTTTCCTTTCCTTGATAAATTAAAAATATTTAGTGACAATTGTGCAGGACAATTTAAGAACAAATATTCCATGTCAGCATTGTGTAAGATGGAAGCAGATTTTAATGTTACCACTGAGTGGAATTTCTTTGCATCAAGCCATGGGAAAGGTGCTGTTGATGGAATTGGTGGGGAGGTAAAGCGCCATGTTTGGACAGCAGTTAAAGGGAACCGAATTGTTCACATTGAATCAGCAAAAGACTTTCACAACCACATTGTGAATAAAGTAAATGGCATAAAAAGTTTTTATGTTGACAAGGGGGAACCAAAAATGGACAAACCGCATAGAGAAAGTCCAATGTGTGTAACACCCGTTACTGTTGTAATTCGGTTTTACAAGAGGAAATTAAATAATTCTTTAAAAGTTAAACTATGCATTGCATTATAATACTATATTTATACCCCATTATCACATAACTTATAGTTTTTACTCTTTATTTTGGGTTATTTGGATATTTTAAGTGTCAGAGCGTAACACCCGTTAATATGGAATGCATGCACTCATTTTTGGGGAGGAGAAGAGGTGTTAATCCGCCAAGTGTCACTGATTGTCGAAATAATGCATACCTATTCTTATCATCTACGAAATAAAGCGTAGTAATCTTTTTATTCACGGGAATCCCCAATTACAATAGTAAACGTTAAATTCTAGGTACAACTCAACAGCTAAACAAACGAGCTCGAATAGTGGCCCAAGCTTCCCTTATTAGATGTGTAATTGAAAACGTGTGGTATTCGTGCCCAGTACCCTGGGGTACGAGGCGTAGGATCTACGCTGATGACATCTTCGTAAAAAGCAAAACGAGAGCACGCGGTGCGATTTTCCGGCTGAAGGGGTGGTTAAAGAGATAGACTTTCCCCTCTTACCTTTCCCTATATTTTAAAGTTTAAATTTTAATGGCCTAGATCTATGCTAACACCTATCTACACCTGTCAGTCAAACCTTATGGATGAAACTGTTTAAACAATGGGCGAGTGGGGGGTGAAAAAAACGGAGAAATACTGATGGCAACCTGAAAGCCACCCACAGAATTATTAATCATTAATAAAAATTTGGTGTTAAGAGAGATATGAATATAAACTCACATTTTAAACTTGTTTCCAACCCTTCCTTTACATTTATATACAGCATTAAGAAATATTCGAACGTCCGTATGTATAAGTTCAACAGATTCAGGCTTCAATTGGTGGAAGTTAGACATATTTAAGTAAATGAAAGATCGTTGCACTTTTCCACAAGAATTTTTAATGCGTACAACGCGTTTCGGCTCACTGAGCCATCATCTGGTACAAGACCACCATCTGATACAAGGCGTTGTACGCATTAAAAATTCTTGTGGAAAAGTGCTACGATCTTTCATTTACTTAAATAGTCCGTATGTATTTTTATAAATATCAAAGGAATCAATGGCAACGATCATAAGCGGCAAACTGTAAAAAAATATACGTCGCTAACGGGAGAGAAGAGTATAGGGTGGTTTCCTATTATTTTTTTAATGCCTAAATCGAAAGATTATTACTCCTGGAGAACGTATTTCACGCTTTTAGATTTTTAAATGACGATATCTATTTTTCGCGATTAAATGAAAAGTGAAAATTTTCAAGCGCGCGAAAACGCGATGCGTAAGTAGGAATGATGGGAAAAAGTCCGTGCGACGCATTTCTGGTTCCCCCGCCCGCCTTGTGAGGTGACCTTGATCGAGGCTCTGAGCGCTGATAGGACGCAGGATGCTAGCGGGTAGCTGAGTATCTTGCTGGCTGGTAGCGCTTGGCTTAAAAAAGGTTTATTTATACCTTATCAAACGAAGAAAACTTTCCGACCTTAGCCAGTTTTAATAGGTGATTATTAAGACATGTTTCCCTGAGCTCTATGCCTCATGCATGCATTGGTAATCTCAGACGATGTAAAACTCGCATCTACTCGTATAGGATCTAGGTCCCTGTGACGTCACGTGGATTGGCAACGCATGGGCGCCAATCTGACCTTTTTCAAATGAGGATAAAATTTGACCCTTGCCATTCGTCTAAACCGGTATTTCAAAAACAAAATAATTTGTGTATTATGAATACACTAATGGTGGGTAACGAATCGCAATCAATGCCTTTCGTTTTCTTTGACGAAGGAAACTACCCTATTCTCCGAGATCGGTTCGCGCAGAGTACACTTCCGTGCTCCAACTTCGTGGAGAATGCCCTTTCATGCTATAGGGAGGGCTCCTTGATTTTCGGGAATAAAAATATTTGAGCCTTCATCTAACTTGCATTATTGTTCACTATTGTAAGTATTCGTGGTGAAATTTATTATATTTTACTCGATTTTAGATGGCATTACCACATTTACAAAATGGCAAGCAATAATGAGATTGCGTAAATTCGAATTCGCGAAAATCAAGAAGCCCTACCTATAGATTCATGATTGGCAAGATCACAAAAAGAATTACTCGCCTACAGTCATTTGTCAATCCCTGCCGCCGTAGTAGCGCACATTTATCTTGAATGCCAAACGATTACTGCTATCACAACATAACAACTGCAAGGTCGCAAAGAGGAATTTTAAAACTTCTTCTCTATGTGAAATGATGTTCAAGATGACAAAATTGTATTCCTCGTGATGAGATGTTCTTAGATTGATCGCAGATGAGGTAGAAATCGGATCCTCCCCTAACTCCCCAAACCTCTGGATCCCGCCGTACCGATTTCGTTCCGACCTTTTGAGCGAACATAAGTTTCGTGTTCCAGGAACCGAATGAAAAACCACGGGCATTTCCACCGCGCATTACACTTCACTACCCTCGATATCTGTATCCGATATCAACTGCACTTCGTCTCAGAAAATATTTACTCTTATAGGGCAAAAACTCTTTTTGTGGTGAATCGGTCCAATTCTTTATTCAATTACCTCCAAAATCCTTTGTGGCGTCTTTCATGTGGTCCATTAAAGAGCAAAAATAATTTACCTACCAGCTTCATCGACCTCAAGATATTATTCAGTTTCAAATATCGATATTACTCGTGTTTTCATAACAAGACATCGTTTAAACTTTTACAAGCCATTTATGCTCTCATTTTAGCAAATTTTAAACGGTTAAAAATGTATTTTAACTCCATACAGGTCCATACTTGATATCCTTCTTTGTGTATGGTTAAAACCTTTTTTAAACTTCAGCATTCAATAGTTTGTTCATATCTTTATGAGAAGCTATGAAATTTAGCATTAAATCTTGCGCAATAAAATTAAGTATTTGAGGTTCCTAGACCTAGACCGTGGCCCTTTTCGTGAAAAAATACCTAAATTAGAGATTTGAAGCTTAAAAAAAGAAAAATTTATTTAAATATTATTGCAAAAATTAAAATCCTAGCCTTTAAACTATTACCACGTAGAAGAAGCAACACTTTAGAGATAGAAGTGGACACGGATGTTACACCGTGGGCCAATGGCGTAACTGTAGGAATATGCTATGGTAGCGATGAGGGGGCCTAGGGGGCGACTCCCCAAAACACAGGCAACGGGGACCCAGGAAAATTTTTGAAAAATGACATGCCTGGAAATACGTTTTAAATCATTTTGGCACTTAAATTTAACTTTTAGCACATGCAGTTGTAGACGTCAAAACTAGACAACTGTTTCAAATATTTTTTTTAATTCCCTGAGGCTTTGGGAGGGATCTACCCCCTCATCCCCCCACCATTGTGACGCTACTACCGTGAGCGATGTATGCCTCCACACTGCAGCGAGGAAAAACGTTCGGAATGGAACGAGGACCCATCCAGCCGCTGCATTTTTATAAATTCATGCTAGTTTTTGCTCTATGCAGGGTAGTTTTCATTACACCGTTTCGCTCCACTCAGTTCGTCTAGGTTTGCATATCCATAAATATTCAAAGCTTTCCCAATGCTCCAGAACAATACGCTCCACAGGCATTTGCTCATCACATGGAAGCATATCCCCGCAAGAGAAATAGCGAGCACGTAATCATGTATGTGCTTACTTACATGAAGGTCACTCATTGAACCTTAAGGTCTTTCTGCAAATAAAAACATTCTCGGAGACTTTATTTCATCAAGTTCTTGTTTCACTTGGGCACGTCTTCGCTCGTCATACAATTTTTATGCTTTTTCTATAATGCCTATATAAATATGTCGTTCTTTCTGAATTTAACAAATTTTTACGGAAAACAATTTTTGGGTACAATATTGAACTTATTTTTTTACATTAATGTAAATGAGGAGATAAAATATATTCTAGCTGTTTGACCGTCTCTTTTCAGTTAGGTATTTGGACTTCTACAACAGCTAATGACCGAAAATTTATTATTGTGACCTGTTGCATTTTAATTTTGGCATAATTCTTACGTTAGGGCGAGCATCCTCAGTTTTTTTAGTCTCAAAGATATTCTTACGTCCGCTTCTGTAATATTCATTCCTACAGCACATGAGAGAGCACTTCCATGAAGTGCCTACGGATGATTAGGATTTAGACGAGCAATTACCTTCGGTTAGCGCGCGGTCTGCATAACCCAGCTCTTTTGAATAAAATTAAATGCAGGTCTTTAATGCGCCGGACAATTCCGTTTTATTTTTTAGAATGGTTTTATTTTATAAAATAGTTATTTTGTGGGCTACAGTAGCCCAGGGTCCTACTGCAGGGTCATGACGTGAGACGATTTAGGTCCAATCACATTCCAAATTGGAAGAGAATACTTTGAAATGGGGTCGTTCATTCTGATCCGAAATCGCAATTCACTGAAAGAAATAGTTATGTTTGGAAGTGAAAGAGAACTGAAAAAACATTTCCCCTATAGCTATGCTCTCGTAAGTTTAAAATAAAGGTACGCGAAAGTTGCCGCCCTCATTTTATAAGTTAGTGACGTCATTAGAGTTGTGGATTATTTGCTTACATAGGTATAAGCTTTCATTGAGGGAAGTAATCGCTAACAAGAGTGGATACAACGAAGAGCCACACGGGGTCCATTCACAAGGCGAAGGAGAAGAGACCACCAGGATGTAATGGTCGTGTGACGTCATCAACGTACGTGCAACAGGGTTTTGGCGGGCGATTTTTCTTCGCGAATATCTCGAGAAGTAGGTAACGGATCGTAAAAAATGTCAAATACGATTATCTTTATTTTTGAAACTCTACCACAGTCTACGATAACATAATATTGGATATCAATCCAATTTTCTGGAAAGTAAAAATTACTTCGTTTCTCTCTGGAAACACATATGGATGAAACTGATGGCCGATTCAAAAGGCTCACTGCGTCGATAACGCACGGGGGGAACACGTTGAAAACTTAGATCGGGGTCGAATGCTTTCCCATCGCAAACCGTGACCTTTCCATTATATCCGCGAAGTCCCTTTCTTCTCATTCCAAGGGACGTGTAAAGAGGGGGTGGTAGAGAGAGGGATTGTGCTTGCTTTCCAGATCTGGAAACGCACCTTCACCCCAGTCCAACCATCCATTCACCCTTTCTTCGGCCGTCTTGCTCACCCTCTTGCTCATCTCGGGGAAATTGAAAAGATTTCGAGCCCCTTGCTTTAGCCTTTCACATCCCTATCAGTTGCTGCATGGCCCCTCTTTCTCCTCGAAGGGATGGGATGTACGTCTCCGAGATTTCGTTCGGTCCGATGGTCGCTTCGCGAGGCCGAGGGTTGGACTCTATAGCATCAGGTGCGTGGCCTCTTATCCACGGCGGCGCCGATAACGTGGGGATCTATCAAGGCTTCTCGCGTCAATTTTTTTTGTGCTTCTCACTTTCCAAAGGAAGTAGATGAGGGATAATGTTCACTAAATCAGTTGTTATTTGCTTGCCCTTTACCGGCATTAGTGTGACTCGTCTTGCAGAAATCATTTAAATTTCTTCAATTCATGTCTAAATTCTCTTGCACAAGTTAACTGTCTAACAAAAGCGATGCAAAACAAAAGTAACATAATTCATTATTTATTGCATTGTCTATCGTCATCTTCGGTCATCTTGATTGAAACAACTTGCACAACACTTTTTTCGACTTGTGACAGTTTTATCTCTTTTTGAATGTAATAATACGGTGAGGATGAACGCCGGTCCGCCAATTATTCGTTCTTATTTTAATTTTCTCACTCTGTCTTAACCTGAACATTTTAAGTTCTTCCTTTTACTTCTGATTATGTTCATAAATTTTATACATTTTTTGTGATGAACATAACCGCTTTCTTATTTCATTTTAGTTTCTCCTTCTATTTTTCTTCACTTCGCTGTTCTTTGGACCTATTTTCCATATGAGACTTATGTCATTCTCTCACCTCGCGATCATCCGAATTCGTCTTGGAACTTAGGCAAATCCATCTCTAAGCTAAAGACATTACTCGCATCCCTCAATACGCTTGACCCTTTTTCTCTTCCAATTATAATTATCGATCTCGTCTTGTTATGCTACGTAGATGCAATATATGTTTATTTGAGACTATTCTATAGAGAAGAAAAACCGCATAAAGGAGTACTTATCGTCCTTCCCTGACACACATTGGTCCTCTATTCTCCCTCTTCTTACCAGTGGCGCAGCGAGGGGGGGGGGGGTTTGGTGGATAACCCCCCCCCCTAGAGCTCAGAGAAATTTTTAAATTTAATCCATTTTACTTAATTGGATTGATATTATTAATATAATAGTGTAAGGATTATGAAGTATCCCTCATAAAGCCGTAAAACTCACCATTTTGAACCATTCATCTTAAAATTTATTTATTAATCTCGCACCTACCGCTTATCCTGGAGGGTATTCCATACACCCACACACCCTGGTATTAGTTGCACCTAAACCTCCCCTAGCCCTAATTCCTAGCTACGCCCCTGCTTCCTACCACCCACCTGTTTCCCCAAAGCGACATACCCTAACTACTTGCTTTTCCCTTCACATTATTTTTAATTAGAAATATCCCAAGTTGAATTCTCATTTAAATTTAAATAAAGAAGACGAAGTCAGCTGAAGATAATACAAAATGTATCGAAACCGTCCGAGAGATTTAGGTTTAATCATTAAAATATTATTGGAAAATTTCCATTAATTTTTAGTTTACTATCCACGAGAAAAGTTTCGTGGAAATCTAAGGAAAGAAATTCTTCCTTTTTCAAAATTTTGTAGCGTTTGAAATCTCTAAAATTGC
Organism: Ischnura elegans; assembly: GCF_921293095.1. Lineage (NCBI taxonomy): Eukaryota > Metazoa > Arthropoda > Insecta > Odonata > Coenagrionidae > Ischnura > Ischnura elegans. The sequence goes on along the minus strand of NC_060249.1, from coordinate 113,477,844 downwards.
TTTCATTCACAACGACGGCTATCAGATTGTATCTGCAAGTTTTTAATCCTTTTTCAAAATTTTGTAGCGTTTGAAATCTCTAAAATTGCTTTCATTCACAACGACGGCTATCAGATTGTATCTGCAAGTTTTTAATTTTACTGGTAGTGTTTGTAATAAATTGGCATTCGGTGAGGATTTATATAGGGCGCTATTAAACTAATTCTAGGATTGTCTTGCAAATAAAGTTGTACGTAAAAAATATCACTTTACCGTGTAGCTGCCAACAAAAAGTTATTGTGAATCGATAAATTAAAAGGAAATCGGTAAATTATGATAAATTATTAATCGATAAATTGATGGACACTGTCAGATAGAGTAAAAATTCGACATCAATACCATATTTTGTTAGCAGTGATATTTACGAGCGATGAAATGCTAGTCAGCGGGTCGAATGAACTACGGGATCCTTCTCTGAGTTTCCGGCTTGGTTCATCGGGGATACTCTGTGCCTGTCTTCCCAGAGGAATGGCATTAGAGCATTCATTGTTTGTGAGCGCGCGGGAGTAAATACGCGCCCTCCCACTCACCATCAGCTGTCTTCGCCCTCCCTGGACGTTCACCGACTGCCCGATCCCCCTCTTCCCCAACCCACCATTCGCCAACTAGAGCATTCGCTTCTCACTCATGATTTTTCTCTTCGCACCACTTCAAAGGTCGAAAGATTCAAGCAAAGAAAATCCCCGGTTTCTTGGTTCTGTGAAGTTTTCACGCCTTCGCCTCCGCACTTCTTTCCTGATGAGGCCGTTATACACGGTGAATGATCAAGGGGAAGGAGGGGGCGGCTGCCCACCCCCCAGCAGCAAAAATCGCAAATTTTTTTAAGGAAAATAATATTTTTTCAAGCAAATAATTTTAAAAACTAATAAAGAGCTGTAAAATGTTGGTTTCATTCACCTTTTCAATGCTTACATCTTGCCTATAACTTGAACAACCATGGCTTGCCCCCACCCCCCCCCTAGTTTTGATCCTGGTTACGCCCTTGAACGATCATGCGAATGAAAATCATTCGCACTGCCATCATTCACGGGATCATACTAGTAAAAATAGAAAATGTTGCTATTGCAACGCAGGGTGTCCAGCGACCGGGAAACTCGGGAATTGTGCATGAATTTTTAGTCCCTGGAATTATGCGTGAATTACACAGGAATTTTTGCTCCAACTTGGAATTTCAAAAATCTTTTATTTCAAACCCATTTCACACAAAACTTTGCCAGTTCAAAGCGCATTATCTGGCCTACAATGTGTTTGTCGTAATTTTAAGTGCAGTAGCTTATTGTTAATAGAATTTTTACAGCCGCATCGAGACGTTGAATGTCGGATAAGACAACAGAATCGAAATGTGTAGCAATCTTGACTCAAGAAAGATTCAAAAACACGAAGAATAGAATGCCAGGTGACGGCAACATCTACTTATGAGGTCGAAGCAGCCTCTTGGCTTGCATTGAATAAATTTAAATTTTAAATGCAAAATGTGTTAACTACCCTATTCATTGTCCTTGTAAATGCATAAATATAATATTATTTGAAAGTATTGAAGTAATTTTGGGTGATTTAAAATTTCTTACCTATCCCAGTTATCCCGTAAGATTAACCTGGAAGTTATGTAAAATTTCCCTGGAAAACAAGGAATAGGGTAGTTTCCTTAAAGAAAACGAAAGGCATTGATTGCGATTCGTTACCCACCATTAGTGTATTCATAATATACAAATTATTTGGTTTTAGAAATACCGGTTTAGACGAATGGCAATGGTCAATTTTTATCCTCATTTGAAAAAGGCCACATTGGCGCCCATGCGATGCCACTCCACGTGACGTCACAGGGACCTAGTTTCTATACGAGTAGATAGGAGTTTTACATTGTCTGAGATTACCAATGCATGCATGAGGCACAGAGCTCAGGGAAACATGTCTTAATAATCACTTATTAAATCTGGCTAAGGTCGGAAAGTTTTCTTCGTTTGATAAGGTATTAATAATCATTATTTAAGCCAAGCGCTACCTGCTAGCAGGGTACTCTGCTACCTGCTAGCATCCTGCGTCGTATCAGCGCTCAAAGCCTCGCCCCAAGGTCACCTCACTTGCGGCAACGGGAACCAGAACGACGTCACACGGAATTTTCCCGGCATTCATACTTAGCCGTCGCGTTTTCGCGCGCTTGAAAGTTTTCACTTTTCATTTAATCGCGAAAAATAGATAAAATTCTAAAAGCGTGAAATACGTACTCCAGGAGTAATAATATTTCGATTTAGGCAATAAAATAATAATAGGAAACCACCCTATTATGCATGAATTTTTCTACTTTGATTGACTGGACACCCTGTACAGCATTTTATAACAAAATTTTACGGATGTATAATATTTTGGAGGAGGGAAAGGAAGGGAGCGTGGGGGAATCAGAGGTACATTATTTATGACCATCACTGCTTACAGTAATTTTTACTGCAGAGAAATTTTATGTGCGTGGATAGGAATCGTTTGGCAACCCTGGCAAATTTTCGCCCTGGTCTTTCGTCACACAAGAACTGACGATATGTTTAATTTGTTACGAGTACTTCGCGACTTCATCTCGGCGATCCGGGAATACGTGGAACAAGTGACTCAGAAATCACCTAAGAGGTAGTCGGAACGCAGCTTTACCAAGAAAACCTAAGTGGAAACAAATTAGTATTCGTGAATGAGCGATATTCCCACCACTTTCATTGATAAAACCGTAACTGGAATGAGGAATATGTCTATCGAATCCAAGTGGTGGGTTCAGTGATGTTTCACTCATAAATTCCGCACTATTAATATGCCCATATATTTTCGCTACCTTTGGGGTTGCAAATATTTTGACGTTATTTTAATATTTAACGACAAATGATTTTTTTTACATATCCACAGATATATTTCATTCGATAAAAGTACACATAAGCAATATTGTCACAAATTGAATGCCAAAGAGAAACTCATGACAATTCCAGGCAAGAAATGTTTTATCTCTCCAGCGTAAGACGGTGTAAGAAATTCACACCTCTCCACAAACCCCAAAATTACTCTTTGCACTACACTTGAATGTCCCTGGTTCAGATAGGTCGTTCACGCATTTTTATTAGCCTGGATAAGTGACAATTGTAAAATTCCTGCTTCAATTGAGAGCCTACAACATTCCCCGTCTACAAAGCAATGGTGTGACGAAGAACAGGATATAAAATTTCGGAGAAAGAAGAGCGTCCTTAGCGACCTAACGTAAAAGGGTCCTCGAGGCTCGCGCTGCTTGGAGAGGTCTCGAGTGAGGCATAAAATAGTGCGCGCGAGAAAGGGGGACCTTAATTAAAACAGCCGAACGGGCGACGGAATGAAAATTCAACCCCCAAACCCGAAATTCTGCACTTGGTCTCCTCGGGAGAGACCGACCAAGGATACGAGCCAAGGTCGAGATCTTGGCCTGTACTCCCGGCCGATCCCGGAGTTCAGTGCGTTTCATCCGTTGCATCAACTTTAGTTAGCAAATAAATTGTTGAGGATGACAATTGTTTTCGAAATCGATCGCATTTATAGTGAATGTCAATTATCAATTAATTCGCGATGTCTTTGGTGGAATTGCGACCATAAGATTCACGGTCTATACCCAAAAATATGACGTAGAATTACAATCGGCTGATCCGTACTCCGCACATTTTCATCTGCCTCGGTTTTTCGCACATTACCCCTAACCCAACTTTCATGACCCAAACGAGTATCCAAACTTCTCACATTGCTGTTATCTCTCGTATCTTAAGCAGGTATGCAGTTAGACGTGCCTGGTTCCTTTAAAAAGTTGTTTGTTACCTGTCCGAGGTATATAATTGGCATACCTGTGCAAACCAAAAACGAATATTGACTTTTACTTTCAAGCTTCAATTTTTAATTAGTAGAACATCAATGCTTTAAAATCACAACTTCGCACTATGTCGTGCATTAAGTCACAAATAACAGACTCAAGAACATACCACAAATGTAATTAAATATGTATAATAAATGTTTGTTATGAAGATAGGGATGCCGACTTACAAAACATATTGGAGGGGCCCAAACCGGGAATCTTGCCCCGGGAAATTTTATAAGCAGTGGGTTTTAAGTTTTTTAAGCATTTTAGAAGAGTCATATGATCAACATTAGAATCCTGATAACTCGAATCTCGATATCTGGACACTCCGTGGAAAATCGACAAGCCTGAAACATTTTTTCCTCACACCCATAACGAATTTTTGAGGGGGCTCGGGCCCCCTCAAGGCCCATGGAATCGGCGCCACTGTATGAAGACATATCTTAAATACTCCACGCACAGCCCCCAAATCTAATCGGAACAATTACTTACTGGTCGTTTGCGGAATACAGACGCAGGGATTCGTAGACCTTTTTTCGACCCTTTCTGACGGTCGTAAAATGTGCGCAATACGGATGCGACCATTAAAAGATATCCTGTAGCGTGATTTAATCTACAGGGCGCCAAAATCGGTAACCTTTTCGCGAACAATTATTAGAAACACGATGGGGGATACGAGAAATTATGCTGCTGTTAGCCCCCACTGCCGTAATAAAGATTGAACAAAAACTTAACTTTCGGCGTTGGCATTTGCTTTGTTCCAGCGGCTTTGGCATCTCTTAGCCTGCTATGTATTCCGTAATTCTGTAAGCCCATTCATAAGAAGCACATCAAACAGAGAATGTTTCAATTCTACTTTAACAACTAGGAGGGGGCAAACACAGAAGTTTTATTCCTTGTGATGGAAGTGGCTGTGGAGAGTTGTTGACGTCAGTGTGTGCTTCCACCAAATCACAATCGGCGCCACGACGCACTCTCCTTTCCCTCTTACAAGAAACTGAGATTACTTCATTTGGTTCATTCCCCTTCAGAAAGATATTAATTACACTGTACTCTTAATTTTGATCCCAGTGGCATATTTTACTCACTGAAAATGCATAAACATGCGCTTACTGTAACACATTGGGTAAAATGAATATTTCTTGCCTGGAATCGTCTGGAGTTCTTTCTTTGACATTCAATTTGTGACCATATTGTTTATGTGTACTTTTATTGAATGAAATATATCTGTGGATGTGTCACGAATGGTACTTGTGATGTTCTTTATTCAAGTGGAATGTTGTAAATATTGGGTGCAAAAATGCTAAACCATTCGAAACCTGGTCTATAACTCACAATGGGTTTTTTGATGGGATATAACAGCCGAAAAGAAGTTTTTCTCAACAATTATTGATCCACGCATAAGAATCTTAACACGGTAATGGGGGAATCGGGGCGGAGTCCAAAATCTAGCGTTGCCTCAGATGTCGAGCCGAGGGGAGATTAAATATGGGGTGCGGACGAGTTTCACTATGCTCAACTCCATTTTTATATGTAGTAATCGTAAAATATTCTGGGTGTCCTGATAAAATTTTGAAAAAAAAACGATTTCATGCAGTATATATCTGTTTTCAATAAAATGAAGATCCATGTAATTTTTCTATAATTTTCCGTTTACGCTGCCAGTATTCTAAGCGTGCAAACAATTATTCCTGCGTCAAAATGAACAGCTGCCTTTTTTCAGCCGTATTCACTCCGAAGCTTAATTCCTCTGAAAAAAAATATCATACGCCTTTATAAATTCCCAGAAATGACAAGGAAAAACGAGTAGATGGTAGTTCGCAGGAAGGAAGACTATAAGGCGATTGAGGGAGGAAAAGACAAAGAACAATGCTTGTTCGTAGGGTGAAAAGAGAAAAGTATTTTCAGATTTCGGTGGAATTTAATCGAGTAAGAAAGTGTGGCTTGTAGCTTATAGGACACATCCTTATGTTAGTGTCAGGTTAATGCAGCTTTTCTAAAAACCATGTCTACAATTTGGTCTTTGCTATTGAAAATTTTTGTATAATCCAATTGTTTTCCTGCGATTCATAAATTTGTTTGTGTAGTGGCGGGCCTCCGTCAATGACTATCACAGATTTGAGCTGGTATCCGTGGCCACTACTTTCCGACTTGGGCGTCGTGCAATGGGCACCCAGTGGGCTCCGTTCCAGGAATATTCCTCTGAAAAGAGACGCGATGTGAGGAGGTGGATGGAGGGGGTGAAATTAGGGGGGGAGGGGGAGAGTAGATCAAGTGGAGGTTGGGTGGGTGGGGACATTTTGAAATTGGGAAATTACGGAGGCCGTGGCCGGGAGCCGACACCTGTCCTGGATTCTGGCGGTTGAATATTCTGCGATGCAGTTATTTCCGAGTTCACTATCTTCATCTACGAGTATACGTGCTATCCGGAATGCGCGGTAGCGTAGTATCGACCCTCGCAGGCGCTGGGCTGCACCGAGTCGAATTCGATTGGAATCGAATGAAATGGAAGAAAATTTTACTGCAGCCAGGACTTCAGAAAACTTTACTGCAGCTAGAACTTCAGAAAATTTTACTACATCTAGGACCAGGACTGCATGCGAATCGAATGCATACCTCACGTAACGTCAGGTAATGCAATCGATTCGCGCATCGAAATGCATTCGAATTAATGTCTTTGATGTTGGTATGGTTTCACTGGGACAGGTAATGATGTTTCTGAAGCTCTGGCACCTCATCGTTGACAACATTTTTCGACCTAATTATAATATTCTGCACACGTTAGTGGCCAACGACAGTCTCAAAAGTGAGATTAGAGCAAGTCGAACCACTCACCGACTTCAGGAGTAACATTACCTGGGGAAGAAGTAACACAACAGACATGAAGCGTAGAGCCCAAGCCTAGACGAGCATAAGAATGTAGGCGAGGAATGCGGCGAAGGGTGTTAGGACACCAGACGTTATCAAATAAAAAGGAGATGCTCCAGCGAAGTTCCACCTAGCATTTATTTATTTCCCTTAATGTTCGCGGGAAAAATAAAATCCCATACCTATCCGTTCGGCAAAACATCTCTCTCAATTTACCGTTTCAGTCGGACCTGGAAATATTGTGGGGTTCTTATTTGATGTTCTCCGTGTCGCCCTGAATGAACTATATTCTCAATTGTTTTAGGAATTTAAGCCCAGCGCGCAGATCTTGGTCCAAGGGCGTACCCAGAATAAAAACTAGAGGGTGTGCAAAAAATAAGAACCAGAAAAGGTTATGAAACTAAAATTCCAAGTAAATTATAACGGCGCTTTATTAGTTTTTAGTATTATTTGCTCAGGAAAAATATTTTTCTTTAAATTACATGTTTTATACTAATATCACTTTTCTTGGATTTAAAGAAAATTTGTTCAATAATATCGTTTTTAACTAAATTTACTTTTGCTTCTAAGGGCGGGGGGACAGGTGCCCCTCCTGCCCCCCGCTGGGTACGCCCATGTCTTGTCTCTTACGGCTCCTAGCCTAATTCCTTTAACAACTGCGTAACGCTTTCTGTGCGCCCGTAGCATTTTTTGACGAATAGAGCAACGTTTCTTTGTATTTCATTAAGTTCATTAAGCCATGCGTGTCACTCTACTGATAAAAGCATGGATAATATGAAAATTTACAAGTATAGACATGAAGACTTCGAGATTTAGTGCTGATGGCGGGGGCTTAATATCTCTAATGGGCGGATAGGATGAGAAACGAGGAGATGTAGGAAAGGTAAATGTGGAGCAACATACGCCAGAGAAGAAACCGGTAGATAGGTCATATCACAAAGCAGAGAAACCACCCAGGAAGCACAATGGAGGGGAAAAAGTGATAGAAAACTACGAAGCCCATGGGGTGAATAGGGTAGTTTCCTTCATCAAAGAAAACGAAAGGCATTGGTTGCGATTCGTTACCCACCATTAGTGTATTCATAATATACAAATTATTTGGTTTTAGAAATACCGGTTTAGACGAATGGCAATGGTCCATTTTTATCCTCATTTGAAAACGGCCAGATTGGCGCCCACGCGATGCCACTCCACGTGACGTCACAGGGACCTAGTTTCTATTGGAGTAGATAGGAGTTATACATCGTCTGAGATTACCAATGCATGCATGAGGTGCAGAGCTCAGGGAAACATGTCTTAATAATCACTTATTAAAACTGGCTAAGGTCGGAAAGTTTTCTTCGTTTGATAAGGTATTAATAATCCTTATTTAAGCCAAGCGCTACCAGTTAGCAGGGTACTCAGCTACCCGCTAGCAGCCTGCGTCGTATCAGCGCTCAAGCCTCCCTCAAGGTCACCTCACAGCGCGGCAGCGGGAACGAGAAATACGTCACACGGAGAGATTTCCCGGCATTCATACTTACCCGTCGCGTTTTCGCGCGCTTGAAAATTTTCACTTTTCATTTAATCGCGAAAAATAGATATCGTCATTTAAAAATCTAAATGCGAGAAATACGTACTCAATGAGTAATAATCTTTCGATTTAGGCAATAAAAAAATAATAAGAAACCACCCTATTCTTCGGGAGGATGAAAGTAAGGCAAAAGGATGAAGAACCTCAGGGAACTCATGAAACTAGCTTGCAGGACTGGAGCATACTAGCTTTTGAGTTGCAGTTATACGAACCCGTTATTTCTCGCATTATTAATTGCTTCGGAATTTGAGTTAATTGAACACTCAGCTTGATGCTCCCATCGATAAATTCGGTAGATCTGCAAACCGTCTGCATAATTGAAATCTCTCAAGCATTTTTCAAATCCCCAGGTTGCTCTTTTGTACTTTTTAAATAAAACACTCATGAATGCACCTTGCTTGATAATGTTGAACAATTCCTTATCTATGTACAAGCGGCGAGAGTTCTCGAGAATTATTCCGGCATTAAGAGGACAAGGGATATCAGTGTGAATGAGGAAAATTACAAGCAACGTTAATCTGAGTTTACTGTGCTCGCAGAAAAGAATATATGAATGGCTAAGTTATAACAACACGTATCTCAAAATTTGGCCGGTTTGACACATGGATCATAAACAAAGTGTAATAACATTAAAAAATAGATTTTAAGCAAAAATCAACTCTTTTTTGGCAAGTGCATGCTTCTTTTTCAGTTTTATGCATTTTTGGTTGTTAATTTTAGCGTAAAATTAGAAAAAAATAATTTTTTTTTGCTCTCCTGAAAAGTTGCAATTTTTGAGACGCGTGTTGTTAGAACTTAGCCATCGATATGCCTATACATAATATATATATAATATATATAAAAATATATGAAAGAGAGATGAAAAAGACGATAGTTCGTTTGTCACTTCGACATTCGCTTGAATATTAGCTATCCTTCGTTTTGCTGTTTTTATCAAAACTGGGCCCTAAATTTTATCGCATTATGCACCGTTTCCAAATAAAGCAGGAAAATGAGCATTAAAACCCATCGTTAATTTGAAAGTGCCACGATTAGAAGATTATCATCACCAACTGAATGAAAATATTATGGTAAGGAAGGAATGAGGATGGTATTTGGTGGAATTTCAGTTCACGATTATTAATTACTCATAGAATTTTCGTCTGCGTGTCTTACTCAAACATGTCGTGACACTCGGAGTTCGTACTTATCTCTTATATCTCTCGGTTATGATTGTAAGGATCAGTGGTGAGGTCGCTGAAGCAATCAGTGGTGTCTTCACCATTAGTCTTTCATCTTCCGTTGGAGAAAGATGCATATATTTTAAATGCTGAAAATTACGCCCCTGTCGTCGAATTGTGTATTATTTCAGTTTATTGTAAGTGCATTAGTGGAATCACGTATCAATATGTATGTGGTGTGCCAGGTTCAATTCCAGGTCAAGGCTAGTGCTATTTTTCTTTCTTTTATTAATGTTTGACGACTTAAATTAATGGTTTTAGATTAATCTCTTCATGACATAAAGTGATTAAACACTTAACTTCAATGAATTTATACTCGCTAGACATGGAAAAATGGTGTATTAAATGGTTAAAATAAGCTTTAATAAATCATCTTTAATCCTTCATTACAAAATAAATTTTAATATTAACTATTAAGCTTTAAATGGGGTGGAACGGTATGTAGATGAAGAACTAGCTATCATTAGTGACATTGAATATTTTATAACGTCTACATTTGTAAATGCTCCTACGTCTATGCTGGGTCAATTCCTTACTAACAATAAGCAAAAGAGTTTAGTGTACTTTATTTCCAAGAGATATCTTCCAGATATATTAGTCGTGTTTTCGTAACTCTGAGTTCTTTAGAGGACCAAGTTGGCTAATTATTCTGTCGGCGGCTTGCTTATCTTTCTCAATCTTATCTGGACCCTCTCAGCGCTGCTTTGAAATGAGGGCCTGCTCCATGCCTCCTCTCAGGGTCGGGCTGAGGTTTTCGTCTGGGACCTAACTCCACCTACACAGAGAACGATAAGAACCCAGATATCTGGACTTCATTTGTTCGCTCGTTATTTCTTTCACTTCTAGCCGTTGTGTTTACCCAGCTGGACGGTTGGCTGTGGCCGAACGTGACTTCAGTGAAATGGAAATGGCATTCACGCGGTAACGACCACCCTTCAGTCCGACGGAAGCATGCGCAACATCGCGCTTCCGAGACGCCGGCACCGGCAACTCGTCCACGACGCGACACCGAGGCTGCTCATAATATTATCGTGTGAATTTTACAGAATTTACTCACAAGGAGACATCGCCAAATGATGTTCGGGATATGGATACGGATAAATGCGATGGTGGTTGGCGTAACATGGTGAAACTCCTTCATGATGCACAAAGGTTAAGAAAACACTTAGCTGTTTCACAAAATAAAATATATTGCGACCGGTTTCGATACAGCGTATCATCATCTGGCCAGATGATGATACGCTGTATCGAAACCGGTCGCAATATATTTTATTTTGTGAAACAGCTAAGTGTTATCTTAACCTTTGTGCATCATGGATACGGATGTTATTTTCTGAAACTATATAGGTAAGGTAGAAAAAGTTTCACGGCTTTCTTCCACATAGGCCCGGGTTCGAGAGATATTCGCTTGTGAAGACTTCGCGCAACATGACATCCCTTGAGTAATCGCTGTGGTAAGGCACAATTCGGAGTTTAGTTTAAAATCCATAAATTGATATTAAATTTAAAAAATCGCGAAGTAACTAAATAAAACGAATGGGGATAAAACGTAACGGTGATTTCAAAAATTAGAAGAGAGAAAAACACGGCTGTAGTTAAGAGGTAGCGATTACTCAAGGGATGTCATGCTGCGCGAAGTCTTTACAAGCGAATATCTCTCGAACCCGGGCCCATGTGGAAGAAAGCCGTGATACTTTTTCTACCTTACCAATATAGTTTCAGAAAATAACATCCGTATCCAGATCCTGAACATCACTTTGGCGACGTCTCCTTGTCAGTCATGGGTGCGGTATCTCTTGGTTAACATTTACTTTTATTTATATAGCTTATGGGCGTAACCAGCGAGGGGCAGGGGGGGGGGCAGCTACCCCCCAGAAGCAAAAATCGCAAATTGACAAATGGGGAATCAGCGATCAAAGGAGGAAAAAATAAAGACTTCGGGTGGCCGAAGCCTGGCTTGATCCGCCGTAGGGCCTAGAAGGGAACACGTGCGAAGATTTTACCCCATTGGTCCACCTCTCCTGTACTTCTCATCAAGTCTGGAATCGGTGCATGGGCATACCCAGCGAGGGGCAGGAGGGGGCAGCTGCCCCCTCCTAAAAGCAAAGATCGCAAAAGTCTTTAAGCAAAATCGGCACTGAATTGAAACGAAAGCATTCAACAAATTTTCTTGAAACCCACGAAAAATGATTTGTATTGGTATAAGATATGTAACTAAAATAAAACTATTTTTTCAAATGTCACATCTTGACCCCCCCGTTAAGATCCTGGGTACGCCCTTGGCTTGGAGATATATTTTTGAGGTGTGGGTGTGGAGAAGGTTGGAGAGAGTGAAGTGGGTGGATAAAGGGAGGAATGGAGAGATGCTGGAAAGAGTTGAGGAGGAAAGAACATTATTTAGAACTATACGAAAGAGCAGTGGCGCCGACTCCATGGGGCCCGAGCCCCCTCAAAAATTCGCTACGGGTGTGAGGAAAAAATGTGTCAGGCTTGTCGATTTTCCCCGGAGTGTCCATATATCGAGTTTCGAGTTATCAGGTTCTAATGTTGATCATATGACTCTTCTAAAATGCTTTAAAAAACTTAGAACTCACTACTTATAAAATTTCCCGGGGCAAGATCCCCGGTTTGGGCCGCCCCAATATTTTTTGGTAGTCCGCATCCCTGCGAAAGAGAAAGGGGAATTGGATCGGGCATATTTTAAGAGGGAAGGGGATTTTGAGCATAGAAGTCGAGGAAACAGTGGAAGGAGAAGAGATAAGAAGAGGGATGAAGACGCAATGAGGTTAAAAAGAAGGTGTAAGGGAGCCAAAGAAGAGGTTTTGGACAGGAGGAGGTGGAGACAACATAATGCTTGCGACCTGCCTGTGGGCATGCTAGTGGGCAGTAAACCAGTTGATAATGGTGATAGCTCTGAAATTAATTTTTAATATCCAGTATTCAATTCGCGCCGTGTAGATTATCGGCGGGAAAGGAGGAGCGCCATTCGCCACAAAAATTAAATCCCTTCGCCTCCGTGTGCCGCCATCAAATACTAAAGTCAGCCTACAGGTACAAATAGTGTAATAGTGACTCATGCGTGTCACTAAAATGTGACGCATCACTCCCGCTCCCCTGGTCTATTTTTTGACCCATCCCTTGCTTAAAATTTTTGTTTTTACCTCAAAAATACATCTCCGAGCTCTTAATTTGGGAAATCAAAACTTTCACCGCAGTAGTAAAAGACATTAGGGTAGTTTCCTTCATCAAAGAAAACGAGAGGCATTGATTGCGATTCGTTGCCCACCATTAGTGTATTTATTATATACATTTTATTTGGCTATAAAAATCCCAGTTTAGATGAATGTTAATGGTCAATTTTAACCTCATTTGAAAAAAGCCAGATTGGCGCCCATGCCTTGCCAATCCACGTGACGTCACAGGGACCTAGTTTCTATACGATTAGATGCGAGTTTTACATCGTCTGAGATTACCAATGCATGCATGAGGCACAGAGGTCAGGGAAACATCTCTTAATAATCACCCATTAAAATTACCTATGATCGGAAAGTTTCCTTCGTTTGATAGGGTATTAATAATCGTATTTAAGGCAAGTGCTGCAGGCTGCTAGCAGGGTACTCAACTCTACCGCCATGCACGGCAGCAAGCAGCCTGCATCGTAGCGGCGTTCATAGCCTCGCACCCAGGTGGCCTCACACAGCAGAAGCCTGACGTCATACGGGCTTTCCCCAGCATTCATTCTTAGCCGTCGCGTTTTCGCGCAGTTGAAAAATTTCACTTTTCATTTAATCACGAAAAATAGATATCGTCATTTCAAAATCTAAAAACGTGAAATACGTACTCCTGGAGTAATAATCTCTAGATTTAGGCAATAAAAAATAATAGGAAACTACCCTATTATATGACCATCTTGCTTCCTTTCTCTAGACGCGAATCTAAGCGGGGAAACTCGGGGATATCTAAGAACGCTGAAGTTTGCCCAATAATCGAAACTTCTACCATTTCTGACGGAGACTGGTCGGAGGAGCTAATGCCCCGTTCACACTACGTCCTTTTTACGCCGGTTAGCCCCGACCATGGTTACAAAACGAGGTGTGAACGCAAGTTCCCGTTAACCGTGGTTGGGATTCTGACCACCGTTTTCCGACCATGGTTGGCGGTAGTTCATGCGTGTGTGAACGCAAGTTGGTTAAAAGCTGGTTAGAAAAAGAAGAAGGCGAAGCAGCAACGAAGTGGGATAGGAGGAAAGAAAACAGAAAATAAAGTTTCGAAGAGGAGACGGCCGTTATTGTTGAATTATATTCGTCAGAATTAATTCAAAGGAAAGTGCTATTGATTCATTCCGTAATGTGTTGTATAGTATGAGATTTTAAACCTGATTTAAGTTATGCGATATACTTTATAGTTCGTGGTGAATTAGCTATTAGCTCGTATTGTATTGTATACGGACAGATTGAATAATCTATATTAATATTTTGCTAGAATTAAGTAAAATGTGCGAAACTACCATAATAAAAATCCGAAGGTCACAATGATTTTAATGTTTTGGTAAGAGTTCTTTGTCCCAGTTTGAAAAAGATCACTTATGTTCATCCTTGAACAAAAGTTCTTCCCATATCAATATAAAGTATCAGGCTAACGGCTAGTCAGATGTAACGATAGAAAATAAATTTAGAAACGTCGGGTGATACGACATATCGCAAAAATTACCACGTTCTCTCTCTTATTTCATAAGTTAAATTTCAACAATCGTCACATTTCTGCAAGTTATTCGTCCACATTTGAAGAAGAGGTAAAAGAGTTTTAATTTACGGTATAGCATCAGATTGGATCATGTCCTTTGTCAAAGTCAGAAAACAATAATAGCTAAGAATGTAATGCAGCGAAAAGTGTATATCCATCCCAAATCACAAGTGTCTCAAATTGAGGCTCAAGTCTCAAGATTAGGTCCTCGATTTTCTTCACCTACATCAATGATTTGTCGACACATCCGAATCAAGGGCAAGTAGTAGTATATGTTGTTGATATCAACCTAATTATCAGTAATATTCGCTTTCATTCGTATTAAATAGAGCAGTAGAAGAATTCAAGCCACACTATGGATGAAATGATTAGTTGGACGAACACATTTGAATTACCTTCTACGTAGCAAGGAACAATGATTGTCGACGCTGGAATGCAATTTTTAATTCATAAGCAGCTCATAATATGCACATATGTTTAAATTCATCATCAATATCATTGCAATTAACACAAGAACTTTTCCCTGCACATTCTATATTTCCTTCCAACAAGTTATTCGCTCTTGTCAATTCATTTTTCACTTGGAATTACTCTACCACTCATCAGATGTCGCCAGGGTCTAACCATAGTTGAGTGTGAACGCGCGTTGGTTCTGACGTCATCTTACGCTGGTTAAGAAAGATGGTAATGTGAACGGGGCATAAGGGAGAGTGGACAGGAGGCTGAGATAAGATAGGCTGAGATGAAGTCTCAAATTGGATATTGCGATATGATCTTTTCATTATATATGCTGATGGTGGCGATATATCATGCGTATAATGTTATTTCGGTGCTCCTACTATCACGATAATTGTGAAAATCTCATTACGATACATATTCATAATTGTGATATGTCGTGAAAAATCTTTGTCTTATCATGAATTATCTAGATCATCAGTCGACGACATATCGTGAGTTTACTATTCAACGTTGCCTCCGCGATGTTTCAAAATATCGCGAACGATATATCGCCTGGGCCCAGGTTGAGGATAGACTAGCGCGATCCAGCCATTGCCGTTTCACTCCCTGCCTCTCCAATTGAATTAGGGGCGTTCTTTCGGACCCAACATCGTATTTGATCGCAATAATTCGACAGATGGAAGGGAAAGTTAATCGACGACAAAAAAATATCTCCTCATCTGTCCGCCCTCACGAAATTTCGAAGCAAGAAAACGTAAAAGTTGCCACCCACTTTTCATGAGTTGGTGACGTCATTAGAATTCTGGTTCATTCACTCGTTCCGGGTGAATTTTTCATTGATAAAAGGAATCGCTAAAAAATCAACGAAACACGTGATGACGGGGCTTTTTTATTGGAATCGCAGGAGAAGTGGGAGACAGATCTTAAAGTATCTTTATTTTTCAAACTACCACAATAGATAAATTAAGAAAATGGTGAACGAGTCCAATGTACTGTCCTTGGAATTTAGGCTCTAATTGTCGCTTTAAAAATATCCAATACGAAGACCAGATTGGCTGCTTTTATCTCATATGACAAACGTAAACAAATACGCAAATTTTTCTTTTCTCCGCCTCACGCCTATAGTGGCAGCTTGCGGGGTACTATGCAGACGTACTTAAAATATATTACTAATATATCATTCAGATTGGCGACGAACGCGGAGATAGCAGATAAATTAGAAACAGATGAAGTCTTTCCATCCATTCCTCTTGGAAGGGTTAGTCAACAGGTGAAATATCTCCTCTTGAGTATTCCGGCGCGAATTGTCATGCGTTCGTAATTTTTAAGTTGTTTGATGTCAGTGGTACATTCTCTGAAGAGGAGATGCCAAGGAGAGCATGTGCTATTTTCAACAACAAAGGTTCAAAGTTAGTGGCAAATTCTTATTCTTTTCTCTTACTTACAGATAGAGTAGACTAGTCTTTTTAACTATAGCGAGAAGAATATCCCGTAAGAAATGACCTGACGAGTCGTATAGACGAGATGTATATGACGCGGCGGTAATTTTCAAAGTAATATGATTAATAATAATTATCAATTGTATGCTTTATCCAATTACGATAAAATTCACCATGCATAAATCTTTTGGCTTACTCGGGATTCGAAACCGGATTGGTGGTCAGGTAATGCTGCCAATTACACCAACCAACCATGTTCTTCATAGGTGAATCTCTGATGAATATCTGAGTTCGAATCCCGGCTATGCCAAATGATTTTTGCATGGCGAATTACATCCTCGACGCATAAAGCATTGCTTAAACTTGGTGTACAACATTGGTTTCAGATAAAAAACAAATGTTATGGTTTAACTCTCATCGCTGACTTAGCTATTACCCAAGTTCTCAGTTACTCATGTCACATAGGGAATTATGCGTGGGGTGCATGGGACAATTCTCTGAAAATACTCTTAAAAAAATTGATAAGGAAGTTCTTAGAAACGTACCTAATAGAAGTAGCTGTACGGTTGTTTTTTTAGACAGTGAAGTCTATTCACAATGAAGGCCTTTAAGAAGAGGCGCAACGTTCTTTACCAGAAAGATAAACAAAGATACCCTATTTCCCCTTAATTTTATTATAGCATCTTACAACACGTGTTTCGATTGCTTGAAAATCATCATCAGGTACTATGTCAGTTCACCACCGAAAACAATTTGATTCAATGAATTACAGTAATTGTATGAAGTGGCATCCAAATCGGATGTTTAACCCCTCAAGCGCGGCGGGCATTTATTTAAATCCCATCCCAGCGGCCGGATGAGATTAAGATGACTTCACCTTATTGGCATACTATCATTCAATAATTTATATCTTTCATAATATACGATCAGTATCGTAAAAATTTTTTGTTAACTTGCATAATGTAGTGCGCTACTATATAATAATTTTTCGAGCGATTTGAATAAATATAGGCGTTGAGTTTTTCGACCGAAGTCGTCAATGTGCTGGTTTAAAACGGAATTTCATCGAATATTTTTAAAAAATCCTGAAGGCATAAAGTCGTTATGAATATTTTATTGGAGAGGGAAAGCATTTCTTCAAAAGATAGAGCAATTTGTTTTAATCTAAAATACAATATCTGGCGGAGAAAAAAAATTATATACAGTAGGTCAGGAAGCGTACTGGGTACGCATGACGGCGTTGAGGGGTTAAATTGCTCTACCATCATTTGTGTGGTTATCTGTCCCAGATCATCTTTCAATTTTTTCTTTTGTGGATGTAATAGATCCACCATTCGTATGTTCGTATGATACCCATTCGTATGGCAAATTAACAGCAAGGAATGCGTTAGGAATTGCTACCTGTTACGAGAGATTCAGGAAGGTCCGCACTGAAAACACAAGGGAAAGTATCAGGCACAGTGGCGGAGGGGAGGGCAAACGGGGCTTTAGCCTTCCCCTTGGGTATCTAATTTTCACTGGATAGAATGGTAATTTTGTTCGGACTCCCACCACTGCTGGGAGATTACCACCTACTTACCCTCCCTTGTCGCTATCCTGGATCCGCCACTGATCAGGCATAATCAATTCCGTAAAGAACGACATATTTTATCATTCGCGGTAGTCCAGCTGCTACAGTGGTCGACTCCTGCGTGGGGGACTACGGAGTGCAGCTCTCACGTGTTCGGTTTTTATGACATCTTTAAATTTTTTGTTTTAGGAATGTAATAGATCCACCATTCTTTCCATAGTATGCCCTGAAAATGTTACTTTTCTGCGTGATGATATTTTTTCTTTGGGTAGTAAATACTCAATGAATATAGTTGGAATAAAGATAAATACTGCCGCAGTCATACCAACGAATGTCAAAAGTCTACTGAATAATACTGTGGGAATACCAATGAATACGGAAGAAATGCTGCCGGGTAGTATTCCTGAGACTCAGTGGGAATACTCTAGAAATAAAAGGAATAGGAAGGGTGATAAATACCTTAGCAACACTGTTGTCGTTTACCTCGGGTACTTCGTCTTTCACAAAAATTATACCTCTACAGACAGAAGATGAATTGTCACTTTCAGTAACTCTTTCCTTTGTTCATCGATTCCCTCTTCTCGTTTGTATTCCCAGATACTATATAACTCCATGTAACACTTTGTGACACTGTAATTTTTATTACTTTTGAATGCGATTTTATTTTCATACAATAAACTTAATTCCGAATACTCTCCGTAAAATCTAATCTTATCGTTCCATTCATGAAAATTCGAAATGGGTTACTATTATCTCACTTGAAAAATTTTGGCTTTCTCTAAAACTCGTCATTCTAATATTTACCGATCATCTAAGTGGAACTCGGACGGCAGGGAATACCTCTTCTCTAATCGCCAGTTAATGTTACCATGGAATTTTAGACTATTGTTGAGGAATATTCTTGTTCACTGTTCAGTAATTAAATAGTGATTGCTTAGGAAATAAAGGTATTGTTGTAACGACACGACCCCTTCGATCATGCTAATGGTATATACGTTGTTGGGCCAAAATATTTTTTCAACATCAAACCTTTCGCGTGCGCATTACCCAACAACGCTCGAAAACCATGTTGTTTACGTGCTTCTCCGGTGAAAACATACCGTGTGACGTCAGTGGTCTGGGTTCATCCTGGGATGTACTGCCCCGGTGGTGAGGTGGGTAGATGGGCCAATCTGTTAGTACACATGTGTAATCCAGTTAAAATGACGATTGACGCTTTTGAAGACTATGCTATCATGTAATTAACCCGCTGAAACTAATTGCAAGAGAATAGTAATGGAGTACTAATCGAATTTTTCTTACCAGACGGAAATGGATAGGGGCTATCGGGGAGTTGTGGCCGACAGTAATATAATTGCCACGCCTTGTCACCCGTAATTGAAAATCCCCTTATTTTCCCCCTAAAAATTGCAAAACAAATGATTGGTATCGAATGTTCTGAGTAGGGAATGTAATAAATTATTCTTAAGGTGGAAAAATTCTAGGGAAAGCTTACATCTACATCCTTAAAATTTATACAATTATCGGGGAGCACCTCATCTCTTTCAATGGATCATAGTTCACATGGTAAACCTAGCCACGCTTAGTTTAAAGGTGAAATCGTACCCTTTCATAAATACCACATTCAAAGAGGCTGAAATTCAGTTCTTATCACGAATATCAACGATTCCAATACACTAAAAAGCAGCAAGAAAAATATCAAAATACATTTAGATGAAATGCATTTTTGTGACTTGCGTTAATGAACTCACAATCAGTGGTGGACCTAATGTTATAATTACCTTGACGAGTGGATCCCCTGATGAACAAACAAACCGATGCTATCATCCAGTGCTTCGATGCGAACGTCACTCACACTTTTATCAAATGTATAAAGAAATGTAATTATGCGTTAAGATGGAGTTGTCGCACTCAAAGGAGCTCTACCTTGACGAGTGGAAACCCCGATGAATAAACAAAGCGATGCTGTCATCCGGTGCTTCGAAGCGAACGTCACTCACACTTTTATCAAGCGTATAAAAAAATGTAATTGTGCGTAAGGATGGAGCTGTCGCGCTCAACGGAATGCGAACAGTATCACATAAACAAAATCACACGCATTCACACGAGCGCTGCATAAACAAACGCGATCACCCAGGAGACGGACTTGCAGTGTTGTGGCGCGTCGACTGCGAAATCTCACTGTGTGTCGGCACGTGGTTCGTCTTCTTTGGAGGCGCGTGGGAGGGGAGGGTTTGAAGGGTGCCCGAGGGAGATAGCGAAGTGTGGCAGCCACGCACTGTGGCTGCTCTTTTCTTCCTCGCTGACTCAACAAGCTTTTCTTTTGCAGCCGACCCACGAAGGTTCAAGACATCGGCCAGTGCTGTCTCCCTCTTATCTCATTCCACGCTTTACTATCCCACTCCCCGACCGACTCTACCCTGGGGAATACCGACCTTTTTTTTAAGTGCTCCACCCTTCATTGTCCTGTTGGTTCAAAACAGTCCCACTATTCCCCTCTCCTAACTCCTCTGCCGAGAGGGAAGGGTCGTAGACCTTGGACAGTTCGGGTAAAAGACAACGCCGGTGCACGTTGTGTGTTTTGCAGTTTTTCAAAATTTTTTACAAATTTTCAGCGATGCTACCATTGCTGAACTGCTGATTGAAGTCAAGACTCCGAATAATTGTTGTCCCTGGTATCAATAAGGTCAGGGCGTAGGCAGGACAACGTATTGGGGGGGGGGGGGCACGACCAGGGAGGTCACAGGGGAGTGGAACCTCCCTCAAGGGGAAAATGTAAGCATTTTTATCTCTAGAAATCACATTTAATGCTATTTAGGCTATTAAAATTAAACACCTGATTGGTCGTCAAGAAGCTGTTTTGCTAAATCGTATTGGTGGAGTAGAGTTAATTTTTTATATAGTTGAATATTTTTCTGCTAAAATTTATTGATTTTGGGGGTCACGTGCCCGATGTGTTCCCACCTGGCTGCGCCACTGAGTCAGGATCTTGGATGATATTTTACCCCTAGATGTTTTAGCCCCTAATGATTTAGAAAATAAATATCATCTTTAAGAAATCATAATGCTTATGTGCTGTAATTTTGAGAGTATTTTAGGCTTTCCGACAGGGTTGACTTCGTAAAAGCGTACCGCTTGATAATCCACAGTTATTTCTTAAACAATGAGCCCTAGCTATCTTTGAACTTAGAAGAAGAAAAGGGATAATGAATAACTAAGGTGCATACAGTTCTGCTTTGAACGCAGAGAACGCGAGAGGTTGAATCGTTGTCGTTGGCGACGTGATGGTCAACTGAATTAGTGGAAAATTATTTACACCTAAAGAGAAATTCGCAATTGCATCCTCTCGCGTGAATTCGCGGGTGCAATGTTATTTACACTTATTAAATGCATACATCAATTATTAGCCACTTATTATATGCAGTACTTTGAATTAGTGAAGTTTACTATTCCATGAGCCCAGTGAGACATCGAAGGCATTGAGGTTTTCTCAAATGTCCCAAAATTCCTTCCTTCATCTTCATCATGTTTTCTCAGTGACCTTGTTGGCCGAGAACAAAAAAAATTCAGTATCCAGACCTTTTCCCGGGAGTCGCAAGCCGTATCGCCCATGCAGCCCCAACCCCTCAGTTTTTCTTCCATCGCTTGGTTTGGAAAAACCCAATAACCGCTGGTTCTCTCTTGCTCCCCAAGCTATTCCCATGCCCCGTTTACAGTAAGAAGGCTAAACCAATCTTGCATCTTGTAGTGTAACCTTTGGTAGGTTAAACATAGCCAGCCTCTTTCACATGGCATCCATAGAGTCTTATGTTAGTTATAAGGATATCATTTTATTAATCTCATTGTTTAATTATTGTGCGAGTACAAACTCATAAAGTGAATGGAGGGCACATAAAAAATAGAATAGAGTCTTGATATAAGTACGGAAAAAATAGTGTGAGATTTGGTTGATTGTGGATGAGCGTGAAATTTTGTTTTGTTGCGCAAAGCCCTAGTTGTTTTTTCAGCTCTTTTATTTCACTTTTTAAAAAAGCATTTTCTATATTTCTTGTATATTTAAAATGCATAATGAAAAATATCTGACGTGATAGAAGAAAATGAAAAATGAATCCATGTTGAAGAGACTTCCTGACAGACGCCACCCATACTTCCGTTGAATATTATCTGTGCAAAAAGGTTTTTGATTTGCTCGTCTAGAAATTTATTAAGAAAAAAACAATATTCTTTTTTCGATAAGCTTCTTTTCTCTGAAAACATTCTTGCGATCTAATAAAAAGCCATGTCACTCTTATGACTACTCTACCGGTTCACAGATATTACCAGTACAAAGGCACTCCAATCCTACTTCTCAACCATAGTTCGTCCGGTGACCACCTATTGCTCCTCACTTCGTTCGATGTCTGCTCCCACTGTTTTTGCCACCCTCAATAATGTTAAAACTTTTTTTTTGCAAAAATTGTAAAATACGGAAACCCAAATCTCCGGTCAAACCTACAAATGCAGTTTTATCCTCTTTATCTCTCCCGTCTCCGACTTCAATCAGGCAAAAAATTCATTTACAACACCCTCAAATTCCACTTTGACAGTGCTGATTTTATTTTCATCAGCAGCATAAGAGTACCTTCTCGCCACACCCGTTCGAATTCCCTACTCCACATGCCAATACCCCAAACTATCAATAATTAAGCGTTCTCTTTTTTTAACCTTCTTACCCCCTGATAAATTCTCTCCCTACTGATTTTGGCCTGTTTTCGTCATCAATTAAAAATTTTACTCACTTAGCATCATCTCATTTGACGAATAATGACTCTATAACTTGCTAAATACTGAGTATGTGGACACGGTAATCGTCATGTTGTTTTGTGTTTGTTTGATTTGAAATTTCAGTTAGCTTATTTGTTTAACTTTTACTTGTTGTAAGTGCACTTTAAATTGGCAGTCTTGCTGTCTGTGTACCATTTTATTTAAAATATAAAGAAATGTTATGGATAAATCTACATCAGTAAAAAAACAATTTCAAACGATGTCTTTTATACTTATATTTTGGGTGTTTTAAGAGTTCCTACGTTCTAAACTTTTGACCGCCCTAAGGTATCAAAGAACAACAGTTTTGCATTTTTAAATCTCAAAATTACTCATGTTTAATTCATAAGAAATATGGTCATTATGTAAATGCGAGATTAAAAAATTGTAGTAAAAAATCTGATATGACAAAAGAAAATAAATGTTATTTTCGGATTCAGAGCTGTATGTGTTCTATTGGTTTCAAATGTCAATTTCATTTATTATGATTTATGTATTTATTTCCTTTATAATTATACGCGGTAATAAATATTAGCGATAGATCGTGGAACTAAATGGTGTTCGGTGATAATATTAATCTTTATGGACCTAAAATGTTTACACATTTTAACTTTCATCTAATGCTATCCTAATCGGTCGACTTTTAATATCTTTATAATAACGGCAACAAGTATTCTACTTATTCTATCGCCTAGTCGCTGCATGCGTATTGACAAGGGAATGGCATCTTATTTTATTTAATGGAGTTGTCGAACCTTTACGATAGCCGCATCGTTGACGGTAATTTTGCTCCAGAGCAAGATACAACCACTGCTGTTGTCGCAAGAATAGACGTTGGAGGGATACCGTTGCAAAAGCTGTCCGCGCCACCGAAGTCATTGTGGGTGCCCTTCACGTCAAGCGGATGAAAGGAACGCCGCCGATCCCACGTGGTGGTCCTCCCTTGCCGAAAAAACCCCCCATACCCTTTTTCACACGTTTTCCCTAATCCTACTTTCCCTTTAACCATAACGCCACCTCTGCTTCCCCAAAAATGTTCAAACGGTTGTACCCCCATTCATTCGCCCCTCTCAAGTTCTTCTATCCTAGCAATAAGTACACAATGGCTGAAATATTAGGAGATATTGTTTAAAAAATTCATAAATGATTCGGCAGCATAACATCCTTTTCTCAAAACTTAGTAAACCCATTCTACGAATCAGAATAAAAAAAAACTATGTTGGCACTTATCTAAAGTTCTATTTTTCACAGATTTGGTGACCATATCAGATAGGTGACGTCCCCCTAGTAATAGAAAAATCGAGTTATAATTGCCAATGACCGAGGAAGTAGAATCGAGGGTTGATCTTCGAGTTTCGATCCAAATATGATATTTCTACTTCGATCCTGACCATTTCGTTTGATATCTGAAGCGTCGCTACCGGCCTATGATAACGTAATCCGTCCCACGTGGAAGCCTTTTCTTCAAGGCCAGTAAGCACTCCCTCGGTCATTAAAAACCAGTTGATCTTTCTTCAAATTTTTAAAGAAGTCGAATGGTTATAAGCGGTAATCCCAAGACTTCAATGTGCGCGGATTTATAAATTTTTAATACTAATTGTTTTCGAGTGTTTTAGTTTTATTATTCCTAATTTAGTGTGCAATGCACGCGCTCACTGGCGGCCTTTACTCCAATTTCTCCTTCACTGGAAAGATACTCACTGGTCCCTCATACTCTTGACAAGTTATTATAATTTCAAAATGCTTTTCCACATTATTCTCCAAGGCGTTTATCGTGGCTAGGGCACACTCTTCAATACTGAAGTAGTGGTTCAATACCCACAGAAGCAGCCGTATAAAATCCTAGTCGAAAAGCACAGGTACAAGGTATCAAGCGAGCTAGCCCCTTGCTTTTCATCCACCTGAAGAAGGCAGATACAATGCTGGCGAAACTGTTTTCTACAAAGATGGACCCACGCGGTAAATATCCCGTACACCTCTCCGCTGAATATTGATGCATATACTTTGAATAACTCAAATCACTTTTATACACGTTTTTAAATACGTTATCTTTCTGTTTCATTTTTTGATACTCATTTGTTGTTTGTTTTAGTTGCTATTTAGTTCTTTAGTTTTTTTTTGCTGAGTTGGCGCCTAGGAGACAGGGAATTCAGACAAATGATTGTTATACCAGAAGTCATATTGAGATGTAAGGAATAAAGAAAAACCAAAATTCAATGGTATCAAGTCATATTGAAGTTATTATAATCGCTTTGATACGTTAATATTTACCACACTGCGAAAGCCTAAAAATGAATAGTGAGACCTATTGACTAGTGTGACCAGATGCCAATAGGTGAAAAGGAGGACAGTGCACTATGAAAAAGGAGGATAAAGGAAGAAAAAATAGGACGCTTGATTAATAAAAACAATTTAGGAAAGATGAAGAACTACAAAAAATTGCTAGCACTACGATTTTTAATATTTTTCTGTGGATCTAATTATTACTATCAATTTTTGCATTTTTAACAGAACTCTTTTTATTAATTTTAACTGAGCCAATGTTTAATTTGTTTTTCTCAGCAGTCCACTGAGATGAAGAAAGAGAAAATACCCTGTTCACATTATTATTGACGCCACGTGGTGTTTTTTTCGGGCACCGCAATCCCTCAAAGTGATGGTTCCTTTTTGCCGCAAGTCCGTTTGTCGCGAGTGCTGGAAACCGCAGCCATGGAAACCCCACTGTCGGCTGTTGCGGTCTTCTTAATCCAAAGCGGTCCCGGCAGGAAAGCCTTGCCGTGAATGAAAATATGTGTAAAAAGGAACAACTGTAGGAAAGGAAGGCTAGAAGAAAGAGACTAGAGCGTCGCCAAATGTGTGACGCTACGTTCTCATCAGAATCTTCTAATCTCATGTGTAGTACATATCGGGTATTTCAAAACGAATATTGGAATTTTATTATTACTATCTTTTTCATTTATTTTTCTTCAGTTTTCACTGAGTTCTTTTAATTAAAGAGCATAGGTTCTCACCAGGGGCGCAACTAGGAATTAAGGCTGGGGGGGGGGGGGGGTATGTTTAGGTGCAACTAATACCGGGGTGTGTGGGTGTATGGAATACCCACCAAGATAAGCGGTAGGTGCGAGATTAATAAATTGCGGAATTTTAAGATAAATTGTTCAAAATGGTGAGTTTTACGGCTTTCTGAGGAATATTTCATTAATCCTTATACTATTCTTTTAGTAATATCAATCCAATTAAGCTTAAAATTTCTCTCAGCTCTGGGGGGGGGGGGATTATCACCCAAACCCCCCCCCCCCTTGCTGCGCCATTGGTTCTCACAAAAGGAAGTGTTTAGTGATCTGTTGAGTTGAGAAATTTTCCCGTGATGTGGCAAGTTGAAATTATTATGACCTTTTTCAGTTCGAAGTACGTATTTGGATTATGGTTGAGGTAAAACTAATCGTGTAATTGTTTCGGGATGATACTGGTGGCAAAATTGTCAATAAGCTATAAAAACCTACTCCATATTCCATATTCTTTTTATTTATATTGTCTGTTCTTGCTTAGCTTTCCGTATATAGTCTTTTCGATGCTATGTGAGAGTTGTACGGAAGTATCAATTATATAGCAATTCATAATATTCTTGTTAATCAACACAATATCTGGTTAACTATGGACAATAATATTATGTTTCAATCGGAAAATTCTTAATATAATTTATTATTTTCATCATATTTATAGGAAATAACCTTTCGAGACTTAATTCCTTACCACAATCCCTGTATCATGTGGCCGTGGAGACTGATGGAGACCGTTAAGGCCGTAGTATAGGAAACGCGGTTACTGATCCCCGAATTCACCGTTAGTACAATGGGATCGGAGAAAATTCATTTCCATCATTACAGGCATACGTACGAATAAACTTGGGGGTCGATACGAATACTTTACCCGTGTGCGTATTTTGTGTTTTTCCCATACTTCACTGAATTGATAAGAGCACTTTTTCTGTAAACGTTACGTGGATGAAAAAGGACCATCTAAAGAGTGTTATTATGTGACGGTAAGGATGCGAATTCCGAATTAAGGTCACCAACTTCGAAGCTTAGCTCGAAAACCAGTGAATACACGTTGATGAAAGAGTAGTTTTGTCATCATTAAAACATTAAAAAACTATTGCAATTACAGTTGATTTTCAGTTTAAAAAATGCAAAATTGAATAAGATTGTTGTGATGTATATAATCCTTCCATAACCATTTTCGCTATTTTGAAAATTGCTCAGAAATTCGAGAGCATAATTTCTGAGCCGACTGTGATTTAAAGTAGCAATTTTTATGAAGCTGAATGAGTATGAAAAGGTGAAACAATTCACTCTTCAAGCCTTTTTGAGGGAGGAGAAACTAAATAATAATACACGTGTATAATTAATTGACTTTCTCTAGAAAATATAGAGTTAGCTGTTTTCTCTGGTTTTACTATCGTAGGAATGTATTACTCCCTGTCTTAAGGCATGGTATTGTGCTTCCTTCCGTGAGAATGAAGTGGATTACGCGTCAGTGATCTCATCTCGCTTCCGCGCCGAACGCTCTGTTGATTTCACGTTGTGCTCGGGGTTTTAGTTTATTAACGTGCCGTTGTTTTTGTCCTCCTCTACCGTATTACGAGCATAAGCGAAAGATATTTTTCACATCGCTCGAGATAACCTCTTCTCCGAATTTTCTACTCAAGTACATCCTATATATTTGCTGTACTCTCAAATGAAGCTCCCCAGCCATACCAACGCCACCTAAGCCATACTCGTTTATCGTCATGGTAACGCTGCACTGTTTATCACTGAGAGTAAAGTTTATCGCAACAACTCATCGCAAACATGGCCGCCATAATAATGAATATTAGTCGTGTCCATTACGTTAACCATGAATAATGATAAATCTAAACCTCAGAGGAAATACGAAAAAAGGGAAAAATCTTCCGCCATGCGGCAAATGTAATAATTTATGTCTGTTTAGTTCAGCCATAGAGTAAGTAGATACTAACTCCATGGTTCGACACATGAGTCTAGCCGTGACCCCGAATCTCCGTGGGTCGCCTCTTAATCATGGCAGCTCTTCCACCCGGGGAGTTGGCAGTTGTCAAAATTGAGTGTATACATGGCATGAACGTTGCTTATGTCATTATCATGATTGATCACGTGAAACTGCGCGGGAGAAAATTCAATATGAAGCATGAACGCCCGCGAACATTTGACACAGGGCAGGGCGGATGTTGCATTCGGCGTAGTGACGTAATATGACGGTATGAGTAATTAATGCAATCAAAACAGTCCAAAAAGGTGACAATTTCAATGTGTTGATATTAATTCCGAGGTCAATGCGTTGGATCCGCGCTCTCATTTTCTGAGATTGATAATTTCTGCGATTGCATTGGAAATAGGTTTATTAGTTGAATTCATTAAATCCTACTTACCTTTGGTATTGAATATCAAATAATGATTTATTTAATGTCATTGCGAATGCACCTAAAGGGATGAAAACTCGTTAACTCATTGCGCGTTGGTTTCACGAGGGAAATTCTGCGATCTCGTCGATTCTCACCTTTTGAATTAGCTATTTATTAACTTGTCGGCTCGTTTGAAGATTTGAGTAGAAATTCTCCCTTTTCGGGCGAATTAGCGCCTCTGAAGTACGGTGAATAGTATTACTGCTATTGTGGTTCATTTTCGGTCCTCTGACAAATTATACCTGATATGAATATCTAAGCCTTCGTCTCTCTCTAGCCCCTGGAAAGAATTACCTATGAATAGCAGTCGCGAATACATTGACTATGAAGTGTGTCTGCAAGTTTACCATGATATTTGCTACAGAATATTACTCATGCGGATATTAATTAAATAGCTGTCATAGTATTCACTGTAAGCACGCAAACTGAAGGAATTGGGAGAAGTATGGTATCTGGGAAGTGAAATCACCGGTGGTCAAAGGAGCTAAATAGGAAAAACAATCATTACCGTAGTACAATTGAAAGGGGTATTCCATTCGAATAAAATAGTACCGAATATCAGAAGATGAATACCAAAAGATGAATAATTTTTAAATGGGCATACAACTGGAAGGATTTATAAATATTCACTCTTTTTCGTGCCCTTTAGGTATTTTTTTTCCTAAAAACTACAAGGTAATCGTATAGTTTCTTGGGTTTATGTTCTATATCGATGGTTGCTCACGTCAACTGTAGTGAGTCACTAGTGCACACTACTGGTGCCATTATCAAATAACCAACGTATTTTGACTTCTTACTTAAACTTCGTATTTTGACTTCAACTTAAAATAACTTAAAACCTGGTATAGTGAGGTGAGTGCGTATTAATTTCACAGAGAAAGTTACATCATACCCCAATATAGTTTTCATTAAGCACTGTTAAAATGTCTGACAATATTTTTTTTCCAGATTTTCATGCAATACCCATATAGAGATAGCAACATTAGGGTGTGATGATAGTGAATATATTTTATCATGTCATTTACTCCCAAAGCTGCGCTTTTCGATATTTTGTTTTATGTAGTGACCGATCCTGTTTGGCCGTGAGAGGTTGCTTCATCAATAGAAATAGAATTCCAGAATAGTGCCTTGCTCGGGAAAATGTGTGGATTGTAGATAAAAAATGCGCCTCACTTGCTGCAATACATCTACCGTGAAATGTGCATGGTTGTAAACTCAGTTTTGACTCATATTCGCCGGTAGCCCTTTCTTAGCATTAAACCTAACTGTAACTGTTTAGTTTTCTATAGTTTACAATGCACAAATGTTACGACCCAGATCAGTTCGTGGTATATTTTTCCTAAAAACTACAAGGTAATCGTATAGTTACTTGGGTATATGTTCTATATCGATGGTTGCTCACGTCAAGTTCTGCAAAAATTCTTCATCTGCATACTACTCTGCAAGCCGGCTCAATAGGCGTGTGGCGGGCTGTGCTAGGACACCAGAAGGTAACGAATAATATGGGAATGCGCTAACCAAGCATTTTTTAAAGGCCGTTATTGCTCGCGGGAAAAAGGAATTCGTATACCTATTTATTAGGAAAAATATCTATCTTAATTGTCTCAGAATGATTTGAAAAATTAAATGACGTACACTTAAAAATTGTCGCAGAACGATAATTTACGGGATATTTTTTGTTTTAATTTTTACAGAAATCATATCGGCTGCAGTGCATATCATAGTGGGGAGGCGATTTCCGATCGTGAGCAATGGATGAAAAACGTACGATGGAGCAAACGGCAGCATCTTATGGGGAAGGATCTCATCTAAAATCTTTTCATTAGTCGGAGAAGCAGACGCCTAAAGAGGAAATTAAGGTAAGTGAAGCGAGTGATTTTTTTCAGGTAATTGTGAGTATATAACTTGTTGAGTTGTTGATTGTAAAATTGTCTTATCCATCGCGCCTCGTCTGAGATTTTACTTATTTTTTATAACGTTTTTATAAACTCGCTATGTTGTTTGTCGTCTTGTTCGGGTCAAATCTTGCAACTCAATTTTAACCAACTTTCCGATTAGCTATCAAGCTGAAATGCTCAGGATAACTCAGAACCAGATGTCAATGCAATATTCTAACACTTATATTATGATTTTAAATGCATCTCGATTGTTATTAAGGATTTAAAATTAAATATGGAGATTAGTTCAAAAAAAGGCCACCAAAATCCGATGGCGACGCTGCGATCATTTAAAGGAACGAGAATGATGGAATCATAACAAGTTTGTTTACATCATAGTGCATTGAAAAATTAATTGAAAAAAACTGGTATTCTTTTTATTTCGCGATAAAAGCGTCGTGTTTTATTAACAATATTTTTATTTTGTATTATTGCAAATTGTGAGTCATACATCATGAGTGTCGCATGAACTACGGGAGACTGGCACACGTTATCTTTCCTCCCTTTTCTTCTTCTAAACGAAATTGTATTCAAATGTAAGTTGCGTATCATTATACTGCACCTGTATTGCAGTTGGAATATCTTAGATGACACGCGATCCGGCACGCGACTATTTGCGTTGCAGGAGCTTTCGCGGAAGGCCATCTGAAAGTTGACGTGCGACCAACCACGAGCCGGACATAACGAAAAAAATCGATAGTTACTATCATTCCCAAAAATGTTTCTTCGAATTTTATTGTTGCTGATGACCCTAATGAGGAACTGAAAAATTATTTCATACGTAAAATCGACTTTTAAATTTGAAGCACACAGGACATCCCACAGATGACGCACGACTGCTCGTGGTAAAATGGAGGCGTGGCTCGTGCAAAGTTGGTCCACACTACCTTATTCCCTTTCTTTTTATTCATAAATACTATTTTCTTCCGGTAGTTTTCTTTTTCGACGTGAATTCATGTTCCCGCTTGAAGAAACTGGTTATAGCTGTAAATGATTAAGGAAGATTTCATGGATAAACACTTCATTTTTAAAAGGATATATTATCTTAAAGAACATCACATTTGGATGTATTGTAACCGAGTTCATTAATATCATTGTTTGGTCGCCAATCATTCGGGACAAAACATCAGCGATAAAGAAGTGAACATTACTGAAATTTTAAATATCAACATCCCCTTCTTCCCTGGCCCAATGATCTTCCCTTTAATATAGTTTTTCTCGTCTCACATCTTGAATATGCTGCGAGCATATGAGACCAAGGGCGTATCCAGGATCAAAAGTAGTGGGGGGGGGAGGGGTGGAACCATAGATGTTCAAGTTATGGGTAAGATTTAAGCATGGAAAGGGTGAATGAAACAAACATTTTAAGGAAACTGTAACTGCTCTCTATTAGTTTAAAAATTATTTGCTTGAAAAAATATTATTTTCCTTAAAGATATTTGCGATTTTTACTTTTAGAGGAGGGGGGCAGCAGCCCCCTCCTGCCCCTCGCTGGGTACGCCCATACATGGGACCCGGTGCAGAAAAACTTAATCCGTGAACCGAATAAAATACAATGGAAAGCTGCGCGATTCGTCAAAAACTGCTGAGGGCGTACAGACTGCCCTACTTGGGCTGGGAGCCGCTAGAGACTCGGAGGCTACGCTTAGATTGCTCGAACATTTGAGAACGCTGTAGTTTTGTGGAAAACTTTTTTTGAAAAGTAATGGAATGCCATCCATCGTTAATGAGGCATAATAATGAAGATATGGACCAACCCACTAAATATTGAGTTTTCATAGTTCATTAACCGAAAAATCAATGCGATAGGTCATTAGCATATCGCGCTGATCGCAGCCGCAAGCGGTGACATACATGCAGCCGTAATATTCTTCAATGCTGCTAATTGATTTCCGATATTTAGCGACGAATTTTTTGCCCAGTTTTTGAATGATTCTAAAGTGCAATCACGCAGTGAGGCGGGAAGAAAAGCATTTATAGAGATTAGGAATAATTGGCTATCGAGCTTCTCTTCAGGTGATATTTAACGAACCTGCTGTGTTGTAGGAAAGAAATCAGAAATTTCTAGTTTTCTCTTCTTTTTCCAGTTATATATTTTTTATGCATTAAAATTCGCTGAAGTATGTTCCTTCCCGACTTTGCGGTTAAAATGTATTAATTAGTTGGCATTCGTGGATTAATTGATAATAGGTAGTGTGGATAATTAGGTACTCTTCGAAAAACCGCCTCTCCCGAATCCGACGAAGGAGAATGAAGGTCCCATGAACCTCATGCTTCAGAGTAAGACCGATTTCGCAAGCACAGGTATTTAGCCCACTGCAAATGAAAAAAATGAAAACAATAAAAAAAACATCAATGGCTGAGTACCCTAATTTTTTCTGTGCATTTTTTCATTGGTGCGGAAGTTTTGGCGAGTCGTGCTCATTAAGGAATTTTTTTTACATCGTATAATTTCTTGGATGTGTGCTTGAAACGTTCAAGATCGAATCCGGTGCGGAATTATCGCGAATGATCATAGTTTAATTATTGGGTTCATGCTTGATTCGGTATCGGAATTCATCTCTCTCTATATAATCTCTAGTGTTAGCTTAGCTCCTTTCAGTGTAGATGCACAGACCCCGCACAGTGGGCGAGAATCGAGAAAAGCTGGAAACGATTTTTTTGAGATAGGAAGTTGAAAATTCTCATGCATATTCTCAATTAAACTGTGCATAACTTACCAGATTATTTATTTCCTTTGCTATCACGCTAACAACATATTTGAGGTCAAAGTTGAAAAAAATTAGCGAAAAACGACCACCCTCGATTTTTTCTGAAAATTACCAACTTTATCCTCGTGCGGTGAATTCGTGAAATGTTTTATTGACAAAAATGTTATACCATCTTAATTAACACTTCTTTTTCTTCCATGTGGAGGGTTTCCAAAGTTTTTGTTTCACCATTATCCATAGATATATAACAAAATGGCGGAACCTGTTTTCAGCCAATTTTTTTACATAAACGCAGAGAAAAAGTAGATACCTCCACCGAATTACGCCTAGTGAATTATACCACGTCGTTCTATAAAGATTCTAAATTGTGAATCTTAAGTAAAATATTGCACCAACTTGCAACCCCGAATTTTTCATCGCTTTTTTCGAGCGTGCGGTCGACGCCGCGTCTGGCCGGCGGCGGCGGAGATTACGGCGACACGGCAAACGTGTGGATACGATATGGCCACATTCACTTTTATTTATAACCGGATAATAGATATAATAGTGATGGAGAATAATAAGATGCACAGACACCGGAACAACCCAAATTCCGTCCAAAGCGGCGTCTTCAGTTTTTTTCATTAGCCCACATATTTATATTTAAATTGCGATTGGTGAGACTTAGAGAATAACTGAACTTTCGGAAAACTATTCTTTTAGCGTGAATATGGGTTATTCGCGAACTCTTAGTTTAAATAATGTAAAGAAATACAGAATTACTACATGCCATAATATTGAGTTTTCTCTACGTTCAATAAAACAATATACTATAAATATGTTTTTCATCATTTTTGCATGAATTCTCGTATTACTAAATATCTAGCGTTTTATGTGTCTATATATTGTTCAAATCGGATCATATTCGATTCAGTTTAGGAGTTGTTAAGGTAGATATGTGAATAAAATTCAAATTTGTTTGCGGTGGCAAAAGTATAATTTGCCGAAATGCTTGTCCGCAGCCCGCTAACGATCGCCTGAAGCTAGAAAATAATGTGACTCAGGGAAATCACGCGGTAAAGAAGTTTTCAGATTACCGGTTGTCTTGCTGTGTGAATTACTTTTAATCAACCTTAACAGACATTGAAAACCTTAGCAAAATTTATTTTTACTTAATTAATCAAAATTAATGGTAACTAACTTAGTAACGTGATATCAATAAATATGTGCAAAGCTAACGTATGTCAAATTTGTTTGTGCATTTTCTTCACATATGTAACAAAAATTATAATATTGTAATTAAAAAACTATTTCGTAACAATTATTTATGTAAAAATATTGTATAACATTGTATTTTATATTGTTCTCTTGTTTTTAATTCATAGCCCTGATGATAGTTTTAAATAAACTGAAGCGTTGGCTAACAACTTTTTTGCATCATATACATTTGACCTATACTCCAAGAATTATTTTACCATTAATAAATGAGGTGAAGATAAGAAGAAAAAAAATAATAATTTAATTTTCCTAGGTAGTTTACGCTTATGGAAATGCTGAGATATATATTTACGAGCGACCGGATAAGTGTACGCAAAACCGAGATCTGCTAAGCTTTCTGCTTGCCTTCTGTAAACAAACCTCGCTCCAAAATTAATCGCTTCGCGCAGTTTTCCTGAGGAACGAAATCATAGTAACTACGGCTGGGTTGGTTTTGAGTTTTCTTACCCCCATTCATTCAGCATTCTAAACCCCAAGAGAAGGGCCCTGTAATTGTGTATGTGAATATCTTTGGCGATGCCTTTGGTGGCCGATTTCTCGTGACATCTTTTATTTACATACCATACTATTTTAAAATCCGTGAGCCAGTAATTTTGTTAGATGCAAACAGAACTGATTGCAGTTTTATTTTCCATGTGCATTTGAAAAAGTATCCCTAGGGTTTGTTAATCTGAATTTGTGAAAAAGATTATAATGGCCTATTCGCCTCGACCTAACTATATCGATGAAACTATATCCATTCGGAAATTGTTGTTGTAGATTCAGGGAATCGGATATTTTACTTAATCAATTAATTTTTTCACTGGAATGAACGGAAATTTTATCCTTAGCTAATTTAGATATGACCTAGAAAAAAATTACGCCGCAATAATTCAAATTCTGAGGAACCTGGATAAATGTGTTATTCTTTTAGACAAACAGTACCCTGTTCGAGAATTGACATTATGAGAAGATTATTAGTTATACTGGAGTAAATATTGGTCTGTAAATTTAAGAGGAGGCATTGTTTTTGGAATTTTTGTTGTCTGTGAGGTCTTGTGTCTATAACTTTATTCGTTCGTACCTATCTCCTTCAAACGCCTCTTCCTTAGATAGTTTTCTTTCTTCCTTAAATTTGCGTTAACTGTATGGAAGATGTGTGGGAATTAGAATCTCTCATTTGAAATATAACGTTGACTTCCAAAATGGCGGAAAAGAAAAACGATGATTGCAATAGGACAATTAAAAAACCTAGTTTACACAGAGAAATTTAAGCAAGGTGTATATAATTATTGTAAGACCGGGAATAGAAAAGAGTCGAATTTTACGGGATATGGGTGGAAACTTTCGTTGAACGAATCTAAAATTTTCTTTTGTTGAAAGTGATGGGAATGAAGTAATTTATCGCAGTTTTCACTGGTGGGTACCTTCCCTTTGGTTGTTTACCCAATTTCTCTCCACCCTGACGTGTTTTTTTTATTTTGCCTTTCATTAGACTCATCCTTTTGCTGTCCGCACATTTGTTTTGTCTACCTTCGTCTTGTGGCACCGCGCTCCTTGTGTTGCCCAACTTACTCCATTGTGTGAAAAGAAGAGGTTATTGCCGTACATTTGAAAATTGCCGCTCTTGCGAAAGTGGAATTTCTTTCAATTCTTCCTCTCCCTTTTATCTCCTCTGGTTTATTTAAATATTGTATATCCATCAATTAAAATCTGTACTCTATACCAGACATCTCTAGGGTGTGATCGTGTTTAGAGTAAATTGAGCTAATTTTTGCATGAAATGGCTAGATGTGGCCCAGGATGTTTTGTACAACGCATGGCCAGACCTAACTAAATAAACTTCCAAATTTTGCCACCCCTGAAATCTGCCGTCCTTGGAATGTGCCCCTCTGCCGCGCCCTTCTAATTAATTACAGGCAGCACCGACCTGCAAAGTTTTCAATGGTTGGAAACAGAACAAGAATGTGCTCGCAGATAGCTGGTGGTGACTAAAAAGAGAGAACCCAAATGTGGCGAATCGGAAAGCATCGCAAAGAACGTTTCCGTAAATATTTATTTTCTGTTTAAAAAATTAAATTACTTTATTAAATAACAAAATATATTGTTTCAATAAAACTGACTTAAAAATAAGAGATGAATGCATAAATGTGAAATTCTGTTCTTAATCATGTGATGGAGATAAACTGACTTTAGATTTGTCTCCAGCATTCATGAAACATAGAAAAGCAAGGGAAACATAGCTTAGTATAAGGACCTCATGCAATATTAAAAAAGTTGGCTAGTTATTGTAAATAACTCCGTGAGACTCGCGTCTTCAAAATCGGATAAATGTAGTCGCTGTTACGGAAACACGTAGCTTTGCAACCGTGGCGTCACTTCTCCTTATTTCCCTCTACTGCTCACCCTGTTCTTCCATTATTTATTCTTTAATTTTGCTGATGTGATTTCTTTATGACTCCTGTAAAGTGCTCGCGGACATGTTTTTATTTCATAGCGTCACGCGCCTCGTTTTCGCCGCTATTTTCCCGTTCTCATTTCTCCTCAACAGATCGCAGCACCTTCATCTGGAAACTCGCCACTCCTACCCTCCCGCCTCTTTTCATTTTGCTTCCCTTTCCTTGCCATACGCTCCTCAATTCTCACCCTTCTAATACTCGCTTTGGGCTTTGGGTTCCGCCCTCCACTTCGACGGAGTGCTCAGTTTTTCGTGACGATAACCATTCCTATCAACATACCTTTTTACGAAATGTTTTGTTGTTCGTTGGTTTATTTTCCCCATTTTCTCGAAGATGCACGTATGGATGGAATACAATTGTCACCTGATTTCACGCTGTCACTCCACGAGGGCAATGTAATATCGTAAATCTTCGGTGGCGTTCATGCGTCGTGATGCGGTGGAAATTTTCTGGTGAACGCTCGCCGGTCAGTCAACGCATCGTGAATTGTGATCTCGTATGCGGTACGTAAGAGGAGGTTCAGAAAATAACGGGAATATGTTAATTTCGCGCATTTGGGGAGTCCGATAGTTATTTTAAAAAAATAATGCTGGTAAGTTCAACAGATTCAGGCTTCAATTGGTGGAAGTTAGCCATATTTAAATAAATAAAAGATCGTAGCACTTTTCCACAAGATTTTTTAATGCGTACAATGCGTTTCGGCTCAGTGAGCCATCATCTGGTTTGTGTACCAGATTGTATGGGGGAGAACCGGACTGGTACCGAGAACAAAAATAATTTAGGAACCGATTCATCCTTACTGTAAACTATAGTCAATATGTGTTAAAGTGTGTGGTAAAAAACCTAGTTATATTATTGTGAGTGATATATTGTGAGTGAAATCAGCGTGATAT
This sequence comes from Ischnura elegans, assembly GCF_921293095.1. NCBI lineage: Eukaryota > Metazoa > Arthropoda > Insecta > Odonata > Coenagrionidae > Ischnura > Ischnura elegans. The sequence goes on along the minus strand of NC_060249.1, from coordinate 113,440,565 downwards.
TAGTGGTGTGTGTACCAGATGATGGCTTAGTGAGCCGTCGTGAGCCGAAAAAATCTTGTGGAAAAGTGCTGAGATCTTTTATTTATTTAAATAATGCTGGTATTCATACCCCTGATGTATGGTAAAATTTTCAGATGAATTCATTGTTTACTTTGTATATGGCAGCCACTTAGGTTTGACGTCTTTTTATGAGCTCGGCGATTATAGTTTGCTACAAACATTTATGAGGCGATTTGGATCAAAGTTTGCGTAAAGAATGAAATCAAGTCTAACCAAGTGTGAAAAATGTTAACAAAGACTCATGGTGAGTCTAATATGAGTAAAACAAGAAGTTATACGAATGGTATAAGCGTCCTAAATCAAGGAGTTATTTAATACACCTTGGCTGTTTAGCACAAATATAGAACTCTCGGTATATGGGTTAGCTCACTTTGCCATAATATTTATGTGTACTATCATAGATACTTTACGTGAATATATGTGCCAATTGAATGTAAAATTACCATTTCTACATTTAAAATTTGATTATCAATCAGGATTGATAAAACATGAATTTCGTTTGATTCACCTTGTCAGCATCCTTTCAATTGATTAATGGTGAAATATTAGTGGAATTTACTGACCAGCAGTCAACTAAGTATCTATAGTGTCAGGTGAAATATCAATTTTTAATTGAATTTCTAGCTTTTAATTTGCAATCATTCCCTTTTCTTTTGTCAAGTTTTCATTACTTACAATTAGCATCAGAGATAGCAGTACATTTAACTGTGTAGCTTCTGCTATCTTTTATCTTCCTCGTGGAAATACCTACCGTAATTTTTAGCGTTTCCGCACTAGAATATATTTCTCTAACTTATACATTGCCATACTAAGTCGAATCCTTAAATAATCATGTCTTCGACGTAAACTGTGTAATCAGAAATCCCTCAATCCGGCTTAAGGCCTGAAAACAAATACAATTTACCTTATAAATAATTAATTGTAATTCTCAGTCTGGGGAAACGCTCGGCAATTTATTAAATCTCTTTTCTTACCCTCGTTTCCCCCCATAAATCACGAGAACCATTTATTTACTTGCCTAAATTTCACCTTTCGTTTCCGCCAAATTTTTTAAATTTATTTTTCTTTAATTTATCACTTGGGTAAATATATTTTTTCTTGGATGAGGGTTTTTTCTCGACCATAATGAATTCTGTGTTAGCTGAGAGAAAACTTGACTCTCCCTCAAGAGATGGAAGAAGAAACGTGAATGAAGCGACATTTTTGTTTTATTTTGTCTTGAGTTTCATTTATTTAAGCTTCAATCTTCCTTTCACAGAAGAATTTATGTGATGTCTTGAAGCATAATACATTTTTTCCGTCTAGTGACGAATGAATGATATAACTTTGAGGCTGTGGGGATAAAAAATTCTTCAAACGAATCTTGGGATTCTTATACTGTGGAAAACCTCATTCCAACCATTTGCCTCCGATTTTGAAATCTTCACTCCATTAATTATAGCGCTGATAATATTATTTTTGCTGTACAACCTCTTTTTTACCCTGCGTGAACAAAACAGCTTCTTTTAGTTGTGGAAGAAAGCTAACGTCAATGGAAATATCAACTAAAAAGTTATAACTGGTCCAAAATTTTATTGTCCTCGGTCGTTCGCCTTATTATAGGTGGAGCCTATACGTTCTGTCGAACCGGTTGGCTCTGCTAAAATAATATGGCATCCCGAGCGATGACGTCGTAATGTAATTTTATTCCTCTCGCGAGACACACTTTCGATAACCGGAGAAAATGTAAATATCACGTTTAAATTTTATTCGTTTGTTTGTATTTCGTCCAAGCAAATATTGGATTGGACACCTCCGGAAAAGCTATAAATATGGAGACCAATAATGAATTGGAGACAGGGAATGCAGAAAGAAATGGAAACAAGAGGAATGGGAGAAGAGGAGTGTCATGACAGAGAGAAATGGAAGCTGATCGCAGGAAAACGAATGGAGTCGTAAAATCCTGCTGTTGCGTATGATTTTATTATGATATGTGACGAGAATTAAGGAAACAATTCATCAAATGCTTCATATGGAGTATGTTTCTCTATGGAAGCGAGGCTTGGACGTTGACAGCAGCAGAGAAGTCAAGAGTGGAGGCTTTCGAAATGTGGTGATACCGAAGAATGATGAAGATAAAATGTATTGACCGTGTCAGTAACGACGAAGTGCTAAGAAGAGTGGGAGAAAAGATAAGCCTCCTAAAAAACTTAAGCAGAAGACGGAATGATTTAGTTTGCCACATTTTTGAGGCCTGATGAAGACAATAGTTGAAGGACGAGTGGAAGGGAAGAAGGGCAAGGGGTGGCCCCGAATGAGTTGCATAGGACAGGCTATAAAGGATTTAAAAGGGAAGAAATACGTCGCTATAAAAAGGTTAGCGGATAGGAGAGAGGATTTGAGAGCTGCGTCAAACCAATTTAAGGATTTCTGACTGATGATGATGATGTAACGAGAGCCAAACTTTGGCTGGGGTTTTGTCCCTGCGGTGAAACTCTCTCTTTTCCTGCATACCAAAGCATTGTTTAATTTTTGCAAGGTGGAGGAGCATTGGCAGATATTATACGTCCGATTAAGTTTTGTCATTCCATATTGCAACTCAACTCAATTATGGATGGATGGACTCAAAAAGGGAAATAGAAATGAGAACTATCCCTTGGTGTGCGAAATTTGGATATTGACAGCATGCACTTCCATCCAGTCTCAAAAAATAGTAAGCAAGCACGCGTACGGAATTAACTCGAATTTCCGTGGCTAAAGACGACCTAACAAAAGACGTAAATCTCTTCGTGCGCGACTGAGTGCATTAATGAGATCTATGAAATGAGATATAGTAAGAAAAACATCCTTTATAACGTTTAAGAGCTTTAATTTCGTCTGGAAAGGTGAGGAATTAGAGTGAGATCACTTTAAATGCCCAAGGAAAGGGAACGAACAACATTTTCTTTTCGCAGCCCTGGGGGGAAAGGAGCATGTTAGTTGAAGTGGCATTTCCAACACAATCGAGGGGGGAGCGAAAGGTTTATTGGCAAGGTGACAAAAGAAAGGCGAGAACGCGAAGGAAAAGAAAAGGAAACGGGAGACGGGGGGCCCGCCTCCGCCAAATGCCAACGAAATGGAATCGATAACTGCCGGAGCATTGCGGATATGCTCATAGGTCCGATGGAACACATTGGCCCCGACTTTTGGCGAACAAAAAGATATTCGAAAGGCATTCGCCGACTGTTCATAAGTGGACGCACTCCTGCTCGAATGGCCAAATTTTTAGCACATTACTCGTAAATATTTAACTGGAAAACTCGGGGGTCGTCTCATATAACTAGTCGCCTTCTACGCAGGAACATACGGTATCAGAAGACTAAAAATATTATAAAAATATTGAAAAATGATTCAAAAGTTGTTATTGCTTACTCCTCACCACGGAAAATGGAGTAGCATGGCATTATATTTCTGTCGAGACATCTAGAGCATTGCAGGGTGTTTGGAGTACAACTTCTTCAACATTTTCCAGATTTTCAAATATTACAATTTTACTCCGTTAGTTTTTCTGGGGTTAAATTTTAATTATTGAAATACAGGTAATTGTTTACACGAGTCTGCTCTATGTACTCGGAAGAATTTGAAAGAGAAACTGGGCTATTGGGTATCTGAATATTTTTTTTCGGGGCAGCCAGTCATCGATCATTAAAATGAATATGTTTTAGCCAAAAAGATTTCCGGATCGGTTTCTTGGCAGAGATAATAGCATATAAGTTTGATACGACCCCAAAGTTTTCCAGTTAAAATATAGATTTTGAGCTACATTTACCGTGTAGGACTAACCCACTTCCAACTCACACCGAATGAAAATTAAAAATATCAGATTTGATTTTAATGCGTCAAGTTAAATTCGAACTCTTACGATGCGCAAGGGAGTGAAACTTCACTTCGCGGGAATATTACTATGCGGAACGTAGATTCTGTTGTCCGGCGCATAAGTTTGGAAACCGCTACAGCCGCGCTAGGAGACCATACTATATAGGCGCTCAAGACCACTCCCGAATTTGGAGAAGATCTTCCTGGGTTTTTAAAAGTAGTCTTGTAAGCCGGAACATGCGATAAATGTAATTGGTGAAATTACTTTATACGAGGTGACCTAGCTTGGAGAAAAAGCTCGGATGTTCCTTTTTTACTTTTCCGTTTTTCTTATTTTTTGTTGTATAAATCATTTTACTGCGGACCGAGTTTTTACTCATATATCACTGTCTGTCAATATTTGTGAGCTTTAATGTATTAGCGCTTCATGATATATAAATAATTTATACGATGTGACCTAGATTGAAGCCGATCTTATGGAATGTACGGTTGATAATAAAAACGGAGCTGGTAGGTGGTAAATGGTAGAGCGTGTGGGAGAGAGAAGGAAAATGGATTAACCAGAGAAAGCTCTTGAACACCCTCTTTAACAATCCAAGGTAGCAACGCTCTTTGAGCAAAACTAATTTGTACCTATATATAAAATCATGTATGGCTTTTCGCCAGAATCCGACCTTTCTACTCTTACAATTTCCAGTACATAAAAAGGGACGTTGCTTTCATACATTGTTCGCTTGGATTTTTTATGGTACTGTAACTTCCGTTCAGTGTTGTGGTTTTAAATTTGTCTGTGCGCGTATTGTTTGCGTTTTTAAATAACTTGTTTTGATTGGTCCTCTGAGAAGCATGTGAAGCCAAATGTTAATTTTTCGATTACAGGCGATATAACCTAAAAATATTTCTGCGGGAAACTTTGATATTTTATTCAATCATTATCGTTCGCTCATTTTTATAAATGACAGAATTATTTCCTTCTCTGTTTTTGTCTCGGGAAAATATGGCCAGGTATTTTTGTAAGGACAGGTGGCTCTGCGGTCTAGAATATGTTAAATCCGTGACATGTAGTAAAAATCCGTTGGCTAGAATTTATTTTTCTCCAGTGCAGGAATAAAAAAGGGTACAGGAAATAATGTACTTGTGCGACCAGGTACAAATATGGTATGCGGATTGGTTTTTACCTCAAACCACAAGTTTTTTTTATTGGCTGTAGTTTTGTTCAGGACGTTTCTGTATCTTTTTCCGTTTGTTTATTTTGCGGCGTGAAGCGCTCTGTGGCTAGAGTTTTCACTCGTATCTCGTAGCCTGTCAATATTTGTGAGCTTTATTTATATTTTTGCTTCATGGTTCAAATATATTTTATGCGATATGAGCCGTTTCGGTCAAAAGAGGAAAAGCTTAGCTAGAGACCTATCTCAATATTTTTGAGAGAATTTAGCGGTGTATGGTCGGTTCAGCCGTGTGGTCGTTCAAAAATTGGGTGGAACTGGGCCAAGTTTTTGCGCTGACGACCTCGTGGCTGTGTGGTGGGCGGCTTTAATGTGTCTAGAGTCAAGACTCGTGATCACGGTGGCCGAGACCCTGATTCACCTGGGGAAAAGGTGGGGGGGCTGGGGGCTGATTGGTAGCGTTTATCGGATGTGGCACGTGTCGTACGACAAACCTTCCTGCACCTCCCGTGACTCCACCGGAGCGCAATTCACAATCCTCGCGGGGCGTTCGGGTGGTGCTATCAGCAGTTGCAAGCCTCTGAGGGAATTGATGGTGGCCGAACAAAGCGTCCCGTACGTCCACGCCTGGCCTATCGTGATTCTGACACTGGGCGAAGCTCAGTACCCTGCTGTCAGTGTCACATTCATTGCTTCAAAACGCCGTCGCTGTGCAGGAGTAGAGAAAGCGAATATATGAGGTGTTATCAACAAATAACGGGAATTTCATTTTTTCGTAAATTTTTTAAATTCATTTTCATTAATGTCTCATCTTTTCACCTTTCAAGTAGTCCCCATTAGATATTTCGCATATGTGCCAGCGCTTCCTCCATTCCTCGAAAAACTGCTCAAACTCGATCTTTGGGATAGCCTTTAGCTCTGTATAACATATCCTGTGATATTTGCTTGTGTCATTCTCCATTAAGTTGGAAATAAAACTGTGAAGCACTTATCTTTTCGTGTCTCTTTTGATAAAAGGGAAGTTTTCTTTGCTTTGGTTTCCATGTTGGCTCAGTAAGCAATATGCAAATTTTTAAGCAGCGAAAGAAGGGCGCACCTACAAGTTGATATCATTGTTTCGAGGCATACTCATTTTGTTCATACTTGTCAGGGAAGTCAGAGAAACATCAAGAAAATAAAAATTGGGACTGGAAATCAGATTAATTAGATTCTGGTCAGAGAAAAACTACCGAGGTACAGCATGAAGGTGAAGATAGTGGTTAAATGCGCCGTGCATTACTGATTTCAAGGTGACTGGATGGAGGAGGCCCCATTCTATTCCATATAAGGTTGATACTGTTGCCTCTAAGGTCGCTTTTTGATCGATTTAAAAAAAACCGCGGCTGTGAGTGCTTATCAATGAATTTTTTCAATATTTTGCTGCAAAGGGTATGTAATTGTGGGGAATAGCCTTAAAAAGTTATGACTTCGATGCATCATATCATCAGGGGTATAAAGTTTTGTTCACAACACTGATTATTGCTTATTTCTCCGTGAAACTCGGATAGCTTTTCTCGTCAACGACGGTAGTGGTGACTTTTGAAAAACCATTACAATGCGGGTGGATGACAAAACGTCTAGAGGCTGAATTGGGGATCCCATTTTGTAGGGATCACATTCTTGGGTGAGTGCGAGCGGCGAGATGCGCGTTGCTTTTGTTTTCGTTCAGAGAGAGAAGGCGAAGACGAGGTCATAGGTGCAAAATTTAGCTGACCTGAAGTCTATGCAGGCTAAGTTTGCAGCTGAGAAGGCTGAGGATATACTTCCTTTAAAGATCAGATTGCTGCAATTATGGCAATCTTAGGATAAGTTTCATGTTTTGATGACTGGTGTGATTTTTCAAAATATTATATTTTAAAGCTTAAGCTTTTTAGATTTTAAATTTGGTGTTGTTTTTGTACTTCTACTGGAATATGTTGTACTTTTGAACAATCGCCGTTTATCGCCGGCCTCGGTGGCGGTGGGGTAAAGTCCTCGCCTGCCAAACCGTAGGTCGTGGGTTCGAATCCCGCCAGGGTAGGTGATCCCTATCCAGAGCATGGATGTTTGTGTTGTGCTTTGTTCATATTGGAAACCTTCGTTGTAAAAGGCCGTTATGTGCTGTTTACGGGGGATGTGGTAAATAAATAAATAAACTACGTTATATTTCATTATTGAAGGCGACAACATTAATGAAGACGAATAAATAAATGTTTTTTTCAAGAAACTCTTATTCCCGTCACTTTCTGAACGCATCTCGTATGCCTAAATATTTGTGGCTGCCTAGCGCCGTCCCTAAGATTATCACACTCCATTGCAACCGAAGATTAATCCCAGGGAATCGATCTGGCTGGAGCGACGGAGGAAATAGCCGAGGGAAATGGCCCCCTTGGGAACAGGCCCTCGTCCGCTCCTTAACGAGATATTGGATTGCCGGGGACGTGCATTGTGATGTATCCTATAGGTCTTCCTTCCCTCCCGATATCCCACTCGTACTTGTATCAAACGACGTCCCAATACTTACTTACCTCTAGTCCTCCCCTCTTGGACGGAAAGAGGTACACGTAACAGCACCCACGGGCACTTATTGTGATTGGGAACGCCTGGCCTCCTTACCGAATACCTTTTCTTGGCCAGACGAAATACGTGTTTCGCTCAACCGCTCAGGAAGCTTAATGAGCTATTCAATCTTATCACTCTACATTCAAATGTGTCTGCTACAATGCTAAAATTAGACAGTGAAGTTGGGTAAATTATTGGTGAAGCATTTCCATCAATTCGTCGGTGGTGCTTTTTATGCTGGTTTCGTGGGTGTCTCGTTTTTTCACCTTTTTTTATCTAGTAAACTCTGTTAAAATGAAAAAATGCCAATCCATGTTGATGGAGCGGATATACTTTTTCTTTATCCTTTTGTAACTCTGTTAAATGTTACCACAAATTCCCTTTATCCCTTCTGTGTCAAAAAGTGATCAATTTTAGCACGAAGATAAATGATTATATTATTTATTCGTTTAAATTTGGGCATGTTGTTATGACTATTGGCATCAGCTATGATGGATATTGGCATTCATATCTCAACGTGCTTGAAATTCGTGCATTTTTTGTGTAATTAGAAGGCTTAGTTAGGTATTCCGGTTCGTCCTCTGGCCATCTTTCTACGCAGTAACCAATCTACATCACATTTTCCCTTTTTTCTCTATTTCGGAATTATTGATCCAATGAGGTTTTATTTCTCATTCGATGCAGTAGTATTCAGAGCAAAAGGCTGTCGGAATGAATCAAAGAGGTGGGACCGTTACGTAACTATACAATGGTTGGTAGACAAATTGAAAATTGGCATGCGAGCCATTTCATGATCAAGAACCATTCCCTATATTTCAATTTACGATTTATCGCACCTTCGGTACTGACTGGAAAAAGGTCTTATTCGGACCAAAATTCACTAACTCTTGATTAACACTGTGGTATTCCATTATAAGTTTTCCTGGATATCACACAATTACTCATACCACTTATTTTGACTTTTTTTGTCGTGCTATGGTGGCTTAGTTGCAATAAACCACCATATTTTCATCATGTGACTTTAACTGCGTCTTGGCGTATCAACGAAAACTAAATAAGAAATGAACATGGGATAGGTGAAATGCGATGAAAGCCCTGGAAAAATCGAAGAAAACGGGGAGTTGATGAATAAACTTAATTTTAAAATTTACTAGAACTCTTACTTTGAGATATTTTTAAAATTAAATGTTCATTTCTTTCCAATTTTTCGGGTTTCAACAACACTATCTTGCTCTCTTGGTAAGGACATCTTTTCTGCGGTTTCCACCAGCGATTTCAATCTGAAGGGAAAAGTGAGGAACTCCTGCGAAACCGATTTCAGAGAACGAAACGAACGTGATTAAAACCCTAAAATTCTCACTAGAACTGATAATAAACGTCGCTAAAGCCTTGTAGCCAACGTTAACATATGTCTTCTCCAACATATTTTCGTCACTCGGGAGAGCCGGAAATGAAGGGCATGGGATGGCCTTTTGAGTTACGTAGGGCGGATAATTAAGGATTTGAAAGAGAAGAAATACGTTGCTATGAATAGGCTAGCGGATAGGAGAGGGGAAAGGAGAGTTTCGTCAAACCAATCTTAGGATTCAATAAATCTTGATTAACTTTTTATGGTATTCCATTACAAATTTTCCTGGATATCACACAATTACTTATACCACTTATTTTTACTTTTTTTGTCGTGCTCTTTAATGATCGCGCGTGTGATATCCAGGAAAACTTATTCGGACCATTTTTTTTGCAGCAAAGTAGATATAAAAAGTGTTTGTTGCGGGTTGTCTACCGCCTTGGAAAATGAATTCATCATCAATGGTCATCAGTCCGAAGATTGGTTTGACGCAGTTCTCTTCTCAATTCTCTTACTACCTAATATTTTAACTCCTGAATAATTCTTATTCCTAAAATCATTCTTCGCCTGCTCTATGTATTCCATCCGTGGCCTTTCTCTGCCGTTCTTCTCTTCCACGAGCGCTTCAGCGCTAAATTTCGTCAGACCAACGCGTCTCATTATACGGCCATATAAATTGTCCCGTCTCCTACGCAAGGTTTCCAAAAGACTTCTCTCCCACTTTTCTTAGAACTTCCACGTTACTTACATGATCTATCCATCCATCATTCTTACCTGCCTCCTCGTTGAAAAGTTATAATGCTCTTAAATTTTCAAATTGAACTGATAAATATCCACAGCGGGTACCTATTTGAGTGATTAATTGTAATGAGCATTTTTCACGTTCAAGCCCTTTATTTTGATATCGCCGAACACTCAGAGAGTATTATAGAATAAGTATTGTTGGGAGGTGTGCAACTGTATCGTTAGTAGAAGAATTGGAGAATCAGACTGGGCCCAAAGGACCATCGCGCTGCTTTTCTCGGGAATAGCGTACTCAACATGAAGATCTAATTCAATACAATGTGTAATATGGAACTTATCACACTAAATTGGCTCACTACTGTTTACTCTTCGTAATTATCTTGCATTAGCCGCTGGTATCATTTTATCTTGTCATTTTATGAATGTGTAGACGTAATCGTGAACTCCTTCTGGAAAGATTATCTTTTTCTCAGGAGGAAGTATGGAACAAGAGTTGTGTGATATTAGTATCAATCGCGATCGTAAAATCTAGGAGTCGCCAATTCATTTAAGAGCGGAGACATCTTGCACGTATAAGATATCATCCTATATTGATTGAAATGAACATAGAAGTGAACTGCTTTGCTGTTGCTTTTTGATTCTCTCTTAGGTGTGAAAAACACACTGGATCTTAGTAATCGCTGTATTTTTAATTCCAGGTCGATTTTAGATGCTACGTTATTTAAAGGGGCTGGCAATTGCCGCAGTCATTCATTTATCTGCTATTTTTATGATCTATAATTGTATCAAGCCGGTTCGTTAAATCTGTAAGGTGTGAAATCATTACTATCGGAAACATTGTGCTTATGTAAGATGCATGTACTTTATAGCTAGTTTTTATTGCATTGCCCCATTTCTTACGTTGTCATTGTGTAGAGAAAATTGAGTTGAAACGTAGATCGCATTTGAATAATTTCATCATCCAATCTCTCTGCTGCAATGCAAACGGTGTGATACCTAGTGAATAGCAAGACTCGCAGTGATCGTAGTGAAGGCTATTCGAGTTCTCCACCGGGTACTCTCCTCCATGGCTGCCGACGTTTCGGGGTAAGAGTCGTACCTACTCCATCTTCAGGGCTGAGTGTCATTTCTCTGAAGGTGTTCGCCTTATATAGCGTGCCGGGATGTCAGGTTCCCTCTGATTGGTCCTTGGTATTAGCCAATCGGATTTTATTCAATACGGGTTTCCATACGTTACTGAGGGAGTAACCGCCATCTCTATTGAAGTTCTTGCCCGTTAGTCGGATCTCTATGGCCTCCTTCGTAACCCTTTCCCAATAATTATTTTCTCGAGAGATGATCTTCACATCTTCCCAATGAATGGCGTGGTTTTGGTTGATGCCGTGTTCGGCCACTGCAGATTTGTCCGGTTCTCAGAGCGAACTTCGGCATGGGTTTTACAAAACAAGATGTTGACGTCACAAGTCCACACTGTGGCACATGTGGCGAGGGTCGTGTTTACTAAGCCACTGTCGGTGTGAAATTTATTAGAAGCCACTGTTTCTGCAGTGCTTTGAAACTCGGTTTACTTTAAGTAAATACTCAATGGAGCTTTCGAAAATGTAAAGCTCACTTCATCTGCGCTTTCTCCATGGCTATTTGGGGTAGTGATTACACCTTGCCCTTTAGAACGACCTATCTTAAGACATAGATATATGATCGCCAATGCATCTTTAGTTGCTCACAATAAGTTTTGTGCGTGAAACCGCGGTCGAGGCAAAGTGGTGAAAAGACCATAGTGGTAGTTGTGGTATATACATTATACATTTCAATCATGCTGCGAGAACGGCTTTATAATTCAAATTAATTACCTCGAAAGAAATGCTTGAAATATTACATGAAAATAAATTGTCCCAATAATGAAAGAACTGGACAGCTTAAGAGTCTGTTCAGTGGCATGGTGGAGAATCCGATGTTTCGATTCCGGTGTGAAGCCGTACCTATCCCCGGGAAAACCGTCTGTAAATTTACTGGTGCCATTGTACTGATCTGAGGTGTATGTTTTGCCGTCTCTCAACCCTAATGCTATTTAACATATTAATTTAAATACACAGGTTCCAAGTTGTGAAATTTAAAAGAGGGAATATTTGGTGATCCATTCCATTAATAATAATTGATGACACGCCGGCCACTGTTGCGGCGAGGTGAAGTCCTAGCCTGTGAATCCAGTGGTTGCGGGATCGAACCCCGCCTGGGTGGGTTTTACCCCATCGAGGGCTTGGTTATATGTGTAGATATACATCCATCAAGGTGTTATTACTGTAATTGAAGGATGTATAGACTCCAAAATTCGCTTGGTCAATAAAATTGAGGTTATTTTTATCAGTATCATTGATAAATTAAATGAAGTAAGATGAATTGTATTGAATGCGATTGAATTATGAAGCGTTTTGAAGTTTCAGCGATGAATTTACAATGTATTCAGACGTGTATTTTTTTAGGGTTGGTGATCAATGAATTCAAACGATTCCAAAAGTACAGAATGTAGATGAGTAATGCTGTCGAAGGAAAAACGAAAGTTGAGATGTGATGTGAGGGGCTTGGAATAGTTGGATAAAATGGGTGTTGTCCGTGGACGTGCTGGGAGGGTGAGTGAAGTGGAGGAGGGACAGTTGAGTGGCGTACGAAGGAGAGCCACAAGTGGCCGCTCTTCCCAGACCATCTTCAAGTTCTGTTCGCGTACGTGCTGACGTTTTTCTTGCCGTCCTTTCCCCCCAATATTTTAAACTACCCTTTCTTCTATCCACAACTGAGGAGTAATGAGAAGGTAAATTTATCCCATGATACGATGTACAAATTTGCGATCCGTCATGAGCAGTCGCAATCCCTTTTACAGGGATGCTGGAAAAAATGTGGCAAATTGGAATTATTTTCTGGTAAAATGGTCATTTTTTATCTCCATTTTCTTTTACCTTTTCCTCCGTTACTTTAATTTTTTTTCCAAAACTGTCTTAATTGTATGAAAGGGTCCACCATCCTCTTTCTTCTGATTGTGATAGCTTTGTTCTGAAAACAGCCGTTTTCGAATATTTTTTTCCCTGTGGTACATCTGCTAACATTAACTGTAGTTTAATTGAAGTGCATTTGAAAATCATCTTAAAATCTAACCGCAATAACCTTTTTGTTTTTTTTTGCGCCATTGAAATCTCGTAGAATGAAATTTATATCAAATTCTGAAAAACAGTTTTTCCTTAGGTCTTGATAAAAATTCCACGTTCCTGTTCCTAGATTTGAAAAAGAAATGAGTGCAACTTTGGACGAATTCTACTTTTGAAACTTCTCGCGAATTTTATGCGTCTTTTATCTTAATTGCCCATGGTTATGTATTTTTTGTGCTACACGCCTCGATTGAAAATGCTAATCCGGTCGCAATTCCCATGGTTCTAATTCTATGTACTAACCAAGTAATTAAAATGGCCCGTCTTTTAAAGATTAGTCGTCTACTTTTGTTTAGTCTCCTTTCATATTTCCCTGCAAACAAATGAATGAAGCTTCTCAATGGTGAGTGGAGGTAATGATGGTTCTTGACAATCGCTTGGTTTTGGAATTGGAATGATTACCAAGGTTTCATTTCAAAGAATTGTACTGTTTTCAAGCGTTCTATCCAACATTTTTAGCTATTCTGTTTTATCCAAAATTGCATCCTAATGGAATTCCATTGTGCTATTTACTCTCCTTTGCTCGATCAGAATGCATTAATTACCGCCCAGGCTTAATATTTTCACGCTATTCGTTGACACATAGCCATTATTTTTTACGCGAATGAGGACACAATGCGCTCGCTGAGCTTTCACTAGTCTCTCCTCTTCTCAATGCGCTCACCAATCGCGGGATACGTGGGAAATGGTTTCACAGTAGTGTTCAAGCCAAATCAGGGAAGTACGACTCTCAGTATTTGATTAAATTAAATTTGATTGTATTAAATTAACGGGAAAAAAGAACGCAATTACGTGATATAAATGGATAAAGTTTTGTAACCGAGGACTCTGAATCGCTGTATTAAATATTTTAACGTAGTGGAAATAAAATTAGTGTTCTAATTAATAATTATTCTGGAAAAATCTCAATTTTTCTATATTTTTGCAACATTTATGATTTTATTTTGTCGTGTATTCTTCTCTCGTCATAAAAGTATCTTTTTCTCCTAATTATATCTTTACCGCTGTATGTGCTTATCCGGTTACTTAGTTTTGAAATCATGTTTTAATTCGATGAAAGCTCTGGTAGGTGGTATTTTTCTTTCCATTGTGTCATAGATCAGGGGGTCTTCAAACCATGGCCCACGGGCTATATTCTACCCGACATATAATTTCATCCGGCCGGCCAAACTAACCCCGTGTGTTGGCTACAATTGGCTCATCTAATACGGATCCTGATTTTAATGAAATTTTGAAGCAAAAACCATAGTGTCATTCGTCAAACTGATTTGGTTGCATTAAACTAAAGGCAGGAATTTACCCTGATTGCTTCCCGCAATTTATTTAGTATTATTATTACTTTTCCTCTTCTATTCTTGACCTTGTTTAATAACTTTTTATGATATTTCTTGGAGTTTAGGTCAATTGAAACCAAGTTATAGCCAACGTTTCGATTTATTTAAAATCATCCTTAGGGCTTTGAAAGAGAAAACATGAACAATATAAAATACAAATATGACAACGATATACAATATTTTTACATAAAAATGTTGCGATCGCGTTTTTTATACAGTAATATAATTTAAAGTATAACACATATGTATATAAGAACAGAATAGAATACACAAAATGTTTGACATACCTCTTAACTTTGTACTTACATATTCATTGATGTTGTGTTACTAAGGTATTGCCACACCTAGTTACCATTAATTTTGATTGATTAAATAAAAATAAATTTTACTGAGGTTATCAATGTCTGTTTTTTTATTACAACTGTTTTTTGTTTTTGATATGTTACCCCTTCTTTGAAAAGTCTTTTTTTCAATATAATCTCATTATCTAAAATTTCGGCGTTGTCAAAATCAAAAACATGGCCATTGCTTATGCTGTGGCTAGCAAGAGCACACGGTGTTAAAAAAGCAATGTATTTATAAATTTTTCCATATTTAAAGTCTAATTTTTGAGGAGATTGAATTTCCGGGATTGATTAGTTTTTTAAAATTTTATACTCCTTTGGCTCGCATAAATGTGGGAAATATATGATGTGGTCCTTACATTGAAAATTTTCGGGATCCATTTCATAGATAGAAGTTTCAACGTTTTCTCTCCTAATGTCCTTTTTATTATTTTTTCTCCGCTGATGTCCAGATGTCGGAAACAAATATCTTTATTACATTAAAATATTTCACTCAGAAAATGTTATGCACAAGGCTTCCTTTCAAAAGTCACTAAACGGAAAATATGAAGGAAACACTATCGTGAAACTTTCAGCTATTTCATGGTGAGTTGGAAGAAAACAAGCTAAGTTTCCAAACATAAGGTGGCAGGTTTCACCGTATTATCCCTTTAACCTCGGAATATTCTTTAGTGATGACCTTGCTGAGTTCTTGGGGTGGAATGGCGAATGCTTTTCTGTCAGCTTGTAAAATATGCCCACCGTTTCCGGAGTATACATTATTTGAGAAAGACATTCTTTCTCCGATGACAGTTTCCCTGAGGTACCAGGTGGTTTCTTATTCGTGGGTCCCTTCTTGACTGCGGTGTCGCAATGTCGCATACCTGCGGTGAAATCGACCATTTTTTTCTCCAGGGAATTAATCCACCTGACTGCATGTTAATCCCAATTCCCTTGCCTTCTTGAGCCCTACTTTAAACCGAGGGTTACTTGTAATTTATTTCCTTGTTGCCGCGGCCCTGGTGAACTTCACGTTCACGAGTATTACATTAGAAGATTCTCCTGCCTGCCTGTAGGTGTGCTGTCTCCCGCTGAGCATTTAGATGAGTTTACATGAGTCGACACTGAAGTCGCTGACGGGATAAATAACCTACAATTAGGCCTGTTAACCGAAATTTATATTACTAATGATCTGACTGCTACTTAAAATTATAAATATTAAATAGTAAATGCTGAGAATAAGTGAGTCGCTTTGCACCCATTGCCGCGCTGCGGGCAATTTTTGAAACAAACAAAGCATTTGTTGTGCAAAAAATATAATATTGGTTTGAATTTATACATTTCTTAATACAGTTATTTTAATGCTGTGAAAGTTAGATTATAAACAAGGATTAGACACCCTTTTGTACTAAACTTTAACCCTTAGCTGCATGAATTTCCAAACGTGTCAAAAAAGTTTCCTGAAATATATCCAGAAACGCTTCAATTAATACATTTTATAAACTTTTTCAACTATTTTTTTAATTTCTAAGGAAAATTTGAATAACTATCACACATTATAAATAATGGTTTAATCAACTTATAAATTAAATATATACGTGGCTTCACTAATTACTTTCGTATAATGATAACATAATTATACTGATTGCTCTAGAGATGGCTTGGAAAAATCTCAAGATTGTCATGCGGACGGCGGACTTCCTTGTGCATAACGAGAAGATGATCGTCTTTTAAAACCTAGTGATTGCTTCGAGAACCACAAAGTTCAGCGGCGGGGTGTATCATATCTGATGCACCATGCGTGAGAGAGGAAGAATTGCCTTCAGAAATAACCGTCACTGAGTGTAGTGTATCATATATGATAAAAAATGCAATGAAGGGTTAGGTTTTTACTCGGGTAGCAGTAGTTAAGTTCTTGAAATCCAAATATTACAGTATTTTAGTCTCTCAAGAGAACCTTTAGTTTAATCGACAATAAACGATTTTATTTACTTATTTAGTTAGATTATTTACTCGAAGAAACAGATAATTTATGGAAGTAGGTCATCATTTCCTTCACATTTTTAGTCCTTCTGTGTCATGTGTCATTTGGAGGTTCTCTGCCTTTTGCTTTTCTCATTTTATCAATTAAAATATACACTAAACAAGTCTTAATATACATAGCATGATACACAAATCATTATATTTTTATTTTTATTGTCAATCATTAAAACATGGTATAAGCATAATATAATAAATTAAAACTAGTAGGTCTGTCATTACATCAAAATTTCACAATTGAAAAAATTATAAAAATTAACTTATAGATTACCAAAAGTAAAATCACATAAAATAAAGCATTTTTTGTTATGGAGAAATCATACAGTCTTCAAAGTTGCGTTTTCATGATGTAGCATGCATTAACGGTCAATTAGCAACTAAATAAAAATTAATATACGGTGTCATATTTTTGATAGATATATCCTTTACCAAAATTTAACCTCATTAAATGTCCCTAAGCCATGCTACGTGACTACTATAATATTTATAATTAATAATTAATGGCTGTGTCAGAACGTAAAACTGGAGAGGAGACAACATTTGATAAAGCTGTAATTGAATCAAATGCTCTGCGATAGTGAACACCCTTCGTAAATCTCGTAGTGCAGAAATATCGTGTTCTTTTCTTTTACTTCCAGAATCCAATCTACAGTCGGGGAAAGCGTTTGGTAAAATTTGTTTATAGTGAAGGAGTAGATCAAATCGAGACTCGCTAGAAATATGTAAATTAAACTACATTAAAAGAAAAGGCATGCATATGTAACACAAAC
This sequence comes from Ischnura elegans, assembly GCF_921293095.1. NCBI lineage: Eukaryota > Metazoa > Arthropoda > Insecta > Odonata > Coenagrionidae > Ischnura > Ischnura elegans. Next base: position 113,423,169 of record NC_060249.1, on the reverse strand, counting down.
GTATCGCACTCCGGAAGAAAAATCTATGCTTATATTAATGACTATGCAATTTTCGATCTTCCTGATGAAGTCTAGGCATTCACAGCCGTGGGATATCAGCTCGGGAGCAGCTTAATCGTCAGCGTGAAGACATGAAATATAAAATTCTACTCAGTGGGCGGGGAACTCTCTCGCTCGCGCGCCTGTTGGTCACGGAAGGCGTTCTTCGATTTTTTTCCACGCGTTTGTTCCATTGTTTTTTCCTTTAGCGTCGAAAGCCAGCGGAAAAAGGAAGAGGGAGGGAAATGCATCGTGAAGTGACCTCATTTTCATCACACACCGTCATTTTTTACATTCCTGCCTTTTAGTATCTTTTGAAATAGGGCAGCTACAATTTCCACTCTTACTCCTGCAGTTTTCCGCATCTTTTTATCATAGAGCTGGTTCTTTCTCTTTAAGAGAGGATCTTACGGTCTTCGGATGCTTATGCACGACATACTTAAAACCTTGCACCATTTTTATCCCTCAGAAATAAAAGGCATTATGCCGTGGCCAAAGGCATTATGGCACGGACAGCCGGCAACTGCTCTAGGGGGCCTTCTTCTCACTCTGTTTTACACTTGTTTATATAATTATGTAGGAAATATCATATAAATACCTGCGATTGTCTTTATTTCATTTACTATTTGTCAGTGCCTAAAGTGATTTGAGAAATTATTATTTTCACTTATTAAAACTTGATTCGAGGTTAGATATTAGAAAATCGGAAACAAAAATTTTCTCACTGTATCTTTCATATTTCCATCGAATTTTGTAGCCAACGACGAGAACCGTGAGCATCCATTTACCCAACGAGTATAGCAGAACATTAGAGAAGTTATGACCCACGGCAGCTCTGAGTGATAGGCGCAATATTCTTCGAAGTGAAGCCGTTGCAATGCGCTATCGACCTCATCAAATCCTTCGGCTATGCAGTTACTATTTCAAATGGGTCGTGACAGGATTATTATGGCGCAGTGATGGGTCTATGTCGAAACGCGTGCAAGGAACTGGTTGCAATCTACTCAACGGCCATAGGTGGGCCAATCATATGGTTATGGTCAATCAGAAATTAAGGAAAAGAATGATAAATGAAGAACAAACTTAGTGCATGTCCACAGTAATTTTATTTGGTACGACGCGTTTCAGCGACCTTACTTCGCTATCATTAGGTACAAAAAAAAAATCTCGCTGGGTCGTTGGTCGCTGAAACGCGTCGTACCAAATAAAATTACTGTGGACATGCACTAAGTTTGCTCCTCATTTATCATTGTATCATTATGTTCCAAAACATCTCGCCGAGCACCGTTGAATACAAGGAAAAGAATGTTGGTCATCTAGTTTACTTTTTATAATTATTATCAAACTTTAATATAACTAATAACTTCAGGCTTTACTGTGTGAAACCTCTCCATATTGGAAGTAAGGAAATAAACCTTACAAAGTTTTATTTCCTTACTTCCATTATCAAACTTGTTGAAAATTCTATTTAAAAGTGTATATTGATGGCTAAGGTCTAACAAAACGTATCTCAAATTCGGCCGGTTTGAGACAGGTATCTTAAACAAAGAGTAATAACATTTAAAAAAATAAACTACAAGCGAAAAACAACTCTTTGTTTGCAAATGAATGCTTCCTTTTCAATTTTATGAACTTTTGGTTTTTAATTTCAGTTTGCAAGTAACAAATATTAATCGTTTTTTGCTCCCCTGAAAAGTTGCTATTTTTGAGATACGTATTGTTAGAACTTAGCCATCGATATGTCAATGATATCCGTTGAATTAAGCGGGAATGCACCTTAAACTGCTGGTAATTCAATATTGGATTTGCTGAAAATATATTCCTAACGTGAAGCAGTCATATAAGAATATCATTTCAAGTATTTCAACTATTTCAAGTAATACTGCATTTTTTTCAATAAACAAAATTGAAGTTACTACAATGGCTTCCAGCTAATTAGATATTGGGTGTTGTGGGTAGGCAGGGATAAGAGGATAAATTACCTCTGGAAAAGGAAGTTATTTATTAATTGCTTTTGTTTTTCCAATGTATTACTAAATAAATAGTTTAATTAGCGTTTTTCTGGTGCACCGCTCTCACCCGTCATAGCGGGAGGATGAAAACAGAGTTGGTGGGAGGAATGGAGAGTTACAGGTCTTGAGCCGAAGTGTATTGGGAAATAAAATGTGCAAATAGAGGTAGAGGACGTTCATTAACTACGAGAGGTGATTTTGGCGATTTCTGGACCCCTCTCTGCCCCTTTAGTGAGATATCGTGAGATTTGGCGCGAACCACTCCCCCCTCTCTCTTATCTAACGTGGGATTGCTCAAAATGCGTATTTCAAGTGTAAATACGTAAATATTTATTTTTATTTATTTTTATTTTATTCTCAAACCACCGGATACAGCTCGTATTGGCCATTTTACACCGGGGTGTTCAACAAATGTAATAATTAAACGTACACAAACGACCATGCCCTGGATCGGGGAAATCTACCCAGGTGGGACTCTAACCCGCGACCTCTTGCCTGGCAGGCGAGAACGTTACCCCGCCGCCACCGAGGCCGGCGTTTATGCTTCATTGCGTTGGATTTATAAAAAAAAACAATTTGTTTAGATACTTTTATTTAAGATTAATTAATACTAGTATTTAAGATTACTAATATCGTAGTCTATTCTATAGAATCACATTTTACCTACACTGTTACTTGCGGAAAAAAAGTTACGTTATTCTTGCCAGGACTCCCTCCCTCTCTTCCACCCGTGAGATTGGGTGAGAATCGGCTCTCCCCCCCCCTAAATGCCTCACCTAATTAATGGATGTCCCCATAGAGATAGGAAGGAGGAAGTGTTTAGTTAAATTGGTGCATCGTGTTTAATGCAAATGTTTACTAGTAAATTACTTTAGTATTAAAAGTGGCCGTGAACGCAGTAACCAGGGCAAGTGTTTGCGTGTGTTCCTGTGGCGTGGTTTGCGTGCATTTGGTGCGCTTCTACTCCATGAATGGAGCTCGTTAAGGCGTCCATTTCAGCTCTATCTCTCCACCGCAGCCTCTACAGAATCATCCCTACGTATCAGTTTCTCTTATAGCCCTCTCCGCGGATTGACGGCATAAGTCTCCGCCGCCAAATCATAGGTCTATTGGTTGAATATGGGGAAAAGCATGTTGTTTTTTTTCCTGTCTTTGGCCTTCATTTTCGACTGTAGGCCGCTACTTTATGTTCCATCTCAGTCGACGCGACCGGATCCCTATTCGTTGAGTAACTGCAATCTATAGACCACCTACCGCAGGCCAATTAGCGAGACTACGGTGCCGTCTCTACTTATAGGGCCGATTTTTCTCTTGTTAGCGTTTACCGGAACATGATTCAATCATAAAGTTAAGTAAGGAGTAATTTGAGAGTTGAAATTCAGAAGAGCAGTTCAGAATAACGTTTAGATAAACTCATGAAATTAAGTGGATGACATCGTTAACTCTGATTTACGTGCTCCAATAAAAAATAACGAGACATGATAAAGCCAGCCGGATAAATAAGGTAAGAAATAGTGTGGTGGAAGGAGATATATTATTTATACGATTTTCCGCATCAGAATTTGCGTAATTTCAGTTCTAAACTTGGGGTTGCAAGGATCTGTATCAGCGTGACCTTCCCCGAAAATGTTTAACGAATAGGGTTAAAAGTCTTGCTTTAAAATACTTTTTCGCACATTTTTTCCACTGCAAAATGATGTATAGCATTCCCTCTCTGACATAAAATATTCTATGCTTACCAATCATAAAATTAGGGAGCAAACAATTCGGGGCAAAAACTGCTACTCCTTGTCATCCCCCACCCTTTGGTCATAGGCACCAGTGGCGGATCTATGGGGGGGACTAAGGGGGCTATAGAAGGCCCCCCCCTTGAGAATTTACGCTAGATAGAATGGTAATTTTTTTCCTACCCCCACTACTGATAGAATTTTTAACCCCACTTACCCCCCCACCCTCACCCCCCTTTGTCCCTATCCTGGATCCGCCACTGATAGGCACATATAAATTTATCTCTGTCATAATGTTGTAATCTTAAAATTAGAGAAAATGCGAAATATTAACTCTAAAGAATGAATATAATTTTTTGAGAACTAATTTGGTGCGCGCCTCCGCTTCCGTTATTTTGACTCCCTATTTTCTCAACCTGGTTATCTTTATGTCACCGAGCCGTTTCCTCATTTCTGTCAAACGTCGCTGCCAAGTCGAGTATTAATTCAAAGGTGTTCTGATTCGCCATCTCTCTAATTGGTCTCAGCCTTTCCTTGTCCTAATAAACGCTTCACCGTCTTGGAGTTGATCGTATAATGCGCTTGAGCAATAATTTCCCAAGCTCTTCTGGCTAATACTCTTCATTTTAATTCGAATTCATTTCTGGAATTGCTTGACTCCACCTCCCTACTCTGAATCATTTCTGATTTCGTAGACATAACTTCTCTGTCTCTGTATTTTCATCCGTATGGCGATTGTAATTACCATTAGTCTCTTCCAAGAGCGATAAAGTCCAATTTTACCTCTATCATGGTTCAAAGAATAATGAGATTGCCGGATTATTTTGCTTTGTGACCCGCACATCGAGTCTGATAATGCCCAATAAGATCTCTATGCTTTTAAAATTTTTTTTCGATGAAAATGTGGATATTTTAAAAACACGAATGCAGTAGTAATCGAATTAATGGCGTTTCTAAAGCAATAGCTATTATCCCTGTAGTATAAATAGTTATAGTGGATCCCAGATTGAAATCACGGTAGGAGAATAGAGGTCGCCCGTGCTCTACTATAATTCTTTTGGAGGAAGCTGAATTTGAGCATCACATTGGTTTCCGCATGAATCATTAGTCAGTCATCGTGGCTGGTGGTTGGCTAATATCCTTCCATAAACCAATCTTCTCCGAACCAGGTTATCGTTTCGACTTGAGGCGCTAATGCAAAGGAGACGAACTCGAAGAACATTATTGATGACCCCACAAATGCCAGAAAATGGATTTTAATGGATTAATTGCCGTTCATTATGCAATAAATTATTATTTTTAAATCTACCGATTCTACAAGAAAATTTGTTGGAACTTCTCTTGCTCATTACATTAGTTCCAAAGCGATCTACTTCCGGTATGCAGCATCCACTTCTGCTTACCTACCCCTACATTAATTTATGGAAAAAAGCTGAGGGTTGTGATGCGCGGTGGTAGTTGTAGTCTCTGGATGTGTTGTTAAAGTAAATAAATATATATTACAATTTGAAAAGGAGAAATTTTAAGTCGTCAAGTAACTTTCAACAACCTCTCCCTCTTCTAATCTCTTTATACTTTTAGAAACTTCTAGAGTGTTAGAAACTTATTTATGTGTTAGGAATCAATTATATAAATCCCGCTAATCTTAAGTTGCATTACCAAAGGCATAATTAATTTCATGTGAGAATCTTGTTATTATTCGGGGAAAATATTTGAAAAACAGGGTACTAAGTTGAGGGTTTTTAACTAATTTTAACACTTTTCATAATCGATCATCTCTCGAGAATTGAAAGAATTTTGTGTTTAGAATTGCACTTAGAAAATAACACTTTGTGGAATCACTTGTGGAATGTTTGTGTACCTACCTACCTATCTCCTTTGAGATGCATTGCATTCAGATTTGCGTTCACCTAACCGAGCAAGTTTCATCTTGTCGAAGCTCGAGAGCATCATCTTACTGGGAAACTTTTTCCTTGCGTCGAGCGTCATATTCCCTTGAAGCTTTTCCTCTTGGCCATGAAAATGCTGCTCTTTTAGAGCCCAGGCGGTTTCTCAGGAGAAGAGGAAGCCGAGGTAACTATATGAAACCGTGGAAACGGAAACTTTTATATCCGAATCTTGGTGTCTAGGAATTTTTCCCTCGCGAATTTGTTGAGTGGTTTGTTTTTTATCTCGTGAATTTCACAAGTGATCATACGAAGCGGCTAAATGAGTACTTTTAATCACTACTTCAGTACATCTCTGCATTAAAATTGTTTTTTTCCACCGTTTTAACTTCGATGGAATGTCTTACAAATGAAACGCAATCAGATACCTAAATCAGAGAATTTGCTATTGTATGAAATATATCAGTGGGTCGTGTTCACTTTACCTTAAAGGTTACTTACTTAAAATATTTTTGAGCGCATGCTTTATCTATTATGAATTAAAAATGACATGATTTTTACTTTTTCAAAATGAATTCCACGCTCAAATCGTGTTAAGGTAACTTGTCATTATAAGAGAAAATTCTCAGAGAGGGAGAGAAAGAGGTGATTGTGCCACTGATTCGTGCGGCATTGGGAAGATGCTGGACTTGTTCGAAGGCGTAGCGCCAGATGCCGGGATCATATATTTTTTGGTAGTTTCACGCCGTAAAGGAACACATTAGGCCCGCTTGACCGGTATTTTTTCTTGACGCAATGCCTGTTTAAAACACATGCTATCATCTTTCAGAGAATACAGGAAGGATGCGTGACGCTGCTATTCAAGCGGCTGTAGTCCTAATCTTAAGAATCTGATTGTCGTCAATACCGTCCGTGGCCGAAGAAATCCCATAACCAGTGCATTTACTCCTCTGACTGTGTCTTCCCTGTGGCCCTCAATTGATTGATGAAACTCTGCATAATGTATTATTCTCCATTCATTCTTTCCCTTCACAGTTCCGTATATTCTCTTAGTATTTACTGCTCGAATTCTTGGTTGGCACTTTCATCTGACCTCTTTATGATCCAAGTCTCAGAACCATAGGTGAACGCTGATCAGACCTGTCTTATGTATTTTTAAATGTTGTACGTCATGTACTATTTTGGTCCCACGTCTACTGGTTTTTTTTGTGCAAATTTTCAGCGATTCCCTGATTTTGTCTTATCCTTCGATTCTCTGATGACTTGCTATCATTATACTATACCGTTGTCGCTAAAATTATTAATCTTAAAATTCCCAATCTGTTCCCCCAAATTTCCCCCTATCTGTGGTGTAGCCAGAAATTTTGTTCGGGAGGAGAGGGGTCAAAAGCTGGGGGAGGGGGTAATATTTGAAGAACAGGGTACTAAGTTGAGGGGTTTCAACTAATTTTAACACTTTTCATAATCGAAAAAACTTCATTTTCCAAGAAATCTCAATTATTTGGTTTTATTTTGTGACGCAAAGGAAGTGTGCTTTTATATTTCGGGGGTGGGGGGGTCCGGAACCAACGGATCCCCCCTCGCTAAGCCACTGCCCCCTACTGTCACATCCTTAGCTTCTCTTCTAACCTCACGATTGGATCTTGTCATATGTTTGGTATTCTTTTCGTAAACGTGTAAGTCTTATTTTTAATGCTTCTTTTTTTGTTTATCCTACAATATTATCTAAAATGTAGTGAGTTGGTTGCAGTTCCACTCCCCTACACTAGGGTACAGTCAAATTAATTGCCATAACATTGCCAAATACTCTATAAATCCATTCATGGTGGGTTAGCGAAGGAGAGGATTACGAGCTGTCGCGAATGTGGTGGAGCGCTGATTGTCGGTTTACTTTCGTTGACGGCTGCGTGTGAAGATCCGGCGTTCTATTAAAGGGGAAACCATACGTGGCAGAAGCCATGCCAAGTGAACGGCGTCTTGCGTGAATGCACAGTGTCGCGACGCAGCCGGCAAGTGATTGAAATTCCCACTTTACGACGGGGATGGCGAATGCTTTGGCACGTAATTAACCTAATTCGCGGGAATATTCTCAGTCGCTTTCCCCACCTTGCGAAGCGGACTTATTGATTGAAAGACTAATCAAAATTTTGAAATTCTATGTAAATAAGTACCAATAGTAACTATTTTCCTGTAAAGCATACTATAATACATAAAAATATGGTACATTTGATCAATATCAGGAGAAAATGTGCTAAGCTAATGTGTAATGCTCTACTTATAGAGATTAGTCGACCGTAAATAATATTGTTAAAGTGTAAAAATATTAGCAAGTTAATATTTTTTGATTTAAGTCGGTTTAATTAATTTAGTAATTATTCAAGCGTGATACGTATTAGATGTAATTTGAGGTCCTATTGTTAAAACGCAAAATAGTCTATTTTTCTAATTTCAGTTATGATTAACGAAAAATCTACCGGCACCGTCTCAAGAGTGGCATCTTAAGACTTGGGGCGAAATTTACAAAAACGAATCAAATATCAGAGGTGCCATGGTGAAATATTTTTACTATTTAACTGATAAAGGATTACTATTAAGGTATGCACACCAGAGAGCCTAAAATTTGTCGAATTGCTATCCATAATCAATCCCTCGCTGTTACGATAATAATTTGAGTGATATTAGCTTTTATTAATTTTTAAAACTCGGTTTTTAATAGCCCTGCGGAGAAATAATCCTCGTTTTATAAAACGAAAATAAAACTAATTTTTGCCATGTGAAAAGCATATGATTATGGGTTAAAAAATGTATTCATGGCTTCATAACTGTATCGAGCTGTTGGTCCATCCTTCTTTGAAATAAGTCGTATTCATTAGTAAATTATGATTACATAATTTGCTTATTCATCAGTTATGGTTAGGAATAATAACACATCATTTCCTTTTGCGCTATAGCTTGATATAATTCAGTCATAAATCAATATGACAAGGATTAGTAACCCGAAAGTGCTATCTGGAGTGATACCGAATTTCCCCCATGTTACAACATCATTCTATGAAATTAATAGCTCAGTGAACCCATTTATAATGGTGGAAAATGATGATCATAAAAGTTGTTGAAGAAGTTTAGACCTGGGGAGAAAAAAATAGTCAGCATTAATTTCACAAGTGTTAACATACGGTGACTAATTTGCATCAATACAATTGCAATATCTCTTCTTGGTATAATAGATAATACGTAATGCATACTTATGTATTGTTTTGGTTTGTCACGGAAATAACTAATCTATTTTATTTGGTTTTTGTTAATGAAAGCTCGGTTATTAAGTTTTTTAGGATTTTATGTCCAAATTTACGTAATATTGAGCGCTGTATTAATGAGCGGAAGGAAGAGACTTTTTTACTGTATCCATGTTTTTTTGAGGGGGGGAAGTCAATTACAGGACGCCTTTTCAGTTACCTTCGCGTTTAAGCCCCAAAATAATGTCCACAAGACAAAGTTACCGAGCTGACTTGCCTTAAATTGAGCAAAAATAGCTTAAAATTTTTGATTTTATTCTTTTTTGCAGTTTTTACCCTTGCCAAATCGTATAAAGTTTGTGAGTTTTTGGTGTATGGGGTAGAATTTTCTGAAAACGTGTGCAATTTTACGATGAAGACCCAATGGCTCTTATCTCCCTTCGGATCCCCCAAAAATGAATCTTGGCCTGTTTATGTCATCCAAAGTTCTTTTCAAGTTGGAGGGGGGAAAAAATTTCCGCACCCTAGTGGAAACTTCCTGAAAGTTCTTGGAATAGCCGTTATTATTTATGTGTATACGTCTCACGCAGTAATGGTGCCCTTGGTTCATCTTCCCCGAGACTTAAGTTATCGACTGCTGATTTCCTTTGGCTAAAAATACTTTTTTCCTCCTAGAGTTAATACTTTGTTAGCAGAATGCTGTGTGTGGTGTCTTGTCGTGTTTTGAAGATTCGCATCTTAACCTCAACTAACAGCTTAAAATACAAAAAAAACACATGAACCTCAATAAAAAAATTAACCTAACTAAGGCACAAGGTGCCGTGGTATAGGTCACGTGCGAGGCCTAGATTGCCTTAATGTATAATGTGTATTTTACTCCATAGCTGTTTACATTATTTAAGTACAAATAATTCGGAGATTTATGTAGCCTCAAAGGCACAAGCATCTGAAACGAGAATGCCTTCCGTAAGTAAATGCATGCCATTGCAGGTGTTGGTATACGAAAACAGAAATTTTCCAAACATATATATGTACACAAATAAGGACCATTTCATTTATGCCAGTTTGTGAAAAAAGATAGAATACATGTTTTTTTTACATACGAAGCTATATTATATAAACTTTTAGCATGGTTACTTACAATATGAAATATAACATGAGTTACAAAGCTAATACAAAAAAAAAATCGATTTTATTTATGGATAATATCCATTACTTTTGTTGCTTCTGAATTTTTATTTTGTTTTCTTAAAATTTTGAATGGTATATCATTCAATAGTTAAGGTCCTAAGTAAACTAACCTCTTCTTAAATATTGGTAGGTTAGTTTTTGGAGTCATTGTACATCGCATCCTTCATAAATGGTATTCATCACTACCGACTCCAGCGGGAATATTGCCGCTCTTTAAATAAAATAATTTTAGTACCTTAAAAAAGTAAAAGTGTTTGATGAGCAGAATCTGCAACTCTACAGATATGGGATATGTATGTTCGTAAATTTCCCTGCTTGGTAACAATTCTTATTAACTTTTTGTACAGTAATACAACTGGCTGCAAGAATTTATTAACATTTCAGAATAGGAATCTTTAGGAGTTGCATGAATGGCATCGCGTTAGAATCGCAATATATTTTCATATCCCATGGATATGATCAAATAAAGGGATATTTTACCAATCGGATTGGTATGCTTATTCGTTTCTCCCGCGGACAATGTAGGACTTCAAATATAGAATATATTCTCATTTTATATGCATGTATATAAAAATATAAATGGTAAACCAGGTTCAAAACTCTCTCAACGCACACCCTACGTAATCTCTTTATAATACGCAAGTGCAGGTTGTCGGCTGATGTCTTTAAATCACTAACTACCCTGCCTCATCTTTAGAGAGGGGAGTTACGGGATAGAATACACACGCCGTCATTGCTAGGGTGTTTTTTCTAAGGCACTGGACTCATTATATAGTATATCGGCCGACCAGGTCTTAGAATATTACTTTGAATTAAATCCGTCGTTAACTCAGGTTTTGTTAAACTGAATGTATCCCTTAAGAATAAAAGAGAATAATACCTAGTAAGATTAAGAATTTCGTACGAGGAAGGCAACGCGTGTATATTTCCCAAAGAAGGCACGTAAAATATTTAAGGCATAATTACTTTAATTCCAACCTTTTATCCTACCTTTCCCGTAATGAAATTTCTCTGAAACTTAAAGGCCATTTATTGCGCGCATACCAAACTACCCCATTGTTCGTATAAGTATCTATTAATATCTGCAAATTGTTACATGTACCTGTATATCTATCAGCCCATATTGAATTACTTATGATCATTAAATTTCACTCTGAGCTGAAATAAAGCAATAACAATTAACGGAAACAGTAAATGTTCCAACACACGCCAAATGAAAAAAAAACTTGGAATATTGAAATTATCAACTTATCCGCCATTATATAATCTTCTTAATTAATCTAGCTACCACGTTCGTTAGCCAAAGTAGTATTTTTAAACTAACAAAGGAAAACTTACGCTGTTATTTAATATGAAAGTTACCTCATATGCAAACTCTGTATCTCATATAACTTTAATCATGAAAAAGAAATTCAACGAAAGGCAGTTATTTTCCTCAATATAGTAGTTATAAAAGCGTTTGAAGATAGGCATTCTGAGAAACTTTGAGCTTATTTATCAGACAGGTAGTAAAATGAAAAATTTGAGGAAACAAACTTCTGCTCCCTATAAATTGAAGAACGGAACAAAATAAGCGTTACTGTAACGGCTTCTTGCCAGTATGTTGACTACTTTAAACTCTCTAAAACGAGCAAAGCCTTATTCGCCTATCGTCTTACTTGTACCTCTACAATTTACGACCCTTTTTCGGGAATTTGTTCATGTTTAAATGTCTGTGAAAATCAATAATTAGAATGAAATGCTCATTTTTCCCTATCTGTGGCTGAAAGAAAATGAACCTTCCCTGCTGAAAGGACCTGCCCTTCCGTGCGGCGTGTCAGCGTGATGGATAGGGAGAGGACAAACCCTCATTCGACGTCCGCGGGACCCATATCTCACCGATTCGATTAGGTCGTCCGCCGGAGCGTGAAGGAAGTGACCCCCAATACACGTCAAAGGGATCGCGGTGCGGTCGCGAAGAAACATCGCCTATCACCGCGAAAGAGTACTGGTAACAGGCTCATTCTTTCTGCTGGCGTGCGCGCACTTTATAAATTCTCGTGGATGCGAACTCCAGTGTTATAAATCCCAACGCAGTGATTTAGAAGTTGTGGAATCAGGAGTGAAGCATTTAACCAACTCTTCACACATTCCCGGCACGTCGTAGCGGGCAGATCGCTAAGAATTTAGGAAAGATTGAAATAATGGAAAGATGGTTAGTTGGGAAAATATTGTGTCCTCCATAAAATGCCACAAAACATTGAAAATACGGAGTAATGAATGAATGTATCTAAATATAAGAAGAATAACGGAATTGATTTAAAAAAATGGTTGAATTTTTTTGGAGCAGCATTTAGAATGGATGGCATCAGTTAAGTGGCGATTATCTTCGAGTGAATGTGATACGGAAATGCTTATGAAATAAGAATAGCCAATAATATATTGCATGAAAGGAGAGTATGCGGCAGAAAGGATGGCATTATACGATATGGAGTCATAATTGAAGAGATTTTGTGGAAAACAGATAAGAAAGTGGGGAAAAGTCGCCTGCAGACGGAAAAAAAATGAAATATCATTCCCAGGATGAGGAAGAGTGCTTGTGATGCATATATTATATATTTTGATATCGATTTTATTATGAAATATGTTATACATATGTTGTGATATCGAGTTCCTTAAACATGAATTACGCGATCAGATTTTTCGCTACCTTGTGAGGAATAGCTCTGACATTTGCAGCACCGTAACCATTTCTGTCTCAAATAAAAATAATCTGATGTTATTCCCGTGACTCTATCCTTTCCTCCCTTTTTAACATTTATAGCATAAATAACCGCCGTGTCTTATCTGATCTGATGTTTCTGCAAAGAATCTTCAGCGGTTCTCTCCGAACCGACGAATTTCTCCTTCTTTTCCGTTTTCATGTTCCTCCTCCTCACCCCTTACGTAATAACTCTCCGCTTCACATTCCGCCATTCCGTCTTTCCATACCTCAACGCTCCCTTTTCTACCGAATACCCTCTTTGTTTAACTCCCTGGCTTCAAACATTCCTTCCCCTGGACCTATTTTCCTCTTACACCAATTTCTAATCCTCCCTAAAATGCCACCTGAACAATGGAAGGCACTGTCTAACCCACAATGCCCCTTCTTAAGTATGTCCAAGCATTTTGTTTTCTGTTTTTTTTATTCATAGCGTTATCTTTGAGTTGGTATTTATCAGTTCAGAACAACCCATGTGAAAGCCTCTGTGCCGTTTTTGGTGGTGAAATAAAAATACTGAGATAGGTGGAAGGACATCTTGAGTTAACGAAAAAGAGATGGCACTCTTCCTCAAGTTTATTGCGTATCGTCTACGCATTTCGACCGTTAAATCATTCTCAATATCTATCTAACCGCTTTTTACTTGAGAATGACTTCACGGTTGATACTCATCGTACGGTAAGCAATAAATTTGTGGAAAAATGTCTTCCCCTTTTCGTTTACTCATTTTAGTTCCAGCTATCATTTTTTAGATATCAAATTCATTTTCGCCGTTAGTTTCTGAATTACATCCGTTGATCTATTTTTGGAGTGAACGTTCAGCTGTTATTTTATTAAAAATAGCGTGGGGCTCTAATCGTTCTTTACAGTCTTAGCGAAATCTTACGTCTTCTAGATGCGCACAATTGGGAAAGTGAAATAAAAATGTGGGGGGGGGAGGAGGGGGCTGTACTAAAGGAAGAGATGGGAAGCATGTAAGGTGAATGCTCGGCATCGCGTATTTGCGAAGAAATTGAATTCTGACCCAAATTGCACTATTTACCTCCAGTTGGAGCATATAATCGACCTAGCACCGCTTACCCTTTTCCAGCTCCGTCGAGGAAGGGTAAGTGCCACCTACATAGCTCAGCGCTGAGGATGGGGCACTTCAATTCATAGGTAGCATGCGAAAAATGTCATACCTGCTTGGAAATAAAAATCATTCTAAACGAAAAAGGATTCTGTGATTAAAGCTTTCGATGGGATTTACATGGATGGTAATTATTGGTATAGGAATTGGTTTATTGGGAATGGATATTTTTCATTTGAAGTCCGTTTTCTCAGGGAAATTTACCGAAAGAAATGACATGCTCGAATGAGCTAATTCATTTCGGGGTATTAGGCGTTACGTCGTTGATAGTGTCTCTAAGTTAGACTATTGTTCATTGATTTATCCTTATCATTAATTTTTTCATTTACGAGGACGCCACATCGTGAAGTTAATTCAAAGTATAATGCTGGGCCACTTAAATATATTCTGTTCTCTTTTTCGGTATTATTATCAATAATCTATGGCAAATTTTCCTGAAGTTGGAAATTTAAGTTTTACATTTGGGTATATATTTGTGTATGAATGGGGCGATAGAGAAAATATCGTCATGGAAACAACCTTATGTATGTGTGATGAGGTGAATAAAATTGATAAATTTCTGTTGAGGTATGCATTGCGTGGTACTACGTACGTTCTTAACTACGTTTGTACGGCTGTCGATCTAAGAGTTGATTTATTTTCATCCAGAGCTAGCGGTGAGAGGCTTTTTTATCCATGCATGTATCTGGCCTCAGGTGCGATCCTTCGCCTTTAGCATTTGAGGTTACGAATGTAATACGCTGAAATCGATGTTAGTTTGCAGATTTTCCACCCCCATTTAATTGTTTATCATAAGGACTCATACTATATTTCCCATCCGTAATTTTGTGACCGAACATCCTTGTGAATTGATTTTATAAAATTGAGCTTTAATTACTGTTCTTATTAAACAGTCGTATCGTATTTTATGAATTGCGTATAGAAGAAAGCATCGATTTGCGCTAATGTATTTTTAATCGTATTTTGTCGCAATTGTATGATAAAAATAATACTCTGAAAGAGATTTATTTTAAAGGGAATTCAACGCTTTATCGCTCTACAAACTCTGTTGTTAAGGTTGATTTCTTGAATGAGAATTAATGCAATCATAATGAAAAATTTCCTGTGGTAACCTAATATTTTTCTTATCCTTTAAATTGATTTGTATTTCAAGGATTTGATAGTAATTCAAGTTTACGAGGCACATATATATTCGTTCTAATAAGGCACAAATTTTCTCCTTTGCGTATTCGAGGAGAGTATATACTCCCATACTTTATTAATGTGTGGCGACTATCCTCCCTGATAGATTCTCAGAATGTAAAATCTCGGAGATTGTAAGATAACTCTAGGATTGTATTTGGAAAAGTTTTGTTATTCCTCCCGGGGCGGTGGAAGGGTGATCCATTAAATCAGCAGCCGCAGAAATTACTCGGGTTGAATCCGGTAATTTTTATAAATGTCGAAATATAGTTTTAACCAAGAAATGACGTCGTAATGTCGCAGAAATTCAAACTCAGAGGATCGGAAATATTTTCGTATGAATGAATAATGTTTTGTGAGTTCGTCAATTTGCAACTGCACAATATCCTTGATTTACGCATCATTTTTATTGTTTTTTGTTTGAAAATTATCGAAACATGTTTTTCTGGAGTCAATGTAGTTTTGGAATGTTTTTGAGTAGTGGGTTGGCTGAGCATAATTTCAAATGAGTATCTGGCATTTGTCTATTAATCAGGGTCAAGTTCGTTTTCTTTTTGACGTCATGGTTAAAGAGTCAAGAGCACTCTGGTGTAGAAAGGGAAGTTCTTAGGTCGAACTGATATTCCGAAGCCGCAACGCATAAGGAGTCCGTTCTATTATGAGAGATGACCATCCTCGAATCCTATTTCGGTTGCGGTACCAATGATTCGTGACTTACGATATCACGCCGTGGTCTGCGAGATTACCATAGAAGGATTAGCAAAACGCGATTGAAGTACAAAGCTAAACTATCCGTTAAAATGATGGGAACGGTTCGCACGTTAAAAAATTATAAATTTATTATTTTACTAATCACTTCATTTTTGATAGAGGTCAGGTCGGAAGCACTCTGATAAATCCTTATTAACGTTTTGAAGCATATTTATCCACAGGTACTTCAATTACAAATCTGGGATAAAAACGTGATTGCCATCACAATCCTTCGAAATGTGGGATAACCATAAAATATGAACTGAAATTTTCAACTCATGTTGTGGGCACTTATTTAAAAACAAATTTGCATTAGGGATTGTTCGTCATTATCATCATCATCATCATCATCATCATCATTATCGGTCGACCATCCTTAGATTTCTAACGCAGCTCTCAGCGCTCAGATAGCATGTCGATTACTCTTTTACTACTCACGTATTCCCTTCCCTTTGCACACTTACTCACGTGATTACATATCGATTGGAAAGTGCCCTCCTTAAGAATCTTGTCCTTGTTTGAATTCTACCTGCTTTGATCTCAGCTTTTTGGATGTGGAAATAGTGTTATGCCTGCGATATGCAGATATATTTGTGGAGCTAATTACGCATAAAATGACATGGTTTAAAAAAACGCTGCTACGTGATTTTTTTAGTTGTGAATACTCTTCCAAGTCCCCAAAGAATATCCTTTGGGCGGGTCGAATCTCCCTATGCTCGTTATAGAAAGTTCGCTGCACGTTTTGCTAACCAAGGAATGCAATGCTTAAGGAAATAAATAGGGATATAGGAAATGAGTCAGAAAAACGGGCAATGTCTTACGGGGCAGAGTCTCAAATTTTAATATTTTGGATTCTTCGTAGAAGACTTCTGGTTAAATACCATTAATAATAACTCACTCTACGCAGGTCCCACGTTGCTAGTTACCTTTTTCTGGATTTTTGACCGCAACCCCATCTTCTGGACCGCAACCCCATAATTCTGGCTAAAATTCTATATTCCATATTCTCTAGAAAAAGTTTTCTTCGCCTCATGATGCGTGAAAATATTTTGTGGAATGACTCCCTGAAAGAAACGAGATTCGGAGAAAATACTTCGACGCGAATTTTTTATGCCTGAAATATTTGACCGAATATAAACATCGAGCATTACATTCTTCGCGTTACATCGTATTTCGGTGAGCATATTTGCGAACGCTGGCCTTGAAAATTTTTTTTTCCTCCCACTCGCGGGCGCCTCCTTCATTTGTTTACCTCTCGTAATTCGTTACTTCTCTCTCCCTCTCTTTGCAGGTGAAGTGCATTCTGGGAAGGAGGGGGCTAGGAGGAGAGATGCTCGAGGAGAGACTCGAGCTAAAGGGCGGGGGCCTGGGGGTTGTCGGGGGTGGCGTGTCGGCAGGAGGCGGAGGAGGCGGTGGGGGCGGCGGTGGGGTGGAGGGTGGTCGCAAGGCCTCCGAGGGCGGCGGTTACGGCAGCATGAGGAGGACGGTGGGTGGGGGCGGAGGGGGTGGGGAAGTGGGGGAGGGAAAGAGGCGGGGTTCGGAGGGGGGAGAGGGGGCCAGCGGGGAGGGGGGGCCGAGCGCCACCTCGCCCCCCTCTTCCGAGAGATTCAGGACGATCGGCTCCATCAAGAGGTCCCACCAACATGAGCAGCGCAAGAGGAGGGTGGTGCTCCCCGGACTGAAGGTGAGAGAGCGAGACTCATTTGTTTGCATTCGCTCGAATTTATAAAATTAGCCCCACTGGGCTCCCATGTTAATAGGGTAGTTTCCTTCGTCAATGGAAAGGAAAGGCATTGATCGCGATTCGTTACCCACAATTAGTGTATACATAATATGCAAATTATTTGGTTTTAGAATCCCAGTTTAGACGAATGGCATTGGTCAATTTTAACCGCATTTGAATAAAGGCCAGATTGGCGCCCATAGGATGCCACTCCACGTGACGCCACAGGGACCTAGTTTCGATTAGATAGGAGTTTTACATCGTCTGAGATTACCAATGCATGCATGAGGCACAGAGCTCAGGGAAACATGTCTTAATAATAAACTATTAAAAAACCTATGGTCGGAATGTTTCCTTCATTTGATAAGCTATCAATAATCCTTATTTAAGCCGAGCGCTACCTGCTAGCTGCTAGCAGCCTCCATCGCAGCGGCGCACACATCCTCGCCCCAAGCCACCCTATTGAGGGGGTGAGAAGCCAAGGGGCACAAGTGATTTTTTTCTAAATAGAGTTATCTAGTAAAATTATGCATAGAGAACAGGAACAGACGACTTACAAAAAATATTGGGGGTGGGGGGCTCAAACCGGGGATATTGCCCCGGGAAATTTTATAAGTAGTGAGTTTTAAGTTTTTTAAGCATTTTAGGAGAGCCATATGATCAACATTAGAAAATTGATAACTCGAATCTCGATATCAAGTCGGCGCCACCTATAGAGAACAAACGAGATCAACTACATATTGAGTAGTGCATTTGATTTTCCTCTCGATGCCAGTGGATAACAGAGACTCACTCGTATCCCTTGGCCACCTAGTATTTGTTTATTTCTTCTATCAATTTCTATACCTAACTCTGGTCAGAAAAAAATACTACTGGTGCCCCTTCGCTTCTATCCCCTCGTTTCAAGTCGATGTGCAGTAAAACTCGCTTATAACGAATTTGACGGAAACCATTGTTGCTATAAACGGGATTTCGTTATATCCGTAATAATGGATTTCTCCATATAGATGAGAGGATTGCCGACATATATTTAAGCAACAGCTCCGTAACAATGAACCAACCTTACCATGAAACGGTTATAAAGGGAAGAATTATACGAACAACGGTATAAATATCAGATCAACGGTGATGGCTACAAGTGAGAACAACTGATAAAAGGTAAGGAACGATTAGTAGCGGAGATGGCCTTAAATTCTTTATAAAAGAGGAAATAATTCCCCAAGAGACCGAAGAATAGTTCGTAATAGCGGGTATTCATCCGAACTCCTTACATGCGGGAAATCAGCATTGGAAATCATAGGAGAGCTCAAGGGACTGGGAACTCAATTCAATATAGGCGGGATTTAGTTCCATGCGCGATCGTTATGAGCGAGTTTTACTGTATCTCGAAAACGAATTGACTTTTTCGAGTTTGGAGATTTTTCCTATCGAATTGTTATTTTTAACTTTCACCTTCGAAAAGCCTCAACTTTAATGGTTTGGGATGTGAATTTATGACAATGAGTCAGTCAGTCAAAACTCTGCTATATATGTGTTCAACTTCAATGCGCTGCTGGGACAAAATATTGATCTAAAAAATTGTTGCCTGAAAAGCACCAAATCATGAGTTTTTTTCCCGGACCAGTAGCATCACACCTTTACGTCAGCCAGTATCGACTCGAAATAACGGTGCTAAATTTCGCTGAAAGCATGTACATATATGAAGTAATATATGCTTATTCAAAGCAATATAGTAAACCAAGATGCTGCAGAAGAGAAGTTAAGACTAACATTAAAATAGGGAAGCAAAAACTGATAGTGGTGGATGAATTCTGTTATTTGCAAAGCAGGATTGCTAGCGACGGGAGAAGCAGGAAAGAAATTATCAGCGGAATAGCGCAGGTGAAGAGAGCATTCTACCAAATAGAGATCTGCTTACAGCGGGAAACTTAAATATAGAAGAAAGAAAGAATGTATAAGAACCTACATTTGGAGAATGCTCCTATGCAGAAGTGAGGCATGGACAATAATAGCATCGGAGAAAGCAGGGAAATGTGGTAATACAGAAGAATGATGAAGATCAGATGGATCGACCGAATTAGTAACGAGGAAGTCCTAAGAAGAGTTGGAGAGAAGAGATTCCTTGTGAAAACCTTAATACATATGAAGACGGAACAACCTCATAAGCCATATCTTGAGACATGATGGCCTGATGAAGACAATCGTCGTGGGACAAGTGGAAGGCAAGAACGGAAAAGGAAGACCTCGGTGGAATGGAGCAAGTAAAGAAGGATGTGAAAGAGAAGAAATACGTAGGTGTGAAAAGATCAGCTGATAGGAGAATTGAGTGGAGAGCTGCGTCAAATCAATCTTAGGATTGTTGACGTGTGGTGATGAATACGAATAACTAAGGAAAATAGTTCAAAAGCTAAAGCAATAAAAAATGGGAATTGCAGTGAAAATGTCCCATTGAGAGTCAATGAGCCCATATTTTTACTTACGAGTGCGCTGCACAAAATGAAGAGGAAAGAACGTACTAGATGTTTACATTGAATAATCTGCCGCGGGAAACGTTAGCATTTGAAACTGTGATACCAACCACTAAATTTGTAGCCGCTAATCTGGCATGCTTATTCACTCAGCCATTCAACCTGAAGGTTAGTTTGATTAGGTGAAGGTAGAGCTCACCCCGGAACAGGCCACTCGCGTCTAAACTTCATATATTCAGGGGGGCTGCCTAGTAATTGGATTGGTTCAGAGGATATCTCGCATTCTACTGGCGGTATAATGATCGCAAAATGAATTGAATAACTTGCCTGAGGAAAAAATCTAAATAAAACGACAAACTTGTGTCTGCGTGGATTTTTTAAAATTCAATCATTAATTATGTAATTAAGTGAGTGAGGAAATAGATGAATGTTCCCTTCCATTTTGTCGTCGCTTTCATTCTCACCATAGTTTCCCTTATCTCCTCGTTGAAATTCTGTCGTACGAGGATTAATTAATTAATTATTATGTGGCCTCCTCAGTCGTTTCGATAATCCCTTTATCAGCGTTTCCCGTGCTGCCGAGCGAAGGCGAGACGGGCGACGGAGCTCCCTCTACTAGCGGGATTAGTTCGCGACCTCTGAAAGAGCGAAGGCGCGAGACGATTACTAAGGATTCCCTTCTCCATCAGGGCCCTTCACAAGGAGAAAGGGACTTCTCGGCGGTGCAGAAACGGGAGATGGATTCCGCGGCTGCAAAGCGACACTCGGATTGCGTTAGTCGGTTTAAACCAGAGAGGATTTCATTTCGGATATCGTGGGCGTGCATAGGAGCGCGCTACGGATCTACACATAATTGTCTGCACTGATTGTATTATTGGAGTTCACATTGAAGTGACTTGAAGTTGCTCGAATTGATTTCGAACCAGCGCTGCACCCTGATGGTGACGTCGCGTCGCACCAGGTGTTTTGGGTTGTCTTAACTGATTTGACGTCATGTTTCGTTGGCCGTCTTCAGGGGCGGTCTGGGGGTGATTGGGGGCCCTCGGCTGGGGTCCCTTACCCCGGGGGGGTCGTCACCCGAAAAAGTTAAGGAAATTTAATGCCTGGAAATGCATTTTTTTTCGCTATTCTGGCTCTTAGAAACCAGATTTAAGTAAAATTGATGGTTTGAGGCGTAACTCTGTGAAAGCGATTCATTATTCATTCGACCTGGCTAGATGGCTGGCGATGAGAGGTTTGAGCTCTCAAATACCGTCGGACTCTTGGCTCCAAAAATACTCTTTGGTGAAACACCGTCTCTTAAAAGTACAGAGAAACATAAATACTTTGAATAGCTCTTTTTTATTTTACTTCGCGGAACATGGAATAGAAGATGAAACCTCTTCATTTTCAGTCCACTCGAATGCATTATTTGTTTATCAAACTATGTTAATATTAAGGTAAAAAAATAGTATTTTTCACATCGATAATGGCATATTATTGTCAAAATCATGGTTCGGAATGTAATATTAAGGTGAAATGTACAAAGT
The DNA here is from genome assembly GCF_921293095.1 of Ischnura elegans. Taxonomy (NCBI): domain Eukaryota; kingdom Metazoa; phylum Arthropoda; class Insecta; order Odonata; family Coenagrionidae; genus Ischnura; species Ischnura elegans. The sequence continues at coordinate 113,401,557 of NC_060249.1, read as the reverse complement.
AAATTTTCATTTCGTTCTCCTTAGTATTCATTTTCCGCGATTGGCAACAGTGGTAAGGTAGCTAATTAGCTAACCCAAAGGCCGCTATACCTAAGCGGTGAATGATCATGCGAATGAAGTCATTCACCGTGTGTAACGGAATTAAATTTATTTAGCTGTGAAATTCTCACTTTTCACGGCATTATTTGCGGCGAAATCGCTAGTTTTATTTACTTCAATATCTGTAAAGAATGAAAAAAGAAACTTTGTGCTTTCACATGAAATATCATTCACGCATTTACACGACCACGGTTTCAACCGTGGTAGTGTAAATGCGTGTATGTAAGACGTCGTGTATGTAACGTTCACATGTAAGACGTCATCATCAGGTGATGATGATGATGACGACGTCTTACATGTGAACTTACGTGAAACCATGGTCGTGTAAATGTGTGAATAATATTTCATGTGAAAGCAAAATGATTCTTCTTTTTCATTCTTTACAGATATTGAAGTAAATAAAACTAGCGATTTTGCCGCAAATAATGCCGTGAAAAGTGAGCATTTCACAGCTTAATAAATTAATTCAGTATTATGATTGTGTCATATATTTTGTGAATTTGTTCCTCGAAACTGCACTGAAATTTAAAAAAACCCTCAAAAATAACCTTTTCGAATAACCCTTTCGAAAAAGCATCAGCTTCTCTTTATTCTTCTTACACGTTTATTTATTTTTTATATGATCCTTTTTCACCTAGTATGTTGTACATAAAAAAAGTTAATTAAAACGTAGGGTTTTATAGTTTCAAGTAGTCTTAGCCTTTTTTTACTACACCATTCATATATGTTTCTCGATAGACTCGAGCGTTGCGGGGGCTCGGGGCCCTCGGCGATCGCCGACACGCCGACCTGGCTAGACAGCCCCTTTCTGTCTCGTCATCACATAACGTGTCATCCATCACATGTTGATGTTAAAGGCTTCATGTTTATTCTGCGACATTCACTTCTTCCAGCTATGGCCACTCGACCAATTACACATAGTAATACAAGTTAGGTTACCCATTTCTCCTCTCTCAATTTTATTATAGAACTAGCTGACCCGGTGAACTTCGTACCGCCTAACAATCAATGAACTTACAGTTTACTTACACCATTTATAAATCAAGAGCGGTTGCATCGTTTTTAATCATGTTTAATTTATTATAATAAAATAAGGATACAAATTCAATAAAACTACGCAAATGAGTACCAAAATTGCTTGTCAGAAAGACATTTTCTTTATTGAATCTACATAGGGTGGATCGGAGCACGTTTACGCGGATTTTTTTCAACAAATTTTCTTACGTTTTAGCTTAAGATATTTTGGGCATTGTGGTTTAATAAAGCAGTTCATGAAATAAAAATTATACGCATTCAGTCGTTGGCTATTTGCGTTATTTGCTGTAAAAAAAATGTTTTTAGGTCCAAGTCTGTTGCATACACTTGGCCCATTCAGGGGGGAGGTTGACACAACCCCAGACCCACGCTTGACTGATGCTCAAAATCGTGCAAGAAAAGCCCCTATGAGGCTGCATTCGCATTAAATGACTTAAGGCGCGCCAGTTTTAGTATCTCTGTTTGGAAAAAATGCACTGCGTAAACGTACTGCATGCGTAAACGCACCACGGTGAGCCCTACACACTCGGGTTTAATGTCTTGCGTCAAGCACCTTCTGATAAACAACAGTTTTTGTTTTGTTATCAGGCGCAAGATGAAGCGGATGAAGCTAAATAAATATAGTGAAGCAAAGCAGTGACGCAGCGAGGGGAGGTTTTGGGAGATAAACTCCCCCCCCCCCCCCAAGAGCTTAGAGAATTTTTTTATGAAAGATTTTGTTATTAATATTAGGGGGACGGATGACAAACAAACAAAACATATTTAACTATTCACACAGCCGCAAAACCCACTATTTTGAACCATTTATCTTAAAAAATGTCTGAGGGAAGTGCCCCCACACTTCCCGCTTACCTTAGCGAGTTTTCTATACCCTACAGACCCGTGGTATTAGCTGCGCCCAAAACCCCCTATCCTAGCTACGCACTTGAAGCGAAGGAAGAAATACAGAGGATGGTTTATCGACTCGTAAACATAGCACGTTAAATTGACCATGAGAAAATCAAGGGTTTTCATTAGTACATGAGCACAAACAACACAAAAACTGAAACACTGACCATGCGATTTGTTAATCGTTATCACGAATGCAACACGAATTGGAAATTGAATACTTTTAAGCTCAAAAGGGCATATGAGTTGAGATCATGGAATCTACGGAATAAGGACTTCCTCACCTTTGAATTTTCCTTTGAGTAAAGTTGCGTGAATCACATTCATTACCAATTATTTTAATCGCCAAACACGTTCCGTTGGATAGTTATGGTTGGTTTAGGCTTCGAAAGATCATGAACACAGAAACTACATTTTTCTGTAAATCGTGCCTTGGTAAGCCAGGTACGTCCAAGGACTTAAAATATTCAGATAGATAGTTGGAGATTTCGTCTTCGTTTGTTACACATTTAAAAGATTCGAATTCACGCAGAGTACGAACTATTTGAATTTACCTCGTTTTAGTCATCCACATCTTCGTTCTTGCTCGCTAAATCAACCATCTTTGATTCTTTTGGCGATCAATCATATTCTGAAACTCTTTGTTGATGAGCTCACCTTTCGCTGTAACTAATTTGCAATCGAAATTTTCAAGGAAATGAGTTAAAACTACTCGATTCCTTGACAGGAACACGGACATTACCGTTTGTCAACAATTGCTTGGAGATTTGTTTACAAACACGGTAGTGAAGTGTCAACTCGAGCTGGGCCACGGCTGGGCTTACAATCAGCTCGAATTAAATTTAAAAAATTTTAATTAATATTTTGAATATATTTAGTAATTAAAATGTTATATTGTTACCAAATTCAGTTATTAAAGTGGTAAAAACAAAACAAATTATTTAATTTGTAGTTTTGACCGACTTATCAATTGTTGTGTTACTATAACTCCTAAAAGCATGTCCATAGGAAAGAGATGAATTTTTTGTGTGAAATTATCCTTTTTTCAATGGCCTATATGTTAACCCCGCCTAAGACGAATCCAAAGAGCCAAATCTCATTGAAATCGGTGCAGCCGTTCTCGAGTTATAAGTGTTCTAACTAACACGATTTTCGACTTTCTTTTATATATATAGATATATTGTGACTATTGTGACTAGCATTGGAATGTTATTTTCTCAATGTTTAATGTCATTCTTGTTAATTATTTCATTGCTATTTAAATCTGAATTTCGACGAGAAGGGAGATTTCTGCGGTGTGTGATGAAGCTCTTCATTTCCGGTTATTACCGCATCGGTTGCTGAGGCGATGAGATCGTCACACTCAACGCCATAGCAACCGACGCCGCGTTTAATTCTTCATTTCCGTTTACCACGGCGCGCCGTGGTAAACGGAAATGAAGAATTTCTGAATCTCTATTATCGTGTGGTCCGCAATTCCTGTCTAGTGTTATTTACAAAATATATATACTCTCTAGAAGAGACTATGGAGAGTATATTATTACATACTTCATTTTTCAAAAGTAGTTTTTTACGAAAGAATATTTATTTCTTTATCCAGCTGTTTTGTCTTTGGGATTGGCGAATACAAAAGTAATTATCATCATCGATGGTGGTAAGATGACGTCAACCCACACTGACTATGCCACTTTCTAGTCCTGATCGGATATACTGGGAAATAGCATAGCTATTGAAACTAGACAGGTTTGTATTGCTATGAAATTGGAAAATAATTATTTTTTATGCATATCCTGATGGAACAGTTCCATCTCTTTGAGAGTAATGTGAAGTTTTTTTATTTTCTTTTATTAGTTTTTGGATATCCTAGAATGGATAAACTTTTTCACTGAAATATTTCGTCAGAAATCGCTGTATTTGAATTTATTAGATGCGATTCTGTCCCAAATTTTCGGCAGCTGCCACAGTATTAATGCCGTCATATAATGGTATTTTGGCTCTGGGGAAGCTCAAGTAAGTGTGATAATTGGTTATGGTTGAATGTTACCAAGAAATAAATTGTGTCAAAAGCGAAATTAACGATTTTTTGTAATGGGAAGCCTTGACTCGTTGATATTGGATACGAAAACCACAACGGACACACAATTAGTCCATTATCTATGCAGGGGTTAAATCAAAGTATTCCTTTTGGTGTAAAAATTGTTTTATCTTAGGTTCCATATTTTTGTAATTACATATATGCTTGCACGTCTACATACATGCGTATACTTATATTTTTTATAAATGAGCTATATTTATTCTTATACTATAATATCTATTTTTATTCGTCTGGGAAAAATCGAGTCCCTCGAAATGGCATGAGTGTAGGTGAAATGAAGCGTGCAAGGGTAATCTGAGAAATGTTTGTGGGCATTAATGCGAAAGATTGAGTCTGTTCGTGTAAGAATGTGAGGTGGACGATGTGGGAATGGACACTTCGGAAATGAGCGTGCTTCGTTTGTTGACGTTGCGGGGAGAATGGATAGGGGTCGAGCGAAAAAAATGAGAACTCGGGGTAGTAGTGTACGAGGCCGGTGGAGAGAGAGAGAGGGAGAGAGAGAGAGAGGAAACCATGGATAGGCGTTTTGAGCGAAGACTCCGAAATAGGAAGGACAGAAGAAGCCCGAAAAAGGAAGAGGTCATTCTTGGAAATCGTAAGCTGTATCGTATACTTTCTACTCGAGTTACATAACATTTTCCTGGAAAATATATATTTTTGTACAGTGGTATTTTTTAAATCTATTTTATTGTCCTATATTATATAGAATTGTGTGCTTAATGTTGCTCACAGAATTTGGTTGGATTTTATATTTCAATATCATTATAAATATGTTTGGAAGTATAGAGGGCGAAGCGATTGCTACTTATCGCATTGTTCGCCTTCAGATCGAGAACAATGGATACTCTCGCCCTACATGACACCACCTATTTATTATCTTTTTTATATCTTAGCTATACGTGTTAGTGAATTTTTTTGTAATGAATTTGTTAATATTGGCCATATTACTTTTTTCCACAAAGGATTACAGGGTTTTACTTCGTTTTCTATATTTTGATAAGCTGCTCATTATCTACACTTCTAATAACTTGTTTGCATAACCATTTGTTTACCTTGCTGTTTTAATTCCTACCTTATTAATTTTTCTGGGATGATTTTCCTAAAATAAAATAGAATTTTCTTGATTTAAAAGTCAGGTCGCAAGCACGTGGAAAGATCATGAAAGGTTACGTGAGGAAAGATAGCTACAGCTAATTAGGATTAGGATAGGCGGCTTGTGATTTGGTAATCAATTCTTTACTATTTTAATTTTTTCTCAACCTTTCTGCGTGCTTGCGAACCTTACTGTAGCTCAGTGGAAGTTCTCCTCCATCGTTTACTAACAATCTCCCGGGAATTAGCCCAAAAAAGCAAATAACCATTGAACGTATATAAAAAAGACACCAAATCAATGTTGAAAGCAAAATAAAAGTCAAAAGGAGCTACAATCAAGGGAAAAACTTAAGTAAGCAACTGTCAAACTTATCAGCGTACATGTTTGTCCGAGGAAAGGGGTGATGAAAGGTTTGGGCTCTCAAATACAGTCGGACTCTTGGCTCTAAAAATACTCTTTGGTGAAACACCGTCCCTTAAAAGTACAAAGAAACATAAATACTCTGAATAGTTCTTTTTTATTTTACTTCGCGGAACATGGAATAGAAGATGAAACCTCTTCATTTTCATTCCACACGAATAGATTATTTATCAAACTATGTTAATATTAAGGTAAAAAATAGTATTTTTCACATCGAAAATGGCATATTATTGTCAAAATCACGGTTCGGAATGTAATATTAAGGTGAAATGTACAAAGTAAATTTTCACTTCGTTCTCCTTAGTATTTATTTTCCGCGATTGGCAACAGTGGTAAGGTAGCTAATTAGCTAACCTAAAGGCCGCTACACCTAAGCGGTGAATGATCATGCGAATGAAATCATTGACCGTGAGTAACGGGAAAATTCGCGGATGAACCGTCATGCGCATGACCATTCAGTGAAAATTGGAACACGTTCTATTTTTGCTCGTATTACCATTCACCGTGTATAGCGGCCTTGAGAGCTTTCGATCAGGAAATATATTGCGATTCGTTTACTTAGCATCGCAGGGGAGACTTGGTGGCATTCTTCTTTAACCTCGGGAAGCCTCACCCTTAACAGCATTTCTCTTACCCTTTTCCTTACTCACAGTCAGTCCTGCGGAGTAACAGCTGGCATTTTAAATTACGCGCAAAACCTTGAACGTCTCAAGGGAGCATCCGTTATTACACTGAGGGATACTGTGGACGTCATAGCTTCATGCATTTTTAGCCCTTTTTAAATTAAATTGGGAGAGGTTGAGTTGATTCCTCATAATAAGGGGACGAATGATAAAGCAATAAAATTCTATATGGCAGACTTTCAAGTGAATATTGAGTGCTAGACTCATTACAAAACTCAAATTAATATATTTCTTTCCAACTTAGTAACGAAATCGCTACCCGTCAATAAATTTTCTAATATTCCTCTTTGTTGGCTCAAAAATGTCCTCAGGTATGTTTTTGGTTAGGCATTTAGCAGTTGAAGAAATTACATGAATATTAAAGAATTTGAGTTTTTTCTCCATTTCAGATGACGACGATTGTGTTACGGATAGCGTCACTTGAGACTGCTATCCCATTTATAGACGCAAATTGTATATCTGGAATACAAAATTCATGGAAATACGATGAAAGGAGATTATGACTTCTGTAACGTCAATGGCACGGTATTAATACGCTCATAACTATGGAGTCAGAGCTTTACCGGAAAATGACATTTGGCGGCAAATTATGCAGTGCTAAATATCCTAATGCCTTTCCTCAAAGCTGCACATTAGGGTGGATCGGAAAAAACGATTTTTTTCAAATCCATCTGGCCCAATGAAAAAAAGCTGTGGGACCGATCAAAAATAAGGCCTGAAAAATTTGAGACCTCTAGGTGAAGTCCTGACTCTCGCTCAAATGCAATTTAAGGGGGGAAGGTCGACATTCGAAAAATATAGTATTTTATGGTTATCTCCTATAGATTTTGCCGAGTTACTGCCCTTTAGGACAAACATTTCGTGCATTTTGACGTATCTGCCACCGTTAAGCCACAAAATGCCTAATTTGAGTCCGCGTCCGCGAAGAAAATATTCCAACGCCCACTCAGCGTCGCGGATACAAGAGCCGCAGGCCGATCCCCTCCCCTCCCCGCTCGCATTTACCCCTCCCACGCCTCCAATACAGCAAAATTCATCCCGCGTATGCTGCTAGGAGGTCGTTTATCTTTGATGATATAAATCGGAAGATGGTAGAAGGTAATAAAGGAAGCTTAGTGAGACGACTTGTCCCTTATTTGGCGCCTCGTCGGGGTTAAACAAATCGATGTTACCAACTTTTAGAGAAGTATTGAAATAGTTTTTGATCCGAGAACGCAGGAAAGGAGTCTACGGTCCATGAAAAGGCCTCTCGAGTGGCTATAAAGGTGTGCGATCTATGGTGACGCTCCCCTTCCATTAATGTGTGACTTAATGGATTTAGCGGTACAACAGGAAGTACTAAAACTTACGGAAAATGCGAATAGGCCAAAAGTAGGGTTTTTGCTGAAGTACAAAACTCAAGCACTTTTGAAAGAACATTTGAAATTATGCGATATTTTTGCATGTAAGTGTAAGAAAGAGTATAAGGTTCCCCCTAATGAAGAAGTATGTTGAGAGACCAGCGGACGAAACTAAAGATGATGGCTGCTGGATTGAGCCCTAAAGAAACTCGACAACTGAGGAAAAAAAGGGAATCGTCGGAGGGCGTTGAGTCAACATCGTCAATTCTTGTGTGGGAAAATAGTATCAAAAATTTTCTTCATCAATTCATCCGAAGAAAATTAAACTGAAGAGAAATCATCCGATTTTTATCTCTAGGTTCCTCATCAAATAAAACTTCAGGACAAAACTCAAACTGGAACTTCTGCGTGGAAAATGCGTTTGCCAAATGTGATAGAGGTATATCCAAGAACCAAGAAACAGCAATGATCGTCCCCGCAACTTAAGTTGACGCAAAAATCATAACTTCGTAAGAAACATCCAAGGTAGTGTGCAAGAATTACTTACGTAGACAGAAAGAGATGCTAATTATTGTGAATACGAAAAGAGAGGTATCAAAGGGTGTCATCAAAGGGCTACATTTTGATGGAGTGAAAGACTATACTTTTGTCTGATGAAAAAAGGCAAGAGCACTTATTAATCCAAGTTTAGAGGGGAATGTGTGATGTTAGTTGAAGGAACAGGGTCCCACTTTTGGGTTTGCCTCCCCGGTCGGAGGATTAGCAAAAGTTATAAAATCTGCGATTCTCGATTCCTTTTCGAGTGAAAATTAGGTACACAAAAATAAAAAGGATTTGAATGCGATGGTGAATACCGCCCAAAAAGGAGGCATCATCCCTATGCTACAAGCATAATTCCAACATCCCTTGCTATGAGAGTAAACTCTTCTCGGGATTCCCACCGGGTTAATTTTTCCATAATGGCAAACGTTTCAAGCTCCGACTCGGGGCTCATCATCAGGGATAAATTTCGTTCAATCCCGAGAAGAGTTTACCCACACCATTCGCCGAGAAAGCATCAAATCATATTTCATCCCTTACAGAGGTCTATTTGCTAATTGCACTAAGTTGACTTAGATTTGCGACATAAACATTGGGAGGGCAATCTAAGGACCGAATTTGCGTTTTTGCAAGTATGCGTTTGGCGGCCGATCCGAGATTTTTTAAAGTGCTGGATTTTAATATCAACTTTAAGGACTACTCGCTGATGATAAATTAAGGGAGATGTTTTGCCCAAAGGATTGGTATGGGAATTCGATTTTCCCCCCAACAATAAAGGCTTTAATAAATAAATGCTAGGTGGACCTTCGTTAGAGCATTTTCTTTTTATTTTTTAACAGCTCGTGTCCTAACTTCCCTCGTCACACGCCTATTAAGGCAGCTCGCTGGGTATTGTGTGGATTTTTATTCAATCTAGTTATCTCGCATTTTCGTGCGCAGTGACAGAAGATAACAGAAAATAACGGTTATTGCAGACTGTGGAAAACTTTCTATTGACGCGATAATCTTCTTGCGGAGAGGTGCTTAATGTGAAAATGAGAGCTAGCTTCAATAAATTACCCTCAAACTGTGAAGACGACTAAATTAAATGGAATGACACGTCAAATCCTCTGAATGTCCTGTAATACTTCCTCTGTCACACGTTTTCCCGCACTTATCAGCGTCCGTTACAGCTGTTTCTCATATACCAGGATTCATTGTTATGAGACTAAGCACGTTTTCAATCCTTCGAAAGTAACTATCTCTGTTGACGCTTAGGCCATTTTATAAGTGAGCATTACGACGCCCCTCGCGCTCAAGTGGCAAAAATAAAATGTCTATCACTATATGAAAATAAGGTCCCATTCTATTCCAGTGCAGAAAGCAGATATTTGTAATTTCCAAAATTTCATCTAGATTAAAGGTTGGAATACTTCGCCATTTTATTGTGGATGCGTTCAAGCATTTGCTCTGAATGTTGTCACTAGCATTAAATGTGTATTATATAGGCCACGCTTCGTGTTGTGCAAAGTGGGTTTCGGCGTTGCAGGATAAAATCGAAAATGTATAAGGCCCCTCGAGAAGGGAGCGTAGTTACTCCTTGGCTCACGCTCATATTTATAAAGCGTGTAAATTGATAAATCTTAGTTGATTTTTTGTTTACATTCTGCTTTGCTTACTGCTGGAATATTTGACAGTTTGTGAATTATTCTCAATGAAAACAAGTGAAGGATCAGGGGCTAAACAGTTATGGTGGATCATCAGAGATGTTTATTTGAGTAACCTTGTTTAGAAGTAAATTGGAAGTCTTTGATTAAGTAAATCATTTTTAAATTCAATCAAATTTCCCAATTATTTTTCATAAGTATAATCATGGGATAATGCTAGAATATAGGCTGCTAATTTGGAAGTACTTAATGACAGTGGCTTTGGATTATTTTTTAAAATTTATGAATTTGTGGTAGAGAATGCATTTCTCAGCGATTCTCATCGCCTACTCTCTTATTAGCTATTATAATGGATTTACTGGTATTTTATACGATAATCCATCAATATATTGCTAGGAATCTTCAGATTTTAGCTACCGTTTGACTGTGAAGGCAACATTTGTGATTATGGAAAGTTTTAGATACTATGCATGCCTTTAAAGGACAGAGTTTTACATTTTGTAAAAATGAAAATGCAAATGTATATCCATGGGACATAACTGATTAAAATTTCTCTTCAGGAATATATCACGCCTATTAAAGGGATTTTGAAAAATCCAGCATCAGTGGAGTATATTTTGGCAAATCACCTCGTTTTGCCGGAATAAGGCTAAAGGAGTTTATATCCCAGTTAAGAGTATTATCTATATCTATCAACTTATAGATAGCTATTTTGAGGATTGTAAAGAAGGCACAATTAATTCATTTTTGAGGGTATTTTGCGCACCAGACACTATGAACCCAACAATAACGAAAATCGTTTTTCAGCATGGTTGCTACCGGTAATAAAGGTGAATAAAGTCAGGGAAGTGTAACGAAATTTTAAAACTGCTATTGAAAATTAGGGAAAAGTCAGGAAATCGAGTATGTTTGATGAAAACTGAGTAAATTTTAAAACGCTGGCGGCAAATGCTCATTTTATATTCAAACATTGCGGCAAAATGTTAGCTGAATGTTGCCTGAATTAGCCGCCGAAGGAATGCCGCATTAGCAATAAACATTCTTTTTATTGCTCGCGAACGACACTTATGTGTCTCCTACGGATTCTACAGTGCATTATTCTGTACCTATACCCGCTTACAATCACTCCAAAGTAACCATCCCCTAGCTTACCTAGTTATATTTCATTTTCATGCGCAACGAGAGAACCAAACATAAAATATCGGTCATTTCAGACTAATGACGCAATGATCTGCCTGCTGCGAGCTGCGTGAAGTGGAAATGAGAGCTATGAGCTACATTCGATCAATTGACCATAAACTGTGATGACGCCTAAATTCAATGGAATAGCACTTCAGTGTCTCTGTTTACGCCGTTTGACTGCCAATGTTACACGTGTTCCCGGACTTATCAGCGTGTTATCACTATCGTAGTTTATTAAAATCCTTGGTGTCGGGAGAAATAATCTTGGCATTCGTACTTCATTCATATCGACGCTTATCTATTCTCGTTCGCTCTGGCTACAAATTTAACTACGAGCAAGACGTAGGCGGAATGCAATAAGCTGACGGGTGTCCTGTCTTCTCATAGCGAGTGTTGCATTTTACTACAGAATTGCAGTGTGCTATCTACAGCATTTCAATTGAGTGCTAATTTCATTTATAAATTAAATTCCTTTATTTTTTTAGATATTATAAGTGAATATTTGTGGATAATATTACGATAAATTCTATTATAATCTATTCTAGTCAAGACTTGTTATTTTTTTCAATATTTCTCTTCCCATTTCATTCAAAATTGTGGACTTCGGCCCATTCTTGAGTTTACTCAAGTCAGTAAAATGAATGTTGGCCAGGAAAAATTCAGGAGAGACAGATAATTTAAAAAAATGTAGCAGTCCCATGTAAAATCGCAAATACGAGATGTTAGAACGTGAGTTTCATATACGTCATCCAATAGTAGGAGCGACGTTTGTCGAACATTTCATCGTAAGTTCACCGAGGAAATGGGCTCCAACATTCCGAGATCATAGTTAACTGTTCTCGGTGAAAATGCGTTGCAGGCTTTATGGAGAGGCTATGTACAAAAACACCAATTTTTAGAGCAGTGGCGTAAAATGACCCGCATTGACGGTATTTTGCTTTGTAGCTGCACAATTTATCATGCTCACATAGTTGGTAGTAAAGTAGCGCTCCTATACCGTCAGCTTAAATCAGGAAATGTCTGGTGTGACTTAATTTCTAAAGGAACTTCACATAAGGTATACTTATCGGAGTCTTGAAGGATTTCGGGCTGCGGGTAATTAATGGTGAAAAAAATTACATATTTATTGCCGTCATCAACATTGAATGAGCTTTCATTTATCTCAGCTGTCATTTTGATTGTGTAAATGGGTACCTGATAACTTGCCTTTCTATAAAACTGATTAAAATTGGTTACTTTCTCAATGTTCTTTGTTACCGTTTGTGTATAAATAACGTGACGTAAGATCAATTATCAAATATTCATTTTTACTATTACTCATATGCGAAGTCCCATGCATTGACAAATCCAATATAAACTTTGGAGAAATCCGATTCTAATTGAATACATTATTAGGAATTGGTGTGTAATGAAGCATGCTAGTCTCCGGATTTACTTATCTTCTCTGAACTTTTAAAACCAAACATTTACTATTTCATCTTGAATTCTTGAACATATAGCTTAGATTTTTCACCAGGTGAATTGATTTACGAGAATTTATTAATCAAGCATTATAGCAGATCAGTACCTGGGGAATCTAAAATTGTAAAAAAAGCAATTTTTATATTTGCCAAGTTTGAGATTTAGGGATAACGGAATTACAATTGGCGGTAATATCTAGAATACGATTATTGCGAACCGACATTTGATTAATTATAATAGAAAATTGGACGGAATAGAAAGTAAGTGATGCCACTGTGAAGGAAAATTCATCATTTGAAATGGGTATTTGATAGTTTAATGCGTAAATTCTAAGAAAATTGAAAAGAGACAAGATAACGAAAGAAAAAGTGTTAATGAGCTTTTACTCTTTAAGAAATTTTGGTAATTAGTATTTTAAATCGTAATATATACGATAATAGATTTAAAAGTATTATTTATTGTATTACACACAGTATATATAAAAAAAAACTCAACTGGTTTCTTCCAACACAAATACCATGTACAAAACACCAAAAATTACTTTTTAATCTATCATGTCACGATTCCGCAAAGTGAACCCGCAAGCCATTGATTTCGTGTCTATAATAAATTTAACGATCTTCGAGGATATTAAAAGTGTCTGTCAAAATTACATTTTTCTGTAATAGGTGTAATTAAAACTAAAGTAAGACTGTAATACCTCCAATATTCTGGAGAAGATTTATTTTTCTAAATTCAATTTGACTTTTTGTGCAAACCTAATGAGGTGCACGGCGCGGCGGCTCTGAGCCTAGCTTATCGTAAATTGCTCTTTTGTGTTTGCGCAAATTTTTTTCTTAAAGGGAGTCCTGATTGCAGATTGTTACTCGGCTTGAAAGCGTACCTAGGGACTCTTTTGTTCGGAATCTCCCCTGTAAAAAAGCATTCTCCTCTCCGAGTTATCCTTAACGGTGGACCGTTCCCGGACAATGAAGGGCTCCCGTGGATGTCTTCTGTTTCTTCTCGCCAGTCATTTGTCTGGCCACGAGACAAGAGGGGCGTTTCTTAGGAGAGTGGGTGAGGCGCAAAATGTTTTTGATACTTATCCCAAAGAAGAAGATTGAGGGTGTGGGAACTAAGTTGACGTGTTTGTAGCTAGCTGATGGAATTAAAGGAAGCACTGCGACCACAAATTAGTTAGCCGGGGGGCTTCTGTCTAAGTTGGAATAGATAATCTCATCAATATTAATATTAGTGATGTACTAACATTAAAATTGATTTACAAGAAATTTTTACCGACAAAAAAACGCGGAAAATTAATGTATGTTTTGGACTTGATCAAGGAAAAATGAGGATATTAGAAGAGCCCTCCGATATTAAGCGATGCATCACGTAGCCATAAAAGCAATGAATTTTATATTCAATAAATTCGACAGTTCACTACAGACGTCACGTATCCATTGAAGCAATGAATGTTTCATTTAATAAATCCATATTCATGGTAACTATGATATTGTAGTAGCTTACAATTAGTTACAATAATCGGTAAACGAATTTGTGCAAATAAGGTATGTCATAATTCTTGGCTCTTCTTTTTCATTTATGTTTAATTGGATTCTTTTTACATTTTACTTTTGTAAAAAAACTTTGTAACAGTCTTTCATGCCTTTATATATATATTATTTTTTTGTAACCATTGTGATTAGCAGCCCTGAAGAAGATATAAGAAATATATCGAAACGTTGGCAGACAATGTTTCGTATCATCTCAGAAATCACTAACAATTGAGATCAAGAAAAAAGAAATCGATTCATACAACCAATTTAATGGGCATTCGAAGACATGAGGAAAGTCTTCAGAAAAATAGAGTAGAAAAAAGAAGTTTATCTATAACTTATGCCTGAAGTAGAGGAGGGAAAAGAAATCGATATATATACTTAAAATATGACGGAAGCAAGCGTAGTTCAAATAATCCATCGGCTATACTATGAGAATCTTGGAAAAAGATCTTCAGCAGCAGGAGTATTGGATTATGTGCATTGTGCCTGACGATGTAGATCAGTGGTTCCCAAAGTGGGCGCTACCGCCCCCTGGAGGGCGTTGCTGTAGTGTAGGGGTAGTGTCTATGGGGGCGGCAGGGGGGCGCCGGAGGGTCCTGACAATGTGACAAATGCGAAGGTTCCGTAACCTTCCTTTCGTCTTCGTTTTCAAGCTTCGCTCCTAAAGTTTACTTTGTTTCCCGCATATGGAAGTAATTTAAACCATGCGTTTTCTTACTTTTTAAAGTAAGAACTGTTGAAAAATATTTCCAAGCCTTTCTTGCACAAGGGAAACGTTTGAAGGGGTTTAGTTTCATTTGGTCTATCGTTGGCACAACTTCACGACGCAGAGAACTTAATTATTTATTAGTCATTTAATTAGTAATTGTTTTTAATTAAATTATTACAATGTTCCTCATTTGGTTAAATAGTATATGATTCTGATTATTATTTGAAAGATACCGATTAGGGGGGCGTTGAGTAAAGGTTTATGGATCCAAGGGGGCGGTGGCTCGATAAAGTTTGGGAAACACTGGTATAGATCTTCTTCGATAGAGCAGAATAGTTGTGCGCTAAACGTATGTGGAACAACAAATTTGTTATTTTTACTTTTCATAGTAGATAAGCTTAATTAACAATAATATAATCATTCATTAATATCCTTAAAAAAATTGAATGAAGTAACCCGAGCAGCATAATTGATTATAAAGGAATAGTAAGCAATGAACGGAAAATAAATGCATGTATTTTGTAACAGAGATGACATGGAAGGCCGTAGCTGGTAATTTAACGGCCTCCTTAATCCCTCAAAAAGGACTGAATTTCAAAAAATTGTTTCTCCGTGTGAAACACAAAAAACTCGCAGAAAAGGTGGTATTGGTGTATATTTTTTCGTTGAACCTAAGTCTAACCATGGAGTAAGTATCTTCTACGGTCTAACTTAAACCTAAGATTTTATGGATTTTGAGAAATTTTGGCGTCAGAGTTTCGGTACAATGATGCATAAAAAGTGACCACTCATAATCCCGTTATTGTACTTTTACGTTGGGTTGATGATTAAGTATACTATCTCTTTCAATGTGAGCATTAATCATTATACTGAAGGACTTACAACTCTGAGAGGACCCTCTCAATCCTAAAAATGCGTCTATAAATAATATAAACCAATGCAAGCATTCCATTCTACGCATTACGCTGTGGAATTACAATTTCCATTCCTTTAAAGGGCTAAAAGTTTTAAATAAAAATCAAGCGTAGCATGATAAAAATAGAGCCTTATTTGAAAGGGCATCGAGCCTTTTGAAGTAGGTAATTATTGCTATTGGAAGCTTTTCTCTGTGTTTGCAAAGGCAAGCCAGATTGCGCCGGCCGAAATTAGTTCTCAAAAGTCGTTCAGTGAAAATATCTAGAAACGAGATTCTAGTTTTTTTGCGAGAGGCCGCGTTTTTTTAATGTATATTTGGAATCCCGATCAATCAATACAATCGATAAGCATACTTATCTTTGCTTTATTTGGGCGTAAGTTATAAAAATATATATATTAGCAGAAATAATTCCTTTGCTTATCGGAGCGATGGAAACCTGAAACAAAAGATATTTCGGAATAGACACGGAATCGAACGGTGTTTTAATTATCGGTTGTCAATTCGAGCGTGAGATATATATCTTTCGTTGCACAAAAATTGAAACGATGCCCTCGAGCCGCTATTTACTATTCATAACACATAATCAGAAAATATTTTACTTTTACCGATGACTGCGTGATCGGAGTGAAAATTATATTCCAGCAAAAAATTCCATCACATCCAATAAATGCTATGTAAATTACTATAGCCTGTGACGCTCGGAAAAGTCCATATTTCCATTGCTCTATATAAAACACCGTTAAATTGATGCTGAAGCATTTTATTGGAGCATGAAATAATAGGCCAATGAAAGGATAATTCGTTACCGGTGTTACCGGCTTAGTTATCATGCAATAAAATAGCTTGGGTGAGCCTTGTGTTCCCAGGGCGAATGGAAATTTTCTATTCGTCATCGCAGATAGCAATTTCACTACCGCGAAATGAATTTTTTTTGTGAATGATGTGGAAAGCTAATTCTATCCATGAATCAAAAATGACAAGGAGATCGTGTATTAAAAGTACTATTGATTGTTAGACGCAAATATTTATACAGTGAGCTTCGTATGATGCTGTAGTTCGTAGTAATGTCGCAAGATTGTTTGTATATCTTATTATGCATGATCGTGAGAAGAATCACTGAGCTTAGTAATCCGATTTTACTCTTAATGGTGCTTGATTTAGTGAAAAACCTTGCTATTTCACAATTTTGAATGTAAATGTTGCCCTCTCTATTGTCGTTAAGGCCCAACACCAAAAGTCTCATCGCTCATAGCATCCAGAAAAAATGCGGAATGCAGCCCCTACCCCCTTGGTAAGACAACTTTTCACGATTTATTGTACACAAATCTTATTAATTCAATCCACCCATGAGGCTAAAGGGAATGAATACATTTGGATACTACTTGTTTGAATCAGTGCCCTAAGATTTTTTTTTCGAGTGAGGTTCCAAGGAGTTGTAATGTCATCTCCGCTTTTGGAGAAGGACAAATGACAGCACTCGGTTGAACCTAATAACCTCTTGTTATTGGGAAGAACAAATGAAATTACTCGGTTCAGTTTTTCTTTTGTGTCTAACAAAGGTTATAATCTATGAAATTTAACTTCTTGGTGTGGAATGAGACATTGCTTCAACGTCATTGAAGTTTTTTTTGAGCAACTCAGCTCAGTCTGATTGCTTCGAATTCTTCTTTAACCTTTTTTTCATTAGATTCCTCTATTTCCTTAATCCATAGCAATATACCTGCCACTTATTTTGTTGCTCCATTGTTCATGCTTTTTATATGCACCACATATGGAATATCTGAGCAATGCCTCCCCGGAGAAAGGACTATTCCCACTGCTTTTCTGTCGGTGCATTTAGGCTATCGACGGCCTCTTAGCTGCCACCTTTTATCCATAGCATGCATTCACGCCCTGGCACTCTGTTGGAACAAATCTGGCCCAGAATTTGAGTTGCTCGGACTTAACGGAAGTTTAAATTATTTTCACAAACTGATTACAGTTTTAGGTCAATGCGGAGGAAACCATCTCGCATGTTTTTGGGTATAAAGAATACGGCGCTTCATCTGTGAGAGATTTTGTACGAGAAGTCATGGGTCATACGGTAGAATTATAACTTCGTCTCTACGTTCTTTTTACCGGGAAACGGAATTTTTTATTCAAATTATTTGATATGGCGCTGGCTGTACTTTACAATTAGAGTTGTTGATGTTCATTGCTCTAAATCAAATATCCAAATTTTCAATGATATGTAAAATTGTCATTTGTCATTTAAGCATGATGTAACGATAGAATAAATATAATCTTAAAAATTTTTTTTAAAAGGAAGTAAAATCGGTGGCATGAGATATTTTGGGAATCAATTATTGTACTAATATGTTGTATACAAATTTTTCCGAGTTTACTTTTATTACCTAATAGCTATTACAATTCTTTCAATGAAGATCTAAAAAACAATATGTTTTGATTGACGTAAGAGGCTTTTACGTATGAATGATACTTTCATCTTGGTGCTCGCTGACATTACCTTATAGGTATTGAATGTATATGATCGAATGTCTAAATCGAATTATGTTTCGAAAGAAAAATATACTACGAATGTGACCACTTAAACTTGCTAGTCATATGAAAGAGTCCCGTTTATTCCTCAGTTAAAGATTTTGATTAATGAAAATAAGGTTGTATTGGCAATTTAATCGCTCACACAACTTGTAATTGA
The DNA here is from genome assembly GCF_921293095.1 of Ischnura elegans. Lineage (NCBI taxonomy): Eukaryota > Metazoa > Arthropoda > Insecta > Odonata > Coenagrionidae > Ischnura > Ischnura elegans. Next base: position 113,383,214 of record NC_060249.1, on the reverse strand, counting down.
ATGGTATCCTTTTAATTTAAACGTTTCTTCAAGGTTTTAAAGATTCAAAATTGTTCTTTCAAAGTAATTAAGTCCACCAGTTTAGTGCGAGTTAATTGTACTATATGCCGTTTGTTATCAGTGCTATCCCGTCACTTGTAGTCACCGTAGGAAACGAACTGTTTTCATGAAAATATTTCTGGGCAAGTTTTCTTCGAATTTCCTCGATGGAACGATATTTTCTGGAACATAAATCCGTGTAGACCCATTTTATGGAGGGCCATTTAATTTCCATATTTTAACTATTTCATTCATACTCCTTTTAACGTGTTTTTGTGTTCTATTAAAAAATTAAAAAATATCTTCTTTTTTATATATCGTCGTGAATAAGTTTGAAGAAGAGCAACTTAAATTGCTTGAAGCTTGAAGAAATCGTCGTTAATGTCCTGAGTGGTGAACACAAGTGAACATCAGGTAGAAATGCTAATTCGCCATAGAATAATCATTTGGCTTATCCAGTCAAGTGATTTTTCATGGCGAATTTCATCATTGGTGTGTATAACTTCGCATGTTGACTGTAAACAAAGTTACTTGTTCCATGCGCAGATCAGGTAGGAAGATAAATTAATGGGTGTGAACGATAAAGAACTTTAGGGTTATGGGTGAGGAAAATGAATGGTGATAGGACAATTGCCGAAAGAGTAAGAGCAACCTTGAATCAATGGCAAACTTTCGCGGCTATATCCTTCTCTGTACATAATCTTTCGGTTTCGCCTCTCATGGCCTTTTTTTGTCCGTTCACTTTTTTATGGTGGTCATTCCTTCTGAATTATTGTGGGCATTACTGCTTTTCACAGCCGCGTTTCTTCTAGAATGGAAGAGGCTTAGTATCCCCTGTATTTCCCATGAGTCCCCATGGGTCACAAATCTTCCATAAACCTAAGTAGTTTTCCGAGTGAGCTCCGCGGGATCCTCGAAAATCCTTAAACGATCTTATTTTCTATTATTCAGTCTTACCCTTACCTTTCTATATTTTGTGATCTTTCGTACTGTCGGATATTTTCCGTCGAAGTGGATTTGTGAGTAAAGCGAGCAGTATTATGTTTTTCACCCAAGTAGTCGAACTATGGAAGCTGTAAACGTCGCAATGACTGTCCTGAAATTCTTTCGTACCTCATTAAACCTGGCAATGTAATAGAGAGCGTTAAAGACGAAGGATGAGCTAAAATCCTTAATTTCCCTACGGGAGACCAGGTTAAAAATCACGGCTACCAATATTGCGACCTTTAAATTTGGTAGCGTGAAAATACAATGTTAAATCTCTCGGTTATTGAATATATTTTGCTAATTTGATGATTATCTAATATGGTACCGGCTCTTAACATATTTGATGTCACCTAAAGAAATACGCATCAAGACTTTCTAAAGGAGCTATGGTGAAAGTTAGAAATTATCTCCGGACGGCGAATTCTATTTTGCCCTTCGCACCGGGATCTTTACTTTCATTATAATACTCGCCTTCACTCTTATGTTATGTATACCATTTAATTTAAATATTTTTAGAACAATTTTCGTCACGGGGTATCAAATTATTACTTCATATTAAAATAGACTCGATGACAATCTTTTCATCAGATTCGTCCAAAAGTTTAGATAGTTGGATAGAGAGTTTAGGTAGTTGCCCTGATACAAATTTGCACTCGTATACATGGAAGAGACAGGGAATACTGAGGTCGCAACGCTGCATGTCATAAAGGTTGTATTAAAAACTGATTCGTGTAAATCTAGCCACCTTGCTGAATGAGTGGGAGCAACATATAGCATGTCGAAATTAATTTAATCATATATCAATATCACGTAGTCAAAGTGCTTAACGTGTGAGGTTAAGCACTTTGTTTACGTGTTTAATTCCTTAAAAGCAACCCGTTGGCTCGAGTTTGTAAAAATTCCATTTGCTTTGCTGTAATCGAAGTCGTGGCTGGTGCGAAAAAAGAGTATCTTAATAATTCCTCTCTCATTCGACGTTCTGTGTGAATTCACATCGGCGACAAAAATAGTGGTCATATGAGTGATTGCTGTAAATAATAATTGCTAGACGGAGAACTCCAGGAAAATACCGTAGAACCAGAATATTTCGTAGCATTAACATCCTGATAGGGCTAAAGTGTTAGTGGTGCATGCTTAAATTATTATGAAAAATTAGAATGTTTTCTGGATACGATTGTTAAAACCTTGTTAGGTGGCACCAAATCATTCGCCTAGAACCTAGATGTCTAATACGTCGCTAATCGTCCTGCATTATTTTCCCTCAGCACAGACGTAAACAGTCCCTATCACTACCTTTCATACTGATTTTCTCATTTCCGCCATTGTTTCAACAGTCCCTAGTTCATCGAAATACATTTTCACGACTTCATCACAGTCTTGAGCCTATTCCATACACCTTCGGTTTCTGTTTAATAACGAGTGGTCAGAAGCCTCCCTCCCTCACTTGTTAGATTCTTCCATCTGAAGGTTGTATTTTTAGCCGTTTGGGCAACATACTACTGTCCTCATAGGAGATAAAAAGTCATATTTACGGCATTTAATTTTTGTGCTAATAACATATATCGATTGAAGTCCTTAATTGTGGAGATTTTTTGAGTGAATATTTGTTTATAATATTACAATAAATTCTATCCTATGCATGCATCGTCAAGAGTCTTGCATTTATTTACCATATTTTTTCACCTTCGAAAGAATTGTGGATTTCGGCTCATACTCGAGTTTTATAAAGTCAGCGAAACTTAAAATCTGTGTCGGTTAAGAAAAAGTCAGGAAGGGCAGATGATTTTGAAAACGTAGCAGCCCTATGTGGAAACGCGGTACCAGAGGTCAGAACCTAAGTTTTTTTTGACGTGTTCCAATACATGGATTGATTTTTGTCGTACATCCCATCATATGTTCACCGAGGAATAGGGCCCCAACATTCCGAGATCGTAGTTACCTATTTATGAAAACGCTTTGCAGATTTGTTGTGGCTTATAACGAAATTATCTACTGAAACGCCAATTTTTGGAGGATATGGCGTAAAAATAGCCACTTTAAAGATACTTTGCTTAGTAGCTGCACAAGTAATCATTTTGAATCTATTCTCAAATCGATGGCAATAAAGTAATTCCCTTCCTTCCTAGTCAGAATCTTCCATTACAGCACATGTTTGAACTTTTTGGGCAGCCTGCTACTATCCTTATACGATACAATCTTTTTTTGTAAAAATTCATGAAGATGGAGCTACCTGCGTTGATTACCTTAGTGGTTTTTTCATTTTTCTGGGGATTCTTTTAAATTTATGAATCATTCTACCGACCTAAAAGACTCTTCCTTGGTTCTATGAATCATCCGTACCATAGTCAGTATGCTTAGCTATCTCCACGTTTCCAAAGCTTATCAACTTTCAAAGATGAACTGCATTCTTGATATCTTGTATGATATGTGGCACAATTAGGTAGAAGTTATTAATTTTTAAAAATAAGAAATTGTAATAAGTCCGAGGAATTTATTTTCTCACGACGCGTTTTGTTGTCACAATACACAATTAAGTAAACTATCAAGAAGGCAAAAGCTAATTTATTGCAATGTATCCGCGGAACTCTTTTTCGCGCGACGTGTTTTGTTGACACAGCAAAATTTGAAGTAAATGTTTGATAAATTGTAAACTTAAGGTAGTCAGAGAGACATCGGCTGAAGTCAAGCGATGTACTCGGGCTGTAAAAGTGTCGCCAAAAATTTTAAACGAAAGAAAACGCAATAAGGAATGAAATGTGAGCGCAGTTTTGCACCTCAGTACAAAATGAAGCGTCAAAAATGATTTTTAAAAAGGTATTTACAGTAGTCAACTTGACTAGTTTCAACACTGCTTAGAACCTATACACACTGAACTTTTGGCGACATACCTCGACTAAATATGCACAATCTAAGTGGAAAAATACTATTATATTCTAATAAGCCGGTTAACTAAATACATCATCCTAATTTAGGCGAAGTCGGTGTAGTGGTTTTCGTTCTGCGATATTGGTACCAGAGATACTGGCGGCCATCTAGCCAGGTTCAGGCAGTTTGCCGCAAATATCTTTCACATTTTACCGTGAACCCGTTTTTCAAAATTCTTTTATGCAATTCAAAATCCGACTTCTAAGTTAGAAGGTTGCTATTGCTTTTGTCGCTACTGGATTCAGTGATATATATTGGCTATATTTTTTATATTTTTGCCTCCACCGGAGAAAACGTATACATCATATCTTTGAAGTCGGGACACGCTCTTTTCTGCATCGCGTGATTGATAATGTTGCTCCTTATTCGCTCCTTACCGACCGAGCACATGCGAGGATAACGATTTTAACGCTGCCGAGTTTATTCTCGCGCTCTCTCCCTCTTGGAAAAATATCCATATAATCAAATTATCCTTTATGATCCAGTTTGCTGCTTTAGAAACGCTGACCGTGGTATATCAGGGATGGAAAAATCATTTTCTTGAATTTAATGCCAGTATCTTTTACTATATGTAATGTTTCCTAGATATCTAAAATCATATGTTTGGTGAATCAACGTGAAAAAATGCATCTTGCAAAAACATGAATGAAAAATTTTGGGAGGCTTTGATAACTTTTAGTCAAGTATAAAGTATCAAAGTTCATTCCTGAAGGCTATTATGGTATTTTCCATGGTCGGAAAATAATCATTGCTTGCTTGGAATCATGGATTGCTTGATTTGCATCAGTGATTGTCTAAGAAATTGATTTGTTTGTCTATCAAAGGAGGAATCTTAAATGGATTTTTCATGTTCATGATAATAAATTCAAAAAGTTATTAGGGCGAAAAGACGGGCAGGTCGCCTAAAAAAAATTTCCGTTGACTGCTAAGTAGATTATGGTAGGAGATAATTGGGAGGAAAAAATGAATAATTTATTTACAGGTTGCTAGGCAATATTGTAGTTATGGTTTATGCAGGAATTCATGCTCAGAGTAAGGATTGGGGTAGAGGGCGCTTTCAGGCTGCGCAGTAGCAGATTCTTGTAGTCAACATGGTTACCACGTGATCGTGGGAAGTAGTGCGGGAATCCCTTGTGGGAAGAATTGTGGGAAGTGTGGGATGTATATGCTGTATATGCGGGATCTTGACTACATGCGCAGTAGCCAAAGCGCACTCTCCCCCATCCTTACTCTGAGAATTCATGATGACATAATATGCACCAAACCGATGTTTTGATTTTGGATTAATATTTTCTATCTTGAATTATAGATAGTATGTATGCAATCAGAGGTTGTTGTCAAATATAGGTAATTGATTTATTTGAGGAAGAAATTTGAAGCTGGAAGTGGAGGTCTACGGGATATAGAACCATTAAGTAGTAAATTTAAAAAAAAACGGGGCAGTCGTGGGACTGGCCGACAGAAGTGAAAACTGAAATAATTATTATCCATTTATTTTTTATATAGATTTAATATTATCAAAGAACTAATTTTTCCAGTAATACTCATTTTTTAACAAATATTGAAATTATTTTTTTCAGCAAACTGTTTATTATTAAATATATATTAAAAATAAGATGTGTATGAATAGAAAGTGACATCATTTATATATTAAAATATAATATGCTTTTATTTATTTTATTTAATATTCTTTAAACCTATAATTGTTCACTATGCACATATAAGAAACTGCCTTAAATTGTACTGACCTGTATTTTTATAGCGTGTACACTCTTCTGCACGTTCATGTTCGAGCTCTTTATATTTAATGAACTTATACAATATACACTTTAGATTTTTATTTTCAATTTTAATATTTTTAAAACAAATAGTCTTTAACAGTCTATATATTAACAACATATTAACAAAGTTTATATATTAATCTCTATTAACAGTCTACAAAATAATACGCACCATATAGAAAAAGTACATATGTACAGTATAGAACTAGAAGCAGACAGATGCCAGTATTCAGTATGTAAAAATATAGCGGTGACGCAACCTATACCATTGTATACACTGCACACACTATACATATGTATATCACGCTGTAGCGATCGCGGTGTCGGGTCGGTGACGCTCACGCGAATTCTATGCTTTTTCCCCATCCCGCAAAATTGCTTAACGCCGCTAAAGAAGTTTTCACTTCAAAAAGTTCATATTGCAATATTTTAAACAAAGTTATAATTACATTTCAAATTTGAAAGCAGAATGAATACGCGCGTGATTCACGAAAAAGATCAATCTTATATATATACGTACATACATTCTACGTACTTCTGCACGTTCATGCACGAGCTCTTTATATTTAATGAACTTATACAACATGCACTCTAGATTTTTATTTTCAATTTTAATATTTTTAAAACAAAAAGACTATAACAGTCTATATACTAACAATATATTAACAAAGTTTATTTACTATACCTAGTCAGCCTTTGTAGTTGAAATATCTATTGTAAAATTTTTTAAATGGTATGAGATTGAGAAAAAAATCCTCCCCGGCGGGGAATCGAACCCCGGTCTCCCGCGTGACAGGCGGGGATACTGACCACTATACTACCGAGGATGTGATACTAAGAGACGAATTTTAAGAGGCTAATGTATACCTCGCTGTAGCGATCGCGGTGTCGGCGTGTCGGGTCGGTGACGCTCACGCAAATTCTATGCTTTTTCCCCATCTCGCAAAAGTGCTTAACGCCGCTAAAGAAGTTTCCACTTCAAAAAACAAGTTTAGCTTTGACCAGAATGCCGGCTTCCTCAGATTATTGAGTATGTTATTTTATGAGTTGTCATCGTGAGTGAGAAAATTCATGAAAGAAAGCGGAACGATGAAAGTAACTTAATATTTACTGGCAATTTTCCACGCATACTTTGGTATTTGTGGAAAATTGCCAGTAAGTTTTAATTTACTAATGTGTTGGAATTCCACCAGATTAATCCTGAAATGACTCTTTCTACACGATGAAAGCTTATCGTATTTTCAGTGCTAAATACTTTCCCAGAGAACTTTACAACAGTGGGTAGGTATAGTGTTCCTTATTTATATTATTTTCTCGTATTCAATTTTTCAGCATCTTTAGATAGGCTATGGATATTAGAATCAATATTCTAATAAATCCGATCGATTTTTTAGCATTTCAAAGTCGCTCAAGAGCTGGAAATACAGTTACAATCAAAATATGTCTTTCTTTAATGAACGAGAAAGACAAAATGTTTAGTGATAAAACATAAAGTTACTGTCCTTTAGTATTCATGTTCGTGGAAGTGCCGGAAACCATTTGACTTTATGTTACACAAGATAGATTGATCTTTCGTCAAAGGATGATTTTTTTTGTTGATTTGGAGCGGACGAAAGAGCTGGTTTTGTAACCAGTTGTTATTTGCCCAGTGGTATTCATTCATCACGGTAAAAAGTATCTTAAATTAGTGACGGTGGAATAGGAAATGAAACAATTAGGTGCTTTATTAAAAAAACGACCTCGTATATTATTCAGGCGATATGAATGTGATGCTCTTAGATGTGATCGAAACCGCGATAAATTTAGGCGTTTTCCTATTTGATTATCCAATTGTTAGTGTCGGAGAAGATCGAAATGAATCGCCTTCGAAGGAAGTTCTAGTGTTGAGTGATTGTTTGCATCTTTGCAGAATTTGGGGTGTGGCGAAATTGATTTCGAGCAAAGTTCGCGGCGGTGGAAGTTCAAGATTCTTGAACTGAACTGGCCGAGCAACCTTGGAAGTATCGACCTTTCTTTTGAGGTTTCCAAGGGCAACCGTCGTTTACTGACCGTAAACGGTGACCATTAAAACGTAATTCGTGGAATTAGAAGTCATGGGGACTTTTGCTCCAAATTTTGGTAGATTGGATGTGGGTGCTGGATTAAACAAACGTAAGGTACAGGCTATGGAAGTGTGAACGGGAGTAGCTATTAATAATAATAAAAAAGGGAGTAACAGCTGGTAGAAATTACCGCTGGAGAACCGTTTTGTTTTGGAGTGAAAATCTGGCATAGGTGTCAAGTTTGGTCGTTCAAAAGCGCTTTGTTTATGATGCAAATATTTTCTTAAGCCTCTTCCATTATCAATAATAACTACTTTCCAAATCCCTCTTCATTGAAAGTAAAAAAAAAAACAATTTTCCTATAATAAATTAGGTAAAACAATACTCGAGTACTTAAAAATCTATATTGGTACATACATTTGAAATATTCGCGTTATTCTTCACGTATGATGTTCTGTCATATAACTATTGATTCCCATGCGCCGATTGTTTAGAGTATCAACCCGCGAATCGGCGAAATATTCCCGCAAGAAATATTTATGCTGCCGAAAAATTTCTTTTTTGTTTCTTCTTATTTCACTTGAATAAGGCTGTCTGTGAATACCTTAAGGCTTTTATTTAAAGCTAACCTCTTACAAGGTAGAGGGTTTATAACTATATTATTATACAGCTTACAAGTTGGCTATTTGCCAGATGGTAACAGTTTATATTTTATTAAAATTTATTAGATGAAAATACATCACCAAAATGAAACTAGGTCAGTGAAAATTTAATATTGCAATGAAACTAATTTTCTAAGATAGATTTTTACACCTCTTCTTGAAAATCTTTATGTTTCTAGGATAGGGCTGAAAAAGTTCTGCAGGGAGTCTATTCCATTCATTAATCGTCCTGTTAAGGTATGAGAACTATTTTCGTTACTCCTTTGAGGCCGGCATTTCATCTTGAATTGGTGATCTTTCCTACCTCTATAGCTGGGTTTTTCAGATTAATTTCGTAGTTACCCCATGCCTTTTCCCCCGTAAGTGTGCGAAAGAATAATTTTTCTCCTCCGTCCTAGTCCCATCCCAGTACTTTCAGCATTTTAGGAACACTTTCGGTCTTTTTATTTTTCCCAATTACATATCTTGCTGCCTTTCTTTGCACCTTCCCGATGAGTTCTGTTTCTCCCTTTTCATACGAGACCCACACTAGTGACGCGTATTCTAAAATCGATCGGATAATGACCCTTTAAACGTCGATGATGGCTAATTTTAATGCATTTCCCTCCTTTTTATACTAAATGCTCCTTTTCAAATACGCAGGGCGTTGATTATCAGCGATTTATTACGGATATCCCGCACATTTTCAGATAACTGGTACATTTTAATATTGCTTTACATGAAAAATGTACAAGCTTTTTTCCCACCAATTTTGTATTAGATAATCAATTTTCTTACCTTATGACAGGCAGAAATTAAAATCTTCCTACAAATAGAATTGTTAGCTCATAAACTTGAAAATAAAACTCGAGACATTGAAAACATTTTATTTCAAAATCTGTTCGCGATGAAAACTGCGCAGGTTCTTTTATGTGGGTTCGAAGGCGATCTTAAAAATTCGTTTTAGCTACATTTATCAACCTCCTCAAAGCTGTAGTAATTATTCATGTAGTTTTTACGAGTATGGTACTATTGCATAAGTAATTTTTGGAAACAAAACTAAATGTGTACTATAATGTCGAGATGTGAATGTCACTAGCCCACAAGTGATGCTATTTGTCCGACACCATCTAAAGGAAAACATGAGCAGCTGAGTAGCTTGGTAAATAACTGAACGAGATACTTAAGATACATACAATAACCATGTATGGAATATTTATTTCCGCTAAAACAGGGAAACATATACCCTAAAGTCTTTCAAGGGTCGAAATATTTCAATATCAGTCTTCAACTTTGTTATTTTTAATTATTTGGCTGAAAAATTATTTTTTCTCTAATTGATGATGCGATGATTACAGCTTTCACTTGTTGGATAATAACTTGATGTCAGAGAAGGGAGAATAAATGACTCTGCAATATCTCATAACTTCTTTATATTTACTGTCATGCCCGGTTCCTCCATGTAGCAGCATCTTCCAGAGCTCTATACGGAATAGCAAAGTTATTTATTCTCCCCACCCTCTTACCACTCTGCTATCTGTGTCTTATCTCTTGTCCTCGTGCTCCTATCAGATGTAGTACGGCGCGGATCGTAAAATACACAGAACTTCTCCTGAAAAAAATTATCTAATTTGCTTTGTAAATCCAACCTAGATTTTTCCTCTCAATTGGGTTAGGATTTTAATCGATCCATATCGATCTTCATGGAGGCCACTGAAACAGCTTGGAAACAATAAAATAGCAATAATTTTTTTCAAATTAGCCTCTTAGTTCTAATGTGCTTAGTGCCCTGTGCGCTGTATTTGTGTCATTGTAGTATGAATTTTGCGTTGCCCTCTCTTCAAGTCAAGTTTTCACTCTCTTGCGGTCGCGAAGGACTATTCTGCCCTGAAATCACGCAACGGTCGACTCCAAGGCCATCGCGTAATCGATTCCTGGCAATGTAAACGGATTTTAATCCCACCAGAAGTGCATGCAGCGTCGTGCGAACAGTTTGATTTTTTCAACTCTTTGCCTCATTTGCTTTGTAAATCAGCTGTGTTAAGAGCTTTGTCGAATTCAGAGGCTATTACTAAAAAAATTGGGTTTGGGAGCAACTGGGGAAGATTGAAGGATATGAAATACTTAACTTTGGAATATAGTTCATTTGAGACCAGTAGCTCTTCGAAAAATGATGTTCACGAAAATTTCTGCTGAAACTCATCCTTCTCATCATACATTAAGTATACGTCATGCATTAATTTGCCTTGACGAGATTCCATTTGAAGATAGTTTGGAATTGAGCTTATTGCTCAGAGAACATGTTTTATAAGAGCAGCTGTAAATTACTAATCAGGTTACAAAACAGAAATTTATCGTTGTAACACTATCCGTGTTACGTACACCCAGAGTGAGCTTCAAATAGGATTCGTAAAAGTCTGAGAAACGTGATAACTTTTTGTATATATACTTATAACATTTTATATACATCCAAATACACATTTGCTAAAGTAATTACATAGGTATACAATATATGTTACAAAATGGAATTCAAATAGGCGCAGTATTTAGCATAAATTATATTAAATGTAATTAATAAAGATCTTCAACATTTTAAGCTTCATTTGAGCGAACATTTCATTCACTAATGTATGATCTTAGGTTTTCCCGGCGTATCAGGTGCAGAAACGTTTCTCGGGTTTTCCACCGGTTGAGGTTTTCCATGTCTCCCGACGTTTCGAGCAGCGACTTGCTGTTAATCCTCAGAGGATCTTCTGAATGATCCTATGAGGATTAAAAGCAAGTCGCTACTCGAAACTTCGGGAGACATGGAAAACATCAGCCGGTGGAAAACACGAAAAACCTCTCTGCACATTTCATACAGTAGTTGGTAATGAACGTGGTTTTCCAAAAATATAAAGGCTATTAAAGTATGGTGTTGTGCACTGGATGCTTTAAATTTCCTTGCTCAAATAATTTCCCGCGGCTTCTCAATCTTTCTTCTACTATTTGTCAGTGCTTAATATTTGTATATTGACCAAAGCACACATTGTGACAACCGATGTAGAAATAATGCCTCTCAATTTGAGTGGAAATGGTGAAATTTGAGCTTTCCTATACGTTTTCTAAAAAAGGCCCATTTAATAATTTTATGTCATCCTCGAAGTACGAGGTGGTCCAGGGAAATAAACTGGCCCCCTACCCTGAATCTGTGATTTTCACATGTCTTTTATTTTGTCTGGGGTGAGCTCAACCCTCACCTATACAAACCAACCTTCAGTTTTAATCACCGAGTGAGTGATGCGCGGTGATGAAGGTATTTCTCCGCTGCATACCTCGCGCAAATCCGCCCACGGACAATGTGCCTTCAAACTCATCTTATGAAGAATCACTAGGATACTTCAACGTTAGTACTTCGATGATTCTTCTTACAAGGCAAGCGAAGACACAGATCAAGCCCAGAAATAAACTGAAATGGATGGTATTTACTTTGAAACTTGAAATTAAATCCTCGTGCTATTTAATTTCCTTGTTACGTATTTTTTTTAGAGGAAGTTCTTTCTCATGGTGTTAATGTGGTCTTCATCGTTGAATCGTCGGCCGACGTTTCATTTTCTGGAACTCATGGTTTCCTGGAATTTCTCGAAAAAATGAGATAGCTACCCTGAAAGTTCTGCTCCTGCTTCAGCTCTTGGAAGTATACATTTGGGTGGGCAAATTGGGGCTATTGAAGAGCGTTGATGAGATTTTCAGCGAAGGAGAAGAAGTGTTAGTGATATAAATAATCAAGTCACTATTGATCCTAAATGATGATCCAATCCTCGCAATCTCTTCATCGACTTGAAGGAACACTTCATGTAAGTTCGCGTCGGTATTGCCATAAATTGTCTAATGCGGCAGTACTATTCCTCTGAAGTCCATAAATAGCTTGCTTCGCGTATCAGCTGATTGTTTATTATCAAGCTTATCGTGTATTGAGCACATTATTTCAGTTTTCGATTGACTCTAAGAACATCAGCGCTGTGATTAGGATTTATTTGAATCTTGCTAATGACTACTAGACAACACTATTTGTGACGAGTTCAGAGAAAATTAAACGTTTTTTTGCTCGAACCATTGTATGATATTTATCGCTGCTAGCAATTTTTTGTCGTCACACTGAATTTAGTTTTAGAAAAATTTATTCCTTTTCAGTGAAAACAATCACATAATAACTCCCCCATACCTTCATATCGTTTCATGGGTAAAAATAAGCGAGAAGGGATTCCGATAGAATATCTCCATTATAAAAAACATAGTTTACACTTTTTCTGCATTCCATTACCCAAAATTTAAAATCTAATTACAAATGCGGGGGGGATCAGAAAATAACGGGAATTTTAGTTTTTTGAATACTGTATTTATTTCTTCGGATACATATGTTAGCAATGTTTTGAAGGAGTTTGGATAGGTACCAGCTTATGTTTTCAAACTGCAATGCATTGTTTAGTTGAGCAATACGCAGTAGTTGGTTTGTGTTAGTTTGTTGAAGTAAACCGTTCCGCGCGGATCAAGATAAAGATAATTTACTGGAACTATCAAGGGCGTTTCTAGCTAGAGTTCTTGAAAATTCTAAGGAAAAAAATTTCAATCAATCAAAAATGTCTATGAATGTATAGCTTTCGACCGAAATTTAAACTAATCGGAATCAAAAACGGTTCGTGAGATATTATTAATAAGGGCAACCCCAATTTTGACGACCATGGGATGCTCTGGGAGCTTATTGTAGGTACAAGATCGAGAGCTGGAGTTTTATCAAGGTGCATTGAACAGCTGCTCTGAAAAGCTTTCAATACGGTTCCATACAGTCTATTTGCAATAGTTAGATAGGGATAAGTCGAGCGATCTTACTATATGTATACATCAGGGATATGATTACCCTTATTCAGTATCTCCTGCTTTCATATTGACGGTAACTCATACTCATAACTAGTCTGTCGAGAAGTACCCAACACTCACGTAATCGTTATTTCTGAATTCAGAGCCATCTTCTTGGATGTTGTTTAAGTTCAAAGCGATAAAATATTGTCTCAGGTTCAATTATTGACTCCAATCCTCTGTGGCGTCGGTCGCAAAATATCAAACACGCTCCCAACTGTCTCTTCACGCTCTTCTTTTCGGATTTTGACCCCAATGTGAGACTTGAGATATTTTCCTCTGATTTCATTCACACCTTCCAAGGAGGTTGTAAATATCTGGAGGGCTGCACCACTGGTTTCGAGCGTGGAGCGAAGTGCGGCCGGAATGAGGGTGCTTGGGTAGGACAAGCCACGCCCACTTTTACCAAAACATTGACAATCCCATAAGGGTCAATGCTTATACTATTTGGTGAATTTTTGGTGAGAACTCGTTAATACATTAAAATAACCTATAGAAGGCAAAATGTGAACCTTTTTTTCTTACTTCATCGGCAGGCTTCGCGAAGGTATGACTCAAACATCTTTTCCCAGGGAAAAATTATTATCAATCACCATGGTTACGTTCTACAACCAGCTCAGATGAAAATAAAATTTTGCGGGAGTAAAATAGTCATTTACCTGCCCTTATAGGGCCCCCGCGCACTTTCATTGGAACTTCCTCAAAGCAACTATTCATTTGCTTTGAGGAAGTTCCAATGAAACACACGGCATTGACTCCGGCCTCGCGCACGGGCGGATTTTTAGTTGCCGCTGTTAAATAATTGCGTCCGGACCTATTCCGAGGTTGAGTAAACTGTTGCCGGCAGGAATAGACCACTTGAGTTTTTAGCCACTAAATAGTTGCTTTGATAAGGTTACCAGTGCGCGGGGGCCCATACTGGTATTTAATTTGATTATTAACCAACGGAAAACTGACAATTACAGTAATAAAGTAAATTTTCAAGGATATCCCCACCAGTAATATGGCTAACAGACACAGAGTTTATACATTTATAGAACCATCGAGAATGATGGGGAAAATGCGATGACAATCACTGGCTACATACTTGTGATTTTCACTGAATGTAGTTCATTTTCAGAACAAAACTTAGACTTAAATATCAGTGGGAGACTAATTCCAAAAATTGTCAAACCAAAATGGCGGAACTTTGACCATGCTAAAAACTTGGAAACAGCGCCTCCCCAGATATTTATAACCTCCTTGATATCTACCTCTTGTTTACTTAATTCAGACTCTCGCCATGCATTCTAACCGCGCTCTACGCAATTTTTTGGAATAAGGTGGTCGGGGGCGTCAGAGATTAATGTAGTGAGAGGAACATAACAGGATATCCGGTTATTCATGGAATCAACGTTCCGAAGCGTTGCCGTCTCTTTAAAAAATTCCTCATTTATTTCGTGGATATTGATAACGAGTTGGCGCGAAGGACGCGATGGGAAAAAAATGACGGGGCGGCTGCGTACGTATCTAACAGAGATTTGCTCTCTTGCTTTTTGGATTGTAACGGCAGTTGACGCTAAACGCTTGACTTATTAAGCAACTCTTTCTTTCTTCCCATTTGTGCTTTATGAATTCGTAACCCACTTAGGTACTCTCGGATAGGAGATCATGTTCGATATCAAATACCGAAAAATATGTAGTTTGGTGAGTTTAAGGTCTTGACTAGTTCTCTGGAGCGGCGTGATTTGCCTCATCGATCACATCAGATGTGTTTTCTACAGATCTTTATTTTTGGCATGGATGCTTTTCTCAGGACTACACTTAATGGAATTAACTGCTTCATACCCTGGATGTTTCATCGTCTAGTTGGTTGAGATTTGTTATTGTTTAAACTCCTGCTTCAGCAAGCAAGCAGGAATTAAGTGTTGGTATTTTGAGCACGAACGTGGAAGCACTGGAATTCTAAGTACCTAAATGCCGAAAGAAAGCAAAATAGAACTAATGCGGAAATGACTCTTAGCTCGTGTTTACTGTTAGGAAGACCCGTAGTGCTATAAATATAAGGTATTGCGACGTGTTATCGGCTTTTTTCTCCTCTTCGGCTACCTATCCTCTTGTAGATATATCGGCCTGCGTTTAGTTTTGTGATTGGTGGAAAGTGATTATTACCAGTGATTGTTACCATTGTTTATACCTAGTGGAGGTTGAGGAAGTTTGGATACTTGCATCAGCGATCATATAGCCTTACTGACCTGTATCTTGCATCATGACTCATGTAAGTGGCATTTGAAAAGATCATATTTTCACAATGGTGATGTTTTGAATTGCGAGAGTTTTATTACTTTATGCGTTGGTTCCTATGTTGTTACGGTGCCGTTGTTAAGTATAAAACAAACCTTGATGCAATTAACCGGATGAAATATTGGAAGTAAGCTCGAGCCCTAAAACGCGTCAACGGCCATGAAATAGGCAACCGACTAGATTCCCGAAACGTCGGCAGAAATGTCAACCATAACCCGGTGAAAAACCCGAGTAGTCTTCCAAGACCCTCTACGCGGAGAAAAATTCAGAGGATACTTTGAATGAAATATATTTAATTCAAATAACGTAACATGATTCGCTAGATATTAATTTCACTCTTACTTATAACACCAACTGCTAAATGAAAGACGATAACAATATTTACCTCTTTTGCCTTTTTCAATGTTTTTAACGATTGATAACCAATCACGCAATCAATATGCGACCCTTGGGTAGGCGAGAGTCTGAAGAAGCGGTATTTTTCTCCTCTATTTAGGCTTCTCACCTATTAAGTACAAGTTCATGAGCGGCTTCTCTCCTAAAAGGTTTTCTCTTATCTAACTCTAGCACCGGCTTTTCTCGCCTATCTGAGATGTAAACAGGAGGAGCAGCGTGCGACATACTTGTGCGACCTCTTGTGGAATGCAGAGTAGTGTTGATGATCCTGAAAACAACTTTACCCGCAGATTTGTTGGACGAGGCTGCCTCTCTTTTGGAGCTTCGAATGGGGCAAATAACTCTAGCTGAAGGAGGCTTTCACCTCCACTCTTGTAAATCTTAAGCAATACTCAACAGACGTCCAGCATAAGAATTTTTCTTTACCTGAGAGTAAATTTAAAACCAAGAAGTGACATTGGAGGGCAGGTTGCTGTTCTGAACTTCTAGCGCTAAAAACAATGCGTACGGAAATGGTATTCAATCGTCAAAGTTGATGAAACTAACAATATTTTATTATTGCGATTACTATTATATCACACCTGGGTATTTAAGAATAAAGCCATAATTGGTGCGAGAGAAAAATGTGAGAGCATAATGATAAAACCATGGTGAAAAAAAAACATTGGAAGAATTTGAAGCATCAAATTTTCAGTCGTCCTTGAAAAAATACCTGATTTCCACTAAGAAATGACAAGTTTTATTGAAAAAAAGAACCGTTGCATTGAATCAAATACTTAGCTTATACACCGCCGCTACGGATTCTCTGAGGGATAATTCCTGAGAATTATGTAAATTCTCCCCCAAAAAATACATGAATGTGCCTATATATATTGAGACTGTGTAGAAGATAATTGATCTCTGATGTGACACATGGATCACATGAAAAAATTACTTTAGATTCAGTAGCTCATAGCGAGTTTGATTGTTTTTGCAGTTTCCTTCAGGGCTGATGGCGGCAGTTGTGTTTTTTCTGTAAAAATTCAAAAAACTTTGTTTCTAAAACTAAAAAATAAGTTTTCAATTATCCATATTGCATTGTGTAACAATGATACTTGAGTCTTGATAAGGGTGAAAGGAGGAGGATTTGGCAGGAAAAAAGGTAATAAATAGTTCCAAATCTATTATTAGATAGTTGTAGTGATTCAAGGAGTGAAATATGTCGTCTTGAACTTAAATGACTATTTGATCGAAACAGAAAGATGACATTGTGGGAGAAGATTTCGGTTTTAAACGTATAAATAATTCTGAATTATCTATCATTAAAGTACGTATTCCTTCTCAAATGGCTCAAAAGTTATGGAGAAGTATTGCATTATATCTGTTTTCAAGTAACATAAAATCATGTACCCGAAATCGCTGGAATAGTGTATTTGCCCTGATTCCCGTTTTATTTTAATTAGTGTGGATTTTTTATTTCATGGGTTGTCGTAATTAAGCATGGATGAAAATTACTGAAAAAATGACATTTTATCTTTACAATTCATGCATAGCCGCTTGTTAATTTCGAGCTCTTCGCTTTTCCCCCGATGTTTGAGCTCCCTTAAAGATACGTTAATTCACGACACTGACTCCTCAAATAATAGTAATAATTATCTTTATTTGCATGTACAACTTGGTCCTCCTAAGCAATAAAGCTTGTCGTAAGGTTCCATTTGTACTACACAGTGGCATATTGCCAGCATAACATTTTTATTTAATTTAAAATTTCAATTTCATAAACAAATTCAACAAAAATAACATGGCGCTAAAATTTTTAAGGAAATTTGAAACCAAAATAAGAGAATTTAATATTATTACTTAAAAACGTCAAGTTATTTAAAGGTGTTACTAGGTCACGGTATCGCTAATTTGCCATTTTTTCTCTTTTCTTTTAATTTCGGCCTAAGAATAGTCTTTGGCATATAATTAAAGGTACGAGGTACAACATACTTTAGCAACCTTTTACCATCTATATCATTGTAATTATACGTTTCCTACAGAGAACTGTTGCAATAATCCATGCAATGTGTATTATTAAATGGTATTTTTTTCTCTTTTTTGAAATATCTCCCTATAATAGTGAGCCATTTAAGCATTTTATCCTCATTCAATTCATTATATTTAGTATTCAGTGATTTTAAGTCATTATCACCACAATAGTTGAAACCATCCGTATTTATTTATTTCAATATTCTCTTTTGGTTCCTACATAATTGTGTGTTGTATTTGTGTTAGATCACTCTAAAACTAACCCTGCTCCTATCTGTATTTCGCAGCAGGAAAACTGCGACTCCTCCGACGCGGGTGCCGCCTACCGGCCTTCCCCCGAAACGGAAGAGGAGGAGGTGGGCGACCTGGGGTTACCGGGGGCAGGCCCCTCGTCGTCCTCCGCCCCCGGAGGCAACGCCGCCGCCGCCGCACCGTCGACGTCCGCTCCGAAGAGGGACGGGGGCGTGGAGGACACCACCTACTTTCGGGACGGTCGTCGGAAGGTGGACTTTGTGCTCGTGTACGAGGAGTCGCTGAGGAACTCTGGGGGTGGGATGACGGCCAACAGCACGAACAGCATCAACGCCTTGGGAGGGCCCCCCATCAGTGAGGGCGGTGGGGCCTTCTCATATTTGTACACTGGAGGCGAGGGAGGGGGCGTTTGGGGCTCGTGGATCCACGGGAACTCGGCCGAGTCCAGCCTGCCATCTGGCGAGAAGGTCAGGCGGTCGGAGAAGCAGGTGGTTTGGAGGCAGAGGTTCCTCACGCACCTCGTCAGGGCGGGCATCGACATGGAGGAGGTGAGTTGCACTAGATGGCGGGCGAATCGCGTGTGGATTTGGCATTGTTGTTGCTTAGAACAGAACAATTACTAAACTCTAAGCTGCGCCATTTCCACACTAAGCTATGTGGTAGTGGGGACGAAGAAGTGATCGTTTCTGCACATTTATATTTTAAACTCAGACTGAATGTGTTAGAGGAAATGTGTGAGGAAAGATTCAGCGGGACCTCTTAGCATTGGGAAATATATCTGCAGAAAAATCTATGCACTTCAGCTTTTTAGGAAATTGATACCTTTTTTCATAATCCATTTGCCCCGAAAACAGCATCCATATGACCTTTTCCGGCGGGGAATATACATTAATTAAAAATGCACAACTAAAAACCCTTATATCTTGGATACGGTTAAGTTATCCAGGCAGGACTCGAACCCCCGTTCCCGGGAATGAACTCTACTCCGCTATCACCGAGACTGACAATGGGTAATTTCTCTCGAATAGTTAACTTGCAGGTTTTGGAAGCTCGCACCGCGCGAAGTTCCTCCCTCCAAGTCCTCCTAACCTATACTAATCGAGCGGTCCGTCTCGCGTATCACGGGAAACACCCCATTCCCGTATATATCCTATTCAAAATCCACCCCATTCTGATTAGGGCGCAGCCAGAAAAAATAATTCTGGGAGAGGAGTCAACTTTCGTAGGTGTTCAGTTAAAGGGTGTATCCTCCGTACATAAATGTTGAGGAAGTGCTAAGAATTGTGGAAGAAAAGAGAGGTCTTCTAAAAACCCTTGCGAGAAGACTTAGTTTGCCACCTTATGAAACATGATGGATTCATGAAAATAATAGTCACAATGAATAGGCTAGCCTTTATTTATTATTTTTTTTAACTTGCTCTAACATATTAAAAAAATCAGGGTATTCAAACCTCAGTCAACAGTATCCTATGTCTCATATTCTCAATCTATCGAAGTGAAGATAATTTTACGATTGAGAAAATGTTGAGGTAAAATTTTCATATTTTAGACACAAGCAAATGTTGGCAAGTTCCCCCACTAAGTAACCTGAAAATTTCGAGAAGATGACGTTAGTTTCAAATGAGAAAAGTATATGGCCGGATCGGTAGCTAAACGTCCGCTTGAAATAAGGTCATTTATTAGATTAATTAATATAATATAATTAATTGCAAAGATTGCAAAGATCTCAGGGATTCCCTTTCGGAAAATGACCTTCAGACTCCATCGTGGCCACTAGATGGTGAACTGCCTATCATTATGCTTGCCATGTGGGCTGTTTATGGCCATCAATAGTGACATTGGTTTCTCACCGGGTATATCATTTCATTTGAGAACGTCACGGTACCGAAATGGACTATGGAAATAGTGAAAAAGGACATAGCACGTAGTATGCCTTCTCGGTTGGTCTAATTTTTGAAAATATTTAACCCTTGCCCCCGGAAAGTTTATCGATTACCTGCCAACCCAGAACCTCATTAGCTTATCTTACGGTTCTGTACGCGCCAAGGTCGTTTTCAGTTATTTACTTTTTCTTGCTTCTGGAAATATGTGCGTCATGTGTCTCTCCATTGGGGTACTATTCACACCTGTTACGGCAGCTTGCGTGACTTAGAAGCTTTATTGCAGGGTTTCATGAATAATTGATCGTTTTTGCAGCTTTAAATGGGCTTTATTACGTTTTGAGAATAATCCTTAATACCGGTGAGACAGTTGGTAGTTGTTGGCGGTTGGGAAATTTAAGAGGTACCAATATTCCCCGCTCGATTATATGTCGATGTTCATATCCCAAGTAAAGACGAAATCACTAAGGCCTCATTGATGTTCTTAAATTCAGGGAAACTTTCGTTATAATTCATGGGAAATGAAGTAAAATTAAATTGCAATACCTTCCTATAGTTTGTTGCTTGATATTTTAAGCGTAAATATTAAAGGTTATATCTGATTTTTGAAAAATGTAGTCATCATAAAGATAAATAATCCCATTTGCTTGGCAAAAGATGCTCAGATTAACGAAGCAAAAGATTTTTGGAAGGAAAAATGGGATTTTTGACGAAATTGAAGAGAAAATACGGAGAAAATTTCTTAATTAAACCATGTATAACTCTTCCATTTCTCTTTATTACCTCACGTAATTCTGCAACTTTTTACATCAACATTGTAAGTGACACAGATTTGAGAATGACACCAAGTTCTATATCTCAACCCTGAGAATTATTCTATAATTGCTCATTAGTTCCCTTTTGAATTCTAGGTCGCCTTATTCCTCTTGAATCAGTTGAATACTAATACTTGGTGATGAATTCACACAGTAAAAATTCATTTTCATGAAAGACTATTTAACAATTTTCCATCCTATTTCCTTCGCTCAACTAATTTTTGACATGCGTCTATTATTTTCAATAGCATGCCTGGATAGCATGCATTTGACTTCAATTATGTATGGCTGAACTGGGTAGGTGGGGTGATAAGAAGGAAAAATAAGTGAGGGAGAGATTTTGGACTATTCTAGGAGGAAGGATCAAGGTTTTCTGTAAAAAAAGGTTATTGAAAGGGCATGGGCAAACACGCTTAGAGAAGATGAGTTCTTTATCGCCACAACTTCATTCTTAATTCGCCTTATGTTTTATGAAATGCAATATTTCCGTAAATTTTAATTAAGTCCATCTTGCCGCCATTGTCAACCACTCTATATAAAATATCAATATTAAAATTATCTAAACGGTGCTTACAACTATGCATTTCTGCGCTTTGCGACGTGGATTCAAATCTTACCAACAACGCTCGAAATATAGTGAATTTATATAAATACGGTGCTAAGATGGATTTTTTGCCGCTGAGTGAAAAATATTACTTATTCTTATGTTTCTGAATTTGAAGGAGTTACCCCTGTTGTATCAGTCGAGTTAAGCATGATGTAATGAAAGAAATCCATAATTAAAAGAATATGAAGCACTTTGTACAATTTTATTGAAGATTCTGGGCGTTTAAATCTCAGAAACGTCTTTAAGTGCAAGGCAGGTCATATTCGTCGTCGCTACATTTCTTCTATAAGGTATTTATGTTTTGGCTTCTTGTTGCCACTTGGCTTTAGTCAAGTATATACATAAAACCTAGAAACAAAGTATAGTCTGTATACCGTAGGTTGGCGCACGGACCCGCAAGGTACCGACTCAGTAGCTAGATTTCCATCTTTTTTGTGCCCTATTTAAGAATTTTTTAATCATCAAGGAATATCGCGTGTGCGGGCTAATGTTTTTATGAAAAATGTGTGGCAAGAATATCTGTTGCACGATTTTGGACAAACCTCGAACAAAGTCGCACGAGTGGGCATCATAACTTGCTCGTACAAATCTCTTCAACCAGTTCTTGGGTGAAAGGACCCTAAGATGTGGGCTAAAACTGTCGAAACCTTTGAGATTCAAAGGTTTCGAAAGTCGAATTCGTGGAAGTCCTCATGAGCTAAGTTTTGAAGGTGAAACTTGGCCGGCGCTTCTGACGGAGAAATTTAGCCTCGCGTATTCGCGAGAAATGCTACCGCATCTTGTTTCCGAGGGTACAATATCCTTTGCCTGTACAAGGTTTTCTTTGGTTTCATAGACTGCACAGCCGTAAAAATAATTGTGATGTACTTGACACGTCCGC
Source organism: Ischnura elegans (assembly GCF_921293095.1). NCBI lineage: Eukaryota > Metazoa > Arthropoda > Insecta > Odonata > Coenagrionidae > Ischnura > Ischnura elegans. The sequence continues at coordinate 113,360,780 of NC_060249.1, read as the reverse complement.
TCAACAACTTGAGCTTAGTGGGAGAATGGTTTTAAGAGATTGCCTATTGAAGTATTATTAACTTAGTTCGCCAATTTGCGTAAACATTGGCACATTATTTCTTTCTCTTGAGATAACTAATTGAAATTCAATTAGAGTTTAATCATAGCGTGAAGCTTAAGGTTTATACTTAATAATTTTTCTAAGAGTTAAGTAAGAATGCTTCGTAATTATCGACATTTATGATATAAACTCATTTTCTTCAATGATGGTGCGAGATTCATTATGAAATATGAAATGTTGAGTTGGAAACTGGTAAAAATATTAACTTAGCGGTAACCTGAAAATATTCCCATTATATGTTATCCCATATGCTTCCCTAATAATTATCAAGTCAATTAGGGTCGTATATTTCATGATTGAGTGATGATTATGAAATCCTCTCGGGTTTTTAGACGGGTTCAGGCGTCGATGAGAACCGAAGTTTCTAAGGTGCAGTGTGTTATCTTTCTCAGGGTGAATATTCGTGCTTACACGCTGCGGAAAATAACAAATTTGGCTTTCGTAACACTGCAACTATGCATTGCTGCGCTTTGCGCAGTGTCTAACCAACCAACCTAACCAACAAGGCTCTAATCTAGCCAACAAGGCTCGAAATAGCTTTCTTATCGTATCCCATAGTTGGAACGCTGCATTAGCCCTCTGTATTTAACTGCACCTGGATGGTCCTAAGTCCTTTGCCGTCGTAATCACAGAGTAACGATATCCTCCGTGCCTTCCGTACCTATTAAAATGCCTTCACCCGGGTAAAAATTACGTTTCGAGGGAATCATTGTTAATGTTAAATTTGTGTCGGCGTGTGATTGTCTTCTATTACATTTCCATAGCATAGTACTTTCCAATCGTCACAACCGACACATATCTCTAGTTCTTATTTCCTATTTTAAGTTTGCTTCGGTTATTGTGTTATGTAATTGGACCATCTCTTTTCTCAGGAAGTGGTGGAAAGTGGCCGGTCCAAGGTTCTCCACTTCATCAAACTGCATGCGCCGTGGCCCGTGCTCTGTCACTACGCCGAGGAATTAAGCATGAGAGCACCTCTGCAGGTAAGAGTCGTGTTCCTCGTATTTTCTATCACTTGCCTCGTAAAGTCACGATTTCACTGTCCCCAATACACATTGATCACTGAATGAGAGCGATACTCTAGCGTTTATTCGTGGTCATCTAAGCAATCTTCCTCATTCAATTTTTTTCTCGGTTAACTGCGCTCTTATCCTTCATCATCAATGCACCTTGTATTCGTTCTTCAATCTAAAATTTTATCTCCCTACACTATTGATATACATATATGGCTTTCGCGTTATTCTTTGTTATCATCCTACGTATTCCTGTTTCGCGTGAACTCGTAAAAATGGCGGTTTAATGGTTGCATAGCCATGTTTAGTGCTACAGAAATGTGAGGTCTCGGAAATGTATCAAGCTCATTTTTACTTGCGGTTATTATTCACGGCCGTAGTCTCCAGCCTTGCGCGGCGCGATGCTTTTGTTATCTCGTTTACGGTCTCAGTCGTGTTGTGGCGAAAGTATTGTTAGCAGTCATGATTGATGATTTGATGGTGTAACTCCTGCGAGAGACAGTATTCGTATGTCGCGGAGATACAAATTTATCCTCCTGAAATTAATATCCGGCGCCAGAATGCTTGCCACGTCATGCGAACTTTAATTTTTGCCAGTGAAAATGCACGGTGACATCTGTCTATTATACGCGTACCTTCGTTGCAGCTTTTGTTGTGACGAAATTTGGAGAATGTAATAATTCGAGTAGTTGGTGACATAAAGGTCTTTAATGATTTATCATGTCCAACACAGATGCATGTTTGAGGAAAAAAGTGATTGTAAATCGCAACGTTGATTTAATTGATGTATATGTTTTAGTTATCACCATAGCCTGATATATCCTTTGCGATCAAAGTTGGACAATGTTGCGGGTTGCATTACTGCCCCTTCTTATTTATATATCATTTATATAAATAAGAAGGGGCATTTATATATCATTTATATATCATAAAATGCGCAGTAAGGTCAAAAAATTATTATCACTCTGAATGGCATTGTGCTTATGTTTTTTTCTTCTTCCTAATGAGTCTTTCATCGTGCTATGTAATGTGCGTGACTTCGTTACTGTGGAAAAAAAAACTTTTTGCTTTCATTTTGGAAATAAATAATTGGAAAAGCAGTAATGAAATTCCGATTTAATTCTCACATCTTAGTTACCTATATAAGCCTGAATTTGATCCTCATTGTAAAAGGAGCGATCGAGTCGCATCAATGTTTTATTTAAGCGTTATTTTCATCAATGTATCAATCACTTAATGGCATGTGAATTCTTATGGTTTGGCAAATAAGCTTATTTCCCCGCTCTATCTTGGGATTAATTAACCAAGCAAATGGCGTAATAGAAAAATTCCATCCGGGATCGATCTGATTAGCGTCGCTAAAAGTTAGGCCAACCCTCCAAATCTCCACACCGATGTCGCAAAAATTATTACCGAACGATTAGCTACGCTTTTTTTTTGCTTGTAGTTTATTTTTAATGTCTGGGAAAGATTGCGAGTTGAACACGAATTTTAACGCTCGGGAATGTTCGGCATATTCTGTTCTGCCTTCTCAATTTTTCATTCTTATCGGATCCATTATCGAAGACAAATGGTGGACACAAAATCCCTTTTGCTCCCGCTTATGTCCATCATTTGTTAGTCAATTTGGAAGTTGAAGTCCGTTGAAACGTTGAGTGTCAAAATATGCCTGCCATTGCTCTCACCGGTATCCTGATGACCCGCCTGTCTTTTGTCAATCTGTCACTGTGTTCTTTGTCATGCGTCAATGGTCGCCCCTCTCTCGTAAGTAAATTTGAAAAAAAATCCAAATCTCAGTATGACATCGAAATTTTCGAAGAATCTCTCGTGCGATTTGGTCACTAAAATTACAATTTAATGCTTTTTAAAAACGTTGCCGTTTTGGATTATGTGGGAATAACGGAAAATCTCTATCGACGAGGCCTGGTGCACCGTAAAATTCCAGTGCAAAATCATTACTGTAGCCTGGTGGGTGCTTTTTGTGGTTAAATAGATGATATTTTTAACCAGGTCATTCACTCAGTTTTATTTTTGTCTTTAAATGGATAACTTTTTTTTATGTTCACATTACTATGGTAATTAAAGGTCCCTTGTATAAAATTCTTAAAATAAGGAAAATTTTAACTTCTTATCAAAGATGTATTTATTGTATTTGGGGTAACGTGGTGTAATACGAGGGGTTTGGATAATTTCATTGACTCAGTTTATATCCTGAATAGTGACAACAGTGCGAGTAGTGACAGATGTAGAGAGACAGGTCTGTTGCTAGTATTAGTTATTATTAAATATTTTATTCCATATTTTTCGCAATAATTGCGGAAATTGTGATTTCACTGAATTACACTGATGTGTATGACTGACATTGCAATTTGATGACTTTCTCTCACGTGTTTCACCATTACACCATTTATAAACCGTCTTTTTATCACCTTTTACCATCCAGCTCTACCTTCAAAGTACGAAGGGACACTTCACACTTTCCTGTTCACTCTCTACCACACTTGCTTGACAAACTCTCTCCTTTGTGAACGACGCCCCAGTCCCTATTTTTTATTGTGAGTGAATTCTTATACGGAATGTGTGTAGATGAATATTGAGATGAATCCCTATTCAAGTAAAAAAACCACAGTGAAATGGATAAGTAGATAATTTCTCTAGTCGTTTTTGATGTTTGCTGAAAGCATTTGAACCCACATCCTATTTCCCAATTTTCTTCAACAGCCGATTATTTTTAGTTTTCCCTCCGCCAAACCTCGATTTAGCATCATTTGATTATATTTTACAGTTAAATAATCATTTTCTTTGGAGGTGCTTCCTACGTGTGATTTGAATGAACATTTTTTTAAAAATAATCACAGCATGGTATCCTCGTACCATGAAATATTTCTTATATGCGTGTCTTGGTAAATTGAAGAAAGTTATCGATATCTTATGTTACACAATTTTAAAAATTTTCCTCATGACATTGACGCATTTCTTCATTTTTGCCCATTCTACATTTACGGAAAAATATCATCCAACAATTTTTTATAGGATTTTGCTCTACACTACTAATGAATAGATGTATCGTTTTGCTCCAATGTCAATTGCAATTACGTAATGCAATTAATTTGACCCCAAAACTTTTTCTCGTCTGACATATTATTGCATAAAAAAACTCAAGAATTTTATTTGAGTGCGCTATAGACTTGAAGAGTAAGAATAAATAGTTGAACGTATTTAAATCTTTAACAATGTTGGATTAAGGTTTTCTGTTCAAAGCCTATAATGTTCAAAGCTTTGAACGCGATGGATGAGTTGTTTTTCAAAATTTTGGTCGCAATGAACGTATCCTATTGAAAATCCTATTTTTTATTTCAAGTGAATCATTCATTGGAATAAAGTTAGATTACTAATTTGGGAAAAATTATAACTACTTAAGAGATAAAGAAGTCTGTATAATTTTTTTCAAATACGAGGTTTTTTCCTCTCTTATCTTAGAATACCTTGAAGAAGTTTTTTAAATGGTCTAATTTGCTTTTCTATAATTAGAAACTCATAATGTGACGGTTCTAGTTAAAAGCCCGAGACCAATTATATGGCTTAGAAGTGAAGTAGTGTTACCGAAAATATTGTCTGTTTGTAATGAAGTTGACAAGATAAGGTTTCAATCTTCTATATGAATACAAATTTTAAAATTTATATTGGCCCAAACTTTAATATATACCGTTTAGTTCATACTTCATTTATGAGATTTCATGCGCGAAAATTTAGTTCTCAATTAAAAACAATAATTAAACTTTAATATTGATTTATTTTTTGGGAATTAAGGTACATTTGCAATTATTATTTGTTTATGATAAACTTGAAATCAAGTGTACTCAATTCTAGGAGTGAAAGAGTTTCCGATTTTAGGAAACAATCAGTGTAGTTTTCATATTGTGGAAAAGTGTTTTTAAAGGGTATCTGGTATTACCGAATCTTCCTCGGAATGAGTTTTTGTTACATTGTGGGAATTAAAAGGTTTTTCAAGCGAAAAAATTCCGTATTACGCAGTATAAACAGCTGTAGTTCACGCAAGTAATGGTGGTTGCGGTACGATCAGGAGATTTTTTATTTGTGGTGAGGAGCGTGGAAAATCCTGCCATTGACCAATAGAAATGCTCTTTTTCGTTGAAAATAAAGAGGTAATTTTCGGTAAATAAATACATATTCTCTTTGATTTAATCAATTGGATTATTAAGCTTTACATGAATTTACTTCTAAATCGCATTAAAATGGATGAACGGGAAATTCTATCGACGTTATCATTTCTAGAAAAATATTGAAAAACCGATATTGAGGCAGAGAAATACTCTTGACCTAACAAACCAAGGAACAAGAAGGTCATTAATTCAGCAGAGAGATGTAGGAAACAGAGAAATGTAAGCATTATTTTTACGAGGCATGGAAACCCAGCCAAACGCATTTGATAGCATTTAATACATTCAGTTGAAAGGCCTGACGGAAAAATGGTGTATTTAGGCTAGTAATAGATGCGAGATTAATTAATTTTCTTATGTCGCCATTTCGGCTTCTTGAGCTGGTAATACATCATCTTTAAAAATAGCTGCACTGAAATGCGGAGTACATAATATCCGTATAATTAGTATCCGCATAATATCAGTATAATTTATCTGTAATTTGGCCTCATTAACTAAAATTAATTTCTCCTTCCCTTTTTGAAAATTTTCCCCGACTTTGTTCGAGAATTGTGGCCAATAATTTCAGCTATTGTGATCAGAGTCTGATTTTACCCGCTAAGGCCACTTTTATAGATAGGTAGGTGACTCGTGTATGTTACATGCATTGGCCCTAGTTCAAGTACTTTGACACTTATTTATTGTGACGTATTCGTTTTCGTTAACTGTATATTGCATAACAAAGCGACAACAAAAAATGGTAGAAATTCCTATGCTATCTAAGGTGATGATGAAGCATTTTACGTGTTTTCCTGAATAGGCATATTGTTACTATTGATTGTTTAAATTAAGAGTTTTGAAGTTTTTTTTAAAGAAATCATATTCAAAGTATATGAAAAGTCTGAACAAATTAGCTTTGATTGAAAATTCCGAATTTGTAAATAATTGTCCCTGCAGCGGTGAAGAATGCATATGATTCGTAAGCTTGAGGGACTTCCTCAGCGAAGACGTATCTAAGGGCGCGTTTTTCTGATTGTTATTATGTATTTTCAGGTTAAAATAACGCAAATAAGTCTCATCTTAAGCAGTATAGATGTTTTCAAATGTGGTTCAAACAATATTGTATGTGATCCGTCAGAATAGCAATTGCACATTTGCAATTTTTATTAAGTGAAGTTGAGCGTTAGTGCTTTGATAAACGTATTTTTTTCCGTTAGGTTTGCTTAACTCGATAGCAAAGGGATCTGAGGTAGCAAAGCGTGTGATGGCACGCTTTTGCGATAATTCGCCTCGATTTTTGCTTCAAGGCCGGAACTTCAAGCTAGTTTGACCCTATTTTTAAGTTCCTAGGGAAGTATCGTGCTGTCCTCTTAGGAAGAAAAAAAATAATGTTCTCCTTTTTTGTTTTCTTTAAATACCACACAGTGTGCTGGTCCCTTTGTCACAATCGTGCCTCCAATTCGTCCCCTTGAAACCAACTCTCCCCCTCCCTCGTTCGACCGCATCTCGTCGGTCGCGTGGAAACCACCAGAGGCATCAACAACGCAAAATGCGCAATGCGGGCGCGACGAAAAAGATAATTCATCATTGAGCGTAATTATCTGCATACGGAGTGTGCATAGCCGACGATCTTAATGTTGTTGGCTCTCGAAAACGCAGCTGTCCCAGAAAATGAATGCTCTTCGAGGAAAAAAAATACCGAAGCGAAAATTACGCTCTCTTGGCCAAAGCGTGAGATCGAACGTACGACTTCGTTAGTGGCGCCCATATCTTTTCACAATTTTTATAAAGATGGAAGGAAATTGAAGAAATATAGTTTTCCTGGAATGAAAGCCATTTCGTGAAATTGTGAAGAGCAGAAAAGAGACAACGTACTTACCGGCAAAAAAAAGTCATAGCCCCGAGATTATTTATTCGGATATTAGCGTTTCAATTGCCAGTTTCCTACAGGTTTACTAAATTTCTCAGGGATTTGTATGCTTTGGAATTGTATAGGATCGCTGTGTTGATAACAATGTGATATCAGTAATCCAGTACAAATTGATCCACTAGAAACATAAGTAGTCTAAATTGCATTTCAAAACTCGTTATTTGAAAGTTGAAGAACTTGTGAAGTGATGCTGTGCTGTATTTATTTCCTGCAATGGAACTGCTGAGTCAATAAAAGAAAGAAAGAGTATGAACATTATTTTGATGCACTTCGTTTGAACTTCATGTGAATTGTTCTCAGTGACTTAGTAAGCACGACCTCCGTCTCCTGACCATCTCCACGACCCGTCCCACTTCCTGCTCATATATGCGGTTAGGTATCCGGTCAGTTATTCTGTTAGGTATATGAATACCAATTGAACATTTATCCAATATCATTTACGAAAAAAATGCTAATAAAACCAACTGCAATGATGTTTATTCATCGAAATAATTCACAATAGTAAAATATAGTGGGTGTTTTCTTAATTTCATTAATAAGCTTTTACCCCTCAATCTCATTAGTAACCATTTGCGGTAGAAGTTTAGTAAAATTCAAGTAACCTGGTAATCGACGGGATTGAATGTTGCCCTTATAAAAGTTATTATTGTATTGTTTTAAGTAAAAATCTATTTGTTGTATACTTATTATGCGCGCTCAATTAAAGAGTGTATTCTTTGAAAATTTTCAATGCGTCATATATCTTGAACGTTGTCCTCGTATAATCGCAGCGCCACCGTTTACTGTTTCGTCGAGAAGTGCATTCGAAATACTGTTCGGTCGAGCTTAACCCGACGTTGGGCCCGACCTCTAGGTCTGTCGATCAAGCCTCGACGATGAACCGCATTGACTTTTTGTATTGTAAAGTTGTCACGAATGGCATAGAATTTTTGCAACCATTTTACGACAGTAGGAATGATTGATCTAAATTGCATCATTGAAAGAAAATCCTAATTAACTGCTGACTTTAGCAACTCATTAACTCAGTCAGTATAGGGGATTCCTTTCTGTTGAGGCTCATTACGCCGTGTCATCAACCCTTAAGCAACCCGATTTTATAAGTAGCCCAGAATCATCCAGAAATGTGAATTTTAACTTTTTTTCTGTCTTTTTCCCCCTATTTCAACTTCTTATCCCTTTTAAAAGTTACTACCGACCTCTCTTTTTGTCCGCTATTCTTATATTATTCAATTGACGAGGAAACAGCAATTTGTAGTGGCTTAATTCGACCGGAAACAAGTAAAAAGTGCATTTAACCTCCTACTGTGGACGTTGATACTAGTAAATGCGGTATTGCGTTGCTCGTGCCAGGTTAACGATATCGTCACCTTATATACTCAGAGTTAAAATTTTTAGCGGCTGTCTTCCCGCCATTACAGAAGGTTGACTGAAATAATCTCCCCTGACTTACACAACCGTGACAGCGTGAACTCGGTATTGCCGATCGCTAATATTTCATAAAATGAAAGAAAAAATATCGTTATTTTTACTTATGGAATGAAAATCTGGGTAATTTTATTTTTACTCATTAGCTTCACCATTATATTTAGCATTTTATTCCAAAACTTTATCTAATTTTCTCTCTTTACTATTTATCTTCCGTGTCCTGTTACGGAGGAGGTATCACACCTCCGTTCTTTATTTAATGCTTCATTGCTCTTTCGCTCATGATCCAGCGGAAATAATGAGATTCAGGATGTTGGATTAATCTCAAAGACATTCTGTCGGGAAACGAAGTAAACATCGTTTTTGAGAAACTTTTTTTTCGAAATAATTTCTTGATTGAACTTGCGTTTTACCTGCCGATTATTAATTAAAATATTAGTCTTTACAACCTATGCAAACAGAAATTCCGTTATAAATTTTGGAATTTTATTTAGGATTTAATGTAATTTTTTTTCCTATTTATTGATAAAATTTCATTAGGAATTAGTCAAAATAAATAAAAAATATTGCCTCATTAGGCCAAAAAATTTAAGAATTATAATATTGAGTTTTATTTACTCAATTATTGACATCGTTTGCACTCTGAAATTGCAATTAGCATTGAATAATTATAGTATATGGCAAGCAATCTTCTCAAGTATCCAATATATTTCAATATTTCCCAAAAAATGAAATTTAAATATTTTGAACAACGCTTATGAAAGTTTTCCTTGTGGTAATTATCTTCAAACGCGCATTTATGACAATGCTTCTTTAAGCCTTTTATACTGCTTATCCTTTATTTTTAGGCAACCCTTTATTCTCTCTTGACGTCAATGGCATTGAACCATGGCTCAGAATTTCACCTCCGTGTCTCTCCACTTTTGTACCCGTGTTGGGAATTTATCTTTGAGTGGCATAAACGAAGCTCTGCAGGACTTGGTCGTTCTCTCGTCGTTGTCTTCCCGTATTCAATTCATGTTGCCAAGGATACGGGCAATCAATCCCCTTTAGACGAGGATCCACAAGTATCCTCCATCTCCGCTCTAGTGGCTCTGAGAACCCTTCAGTGAGCACGAGTCCTCCACTTGGTCGGTTTCTAGGAGTTTCGCCTCGCAGATCCGACGGAACGGTAATGTAGCGTGAAAAAAATTAAGACTTTTTGAGTCCAAAGAAATAATAGGGTGGTGTAATACCAAGGAGAATGTACTTCCGTTAAAAACATGAATGTAAGTAGACTAAGGTTATGAAAAATCAATAATTCATATTAAATCAACATTTATAAAATATGAACGCTTTGCTTCCGTACTTTTTTCACGCCAAAAAACTAGTCAAAATTTTAATTTAATAATTAATATTCATGAAATGAGATTAACTAAAAAGAAAATTATCTGATACATGACGGGAATGACCTGGAAATTGCATGGTTTTGACTCAATCAAGGCTCAAACTCAAGTTATCAATATTTTTGAGCCGAAAGGGCCGTTGGACCGCATCTCTAGGGATACGCGCGGGCTGTTTTTTACACCTCCGTGGTCATGAGTTGATGACTAAGTGATTGGGTAAAAATAATTTCAGTGCTAAGCTGCGTCGAATAAATATTAGAATTTAGATTTATAATAATAATAAGGATGAGAACTTAATTGACGCCGCTAACTACTGGAAAGTGAACGGAAAATTTAGCGTTTCCTTATTTTGAACGCTCGTGAGAATGGTTGTACGTTCTTTTTCGTTTTGTCTAATATTTCCCTTCAAAATTCCGAATTATTTCGATGAATTGCGGCACACCATTCATTCGCTCACTGCCGCTGTGCGTTGCGACCTCAGCAAGCGTTGAAGCCTGAGACCAATTTTACCGGGTCGCATTCCATCTATAAATTTCTAATACTCCACACCGACAGATGACTGTTTGTCTTTCATCTATCTCTCTACGGTAGATACATGGTGTCCTCCTTTGCGTACGACCATGGATTCAATCGATTCGTGGTGACTTTTTTGTTTGCTTGGCGACAGATGCGTGGAATGATGACCCCTTTTTCGACCTTCGACAAGCGCTTCGTGTCGCTGCGCGTAAGAGGAAACTTAGGTATCCTTGAATCATTTTGAAAACTTGCTCGATCTATTCGTTTAAGATGTTAATTTCCGACCTGGCTGCGTTCGATGCATGGTGGAAATGGGGTCATTTTTATTTGGTTTTGTTCAAACGTCACCCCGTAAATTCGGTGAATGGTCTCGAAAATAATGGACTAAGTTATGTGCTAAGTTACTTGTTTCATGCAGTGCTTTTCTGTCATTACTTATTAGTAGGGATGGTCGGATCGGATACCTCGGATCCAAATATCCGCGGATATTGCCCTTCATCGGATACATCTGATCCAAAGTCGCGGAAGACATCGGATCTGGATCCGATTTTAAATAATAGCCGTCGCATACGATTCTTGTCCTACTCATGAACCGTTTTGTTTAAAAGCTCTCGCAGAGGTTACGTAGGAGAATTTCAGCCGTGGAAAATAAAAAAAGGCAAAATACGACTGGCACATAGTGTGACTCTTCCCAAGAGATTGAACAATCATCGGGGAATCTCAGCGTCAAGAATTTGAAAATCCATTTGGATCCGAAAATATCCGATCCTAAAGATCCGGCTCCGAAAATCAAGGATCCAATCCGAATCCGGATCCGAAAATAATCCAGGATCCGTCCATTCCTACTAATTAGTATATGTGATAGCAGCTGCCCCTGCAGGCGTTTCAATTTCACACCCTAGGTAGGGGACCAGTTCCTTTCTCTGGGCTACTTCGCAGTCGGAGGCTTTATTTTGCGGGGGTCCCAAGGCTTCATCAACGCACCCAGAGATTTGAACCAAGAAACTTATGTTCTGTATCCAAGCCCTATTCACTATACTACCACGCTCCCCTTCTTTTGGTATACTGGACTGGCAATCCAGAGATTTGGGTTCTAATACCGAGAGAGACAAGTGATTCTTTCTTGGCAAATTGCGCGAGTAAATGTTCTCTAGAATGCTGGCAACATCATAATCACCTGAATCTACTTCAAGCTCTCGAATATTTTCTGCTTTTTCAATAGCATGACTATGGTATAAGAAATGATATCAAACTCGCCTATTTTCTGATGATTGCGTTTTATAAATCGTGTGCATATAGGAAATAAGAGGACCTTGTGAAGGGGTATTGCATGCATTCCATTTTTGGATCCATGTTCGATTTATTAGAGTTGAATCCATTGGAGCTCACCATGAGCAGAGCCGCAGGTGAGTGGCTATCTCAAATTTATGGTAGTCAGCCAGTGTCTTTCCCTGGGCCAGCTCGACGCACTTAGAGGATTTTTATGCTAGGGGTGTCCAGAGGCTTCCAACGGTATTTGAACCCGGGACCCTTTCGGTAGGTGGCCAAGCGCCCTACCCACCAGGGCCACTCAATACCATTTTAATCACAAGATTAGGTAGTGATGTGTTTGTCACCACTTTTTGTTTTATGTAGATAGATGATTCTGATGACTCGCATACGTCATTAATGCATACTTCTATGCTCATCAGCTTGCGTAGCATTTTATTTCATTAAAGCTGGATCGTTTCAAAAACGCCGAGCAAAAAAATGATATTTTGGTTCCTTTTCTTTAAAATATTGTTCTTGAATATTTTTATATCACTTAAAACATCTCCTCTCAATGCATGGATTGAAATCAAGAGTGAAAGCGCGATGCCATAATGATGCACGGCTAAGCGTTGGGGCCCCTCAAAATGGATTGATTGGTGGATTGCCTGAAATAATTTCCGTTCCCGCAAAGGCTTTTCCGCGATCACGACCCAAAGAGGAGCATGTTGGAGGGGGGTGTGAGTTTGGGGTGAGGAGAAGGGGTGGAAAAATAGAGAAGTTGCGAGGGAAAGGGACTATTCACTTGCGGATTCGAGGAATACATTCAATAGATTTTGCGGAACAAATTTCGGAGGTCGAGGGAATACCAGTGCGGTGTATGGGGTGAATGGATGAGACCTGAATAATGGCGAGGGATTCCGAGGGATAAAACGCCGCTCGAAAATTTGCTGCCGCAAGATTTAGCGTAAATTATGCTCGGCATTGCAGTGAATGAACCTTTATCCATTGCGCCTTCCAGCTGTGATCCGGGATCTGCTGACTTCTTTACTGGATATATGACTGTTTATTATATTTCGTTAAATATTTCTCTTTCTACTTATGCGTTTTTTGCTCAGGAATAGTGTCCATATTATTCGATATTTCCGGTTTTTGACGGATTTTCAAATTTCAATCATTTTATACTGAAGTAAATGTATCATTAACAAAAAATATTTTTTACTGCCTTGTATTAATGCCAGCTGTTCATAATATTTTGGACTTAATCTATTTTGATTTATCCATCCTTCAAGTACAAGAAAAATGCGAAAGGAATATTAGGTAGATATTTAAAAATTTAATTTTAAGTTTTTTTATTGGTACTGAGTGAATTATTTTAATTTAAGCGATTTTTATTTGCTTTACCTGAGACTAAAAGCTATGAGGGTGTTTATCTTGTCGGTCTTAAATAAGGGTAGCACTAATTTTCGGATAACACAAGTTACTGCGGTTTGAACCCCTTCATAACTTTTTTGCCATTACATTGTAAATTTTCGGCACTAGTTAATTTGATTTAAACCAAGTATTCGTACTAGTCGCGTGAAACTGAAGGAAATTGAGTTGCTAATTTATGGCCAGTGTTCTTTTCTACCTTAATTTTTCAATGACCTACCTCGAGGCTAAGGGTAAATCCACTTAATTTTTTTACCTAAGCAGGAGTATCTTAGGTGTTCCTAAGCAGCGTGAATACTATCGTTACAGTTACCAGGTAAAATCTAATCGTTTTCTCATAAACATAGAAATTTGGCTACATAGCCTTAAGTTTGATATTTTCTTGGGAAAGTTTTTAGAAGTTATATTAACTTTCCCAAATATTTTATTTTCTGTCGTTAACGTTTAATCTTTTATTAAGGTATGGCCTGCTATTGGGGCTGAGGAGTATTTGCATAAAATTGGATTACAGTTTTGCAAATTTAGATAAAAATGGGTGCCCCCAAAGCCTGATTGATGACCTCAAAATACTGATGATTTCAAAAGATTCTTATCGTAACTATGCCCCAAAGTCTGCAATTACGCAAAAATATGTTTTCATTCAAAATTATTCAGTAAAGCCTAAGTTTTTGATGCGATATCTAGGTCTTAGACAACAGGGAATAATTAAAAGTCTGTATACCGGGCAAAAAATGAGAATATTTCATCCTGAAATCCCTAGTTGTAGATAAAGTAAAGTTATCTTGGGAACAATTATTTAAAGTAATTAATTAATCAATAATTCCTTACTTGGTTCGCCAATAAACTTGAAAATAGATACAAAACTATCTGATGGCTATCTTAAAGTCCAAGGATTTCGCTCGATGGGATCGTCGAGGCTGCAATATTCTCATCCGCCGCAATTCCTGCCCATGAGAAAATTCTAGGCCAATGAAAGATCTCTTCAGTTGTATCGCAATATTCATCCATAAGAATCAACATCATATTTAATTATTTGTATTAATATTTTAAAGGTTGATTCCTGCAGTAATCCCCGAGGAAACGTCGTTGTAGAAATTTGAATGTTTCGAGCATATCATAAATCATATCTTAAAATTGGAAAACATCCTTACTTGTTCAATAAAATAAGATGCATATACCATTTTAGGACGGTTTTCATGAGGGCTATTTTTCTTGTATAGTTGATGGAATAAACTCGTTCTGAGTAGAGTACCAATTAAGAGATGTTGTTCACAAAGCGGAGATTATAGCTTCAAACGTTTTCTATAATTTGTTTTATTTTGCTCCCTCACTCAACTCTCGTCTCCGAAATACTAAAATAATATTATCTAGCGCATCTCTCGAAAATCGTTTTCTTCATGCCAAAATTATTCATTTGAGCCCGTGATTAGTAGCGGGATGCTGAAAATCATCCCTTTTTTCCTCATTAACTTATCTTCTTTGTTTTATTTGTTTTACAATCTTGGAGAGGAGAAATATTACTGTGGAATGCAGGAATTTTACAGAAGAATAATGACTGTTGTGCAGGCTGTTGGATGTTATAATACGTAACACATAATCACATTGCACAATAATTCCACACGTAATCAATTCTCAAAAGAATTTATTGACGTTTAAACTAACGAGTTTGAAGAGTGATCGCACATTCCGGAATCGGTAATTCTCCCTTCCAAAGTAGTAAAAAATGGCATTTTTAAATATTTTGAAGTTATATTTTGAATTTCGGGCGCTATATAATGTAAGAGGAAATGGCCTAGGTCAATGGAAAAAGTAAAAAAAAATATTTAGCTTATGGGGAATATTAATTAAGCATTTATTTTCCGAAAGTTTCGACTAAGCCCATTTCTGAGTGATGGACGTAATAATAAAATTGTGTCGAGCTTATTTACGTAATAATGGCATTTAATTTACATTAACTTAATATTGAAATAACGATTCCGACCCTGTGAAGAATGTTTCAAAGATTTCTAAATGTTTTATCTCTGTTATTATAGCATGTCGAATAATGATATAAATTGGGAGGAAATGATTTCTTCCTTGATCTTTCCCATTATATGCTGGCAAGAAACAATTAAATTTACTCTTTGAATCGATGTCGTAGACGAGGTATAACATTGAGACCTCTCTTAACTTGTATTTAGTCTCATTCCATCATATTGGCATTGTTTCAGGCTGATGCTTTCATTGCTTACAGAAATTTATATATTGCGACTTACCATTATTACATCATAATATTTTGAGTTGTATCAGCATGAAGAACTTAATTTTTTTATTTCATGGAGAATTTTCTCATGGAGGGATTTTATTTCGTCATATTAAAACATATTTGCAGATTTTTCAAGCAAAGTTTTCATTTATTTATGTCAGTGTTTGGAGAAGTTTCATTTGTTGTGATTTTCAGAATTACATCACAGCAATCGAAAGACGAATTGCAGTCTTTCGATTTATCATTCTTATTCCATAATATTTTCAGCTGTATGAAGTGCGTATTCATTTTTTTATATGGGGAAGTTCCTCATGCTGGGATATTTATACCATCTCATTCCATTATCTTTGCAGTTTTTTCAAGCGAAGTTTTTATGTATTTATTTCAGTGTTTGGAGAACTTTTCTTTGTTGTCACTTCTCAGGCGAATTGCATCACGTTCGCTCCTGTCTCAAGCGAAATAATAATCAGAGCGGAAAATAAGAGAGAGAAGGGGGAAACATAGCAAGAGGAAACCGTTGAAAGGAGTCAAAGGGAGGGACGGACGGAGCAAAAGGGACGCGAGTGATTTTAGCCATCCCCGAGAGTGTAGGAGGACACACAAGGGGGATTCTCACCGCATTCCACAGGCGCGTGGGGGGATCGATACGGAACCATTCCTCCCCCCATTACACACCCGTGTACCCTACTAACCCTTATCCCCTTCCACGCTCCCCCTTTGTGATCCTTCCGGGGGTTCCCCCCCGGGGATGAAACAGCCATCCTTGGCGCCCGGCGTCTCCGTTGCTTAGGGGCGATCGTGCCCAACACTTGTGCACAGTGAGGGACCGTGAAGGCGGGCGCATGCAAGCGGGCGGCACACGAGGGGCGACTTAAATGTCTTCGTCTCAAGGGACCCCGTCGTCAGAGAACATCTTCTCGGATTCACGTTGGGAGAAGTGGAACGGAATTTTAGAAGGATGGGTCGCTGAAAGCTAGGAATCCGTCAAAGGAAGACCAAGAAAAAAATCCCTTTATTATTTTTGAGAGGATATCTAATTTTGAATGTAGTCCGCGCTAACTTTTACCTTCAGAATTGGAACATCAATGAAAAATCCATGTTTTTTTTTCCTGAAGATATTGCGCGGCAGTGAAAATATGGTCGTTTGATTGAGAATTCATGTTGAATTGCAATTTTATTTTTCTCTTCGCCGAGATAGAATAGCTGAGCCGTTTTACTTCGAAAATAGATTCTTTTTACGCACGAAAATACGTCAGTGTCAAAGGAAACACCCGCGACTTTCGGCATCCGGTCATGTGGCCCTTAGTGAATGGGAAAATACAGTGAAAATACGTGATTCTTAAACTACGTCAGATAAGAGTAATGAAATAGCACCCAATTCTTTTCACTGTCCTTTCTTTCCTTTACTCCACTTCACTAACTAAACAAACATTGTTTTAAATAACTGTGTAGAAGTGCGCTAAGATCGCGGTAGATCCAGGAGAAACGTTCAGTCGTCTATAAGATGTGGAAGTTGGAGAAAATCAGTCGTTCACATGGAGCGCCCTCTTGCAAAGAACACGAAGAGTATTTACTTCATTTGCTAACTTTTTCCGTTTCTCATGGGACGTTCAAGTATCTCATAAGCGTACCTTAGGGATGGGGTAACGAGTTTTCTTACTTTTGGTGTTCGTAAAATGCCCATTTATGCTTTAGTGGAAGGCGAAAGGGGGGGGGGGGGTCATAAATGGCCAAAATGTGCTTGCAGTCTGAATAACCGTCATTATTCTTGCGTAAAATTCCGGCCCAAAGGAAAAATCTAATGGCAGTTGCATGCTGGCTTATTATATTTCTCGTCTCCTAGAATGTAACAATCTAGCAAGAACAGTGTACGGGGAGAAATAAGGGATTATTTCCAGCAGCTGCAATCCTACTAATGCCGTGTTGGAATGAATAATGCCATAGTGCCATAGAGTATAATAGCGCTTACCGAGAAAGCGAAATTTCCAGAAAATATTTTTTAGTATTTCGGAGACGAGAGTTGAGGCAAAAAAAAAGATTATAGGAAAGCATTTGAAGCGATAATCACCGCGTCGTGAACAAAATCTCATAATATGTACACCCTACCCAGAACGAGTTTGTCTCCATGTTTTCCATCAAATGTATCAGAAACATAAAACAAAATATGGAAATCGCCCTAAAATGCTATTTGTATCTAATTTGATTCATAGAAAAAAGGAAGTTTTACTTTTGTAAGAAATAAATAAAATGCTGGAACCACTCTCGTTTTCAAAAAGATTCTTTCATCAATTTTTCTACAATTCTACCGCGAATTTCATCAGGGATTTCTGCATGAATCAACCCATAAAATATTAATTCCTAGGAAATAGAAAAGGAAGTGAAACCTAAAGTTGACTGCAATGGATAAATATTGCGACTGAAGCTCGTCATATAGTAGATGAGAAATTGGTAAATTCATTAATTTAACAATTATTCCTATTACGTAACACTTGAACGCTCTCTCATGGTTATTCCGAAGTAACAGAGTTTCAAATTATGTCCTCATCTTTTGTGACTGCGCTGTCAGCATGAGCGCTGTTGTTTTCTATTCAATCGGAGGCGAGTACTCGACGCTCGTCGGGAGAGTCCGTTGCGTGTGCGGGGCTGATTTCCCACTTTTTCCTTTTTTTAGGTGCTTCAAGATTTCCCCGTATACTCCCGACATGGGCGTACCCAGCGAGGGGTAGCGGTGGAAGGCAGCTATCCCTCCCCCCCTAGAAGCAAAAATCGCAAAAGTCTTTAAGTAAAATTAGCACTGAATTTAAACGAAAGCATTCAACGAATTTTGTTTAAACCCACTAAAAATGATATGTATTAGTATAAGGTATGTAACTAAAATAAAACTTTTTTCAAGGAAATAATCTCAAAAAATAATGTCAAAACTTGGTTTGCCCCCCCCCACCCCCTAGACCATGGGTTGCCCCCCCCCCACCCCACAAGAGCATGGTTTGCCCCCCCCCCCCCCCCTCGTTATGACCCTGGGTACGCCCTTGACTCCCGATGATACAAAATCTGTGGAAATGCAAACAGGTTTATTCAGCTGGCAGCGAATGAAAATGAACTCATCAGTGGGAAGGAGATATAACGTGGGTTCTTCTCAACTTCATTATCGATTTCTAGGAAAGTTTAAAATGTCTACCTAGCATATGCGTAAAATTTTTGGTATCAAATTTGTTGCGTAGCTATCGCAAATGTTTAAAATATGCCATGACAACGAGTCTTTTGTTTCGGACGATGAGGATTCTACGTCTACATGCTACCACGCAAGCCACCTCAATAGGCGTGTGGCAGTGTGTGCAGTGGTGCACCCATGAATTACATTCGGGGGGGGGGGGGGATCCAAAACCATGGGGGGAAATTTTTGAAAAACCCGGTAATATTTGTAAGTAGAGTGAATTAAACTAATTTTAACACTTTTCTTAATCGAAAAAACTTCATTTGTTAAAGAAATATTTTGTAAATTCATGATTTTTCAATATTTTGTTTTCTTTTATGAAGAAAAATTATTGTACTTTATATTTCGGGGGGGGGAGTAGGGGGTCCAGACCCCCTCTTGCCACGTCACTGGGTGTGTAATAGGACGCCAGCTAGAAATTCCACAGCTAAAGTTGCAATGAATCATATATTGTACTCTAAATTAAAGATTTATGACAGTTTTGGTTCGTAACTTTTAATTTAGTTAAAAAATGATAGGAAATTCATCCTAAATTTGGTCACAAATACTCCGCACTAGACTATTCAATTCTGGAAATCGTTTCAGAATCTAAGTTTACCACGGAACAGCATTTGAAGTTGCTATTATGGCGTAGTGCAGTAATGAGATTTTGGAAATTAAAAAATGTCTTCTTTCTCGACATGAATAGAATTAGAATAATATTTTTCGTATTTGATATTTAGACTTTTAATTAATTAATTTAATTAATTTAGAATAATATTTATTTCGTATATGACATCTAGATTTTTGCCACATACGTGCGAGGGGCGTCGTAATGCTTGCTTATAAAATGGCCTAAGCGTCAATGGGGATAGCTACTTTCGAAGAATTGCAAACGTGCACAGACTCATAAAAATGAAACCTGGGACATGAGAAACAGCTGTAACGGACGCTAATAAGTGCGGGAACACGTGTGACAGTGGCAGAAAAACGGCGCATCCAGAGCCTTTGACGTGTCATTCCGTATAATTTAGTCGTAATCACAGTTTGAGGGCAATTATTTGATGCTATCTTACATTTTCACATTACGCTGCTTGCCACAGGAAGATTATCGCGTCAATAGAAGTTGGTGGTTTGAGGCGTCACTTTGTGGAATTTACTCATGATGAATGAAAATTGAACTTTATTTAATCACTACCGCGGTTTCGACGCACTGCGTCATCCTCAGGCGATGAGTACAATGAAAGATCGTCTAAATACCTGACCATATAAACCAGAAGAAGTGGGGGGGGGGGGAATCAAGAGGTTGGGGGAGGTGGGGAGGGAGGAGGAGAAAGTTTTCCACACTCTGCACTGACCGTTATCTTCTGTTATCTTCTGTCATTGCGCACGAAAATTCAAGATAAATAATTAAGTTGATCGAACATACATCCACGTACTACCCCGCGAGCCGTCTCATTAGGCGCGTTGCGGGTAGTGTCAGGACACCAGCTTTTAAGAAATAAAAATGAATTGCTTTAATGAAGTTTAGACTAGTATTTATTTAAGTTCATCATTGTTCAGGGGGAAAACAAATTCCCATAAATTTGCGTGCGGCAAAATATACCTCATAAATTATCGTTTCTTTTGGATCAGATACTTAAAATACTTAAGTTTTCCGCAATCTGCAATGACCGTTATTTTATGATCTCTTCCGTCATCGCGCACGAAATTGGAAGGTAACTAAGTTATTTGATCCACATGTCACCCCACTAGCCGCCGCAATTCGCGTGTGTCAGTAGTGTTTGCACACTTTCCGTTTACAAATATAAAGGAAATGCTCTAACAAAGATCCTCCTAGCATTTATTAAAGTCCTTTATTGTTTGGGATAAAAACGAATTCCCATACTTATCCGTTCGGCAAAACATCTCTCTTAATTTATCGTTCCTGCCGGATATGGATATATAGTGGGGATCTGTTACGATGTTCTCCGTGTCGCTATGATAGATAGCCATTCTCAATTGCTCCAACAATCTAAGTCCAGCGCGCAGCCTTCTAGGAGACTCAGGCGGCTACCATCCTAATTCTTTTAAAATCCTTGCAACGCTTTCTATATGCCCGTTGCATTTTTAGACGAATAAAGGCTTTTACTTTTAATTTAATTTAGGTCACGGTTTAAGTCTTCCCACGTCGGAACCCATATGCTCGCTGGATATCGAAGCTGTGGCATGACGAGTGCGAAATAGGATCTCTGTTTTACTTTTTCATTGGAAAATATTTCCACGGCACGCTTGACGAATTGTAGATTCTACAGGGCTCTGCCACGAATATTTCTTATAGGTATTCGATCCCCGCGATAGGTTCGAAGGTTTCGAAACTCTCAGATACTTCACTTCTATCTTGAGACAATGCCACCTTCATGTTGATACATATTATAATATTTAATGGAGTTTAGTTGATGCCATCGTTAGCATATACTTGGGGATAGTGGGACGAATCCTAGTTCTATTCCCCACACTATTCCGGACTAAGTTCATATCAATAATTAAGACAGTCTTAGCCAGTCATTTCAAAATGCTTCCACGTGCTTTAAATTGTCAACTGTTATCCATTTGATGATCATTTATTGTGGCAACCGTACATAATTTTTCCCACCTTTGCCTCCAATCTACTTTCCATGGTTATCTTTCAGATCCAGGTTTTAGGTTTTCACATCAAATGCTGTTTGCTCTGAAAGTTCTGGAAAATATTACGACTGCGTTATCTTTTGTTTTAACTCTTACTTTAAGTTTCTTATGGTTACTGCCACTCTATAAACGCTCAAAAATCGCACACCAAATCAAATCCGCTCATCTAGTAGCCCTAGTAGTACTAGAAGAGCGGATTTGATTCGACGGCGATTGATGAGCGTTTGTGGAGTGGAGGTATCGTTATGTTGCTTGCTCAATGTATTCACCGCGGTGTACAGTGTACATAGATACAAGCCAATCACCTCCTGAGTGAGTAGCATCATCATCACTTAAGACGATATTATGATGGATAGGTCATATTTAATTCGACCAAAAGAAATATTTACTTACAGCGGGGAATTTAAACATAGAAGTAAGGAAAGAGTTCATCAGAAAATACACTTGGAGTATGCTTATCTAGAGAAGTGAGGCATGGACAATGACAGCCGCGGAGAAATCAAGATTGGAGACCGTCGAAATGCAGAACTACAGAAGAATGATGATGGTCGAATGGATCGACTGAGTAAATAATGAGGAAGTCCTAAGAAAAGTAGGAGATAAGTCTCATGAAAACATTTATGAGAAGACGGAACAACTTAATAGGTCTTACCTTGAGACATGATAGCCATATGGAAATAATCGTCGAGGGACATGTAGATGGCAATAATGGATAAGTCCTGGAACAAAATATATGGAGCAGGTAAAGAAGGTTGAAAATTAGAAGATTTATATAGGTGTTAAAAGATTAGCTAATAGGAGAATTGAGTGGAGAGCTGCGTCAATCCAATCTTACGATTATTGACCAGGGATGAAGACGTGATCATACTTAGTACTAAGCCTTTAAATAATTAATAAGTCAAATATATTAAATTGCCGAAATTAGTACGAGATGTTTAATAGGAATCTCCCTGTCGCCGTACCATTTTCTGTATTTCATTAAACTTGAGCGTAAACTTTGCCTGCATGACTCGAATGCATTTGTGGGAACTAAGTATGCACCAGCGAGTGGGAGGGAAAGTTGACAGGGTCCTCGAGAAAACGCTGGGTCTGAATGCAGACTGAAACCAGACGGCCGATTATTATTCGTCCCTCTTAACTCAGCGGAGATATTGCGGTTAAGTGTGCCTTTTGTGGCTGCCCCAAGTCGTTAGGCACGAATCCAATTTTGACTGTGGTAGGTGTCCAGCCAAAAGTGTATCTTAGTCTGGAGAGAGCTGAGGTAATGGCGCGCCGTGGGACGAGAGGATAATTGTCACATACGGAACCTTGCAATCAGAATGATGGTCATGCATGTCGCTCGCTGCTACTTTCCTTTGTTCGACCAGTTTCTAGTGCTCTAGAGTTCTGGACTTGGCAGGGTTACAGAATTAGTCTGTTCCCATTCTCATCGAGAGGAATATTCTTTGTTTGCAAATTTTCTCTTGGCTCAACTTAAGACGTCGCACAGTGTAATTTTCTTCCCAGGATTATTTCAATTGGGACAAGAAAAGCCGCCCAGGTGTTTTTGAGATGAACGACATTGTAAGAATAGTTCATGGATGCTACTATTTATTTTTCCCTCTTCAGCCTACATTCAGGTGTACCCAAACTTTTTTTGGCTCACAGTGTGGCGTAAGTGTAATAAATTATTAAAAAAATAGCCTTTCGTTGAAAAATTATTATTTCAATTACTTTTATTTATTAGCATTCTCTTGAGTGATGATTATCTTGAATGTTTCATTCTGATCTCTACGGTTGGAATAATCAAAATTACTATCCGTAGCTTAAAGTATCGTTGCCTAGTTCTTCATTACTTAAAAGGAATGTACATAACCGAGTATGACTCAAATGATTGTTTTAGAAAACCTGTGTAATTTTATTAATTGATATAATTTACTTTTAAATCTGCATTACGTTCCTTAATCCTCACGAGTAGCGGTTGGATCTTAATAGCAGCCGATATTTCAGCGAATATCGGCTTGATTATATTAGAATCTGAAATGAAGTCCCTAAAATGAAACTCGAACGAAATAATCGTTCATATGAAATATTTTATTATTTACTGTGGATGCAATCATTTCTCCCGAAAATATGTATATCAAAGTGATATATCTTTTAAACGATTTTCATGTTTCTTATTAAAAAAATTATGTTTATTTAAAAATTTCCAACTGGTACCCTATCTTAGTATTTAGAGCAAATCATAGTTATCTATGCCCTTTGCTTCTCCATTCCCCTTTGCAATAATAGAAATGAAATTTATAATTCGTATATCCTGGTTATAAATATTGGTTCCGACATTTGTTAAGTCATCTGCATTTAAGGAAGAATGAACGGAATAACTTGTACTGTGGCTTTAGTTGGGTGAAATATTCATTTGCATAAATTAATGAACATGGACGGAAATGTGGAAAATTTCTATTACCTTGGTGCCATCGCCCTTAGCTGAGCAAAATGTAATCTGAGTTTCCAAAGGAAAATGGGTACAAGTGATTTTTTTTTCTTCTAAGCAGAGTGAACTACAGAAACTAGCTATAGAAAAAAATGAGATCATTTACATATTTAGTGAAGCATTTGATTTTCCACTCGATGTCATCACAGAACTGAGACAAACTCGTGTCCCTTGGAAACCAATTTTGTGTATTTATTCTAACAATTAACTTCACCTTACTCTGTTGAGAACAAAATCACTTGTACCCCTTGGCTTCTCACCCCCTCAAATGGGGTATGGTTACTGTAGCGTATGCCATAGAACTCGGTTGTATATGATGTACGTTATATTCTGCAATTCCATCTTTTCAGCGCTTCAAAGGTTGGTTTGGAATAATCAGGCTAGAGTTAAGCAAAGACGAAGTCACTGGCGAGTTAACTTCACACGTTTATTACGAGACCATTACCTTTACCCAAGTCACCTGGCACGGCGACGATATTTCGTTGGAATCTCCAATGGCTACGCCCGAGATTTGAACTATGGACCCCTAGATCAGAAGTCAGACACTCTACCTACTTGTCCACCATGCTCCTTTAATTAATTATTCTCACTTTAAGCTTCCACTCAACTTTATCTAGGTCTCACGGCCAAACTGCGATGATGTACCCAGGTTCTTCTCAAGTAACCACTTGAATTATAATGAAGAGCATTATCCTGGAAAACGTTACGTTAAACTACGGATTGTAATGTTCGATTTTTACAACCTAGAGATAACTATGAAATCTTCAAGAGAACGCTATTGCCTTAAAAGTGAGAGAAATATTTATTTTTTTAACGAACGGAACTTTTTTCAGTAGTTTCTTACGATCATGCCATACTGTGAGCCAAAAACGATTGGGTACACATAAATGAAAGATGAAGAGGGAAAAATGAATAATAGTATACTGTTCCATCAATTAATCTTACCCTTTTGTTAATATAGATCGTGATATAATTATTTCGCATGGTTATAAAACATAAATTAACAATTATTTTGCAGTCAAATGGCTTAAAGGGATAGATTCATTCTGATGTCTTTTCATCGTTTGTAGTACACGGAACATTTATCCAAAATTCAGGAAGTTATTCGTTTTATTTGATAAATTTGCTGCTCATAAATCTGTTTTATTGCTGGGTTAAAATAAAGAATATTAAATATTCGGTCGACCAGTTGGATCCTTAAGCGTCTGAAAGGGTCCTCATAATTTTTGTGATAGTATGTAAAATCAAATATTTTTTTCATTTATGTAGCGGTAGAGCATTTTAAATGAAAATTGAGCCACAACGATTGCTTTTCGTTCCGTTAATTAATGCTTATTATACGTTCGAGAACATTTTTCATCATGAATTAACTAATAAGCCCGGCTTAAATTTTATATGTATCGCTAATTTATTTTTTCGATTAAATAGTTAATTGGTTGAATAATGAGTTCATTGAAGCAGCAAGTATGTTCAGTGTCCCATTTTGAACTAGTATTATCATTTGTTCTTTTGCGAAGCGTGGGAGAGTTGATATTGATCCATTTATCCCAATTTTACATGCACTAGTGGACGGTTGCATCACGTGCGTAGCTTTAAAAGGTATTTGCCGATGAGCAATGCTCAAAATCTCTGTTCGTAAAAGATATTGTCCACATGATAGCGGTCATTTTCTGTGATAGTATGGAGTTTGCCGTCGTTGCAGGAAGTCTCATTGTCAGAGGGAATATTTATTTTGACGAACTTTATTAGGTTTCAACGAATTTTTTGTGGTCTCATTTGCGAAAGGCATGGAAGCGCTATAACACGTTGGCACGGGAAATATTGTTTTGAATAAGCACCCTTCATTAGCGCTTGACGTTTTTTTCTCGCGCGACAATTTACTAGTTTAAAAATAAAGCCTTTATCTTGAAAATAGACGTTATCTTGTGTAGAGCCATATTTTCCTGTAGCTCAAAATTGAAAAATTATCTCAGGTGTAGAATTTGTGTACTTGAGATACCAGCAAGTGTGGGAAAGGTCTAATCAATGTAACCCGAAAATTTCACGATGGCTACGTACTAATTTTTACGTAAGTTCTTTGTTGCGAAAAAAGACAATACTACCGTTTGAGATACTGAGAATTATGCTTCCTCTTAAAACGGTTTTTATGAAGCTCTAAAGGTTGATCACCATTGGCTTGTGAATTTGTCAAAATGAATAATCCCGTTGTAATAATATTCTACTGTTGCCTCTAATTTTGTTATTATTAACATAAGCATACAAATAAAAAGATAATTGTACTTGCAAAGTCAGTTTCACAAGTATTTGTATTGCCGCGCAGTACAAATACTTTGTGTTGCGCGCTTTAGAATGGCAGTTGAAACCACAGACTCCTCTTATGGGAGTAGTTATCCGCTAGAAAATAGGGTGCAAGGTTTAAGAGCATTTTATTTCTAATGAAATATATTTCCTCAATTTCTGGCTTATATAGAATTAGTGACCCTAGTAAATTTCCTCACATGGCGACCCTAATTGAGAAAAATTGCGAAGGAGTGTGGAATTGGACCGGAGAAGCATTTGGGGGAAGCAAAAGCTGGTTGGCCTTAATAACCTGACCCAGTTGGGGTTCGTAATTTGATTCTTCTGCCCAGGCTACGTGTGCTACTGTTATAGTTCATTCCTGTTGCTATATTGTCTTCAGTGGAATCCGAATCTAATGGATTATTCTCGAACAAGTAGACTGTATTAACTGATTAAAAAGTCTGTATTAACTTCCATTTAAATAATCAGTACAGCAACAAAGGCTGGTGTATGATAAAGGCAATTTAAGTCTCTCTGTACTTCTAAGTGTGCCACTTCCTTCGTAATTCAAGTTTAGAAAGTTGTGATCGTGGGAGAGTGGTTGAGAATTTTTTCAACCGCTTTTCTTTCACTTTCAGCTTACATTTCACGTCTAACGTGATGGTCACATTCTTAAATTTAAAGTTTGATAACTCTCAATCCCTTACCTTCATTGGTGGCTATTCCAATACTTTTTTCTCCTCGAACCGATATTTTCAAGGATGGTCGTACCCTTGAAAGTTATTCGGATTCCCTCGTTTCCAATCTATCGGCTAAATCCCATTATTTGCCTTAAGTAGTTTCTTGTGAAATTACAAAATGTGGTTTTTCTTCCTATTACAAAAACATATGTCTGAAAAGAGTTTATCTGTGAAAATATTTTCATCTGTATCCCTAATGCTTGCATTATCCTTTCCGCGTCGTCGAAAAATTCATTTTATTTTACTTTCTCTCTTCGAAAATAAATTTCTTTTGAATTCTTTTTATTATATTTTTATTTCAAAGTTATCGTTTTGTTGTTTATTACTACCATAAACTTAGCCTGAAGTCAATAATCATGTACATTTACACATTTTTTACATGTGTGCTATAGTTTATATTTATTCTCAAAGTATACTTGTTGAATTTTATGGCTCTTAGTAGAATCTACTTCCTTATGCAGTTTTTCTGTGTCTCTTAGAGAAGCAATCCTGCTGAAATATAGAAAAAGTTTCAACCAATACCAAGGGTTCCATCTCAGCCAATCATGGAAACCAATCATTATCCACTAAATCACACCCGGCTTAACCCCTGGGCAAACGTATATAAGTCCGGTTGCTCGATACCTACAGCAGACTACCCTGAAGACGATGAACAAGGGATTGGGTTGGTTTGGTGGCTAGTGTGTTGGCTTCCCACCCCGCGTGCTCGAGTTCAAATCCCGGCGGCGGCGGCAGAGAATTCAATGACCCTATTCCTGCTTGAATGCTGTATGGAGGATATTTCAGAGGCAACACTCCGCACGTCCGTACTCCGTTAAGCCGTTAGCGCCTTTCGTATAGAGCAGGCTGATGACGACGACGGGCTTAATCTACATCTACATAACAGACCCGCTAGTCGCGTAAGAGGCGTTAGGCAGGGGGTGTTAAGACACCAGCCGTTTACATTAAAAAGGAAGTTCTCTAGGGAAATAACTAATAGCATTTATTAAAGTGCTTTATGGTTCGGGGGATAACGAATTCCCATATCGTTCGGCAAATTATCTCTCTTAATTTATCTCTTCTGTCGGACCTGGAAATATAGTGGGGTTCTAATATTATGTTCTCCTTGTCGCTTTTAAAGATAACCCTTCCTTACCTAGCCTTCCCTCATGGCGCAAATGACCTCAGCTGTCGGTCGCGTACTCCAAATGAGCGGGTTGGAAGCCAAGGGGTACAAGTGATTTCTTTTTTCTACACTGAGTTAGGTACAGAAATTAAGTATAGAAAACAAACGAGATCAATTAGAAAATTGGTGGTGCATTTGATTTTCCACCCGATGTCAGCACAGAACAGAGCCTCACTCGTTTCCCTTGACAACCAAGTTTTTGTGTATTTATTCTAACAATTAACTTTACCTTACTCCGTTGAGAAAAAAATCACTTGCACCCCTTGGCTTTCTTAACCCTTTATAACCCAGAGCTGCTTAAGGGGGAAATCAAATTTCAAGGTTTATCATTCTGAAAAGATGAAAATGTTGAACTCAATCATAATTATAGAGGCAGATAAATATTTCGTCATCAAAATTTACACCACAAAATAATACGTCGTTTAGATGTTTCCTAAATAGAGCTGAAAATTTGCAAATTACCTCAGCTGTCTGTCGCGTACTCTAAATATCATGCCTTACCACACAAACGATTAGCAAACGTGCTATTCGAAACGTTGGCGACGATGAAGTTCGTCACCCCAATGGAAGCCCGAGAAACGTTCAGTGCGCATTAGTCGAGGATTTAGCGAGTGAGTACGGTCGGGACTGCCATCGAATACAGCTGCTGGTCACTTACTTACTGTCGTACCGTATGGGTCGCAGGGGGAGTCATTTATCAAACGCAGTCTCATTTTTTGCACCACTCCACTTCCTTTCCCACGCAGATACGTACTGTCTGGACTCAAGTGAACTGGACACGGGAACAGATAAAAAGAGGCTGATGTCGGGAGCAAGCGGGCCGCGTTCCTTAATTTGCGACGCGTAATTAGCATTTCTTCCGGCCCCAAATTTTTGATGGTAACGTTCTGGTATCGTCGCGATATTGCTCTTGTGGTCCTTCACCGTCAGAGAAAAATACAATTCAACGGTCTCATGAGATTGCCCCAATCGAGAATCGCACGTCAATGTTAAATGAGAACATTTTATTGGGCATATTATTTTTGAACGCAATAATATATATGTCTTTATATTTTTTAAAGTTTCGCTGGCTTTATTCAAAACGCTCTTTCGTATCTTAACACTGTTTTTGGAAGTGAAAAGTATCTAATTGTTAAATTGAGAATCACCGCGACCATTGAAAATAAATTGAGACGGTTCGGTAATTTCGACCGGGTGGAACACAATTAAGCTGTACCAGAAGAAATGGAAGCAATTGCTTCCAAAGAAACGACGAAGTAAGGCTGGGATGGAAGGAAAAAGTAGTATGATATCTTAAGGAGGGGAGCCAATTAAATCCCACGGAACAATATTCCATGACATCAAAGGGAGGAAAAGGTTGAATAACCTTATAAGAACGGAAGTGCATTCCTGATTTAGGTTGCTCTACGAAATGTAATTGTTGCCTCCATGGATCCATTTTAGGAGTTAAATCATTTGAAGTCAGACGCGCAATGGCTAAATACTCGGCATTCTGTCCTCGTTTCGAAGGATAAAGCCTTTTAAGTTCCTTCTATCCATGAAGAGCTTCTATCGTCCTTCGAAAGCCAGGAAAATCGTGTGGGTCGATTGCAGTAAAATTGAATTGACTATTAAGATCCATGCATGTACTGGTTTAAATATTTGACCCGAATTTAAGTGTACAATGAACATTTACCCGGTGCATTCATTAGGGTTACACACTTAGGTGAGCTCGAAAAGACATTTCTCCCGCATAAAATTTTCCTGCGGCAGAAAAGTTGTCAGTTGGACACGGTAATGTTTTGGTATAATTTTAACCTATTCGTATGTGACTATTTTCATGAGTTTGACGACCCTGCTTCAAATCAGCCGTGCTGTGAATTTGCCAAAAAACATCCAATTACACAGTTGCGGCCGAAAGCATTTGATTGAATTAATATTTTATTTTTAAGCACGTAAATAATTATCCCGATAACGTACCAACTGAACGTTCCTCAAAGTCGTGGATAAAAATGGGGAAAAGTATTCTCATTACTTACCCATATATATTACACCGGATTTCGGTCAATGATTATCAAACATTCATTATGTTTTTTGTGAATCTACTCAAGGTAAAGACCGGTGCTCAATAATAAACCAGGAATACAGATGTACAGTACTACGAAATGATTGAATTAAAAATATTTACGAGTGTTTGTTATTTGCTGCATTTGTCATCGTTTTTAATTTATAGGAGTTTTGAAATGAAACAGAAAGAACGGAATGAGTGCAATCATTTTCTAAAATAACTAAAAACATAAATTTATGGTGATATGAAATTTATATAAATAGTTCTTTCGTTTTATAGGAACGCCGGGCACTTATTTACACAGTGCTGTATGGTCTATTTCGTTTGGCATGCAGTAAATGCTGGTGTTCTATTTTATTTTCCTTTAGTAGTCCCATATTATGAATCACTGAAAAAAGTATTGTGTGTAAAAGTTTGATTTTTACCAGTTAGTATGCGGATCAAAAACTTATCAGGATAAAAATGCCTACCCTCTGACTGGTTTTCTGCGCCAACAGAACGACTCATAGATAAACGAATCACAAATGTACGTGAAGTAAAATGTAACTGAATAAATTAGTGCTCTATACTGATTAACTGAATACGATTACATTCTACATTTTCGGTCAACAACCCGAAGATTAGTTTGACTCAGCTCTCCACTCAATTCTCCTATAAACCAATCTTTTCAAACCTATGCATTTATTCTCTTTCTCATCATTCTTTACCTGTTCCAAATATTTTATTCGATGTCCTCCTTTTCCGTTCTTGCCAATTGCTTGTCACTCAAAGTTTGTCTATGATTATATTGGCAGCAACAAAAATGCATAGCTAAAAGTATAAAAAGAACAGAGAGATGGCACTTTTCCGCAGGTTTATTGAGAGTACCACGCGTTTCAACCGTTAGGTAGTACAATGAATAGGGTCATTTAAAAATCTAAAAGCGTGAAATACTTACTCCAGGAGTAATAATCTTTCGATTTCGGCAATAAAAAAATAATAGGAAACCACCCTATTGTACGTGATAATGACCTAAAGGTCTAAACGCGTCGTACTCTCAATAGACCTCTTGAAAAGTGCCATCTCTCTGTTCTTTTAATACTTACAGGATGTCATTCCACTACATTTCACCTGCTTCTGTTACTTTTATGCATAACTATATAAAATGAGGCGAAAGTGGCACTAAGCTGAGGTGCTGAAAACTTAAGCAACTAAAAAATCTTGTTGTTGTTGTTTTTATTTTATGGGTGGCAAGAATAGCAAATTACGACCATCACGCCAAAGTATAAACGAGCTGTTTGTTAGAACTCTTTCGTATTGCCTTCGGTGAACTTCGAGGGAAATTTCCATTCCATTTTTATTTCTCGGCAGTCTCATTCGTTCTTCAGGACGATTAGGCAACGTCGCGAATATGCCAGGGATTGTCGGCATGCGTCGACAATTTGAGCCTCCATGAGCGACTATTTTGCTGAATTAATTTCCCCTGAGCGCATGCATTCCTTAAAGCCAGAAATCCTTTTTGTCCAGATGCTTGGCCGTCGCGGTAATGGATGCAGGAAAAAATTCCCTACACCATACGTCGCATTTTCTCATTCCCGCGATGAAGCTTCATTGGACCATGGCGATATATGCCTATGAAGACTATATTGTTTCGAAAGATAAGCTTAGGATTGTCATGAAAACCCTTTATTATGTATGAATATGGTTTTTCAAATTCGGCGTTTTTCCTTGATTTGTTGGCTTCCTTTGATGCACACGTTTGTTTAGCATAGATTGGTTTATTAATTTTTACTCTAAAATTTCTTGGAACATTCTCATTAGGTACGGAGAGATAGATTATGTACGGACGGTATGGATGAGGGAGTACTGTACGGGGAGGGAATGTTGAAAACAATTTTAGAGGGTAGAATATTGGGTTATTATAAGGAAGAAAATAGTATATTTTACGATATAATGAGGGGAGTAGGCCTCATTATGAGTTGAAGAGGGGAGTACATGAAGGGAGAGGTCCAGAATACTTCTCATCTACTCCATGGAAACTTACCTCAATCTGTAGAATATTTAAATTATAATAGTGACTAGAATTTGAACCAAACCCTGGTTGTTGGCGTCTAGTGTGACAATGTATACTTTGATGCGAGAATCAACGAGCAGAATCGGAGAGCTAGTTCACCGCCAGTTCCGCGATTCTTCGAATGTTTATATGGAATCAAAGCAGCTTTTAATTTTGACCCTGGCGCTGCATGGGATCAAACTTCTACCTTGAATCGCATTTAGCGTTCATCATAGGGCTAAATTCCGACGCAGTTGGCACCGTTATGAATATCTCGTGTGATAATCGTGTCATTAACATTTTCGTAGTCGGTTCTTTTTGTCGTTTCCTGTATAGACGAAGATTGAATGGGCACAAATTGTTATGAGTAACATTCTTACGAACCCATTATTGGACCGCGGTCTTATAGTCGGCTGCGTGCGACGCGGTGATTAGTGAACCTTGGAACTCAATTTGGCACGATGCCCGGCTCAGATTAGGTTCAGTATATGTGGCTATTTATTCTCAGGAAAAGGAAATCATTGCGATAATTTTACTGTGAAAAATCCTGTTTTGTACTCTCTGGTCAATGAATTAATTTAGCGCGATCATGGTTAGGCTTAGAAGCTCATGATTTGGTTGAAGTTCTGTAGAATCGGTATGAACAGGTTTCCATTGCTATTGGAAAATTCTGCTCAATCGCTTTTTCCATCCTAAATTTTCCCATGTTCAAGATGACCACTTGATGAGATCACGTTTGCAAGCCTTGAATGACCTCACGAGCATAGTCTGAGTTTACCAAATAGTGAATCCCATCAAGGGCGCAGCCAGGAATCAAGGCTAGGGGGAATTTAGGCGCAACTAACACTGGGGGGTCTGAGGGTGTGGAATACCCACCAGGGTAAGCGGGAGATGCAAGGGCCCTCCCCTAGAAAAATTTTCAGATAAATGGCACAAAATGGTGAGGTTTACGGCTTTCTGAGGGATATTTTATTGATCTTTGCTCTATTCTGTAAGTAATATTAATCAAATTAAGTGGAATGGATTAAATTTAAAAAAATTTCTAAGCTCTGAGGGGGGGTGTATCCCTCAAAACCCCCCCTTCGCTGCGCCACTGCATCCCATGACTGATGGGTTCAAGTTCACGACTAAATGGAACGATTCGCAATACCGTCAATGTGAAAGATAGCTCCCGGCGCCAAATCTCTGGATGGAAATGTATAAAGTAAAGAGGAATTTTCAACCTCAAAGGGTTCGTGTGTCAAAATGGTATCCCATTTCGTATGTTTCGAGAAATTCCGCGTAATCGCGAGGGTTGCTTCGGCAGTCGTTTTTCTTTGCATTGCCCCATTTGCTGCGCCGTGACGCATGTACAGCCGCTCGCGGCTACCGAGCGAACTAATTGAGCTTTTCAACGGTTATTAGGGCAGTGGAAATTGTGAAAGTTTCCATGCATGCCCTCTGAAAGAAGTCAGTGGTAGAAAAGGTAATGTGGTCTCTAGCCATCAAATGCGATACGTGCTGCCGCGGGATGATGGTCCTCGGTGAAATTTTCGTCCTTTGCTAGGTGGACTCTCCGCTCTGTTCGGTCGCAAAATCCTCATGAGGCTGAGCGTTTTGACCAAGCAATCCACTGCCCGTGCATCTTTTAATGATGCGGAATGGAATCTCCAATTAAGTCAACTTCCCCCCTTATTCACCGTTATCAATAATGCAATGCGCGAGAAAATCTGTATTTAACTTGGCCACTCTCCCAAATAGTGAAGGAAATTCAAAATTCTGCATAGTGAAGAAAATTAAATATACTACCAGGAAAGTAGTGGAATATTAGGGGAACTTGCATTAATTGTTTTAAAGCATCATATAGTAAGTAAAAAACGAATGCTGATTATTCTTTATCATCCTACGCATAAGTGTTTATTTTTCAAAATTCGAACATCGCATTACCAAAATGTCATTTACATGGTCTCCATATCAGTAAAATGTTTGTTCTTATTTTGATCTCACCTACTTTATTTTAAGATTACAAAGTATCTGTATGTAATCACGTGTTTGTAATCCTTAGAGCTTCACCAAATTCTTTTTATTACACAACCTGCAAAATTGTGAAAATGGTTAGGAAGTCCGGGGATATATGCTTGGTATTTGAGAGGTCACCTAAGTTGAGTATCCCTCGCCCTAATTTATCGCCATCATTTATGGAATGTGCGTGTTTAATACGCACGATTTGCTATATGATAGGCATGAATCTGGTTACATTTCAATTTTATTGTCAATAGAAACATTCCTTCAGATAGATAACCTTTCGGTCGTAAAGCACTTCGTGAATGCTAAATGTCGCTGAATAATTAGTCCAGTTGTGCCTAATGTTAGAGTAATGAAAACTCATTTAAATAGTCAAGTGACAAATACTTATATGTATTCTCTTTCAATGAATTCATGTAGAGTGTAACCATAAAATGTATTGCTGTGTAATGCCACTGATAATGGAATTGCGCAGTCCTCTGATAACATAAACAGCCGCTTATATCAAAGTCATTCGCTGCGAGGGAAACGAAATGCGGATTATCGGCGGTCCACTGTGATATGATTTTATTAAATGTGACGACAATATTTCGCATAGTTCATGTAATGCGTACATAAAAAAGTTAAATTGGGAATCCCACCGAAAATGGATGATTATGCTACATAAATGTATCCTCAGCGCTGAAAATTACAGTGAAAACATTTCATCTCTAACTTGCGTATTATTCGTAAAATTCTTCTCTGAAAATGGTTCTTTAATCTTGCGCTCCAAACGACCAATAGCTGAGTTTGCTGAGCTTGACGTCAGAGTCCAGCGAAAAACGCGTTTACGTGGTACCAGCAGACTATTTGTTCCAATTTTATAAAAATCTATGTACGCCTCAATACTTTTTCCTCAGTAAATTAAAAAAAATAGGAATACATGCTAATTTCATCATCAGTCATGAAAGATTTATGCTGAATAATTGGCAGGATTAAAGAATGTATTCATACTGGAAGATGCAGCACAGTCTTGACAAATAGCGCTTAATATTTTTCATACTCCTTATCTGCGGCGATTTCCACAGTATAAGATTATTGTTCTCACTTTATGTTCTGGTGTAACATTATTCACAACCGTGCAAACGCAATAATTTAATTTCAGTTGAACCTATCAAATTGCTGAATCACCGTATGTCTCTCTTCCAGACCTTAGAAATTCTAAATAAATCTGCGTCAAATATATTTCGTTGTATTTCTCCAAAACGTTTACTTCACATATTCCAATATTGCACCCAATACATTTCAAAAGCAATGAGTAAAAGTCAGTAGCTAAATTAGATGAAAAACAAGCTCTAGATGTCTAGCGAACGAGATGGTTGATTTAATTTATGTTACATTTCAATTTTGCGGTTTCTCAACTCCGCGCCGAGAAATCTTTATTGCCGGAGAAGAAATAAGCAACCATGAATTAATCTAACTTCAGAATGTTCCCATTATGCGTCTTTGCGAAGTCGGAGTCAGCCATTGCGCTATACGTGCACGTAAAATCTATAAAACTATTCACAACTGTTTTTGACCCAACCATCAAGTTGTGTATCGCCGTAGCTGTTTTTTATCGTCGTTACTGTTTATTATTGCCATGGAGCGAATCTGCTTACTCGCATTCTGACGTCATAGGGCGTTCTTGTAGCGCGAAAGAATTTAGCAATTTTCACGAACTTAGAAGCTCTGTAGCAACAAGAATATCGAAAATTATGAACTCGTATTTTGCATACGTTAATAACTTTAACTTTCTGATCTATACTTGTAAACAAATTACCATTTAAATTTTATGAGTGCACCCCGAAACAGCGATATTTCCAACGGACTAGTATGCAGATATCGTACCAACTTTCTGCTTGAATGAATGCGAGTTTAAGAGAGAAATGGATCGTAAAGGCTCTTTCAATTATGAAGAACCATGTCGAAATGAATATTTAAAATGGAAAATAGTAAAAGAGCAACTTTTAGCGTATGCTTCCGTATCTCACTCAGTGGTCTCAAGCGGATGCTTTTAAGCCATCCAAAAAGAATAATTCATCAATATTTAATGGCTCGGGTAACGCACACGTCCTAAGCATTTACAGTTACGAGATGGGGTTCTTTTATTCATCTCTCTCTTTTTCCGCTGAATGAAGTGCAGAGATTCGTTAATTGAAACTGCATGTCCTTTCTAGAGCTAGAGTCTACCATCAACCCCACTCTCTCTCTCATGGCGAAATGTATAAAATAAAAAACTTGCGTTGTCCGATGTTTATTTCAACCTCTTGGATATGGCGATGAGTGACTGAAACTAATTTTTTCGTCATAGCTACTAAGATGGGTAAGAGTAGAATATAGGTATTTACTCACCTAACCCGAATAAGGATCAAACAGGTCGACCAACATAGTGATGAGGAAATCCTAAGGAGAGTAGGAGAGAAGAGAAGCCTCATGAAACCCTTGATAAGAAGACGGAAAAACCTTATAGGTCTCATGTATGTTGAAACATGATGCTCTGATGAAGATAATCGTTGAGGGACAAGTGGATGGCAAGAACGGAAAAGGGAGACCTCGACAAAATACATATAGCAGGTAAAGAAGGATGTGAAAGAGAAGAAATATGTCGGTGCGAAAAGATAAGCCTATAAGAGAATTGAATGGAGAGCTGCGTGAAATCAATCATAGGATTGTTGACCAGTGATGATGATGAACGCATTTTCCACCAGAAAATGTCCTGCTTCCGATTGTGAAGATTGCAATGGTGTATTGCTGCTGTGGTCACCTTATTAAATCAGTGAAATATTTTGGTGGTAAATCAACTTGTTCATTCAAAATTACCCCTTGACATATGGCTTCATTGGGTGGTAACGAGGTCATAATCTAATGTTTTCAATTTCTAGGAGTGAAGTTGATAGAAGTGAATTAATCTTCAGGGAAGGTATGTTTTTGGGTGAACGAAAGTTAAAGTAATTTACATATTGCATGACACATTTCCTGCTTACTTTTACGATAATTGCATGTAATTTAGAGATCGTAGGCGTTCATTTTGAATTTCCGTTTTTCACCCGTCTCTTTCCGTCAGAGAGATTACTTCGATCTATAGATGCTATAAAATAAACTAATAATTATTATTATAGTATTCTACTGATTAAGGTAGGTTTCCATGAAGTACTACGGAAGTAATCTGGGGGACTCCTTTTCCTTCCAGCTTTCCCTCTTCAGTTCACTGTAAGGCCTACTCGTTTTCAATCCATCTAAAAATCCTATTCTCTTCCTTCCCCTCCCACGTTTACCTAACATTCCACCCTCCAACACCGTTTTCAAAATCCCCTCCCCACTAAGTACTCGCTCCATAAAAACCTTCTGTCTCCCCCGTATCTCACCTACAAGCTGCCTCTCCTCACCCACCATGTCCAGCACCCGTTTCATCGTTTCTCCTCCTCTCCGTCCATTTCACCTTCTCCATTCTTCTCCACTCCTACGTCTCGAATGCCCCCAATCTTCTCTCGTCCTCCTTCCTAAGTGTCTACGCTTCCGCACCGTAGAGAGCTACACTCCAGAACAAACTCATCACTAACCTTTTCTTTAAACTCTTACATAACGATCCTCTCAGAAGCTCCTTCCTGTTCATGAACGCCTCCTTTGCTAATGCAATTCGCTTCTTGATGTCCTAACTACTCTATAAATAAACTAATACGTCAATTAACTTATTGCAATTTTGAACAATATATTTGAAATAATTCGGCAGCGAAAAGGAGTGCGGGTTTTCTTCAAGAACCTCATATGCTCATAATAGTAGCGTTTCCGCCCGTCGTACCCATAAGGCGAAGTGGCGTTTCATTTCTTGAATTTTGTGTAAAAAATACTGGAAATACTCTGAATCGACAGTACAATATCGACCCTTGTGACATTTACTCTTTGGGAGGTAAATAGCTGTTACTTCTATGTCGTGAGAAGGAATTTAGGACGTAAATGTAAGAAGGAATTTAGAATTTAGCGTCAAGTGGTGTCAAATCCAGGAAAAATATTATTTCTAGACTCCCGCTCCATGGTAACCACCCTCGTATGGGCTGAGAGAGATAAATTTCCCTCCGTTTCCGTAATGCGACCCCTTTTCGAGCGTGTCGTCAAAGGAATGTCGCGATGAGAAGATAAGGGGTTCCTTAGAGTGGGAAGTTGCGGAGGGAAGTGACGGAGGAATGAACTTAAGCCGGGTGATTACACGCTCTCCGGGTCATAGCGGTCATGCTCAAGGTTTCTCAGAGCGCAGGAGGCTCTGTGCAGTCGTACTCCTCCTCGAAGCTCAATTACAAAACGATTAGACCACATTTCTTCGTCCTCGGAATCGAATGAATTACCCTCTAATGCTGGCTCTAATTGCTGTGGAAAATTTATTCGTTAGCACAAAAGGATATTGAAGTTATATTAGGCCCATTCTGAAAAATAGAAAAGCTCAAGTTAATAGTTTTGACGTGATGGGGGGGGGGGAGGGGGCGGGGGGGGGAGGGGGGGGGAGGACATACCTTTTTAAAGTACATATACCCTAAATTATCTCATAGAAGAAGAGTTCTATCCTTGCAACCCAGAGTACATGAATTTTTTCGCGCCTAGCATCTGCGTCCTAAGTCCCAAGCACTGCAGTGGCCCCTGTGTAAGGAATATTGTAAAAAAGGTGCTGAGTATCAGGCACTGTTCCTAGAATAAAATGATGTAAGCTAATGTTAACGTCACTTTGCACATTCTTAATTTCATTTTTTCTTTATTTTTGCCATGATCGGAGAAGGTAGAAAAGGATCAAATAGATCGACCGACTTAGTAATGAGGAAGAAAAGAGCGTGTAAAAAATTCATAATAATGAGGATTTTAAAACTGCGGATAGAAAATAAATACGATTGGAGATAGTTGAGAAAAACCACTGAAAGACCAAAAGAGATTCACTTTAACGACGAATATAAACAGTTCTGGAAGATAAGATGCATGGAATGGCATTTGAAATTATTTTATTTAGTCTTGCCTATTTGAGGGATTAAACCATTTCTTGATTGACGTATTTTGTTTTCACCCTGCTTCAACCTGTACTAGTGCTTGGATATCTGATAGTGTACACCGAGCGTTTTCGTGTGATTTAAGGCTTACTTCTCATCAGGAAAGTGTGACGATATTTCGGATTTACTTGCAAATATTTTAAGTAAATATTTTTGTATTACTTTTTTTACATCTTATGTCAACTATTTGGGAACTAGTGAGCTTAACATATGATATAGATCTGCTAAGCGAGTCAATATTGAAATATGCATTATCATGATATATTTGCCATAAATAAGGTAATCTATATGACAGGTGATGTTAAAAACTCTATCATTAATTGCGAATACCCTAGTTACCATTGTATTTACCCTGTTGAATTAAGGTATAATACAAATCACCAATCGTTTTCGAAGAAATTAAACAGCCAAAATTCGAAAGTTGCATTTTATTTTCAATCTTCATGGACATTGCGATCATAGCATAACTATTTAAAAAAAGAATGAATGGTCAAGCAGAAGGCGAAGGTACTCGGTAATTGATGATAGGAAAACATTCCGCTGAAGATTTTCCTCGTCAATTTCTACGTATTTATTTCCTCCAAGACTGTCGAAAGGAAAGATGTGACGTAGGGGGTTAAATTTGAGGGAAGTTACATTTCGTGGAAATGGAAGGAATATTCGCTGAAAACTGGAACGCCCAAAAATTTCGGATGGGGCTCGAACCCCTGGCTTCAAGTTTCTTCGCCCCCGTCTTGCTGACGTCGATGGAAATAAATGAAAATCGCAATCAATTTTGGGCACGAATATTACATTGGTGGGTTCATCATTCGGTCTCTAGCTGTGACGTCAACCACCGCACATTTTGATTGGTTTTCTCTAGTCGCCACTCGCATCGCTGACGGCTAGAGTGATCCGAATATCGCTAAGAAATGTGCTTAGATTAGGGATTCAAGCCGAAATTTATATTGGTGTTGATACGACCTATCTAATTTAAAACTTTTAAGCTATATTTTCCGCTCTTGTAAATATTTTATGTGAACGAATGTGTAAATGTACAGTGTAAATGGATCGTACTGTACTCATCGCCGCGCTTTGGACATTTTGGAAAATCGATTATAATCCACCGTAAGTGCAGGCAACCACGAATATTACAAAAGAGGATTCTCAAGTCCACCTCTAAATGTGTTGTCACCCTCCGCGCATTAAAATGGGTTTACAAAAGTCGCCACTCGCGTCGCTGACGGAAAAGTTGATCCGAGTTTCACGGAGAAATAAGGAATAATTAGGGGTTTAAACCAAAATTTATAAACATAATGATGTGCACTATTACATTCCATTCTCGGGAGTACTGCTGCGTGCTCAATATTGAACTTGACGTTTCGTTTCTCCTGCTGGGAAAGTCGTCAAAACTGTCGTCGTCGTTTTTTCTCTAAAAGACTAAAACTAAAACGACGACGACGACAGTTTTGACGACTTTCCCAGCAGGAGAAACGAAACGTCGAGTTCAATATTAAGCACGCAGCAGTGCTCCCGTAAATTGAACGTTATAGTGCATCTAATCGCTGCGAAAACCTTGAAAACAAAACATAATGAAGTGATTTATCAAATTTATAACTTTTTAATGCTATTTCTTGCAATGATAAAATTTATACTGCAAAATAATGGAAAAAGTGGATCGCATTGTACTCATCACATCGCCGCGGATATTTTTGAAAACCAATTGAAATGAGACCGAAGTGGCAACAGAAATCAACGTTCTGTGGGATGGAATTGGCCCTCCTCTATGCAATCCTCATGGTGGCAACATACATCAAGCTTCAACGGGAAGGACTGGTGGCTCCGTGTGTTGTCCCCGTTCCATTTGGGCCTGAGAACAACGTCCGGGACCTTGGTCAAGCATTACAAGAATGAGTTTTTTTTCATGCGGAACTGGGGAGTGATGGCCACCATTGTAGGGAGGTGTCCATTTGGCGACTCCTCCCGCTGCACCTCCTCGGACCCCCTCGCCCGCGAGATGAACCCTGACCTTTAGCCCATTTTTCTGGAGAGCCACTCATCCGCTACCGAACTCTTTCACCGGCGCGCCGCCGCTGCCGGCACGATCCCTGAGCACGTGCTCGAGGCTCTAACGTGAGCTCTCGCGCCAGGCGACGGGTCGTTTTCAGCGAGTGTCCTCATCCGGCTCGCGTTCAGCCTGTTTTTCTTTCGCCGGATGCTTTTAACCAGCAATTTAAGGGTCGTGTAAAATCACATTGACTGCGCTCCATGGAAATTTAACTACCGAATGGTTTGCCAGTGCTTGGATGCACCCCATAGGCGGATCTAGGGGGGGCAAGGGGGCACGTGCCCCCCCCCCCCCGGACCCTTAAAAAATATGCAAGTTTTTAATATGGTCCCATTATCATTGCGTTCGTTTTGTATTAGGAGGTTTCCTTGTGCCCCACCCAGAACAAAATCCTGGATAGGGCTTGCTTGTGCTCCCTCCCCAAAAAGAAATCTTGGATCCGCCCCTGATGCACCCATTGTTGTTTCGTCCAGGGAAAAATTATAAGAGGGGGTTGAGAAGCCAAGAGGTACGAGTGATTTTTTTACAGAACAGAATTTGATAGAAGAAATATATAAAAAAACTTGGTTGCCAAGGGTTACGAGTGAGTCTCTGTTCTGTGTTGACATCTAGTGAAAAATCAGATGCACTGCTAAATATCTACGTAGTTGTTGATCTCGCTCGTTTTATTTACCTGATTTCTGTACTAACTCTGTTTAGAGAAAAAATAATTTATACACCTTGGCTTCTCACCCCCTCAATTTATGTGCATAGAGGTAGAATGTGAAAAGCCACTACCCTGGTGGCTTAGTTACAATAATCCACCATATTTTCATCATGTGGCTTTAACTGCGTCTTGGCGTATCAAGGAAAACTTAATAAGAAATGAACACGGGATAGGTGAAATCCGATGAAAGCCCTGGGAAAATCGAAGGAAAAGGGAATTGAAGAATAAAATTAATTTTAAAATTTACTGGAATTCTTACTACGAGAATTTTTTAAATTTAAATTTGCATTTCTCTCCATTATTTTTGGGTTTCAACCACACTACCTGCTCTCTTGGTAAGGATATTTTTTCTGTGGTTTCCACCAGCGATTTCAACCTGAAGGAAAAAGTGAGGAACTCCTGCGAAACCGTTTTCAGAGAACGAAACGAACGTGATGAAAACCCTAAAATTCTCACTAGAACTGATAATAAACGTCTCTAAAGCCTTGTAGCCAACGCTAAAATATGTCTTCTCCAACATATTTACGTCACTCGGGAGAGCCGGAAATGAAGGACATGGGATGGCCTTTTGAGTTACGTAGCGCGGATAATTAAGGATTTAAAGGAGAAAAAATACGTCGCTATGAATAGGCTAGCGGATAGGAGAGGGGAATGGAGAGTTTCGTCAAACCAATCTTAGGATTCACTAAATCTTGATAAACTTTTTATGGTATTCCATTATAAATTTTCCTGGATATCACACACAATTACTTATACAACTTCTTTTTTAAAGAGCGCGACCCGGTTTCAATGAATTATCATCGGGCGAAGATGATGATAATTCATTGATACCCGGGTCGCGCTCTGTAAAACAGAAATAGTATATAAGTAATTGTGTGATATTCGGGAAAAATTTTAATCTTAGGATTGTTTACCAATGATGATTTAAAAAATTGATGAATTTAACGCCGTAAAATTCTATGCTAGCAAATTTTGTAGCGTTGCGTTCGCGGATGTTTAATTATTTGAATATTAGCCAATGTGAGCGGAGGCGTTGAATGCACGTCTCATTCCTTGTCGGGGTCTCTGGGAAGTGTGGGTGATTCGAATCCGGCGAACAATGTGGGCGTGTGTCGCGTATGTGGGCCAATTGCTGGTCAAGGCCCTGGCATGTAACGGACGCGTTCCCATTTAAAATTTTGCATTACGGACGGATGCAGCCTTTCGTTTCGGTAGCCACACTGGGGGCAAGGAGCCATGAAATGTGCTGTTTTTTTTATCACCACCGCATTGTCGCGTCATACCCGGCGGTAGAATCTTCCGCTTTCATAATGTTTTATCTTTAAAGTTTCCAAACTGAGATCCGTTGAAACGAATGATCGTTCGTATTGGTTTTCAACGGGAAAAACGTAGTTATGTTCATTTGTAATTATTATTAAAGAATTGGACTTCGAATAATTGGGCTGATTTCCAGTTTTGGCTGATTCCAAA
Source organism: Ischnura elegans (assembly GCF_921293095.1). NCBI lineage: Eukaryota > Metazoa > Arthropoda > Insecta > Odonata > Coenagrionidae > Ischnura > Ischnura elegans. Next base: position 113,317,453 of record NC_060249.1, on the reverse strand, counting down.
TGTCACTTGACATTTTTATTTTTTTGCCCTATTTCACCTATATTTCAGGTTTTTCTTTAAAGTTTCTATACTGAAATCCATCAAACAAACGATCGCACGAATTGGATTCCGAATGGGGAAAAATGGTCATGTTCGTTTATAATTATTTTTACAGAAAGTTTTTGTTTTTTCCCCCTATTTCATCTGGTATCGTTTGACCTGGCATTTTATCTCGTGATATTCTTTGGATTATTTATCAGGTTTCCACAGTAACTGAGTACACTTTCTCAGTGATTCAGCCCGTAGGTTGGTTCGTGTAGAGGGCAGAGCTCACCCCGGCATTAGCCACAGGCGTATCACTTATTCAGGGTGGGGGGACAGTTCCTTTCCCTTAACCTCCTCGCACTCCAAGAATTTTGTCTGGAGTGTTCAAAGACTTCACCCGGGTATGCAAGAACTGAGTACAGCTAACCTTAATGCGTGTTAACGCAATAATTGTAAGTAAACTTTTTATTTAAAGCGGAGCTAATTTGATTTATGGACTCATTCTTTTCAATCTCCCCGATGATATAAAATTTCACTATACAAATTTAAAAAGCGATTTATGGATACGACATCCTCATGGCATTCCTCACAAAATTTCTAAGTTCACCAATTTAAGCAATGCAAATTGCAAACAGGCCTCTCTGAATCAAATTTTTATAGCATAAATGGGAGATTTGTCTATATTGTGTTGCCAGCTTCCCCTGCACACTTTAAAAACTTAGACTATTGTAATTAATTTCTATTATTTATTTATTTCCATACCACCGAAAACAGCTCCATTGGCCTTTTACCTCGGGGTTATTAACATGTTAACAATTTTACTTACACAAACAACCATTCCCTCGATAAGGATAACTTACGCAGGTGGGACTCGAACCCGCGACTTCCTCTTTGGTAGACGAGGACTTTACCCCGCCGCCACCGCGGCCTGCACTATGCAGAACTCGGAAGTTTTTTTGTGAGATTATAGTGAACTTCTAGCCGGAGTAGGAATTTTTAAAATTTTTAATTTCTTGGTAGCATAATTTTACAACTGAAATCAAAGGTATGTAATAACGGCATTGAAACGAATACGATGAAGGTTGAAGATGAATTTTTAAGTAAATCACGTTTAATTACGAAAAATAAATTATGTCAAGCCAGTTTTGGCTAAATCTAACGCATTTTTCTCTTTGTAACAAAGCAATTGTGGTTTTTAATTTACATGAAAAGCCATCAAATTAATGTATTTTTTGAGGATGAAAAGCTAGCGGATCGACAGAATTTTTCACGAGTTCACGATTATGTTTGGAAGGTTTTCCGTGTTAATTCAACCTATAGGTATTTTATTTTTATCCTCGGTGTATGATTTTCTTTATTAAATGGCTGGCCTATTGCAAAAGACAATAATTTTGCAATTCCATTTGAAGTAATTTCACGGACCCCAGTTTCAACGTAACACGTCATCATCTGATGCACATAATCCGATAAAATGTACAAGTACCCGTGAAATATGATCGTAAAATTAGTAAAAAGTTTCTCGGATCAGGAAACCCGCTCTCAGCCATCACGTATTTTTATCCATAAATGCGATTACTGAACCACAGGTATTCAGAAAAAAAGCAAAAATAATTTTCTCTTCTTGCTGTTAAGCTTGAATGTGAGATGCCTGTTTACACATTTATAACAAATTATTTGCTTGTGCCAATTAAGTGTAGAGCAGGGGTTTCCAACCTTTTTAATGCAATTGCCAAAAGTCGAAAAGGGCCGCAATGCTCCACGTCATTTTACCACCACATCAATCAAATAAAAAAACATGTAATTTCAAAGTGTAATAATCATTATTGGTTAAAAAGTTCAATAAATAAATTCGATTTTTAGCATTTTTATTTTTGACCAGTGTGTCGATATAATGTCAATATTTTCTTTATTCTCTGGGGGCCGCAAGAAATTAACGGGCGGGCCGCGGGTTGAGAAACCTAGGTGTAGAGCAACAATGATAACAAAGCAGATAATGTTTTTTTTCCACACTTGTTAACCAATTTGAAATGGGCGTGCTCCGATTAAAGCTTCGGAAATTTGCGGGTGGTGTTCGGAAAAAGAAATCGAACGGCCAACACCGGATTTGATCCGTTTATCCAGCGCTTGAATGGAGCGGAAAACATGGATAAAGCCCCTGAAGCCTCCATCCTAGTTACAAACTGATGTGCATCACGATTAGTGTTAACTTTACATGTTGCGGGGAACGTCAGTTGGAGGCGGAGACGGCTCAAGGAAGTCCGGGACTTGTTGCACGAGGTTGGAGGTCAAGGATAATGAGCGGGAGGAATTGAAGCGGTCATCAGGCGTAATGGAAATGGGAATTTGGGACATGGATGTGAAGACTCTCTCTCCACATTAGCGGAAGGCTGTGGCAGAATTGGTGCTTAACGTGACTGGGTCGTTAAATACCCTGAAACAGCAAAAAGTTGTACTTTTTCAACTTCATGGCTTTTATATACTATATAACGTGCATTGATAATATGTCATTTTTTTAATTTGTGTAAATTCATTTAATTTTAATGGAACTATTACCATTTTGCTCAGAAGAAAGTAATTTTAAGAATAAGAACATAATTGTAATTTATCGTATTTCCTAGCGAGTTAAGTTCGTTGTTTTGACGAATACACTAGTATCTGATTTTATCGTATGCATGGAGGAATGCTATGGTTAGGCGAAAATTATTCCCGAATATTTTATACTACGAATTCTTTCTGATATTTGTGAAATAATTCTTTTAAGTTATTTGAAAGTATATTTATAACTATCCTTTTTTCCGTCTGTGCTCTTTCAGAATAAAAAAACTCTTTTCATTTTGGCAGAAATGTTTTTCAACGAAGTGATCGTTATTTTTCGCCATTGGATTTTACATTAAGAAATTAAGTCGAGATGGTATCACAGTCAATTTGGTTCGAGTAATTTAATAATAATAATAATAATAATAATAATATTATTCACGAATCTTTGGTTTTGATTGACGTTGCCGGCGCGGCGTAGCCCACATAGTTAATTAATGTTTCTCAGGATTGTCATTTTCCTTTGTCGACGAAAAATTGATTTGCAATAGCAACTCGGTGGAAAACCCGAGAGAAACTTATTAGTATCGCGCGATAGTAAATAGTTATTCCTTTCAATAATTTCTGGCGCTACAGAATGGAAGTTAAAAATGAATTGGAGAAAATCTATGCTAGTAAAATTTATTGAATTTTGTATTGGTACTAGTGCTTGCGTTGCCATTATAGTAGTAAAGTTTTTCAATATAATGGATTAAAACATAAGTTTCATTCATTAAGTTTTACGATTCGTAATTTTTGCGATTACGTTTTGTTGAATCCCTCTCGCCCTCTTGCAATGAGTATCAAACTTTGAAACTCGCTCATGAAATCTTTGAGTTTGGAATATAAATCTCGGGGCAATGTTTTATGCCATTCCTACTTGCTTTCATACTCCCATTCAAGGGGTCTGCATAGAGGAGGCCCAATTCCATCCCATACAAAGCTGATTTCTGTTGCCACTTTGGTCGCATTTTAATCGGCTTTCAAAAATGTCCGCAGCGCGGCGGTGAGTGTAATGCGATCCATTTTTTCCAATATTTTGCAGTAAAATGTTTGTAATTGCGAGGAATAGCATTGAAGAGTAATACATTTGCTAAATCACATTATCATGAATGTAAATTTCGGTTGACACCCCTTATTATCCCGTATTTACCCGTGAAACTAGGATCAATTTGTCCGTCAGCGACACGAGTGGCGACTTTCGTAAACACACCTTTCGTCAGGCGCAATATTGGAATTGATGAGTACAGGCACAGGCACAGATGTGAAAAAACATGATTAACCCTTAGCATGGCTCAGTGATTCACCTCGAAAGTTTAAATCACCGTTATTAGTGTAGTATAACACTTACATGATGTATTTCGTGCTATGCATAGACTCTTTCACATGCCGTCATTTGGCCCCATGCCGATCCAAGAAGATGCGATTAAACATGCTCTTTAGGCCATTAAGTATTATTACATGTAATGTATTTTAGTACGTGAATACTATAAGATCAGTGTTCTTCATTTTGCTGTCTTATTTATCTAATAATGCTTTTATTTTGATACTTTGCGCCATTATTTTGCTCAATTACGCTGAATAATCCGCCACTGATCTGTCGGAATAAATGCGAAAAGTGAAAGGCTACTTAGAGCGTGTCAAAACAAAAAGCTACTGTAAGCGCCAAGGGTCTATACCACCTATAGTCTATTCACTTTATGTCTGCGGGTGAGCTTTCGTGAGAGTCCGGACTCTCTCGGATGGCTTCGCTGATAAGGGAGGAGTAGTACCGAGAGAGAGAGGAGGAGCGAACATAACGTTGCCTAATGTACATAGCCGTCCCACTTTGTCACTGAAAACGTGTGAGTCATAGGGGGTCCCAGTTATTTCGCCTCGGCGCCGAGACAATATACCTACTCATTTGGAAGGCATTGGGGATAATCCTTTCACAGAGGCCCATGACATTGTCAGCTACCGCGATGAAAGAGGCACCGTATGTGGAAGGCAAACTTGTTAGTCACATACAAGGAGAACACGTGAGGTTTGGCAACAATGCTCCACGAGCAGATTCACGATGTTCGCTCGGCGGCGGTTGACAGCACATTTAGAGGCCGAATTGAGGATCCTCTTTTGTAATATTTGTGATCCCATTCATCAAAGTGTCGATGAGTGCAAGTACGGATCAGAAAAAAATCTGAATATGGTCGTGTGAAAAATTGTACCGTTGATGGTTTGCTTGTTCAAATGCCGCACCATTGAAAATTAACTTAGACGCGCTTCCAGTTTTAAGGATTCGAAGAGTTTTATAGTAAAAAGAGATTTTAATGGGCGGGTCAGGAATGCTCCAAGCGATAAAATATGCGACCCTCTGAGTGTAACCGTGTTTCAGGGAAGGGAGAAGGATCCAAATGGCATCGTTTTTGTGGTGCACGAGCTCCGTTCCGACGCGCAAATTTGGGTCAAAGGATACATCTACGACTTAGCATCCGTACAACATGAACGAATGAATGCTCCAGTTAAATTGAAGCCATTCAATTTAATTTTAGATGCAACCGTTTATTGAACAGTGAATCGATTTCCCAGAGACATCAAGGTTATATTTCTACGCGACTGTTTTACTGTTAGTAACTTTATTTTTACAGCCCATCGAAAAAATATGCATTTTATTCTAATAATTTTTTAATGGAACATATTCCTATCGTTAATGAGTTGAGTTATTTAGATAAAAAATTGTGCCAGCATTATTTTATTTAAGCAACGTAGCCACGTGCTACGCATTACACAGTTATGAGAATCCCACGTTACGTAATGAACGAAATTCGTTTTCAAAACCAGGAATCGAATGAGAAGTTCCTATTAGATGAAGTGCCGTACGTGGGGTTTCTTTATGGACCCATGTTTTTCTTAATTTTTCTATGTAAATTAGAGATAAAATAAATTTGCATATTCATTTTAGTTCCTAATTAATATTACTGGCTACATAGTGATTACTTTAATTAGGGCTTATCCTGGCGAGGCTGAATTCTTCTCCTCATAACGCACACGTTACTACATGTATGATACAATGAACATTGGTAGAAAATGATTTAGGATATAATTTATCAAAATGTAATGGTAATTTTTTTCAAGATTAAAATCTTTTTCTTGTCTATTTGTATGCTTCGGTATTGAAATAAAAAAAAGTAGACTTTTTTAAACAATATCCATCGTACGATAATCCCAAAATTGCTTAGAATTTATTTAATGTAATATTCCGGGATATTTACATATATCTACCGCAGTACAGCATTTTTGAAAGCAACAATTCTTTAATTATCCATCGGGAGGGGGGAATATACTTCCTGAGAAAGGATACGGCCTTGAACCTATTACATGATGAATGAATAGTGTAATTGGCTTAACACACCCGAGAAGCAATTGTGATATCCGCAGTTCAGCTCCGTTCAGGTCATATGGCGCTTTACCATGGAAATTTTACTCGCTTCGCAGCATTAATTAACACGTCCCTTTTACCGCTGCTAGAAATCGTTAAACGCCCTAATGGCTTGATGAATGCGCATGGAGAGTTCCCTAAGATCTGGTTTCTTGGGGCATGAAACCGTGATGGTTGATTTACCCATGCCATTTTTATTTAATTTGCCCATGCAGTATTTAAACTTGTGTGGGTGCGTAACCATAAAATGGAACTTTCAACCTAAATTTATTCGTTAGCATTGATTTTTTTAAGTTCACTTCTAAGTTTTACAACCTAATTTAAATACAAAGAGTTCACCCCAAACTGAGATTTAAACATTTAGAGTTGAGCGTCAGATCCTTTCCCTGGGCAAACTCGCACAGAGAGGATGTTTGTTAGGGGGCGTCCGAATTGTTTCATCAAGGTTGGGGATGTCCTTTAGCTTCGTCGAGGATTCCAAACCTTACATCAGTAGTCCAGCGCTTTACCTACTGGCCCACTATGATCCCCCGAGGATTGTAACTCCAGATCAATGTGTTATTTTCAACACAATGAAACCTTAGGAGGGCAGGAAAATTCCTATGCAAATTATTTTCTTATTACAGATACTTCCGCCAAATTACTTCTTCCAAATTACACGTAGCGCTCCAGATTCAATCGTGGACTTGCTTTGAAGCGCCCACGGTTATTGAAAATTATCATAGATCCAATTTGTTTATAAAATATTATCAATAACAAATCCAAATTTACGGGAACTATGATATGTGCTATCTCAGTTACAAACAGTAAAAAAAATCATTGCCAAAAAGGTATGTCAAAGTTCTTGTCTCATTTTTAAATTTATGCCCAATTGAATTCTTTTATTTTTTATTTTGTTACTGTAAAAAATATTGAGACGATCATTCATACCTTTACGTATCAATTTAATGTAATCATATTCATTCATAGCCATGCAGAAGATATAAAAAAAATATATCGAAACGCTGGCCAAAACTTTTGCATATCATTCTTAAATTCGCCTCTCGGATTAGAGCTATAGAGCTAACTAAGCATATACCGTATTAGGGATCGGAAGGGGATTATTTAATGGGAAAGACATATTTCTTGTTTTTGAGGGTGAGAATTAAGAGTTTTCAGGAAGAGTGTGCTATGAGAGCATTTCAGCCCGAATGAATATTTTAATATTTAATTACAATCATTTTTTATCAATCGATTTCTTTTGACCTCTAATCCCTGAAGTGCCTATACAAGTCGGCCAAATTTATGCATCGCTACTTCTGACCTGAAGACCCCAGTAGGTTGGCTGGAGAAACTGTCGTCACCTATTGACAACGTAACGCGGAGTAGCAAGCCTCATTCGCCATTCCTTTGCGATGAGTTAGTTTTTAATCAGTCCTTCTCAAAAGTATTTGATGTAACAGTACTGTAAGAATGAGAACACGCTAGGAAATGAATTCCAGATGCGTAAGGAGGATCCCACAGCAGAACTGGTCCGGGCATCCGTGCAACATAATTTCGTCCGCATCCCACGAGAATTTTCGCTTTGAGAATCTCAGTAATTTTGCATGATATTATTTTTTATGAGGATGGAAGGTCTGCTTTTTCACTAATTGGAAAAGGAATAAAAAAAATCGGACAAATGAAGCCGCCTTGGTGCATTTTCAGTTTGTCGCGCGTACTACCTTTTTTTATCTGAAGTTCAGCACGTGTGCTCTTGCTCTGAACAATTGAGGGCAGATATTCCCAAGGGTACTTTTTATCGCCATTTTGGTTATTTCCGCCTCGACTCGAATCCTCTTTAAAAGAATTGTATGCTTTCGCGCCATCGGATAGTTGTTCCTACTCTTTGTTTTCACCGTCTGTAGCCGAGAATTTTTTTATTGCTTGAGGAAGGATGTACCTTTTACCGTATTCCAATTTTTTAATTTTTATTGTACATTCCTTTAAGTCTAAAGATGGGAGATTCACGTTTAAAATTCCATAAGTCATCATCATCAACTTGACTTGATATAAATTCTGATTCCTCGTGGTTATAAATTACTATGTTATAATCCTAAAAAATTATTATAACTCGGGTCGATATTTTACAACGTCTATTGGTTTTTTTATTGTGTGCTCGGTCAAAATTTTGCAATCGATTTTTCGACCACTTTGCAAGAGCGCTACTATTAGCTAGAGCGCTAAAATTTTTAGGATATCTCAGAACTAGATAACAGTCGAATGCTCTTACAATTTTAACATGATCGGAATTGAATCTCGACAAATATTCAGAAATGAAATTCAGTGCGGAAATTAGTTCCATAAATAGCCACCGAAACCTAATGGAGGCAATGCTATCATCACAAGTGTAATTAGTTCAATTATCTTCCAAATACTTACATAGTACTGTTTCCTGCAGTCCAGATGTTACGGTGTGCGATTCTTGAGTGGAGTAGCAAGTCTCTTGTATATTAGTTTTCTCCATAGTATCTTTGTTGCTTGGACAGTAGCCTGAGATTCACCATTCCCTATATGATTTGCCCTGAAAATTGCATTGTGCTTCGTGGAATTTTTAGTCTTCCCACATTAATTCCACCCCTTCTACGTTCCACGTGGACACTTCGTTCACTCCCCTTTGTACACTACTTCGTCGCTCTGATTGCCCGTCCTACGCCGCTTGAGCAACTCTCTGTTCACTTATAATTACGTATAAAGCATAATTAAACTACATTTAGTTAAAGGTTTTCGTCATGCATTGATGCAATTTATTCAGGGCTCTTGTCAGGGTCACAGTAAAATTATTTTCTTCTTATTTAGTTCGTGAGAAAAACGTTGTTTCATAAAAGTTTTTTTTTCCAAATGTTATTATTATTAATAATTTTGCGGGCTAAAAGTAATTCAAATCTTGAATTGCAAATACTAGTTTGTTAGTAGTTGAGACCACGTCTGCTTTAATGTAATTGAGGCTGTCTTAATTTTTCTGACCCTCGCGCAAACCCACGAGAAATTAATTCATCGTTGAAATTAGTTTATAAATATACGATTTTAAGTGTCCGTTACAGCATGGAGTCATGTAGATTTCCGATGGAGCATTGGGGATGGTACCGATATTTTCCAACGAGTTTTCACAGGACACTAATCGCTCTAATGACATAGTGCTATGTTGTGAAGATCATCGCATCTTCGGCCCTATAACTGATAAAATTACAGCAATTCTTTTTCTTTGGATATCCTGATGGTAAGACATGATATTTTGTTGATTATAATGGCTCAAAGATTTTTCCGTTCCTCTTTTTATTTTAAGGTTATTGGGAGCTATTGAAGTTGATTTTGTCAATCTAATTCTTCTCTTGAGTCGTCGCTACGTTTTCTGTGAAATTTCTCGATGCATTATGAAGTTCGTGTTTTACCTTTTTCTCACTCATAGACAGTGATTAATAATAGCTAGCTATATAGCTTGAACCGTAGTGACTGATTTTCTTCCCAATGTTATATGGGATCTTGGATGTCAGCTAGAAACTATTGGAGATATTTCGTTTTGCAATATACAATGGAAAGGTTTTATTTATCCAATGGTTTGCTTCTCTTCTCGTGACAATGATATTTTATCTTTTCGACACAGAACTCATTTTTTATGCCCTCCGTTAAATTTCTATGCCTTTTTTGAGGTGGAGCGGTTAGGTGCTGTTGTCTTTTTTCTTCGGAAGAGAGGATTTACTGGCAATTCTTAATAAAAACAGCACTTGTTTGTAGGGGTATTCTGCTATGTTATTAAGATTTAAAATATCTGCTAAGTTTTGATTTTCTTACGAATTTTTTACTAGTATAATTCCACTGTTATCTTTTGCCAGCGTTACATTATCCTGTAATATAAATAGCCTTTAAGTGCAATGAAGCATAAAGATACCCAGTAAGGGAAAAGTTATACCTTTCTTTCAATTAAACACACGAAGAGAGTAACTATGATTTCTATTTATTTCTAGATACTGGAATTGTAAATTGCGTATAATAAATTGCGTAAATTGCTATCTGCTTCTAAATTGACAATCCATATTTGCGAAGAAATAAGCATTAAGGTAGTGAAATGTGATTGTAGAAACATTCAAAGCAATAATCTAATGTCGACTCTCACATAATACTGCCGAAGAATACTGACGTTGGGAGTAATTTTTTTTACCTTGTTTTACTTGATTTATCAACCTTATCAACTTCCTATTTGTTTCTTCTTGATTTACTATTATATCATGTAATTACCTATAAATGTCTTCATATGGAAAAATACAATTATCATTCGACACATAGCATAAAATTTATGTTTACAAACCATTTACATAACCTGAATCAGTCACCCATAGTCTAAAATCGCTAAAGTCTGTATTGAATAAAGTTTGTTATATAATTATGCTAAGAAAAATGTTCTGTAAACTTGTACTTTTGTGTCGAGTAGTTTTAGTGAGCCTCCCCCTTTTTCCCCAGTTGCACAATAAAATATCTATCTTGTAGTGATGAAATTTATTAAACCGCTCGCTGTAAAAATTATGGGCCACGTTCATGGTTGTTTTCTAAGGGATTATCGAGCTTCTTATAGACCCATTTCTTTGAAAATGAATTTTAAAATCGCATTTCAGTCGCCATGTGTACATCGTTTGTCTTCATCCTCTAGAGGGAGATGCATTTGTTTCGAATAACGCATAACAAGAAAGAAAGCTGTCTTAGAATGAAGCGCACACTTTTTTATTCATGAGTATTCATGAATTCAACTGTCGAAAGAGATGTGTCTTAAAAGTATAATTGATGAATTCCACTAATAAATGTCATAAGCAAAAGTGTTTCGTGGATTATCTTCATTATTTCTTACCGTTTGACTAAGGGGCTGAGTTGGATTCATTTGAAATAATTAGGTGTACTAAAAAGCCCGGTAATGCTATGCAATCGCGTTATTTTTACTGCAATATCTTCTCTGTTCACACCTCTCCTTTCTTCCGTCTTACAATCCAGTCCTCATGCTTTCACCGCATGTGGTATTTTTGTTTAAAATCATTGTCAACAAAACAATAAACTCATGTCCCTTTCTCTGATTGTATGCCCCTTTTCTAAAATCATTTGTACATCTGATGGATAAGTTTGTAACTCTTTCAACTTCATGATGATAATATGTGCTGGAACCAGTTTTAAGTTGTCAAGTATTTGAATTTTGTGCGGAAAGTTACCTTGGAATATATATTGACTCTAAGTGAAGTGTTCTCTCAAAATTTAATGCAATAAGCTGCAACACGTACGAAATGAATATTTACAAGTTGTTTTTATTTTTCTGGACATCATTGTAAGAATTAATTTTGGTTACAGTTGCGATATATCAATGAGAATGGGATCTCTTGACAACTTTAGGGGATGGTGGATGCGGCTTGAAAGCGATTCTAAAATTCATATTTGTGCGAAATATCTGATTAGGCAACGTTGACGACGACAATGAACGTGGCCTTTTGTGATTACAGTGTTGCCATGTTTCCGACGCCTATTGCCCCCTCCCCTCCCGTTTGTGTGCGTGTGTCTCTCTCCATCTCTTTTTCCCTCTTTTTTTCTCTCTCTCTTTTCTCTCTCTCTCTTTCTATGTCTCGCACCTCCTCCCGTGACTGCAATGCACTCTCCTACGTCCGCATTAAAAAAAAAAAAAACAATCACCGACATTGCATCTACGAACAATTGTTGTGGTGTTGTTGGTGATGAAAACGTGTTTAAAAAATACGATAACGTAACGAAAATCCCTCCAAATAATACACTGGATCCCTAAAACCTGATAGCAGAGGCGAAATTTTTCAGAGGTGAGTGAAGGAAAGAAAGAATTATTTACTTAATAACGTCTTATCTTTTTATACCTACTATTTATTGTTCAACCAGATTTGTATTATTTTTTTAATAACTATTTACGTTGTTTGAATGTCTTAATTTATTTCATACTTTGGCTGATTAGTTGAAAGTGATGGCCATAGATCGCCTATTGTTAAAATTTAATCATTTTAGAAAGGATAAGTGCCAATATTCATTATATATTCGTTTTCTTACTACTAGGATATGGAATGCGAATTTCTCTGGAATTTAAAAACCCTTTTGAATGCTTTCTGGTGATGATATGATGTAGTGAATTTAAATTACCATAGTTTGTAGTGGAGTGCATTTTGTTTTTAGTATTTTTTTTGGATTGAAGTTTGTCTCACGCCAGCTTTTCAAACCATGCATGCATTTACATCATATCCGAGGCATGGGAATGATTTTTTAAGGATACTCTCGAAAACTACCATCTACGTTTTGAATGTGTGTATTTGTAACTTTTCATCTATCTCTCTTTCTTTTTTTTCCCTTTTACCACTCTTTCATCTCTTTTATGGAAAAATGCAGCGTCCAGTTTTTTTTTGCCTTCCGCGCATAATTGACGAGCTCCAGTTTCTGCACGACTGTTTTCAAGTGTCCATTTCTTTTCTCATTGCAGTCCTTCAAAGGCCTGCTCTGTGAAGTTTCTCTTTGTTACTCCTTCAAAGAAAAAATTAAAAAGATATTATATGTAGTCTTTTCATCGGATGGAAACCTTCTCAGCAATATTGCCTCATGAGATCCAAAATAGCGTAATACTTCTCTGTGCATTCGATCGCGTCGACAGAATCAAAGGGAGAATCCTGACTTGTATTTCTAGAGCCGCATGATGTCAGAAATGGGGATTATTTTCACTAGCAAAGAGATGCATATAATAAAAATATATTGAATCGTAATTATGCCTCTTAATATTTCAATCGTGTATTGTTCATAAATTATATTTTCATAAAAATGATATTAAATCAGCTTTTAAAACTTTCAAATGATAATAAATGCAGTCACCAGGTAATGACTTTGTTTAGCTAACCGCTGAAAGAAACATTTTTTGAAATGTTTGTGATTGCAATATTTTTTTCTCTAAAAATGGATTAATTATTAATGCATTCGTTTGACAAACTTGGGTGAACGATGAAAAATGGAAGGATGGGAAACTTTAGGAATCTTTTTGCTGAAAGAATAAAATTTTTAAATTAAGAATATTACCGCTACTACAACCTTTGAACATTGCGATAGATATTCTTAATTTTCTTGGAATGAAATCAGGAATACATTTACAATCAATTTTGAAGTATTTTCTCAAAGAGAAACTTCTAACAATGTTATAATTACATATTTTAAAATTTTGGCTCAAAACTCGGATATGGGGCACGCCAAAAGTGTAGTGTAATTCATTAATTTTTAATACGTAGTGGGAGTGGTATGCTGTCTTCATTATGAAAGTTTTGTGGAGATAAAATGTAAAATATCCTTGGAGAAAATTTAATCTTGGGTGTGCTAACTTGAACGTCTGTAGCACTTGATGAGATTTCTCGCCAAAAAGTATGCATCTTGATCGTTCCCGTGGCTCTTGCAGATGTTGAAGTGAATAGAACGATTTTCTAAAATTATGATATCGAGCAATATAGACCTTTGGTAGACACTGCAGTTACTTGTGTCAGCTCTGATGTTTTGGGTAAAATTTATCCTTTATTATCCTTGATTCTTTATTTCTACAGAAGTGGGATTTATGCGTAAGACCCTTTCTCCAAAAAAGGGATTAAATATATCCTCAATACCATGAATGCGGATGATTGATTGGCAATTTAGTATGACAAAGTAAAAAAAAGTCACCAAATAATTTTTGATTCATTATTTTATTTAAGAATTGGAACTTACCTAGATTATAGGCTGTGATATTCTAGTTTAACAACTAATGCATCTTTTAGAATACTAAGCCAGATTATGAATAGCCCTGGTGCTTCGTTTTAATTAATTTTTATTTTCCAATTTATCTGCTCATTTAGCAGCTTATAAGCCGTAGACGCTCCCCTTTAATATTTGAGTCCAAAAAAATTCCTATTTCGTGATGATCTTGGCCCAGGGTAGGTATGGTTCTGTAGAATTTTAGTGCTGTTTCGGGTGCTCGGCGGCTATTCCCTTGCTCGTTTAAACCTCAACTACGGGAATACTACTAGAAATAACGATCATTATTTTTTAAATTCATGAATATGATATGAGTCTATGAGTATACTGAGGAGAAATACTTAAACGTTCTCGGATTTGTGTGAAAACATGCTTAAAAATATGGCTTGTTATAAAAATGTAGTTACTTAATGAATTAGAAAAAAAATGCCACTGTTAAGCTGTTGCTTCCATTTTTTGCCTGACACGTGAAGTGCAAATATTTTATAGCTATAGCACCAAGTAAATAATGAATTTTTGGGTCGATTCTTTTGACAGTCTAATGAGTAAGAGAAAATAATGCCACAACTCTCTAGACGCCGATTTTTTGACGTCTCTTTTCTTATGGAACTATTTTTGGGTCAAATTTCAAGTATCTATATTTTCTCACTAATCAGAGGAAAGAATATTTTTTCTCAACCACCTTATAAAACCATATCATTTTTTATGAAATGACGTAAACCACAAGACTATCTTCAGGGGTATTCCCGTTGTCGAATGTTAAAGAGACGTATACAGGGCCCCAGTAGCCTCCGAAAACGGCCGGAAAAATCTACAGCATCATAAAAACCTATGAGGACGCATCACTACTGCTCAATTGATGTTGATTCATTGCATTTTCTAGATTAAAACTTAGTTAGGCTATCTTCGGGAAAAAAAACTTAGGAAATGTTCAGCGTTTACCAAATGGGTTCTTATCAATAAAAAAAAAAACTTTTCTCACTTTTTCGTCGGAGAGAGAGACTGGGATAAATATTTCACGGTTGGAATCCAAGTGGATATTAGCAAGGGCCTACTATTCCTGGAAAATTTTAAGGTGAGAGAATAGTTTATAAACATGTGCTATTCCAGGAATAAAGTCTAACTTTAAGCTGAAATATCGACCTTTCATGATGATGGGAATGTGCTTATGAAAACGCATCATTCCCGCTTGATCGGTCGTATTTTTGCCTTTATTCCTCAGGTAGCTCATGATTGAAACTAACGCTATCATCTTCTTACTTTCCTGCTAAAAACAATCGAAGGTGCCGTATATTGTTTTAACCTAACGGCCAATTTTGGAATTCTATATCGTACTGTATGTTAAAAGTGGATAAGAAAAGAATTCCAGCTAACTGATTGGCTATTGCTTTTGGCTATCACGATGCAATTTTCAGGGTCGATGGATCCATTCAAATTCTCTGGAAATTTCAATATTTTATGGTGAGATCTAAGCAAGTAAGGCGTTAGAGAATTAGGTATGAGTCGAGCGGGAGTGATACGTCCTCTTCGGGGGGAGCGGAATGGATGCTGAAATGGGGATAGTGTGCTTATTTAGCGCGAGAGGGGGTTTTGGTGTCGGGGGGGGGGGTCATCATTGGCCCTTGACTGGCCATCCCCGGAGCATTACCCGGCCTCCCATGGTTCCAGGCTCACCCCAACCCCACGGTCAACTGGAGCGAGTGGCTTCTGCACGCGTTGAGGCTGCCCAACCCAATGATCCAGGACGTGCCCAACAGGCCTCTCGACTATTACACCTGCCCGTTCCGGAAGTCCAAGATAGACCGGTGAGTGAGACATCATCACTGAGTTACAATATGATTTCGTAAAATGAATACTATGTGAGAATGTAAGTGTGCGGTTGCGATCAGGGGCGCGGCTAGGAATTAAGGCTGCGGGGGGTTTAGGTGCAACTTATACCGGGCTGTATGGGGTATAGTATACGCACCAGGATAAGCGGTAGGTACGAGATTAATAAATTGCGGAATTTTAAAGATAAATGGTTCAAAATGGTGAGTTTTACGGCTTTCTGAGGGATATTTTATTCATCCTTACACTATTATAGTATATATTAGTATATCAATCCAATGAAGTAAAATGAATTAAACTTAAAAATGTCTCTGAGCTCTGGGGGGGGGGGGTTATCCCCCAAACCCCCCCTCGCTGCGCCACTGGTTGCGATGGCACCATCCGAAGGGTTTACAATGTGAGCTTGTGACGCAAGCACCTCGTCTGGTGAAATCTACTGAACACGTACTGAGTAACATTGTCTACGCATGGTCGCAGTTATACTCCACGCAATTGAGTGCTGATTCTCCTCCGAGAAGGAAGCCAGGAAATAGCGCATAAGGAAGACCTTTAAAAATGCATTTGACATTTGAATTCGTGGGTAATCGCGCAACTTTGAAATTTTTTTTCTTAGCATATAGGTATTACTCGGATGTCGATGTGGAATTAAATTTCTTGGATTGCATGCTGTCGTAAATGCGCCTGAACTATCCTTGCAAATTGAATTTTGAGCCTTTTCCCTTTTAAAATTAATGAGGTTCCGCCGTTTTTGTAGGTCCCGGATGGCTTAAAAAGGATTAAACTAATCCCACTCGCGGGGAATAGTGTCGCATTCTATTGATTTGAGTTCAATAGTAAAATATCCATGGAAATTCTGAGATGTATGGAAATGGATGCTGGGATATCCACCTTCTAATCCCGGGCATTTCGAATGATATTTTAGCTTTAAATTTCCTTTCTCAGTGTTCTTAGATTAAATCTGATTCTTCAAGATTAGCCAATGCCTTACTGCATCGGAAGAGGTTGATTAAGCTCTCCGGTATTATCTCAATGTCTTCAGTGTATCTATCTCGTAAGTCACGGTTTATTGCTGGAATTCCTCTATGAGCATGGTAAATGAAACAAGGAGTCTTCGCATTCTCGGCAATCGATTGATAAGTATTTTTCTCCGGGCTCACACCGTTTGACTACTTGCATATTCAACGATGTTCCTTTTGGGTTAGTTCCCACACCAAGTATTTAAATGCCAACGTTTCGTCCCCGATGCCGAAGACTACCTCAGGGCTAATGATCCGCCTTTAATGCCTTATTGAGTTGTATATATATATATATCATCATGGGGGTGGGAGGGTTTGAGGGTAAGGACTTCCTGGAAGTTTTACCTTATGTGGAGGCTATGGTTGCCAAAAGTTGGAATTTAAATACAGAGTTATCGTGAAAGAATTTTGCGGTTTCAGTATTTCATAAGAAAATAGTAGGAATAGGGTGGCAGAGATTTTCCGAGTGTACTTCACATGGAAAAAAATCCAGAAGGAACATTACTGTACATCTATGGACCGCAAAAACCAACTGACGAACTTCCATTTTATTCTACGCTTTTGCACTTCCGAATATATTTTCTCATCATCTTCTGAGATGGATAAGGTGTCGAAAATTAGCAGACACCGCTTTCAAGGTGACTCAACCTTTCGAAAACCTATTTCAATGACCTTGGGGAATGAAGCGATCAGCGCTGGACGCTGCTGAGAGTCGGTACTTTTTCAATTTCTAAATTTGATGGTATTGTCTCCCTTGCGAAGCATCTAAAAACGAAAAAAACGTAATTTAGGGTCAAACAGATTGCCAAAAATGAGACATCCGAAGCAGTGTATCTTTCATTTCTATTGAATGGTTGATTTCAACCGACCTCACTTTTGAAAAATTCCTCAAGAAATAGCGTGTTCCTTGCCTCATTATAATGTGGTGGTATTATTTTCCAACATATGAGTTTGATTTATTTTCTCCGGAGTCGATACCATGAGGTCTCGGATTATTTCAATCACAAATTAAAATTCAATGACGAATTATAATTTAAAAAATCGTTGCCGTGTCTATCGTAGGCAAACTAATACAATTTTTAATGCTATTGTGTAATATTTTACCGAACATAAATATTTCGATTCAAGAATAGTCTCGTTTATGTACATACCTTTACCTTCGTCGCCGTTATCACTAACATATTTCACATCTGAATGTCTCGAGTTGATTGGCCAGGCATGGGGAGAAGAGTAAGAGGAAGGGTGGAAAGTAGGATAGACGCCTAAAGCCAGTTTCTCCATGATCTCTTAAAAAGTATATTGAATGGATGGAATTTGATCTTGGGTTGCAGAGATTGGAAATGTATCAAAAAATGTAACCACTAGCCGAAAATTCGTTTAGGTGGGTTTCTTTTGTTTTTCCTTCAAACCCGCCATGTATTATCTAATAGCGAAGCAATGCTCTCCAATTTATTTACGCACCTGCCTGAGTTGTATTTGTAAGCATTAGTAGTAAGAGTAAAAGAGTAGCGTCTCTTCTTCGGATATTAGTTGAGAAAGTATCTCTTTAGTCAATAGGAATTAATTAACCTTGTTCAATTCGCTGAAAAATACGCCAAAAATAAAACGGCTAGGAATTCGTTCATGGAAGCAACTGAGCGTAATAATGAAGTTCCTAAGTTCCCCATTCTTTCGTTCCGGGAATATGGAAATATATGGAAGCGTCCTCCCAAAATATTTTATAAACGATCTCTACTGAGATGTGAAAGAGGGAAGTTACTTTTAGTAAGTTTTTACTGGTTTTCGAAACTGTGAAAAATGCTACAAAATATTTCCCTTTTCAGTAATTTATTTAATTCAATGACCTAAGTTTGTGGGTAAGATTTGGAAAATATTAAAGTCCAACATTTGGAGATTTTTTTACAGGAGATTTACAAGATTTTGGCACAAACTTACAAGATTTCCTATTTTGATTCAGTTTATAATTTAAATCAACATGGCCCTCGTTTATAGAGAAACTATAGAAATATATGATAATTTACGAATCCATCTTGAATATCCAGTATCCTAATGCTAGTTCCTCAAATAGTGAAAGGAAAATTTTCTCTCAATCATATGAATTAGAAGAATATTTGGAATTTTTTTGTTTTTGAATAATCCTCATTTGATAATAACATCTTGGAATCGGTTTTTTAGTTGTAAGTCTCGGTTAGTTTGGGTATTACGCTTATATCATTAACCAATATCTTAGAGATGTATCTTAAAAAAATGTCTCAAAAAAGCAATGAAGGTCCAGTGAAGTCTGCCGGATGGAAGATAGCGTGGTCCGAATACTCATACTTTGGTGTAAAATTAAATAATTTCCAAAAATTACAGAATTAGAAATGAAACAAATTTGAAAGTAGGCACAAATGAATTTGTGGAAGACAGTGTTGAATCAACGCGAGGTTTTTAGTATAGCATCAATAGTATTCTTTGTTCAATTAATAATTTTTTATAAAACCTTATGAAAGTACAATTTACGTGAAATGTAATTTGATGCTTTCCCGGCGAATAATGTGGGTAAACTCTTCTCGGGATTCCCACCGGGTTAATTTACCCATAACGGCTAACGTTTCAAGCTCCGACTTTGGGCTCATCCACTAGGATGAATGTTGTTTTATTTAAACAAAACTAATTCAGCCCTGAGAGTGAGCCACGAGTCGGAGCTAGAAACGTTGACCGTTATGAATAAATTAACCTGGTGGAAATGCCGAGAAGAGTTTACCTACATCTGACGTGTTTTCACTCTTCAATATGCGAGAAAACATGAACACACTCTTTTTTCTCTAATTTTTTTCCAAGATCTATTTTTGTAAAGATCTATTATAATTATTTAATTATCTATTATTATCTTATGATCAACTGTAACTAGGGCTGCGTCATTGGAAAACTGTGCTCGGAGAAAAATTAAAAAGGTTTCTCTTATAGGTACACGTGTGCTTTTTGTTAAGTTTCGTTCGTGTCGCTCAGGTTGGATAACTTCTAAGCGAACAGGGGTAACAGGGGCTCGTGATATCATTAGCTATTATAATCCATACGTCGGTCGTGACGTTAAGAGTGACAGAGCACGCAATATTGATCAGAAAACGGTGCAGAAGGAATGCCTGCAGTGGTCGCTCATGGTACGCCGAAGGTACTACCTTATTTTTGACTCAACGAACTACAGCTGTTTCGCAAGCGCTTGTGTGTGCCAAAAAGATCACAACCAATGATACCAACAATGTTATCATATTTATTTCCAAGCTGGGAACGGTTTTCTTCATCTATCTTCTCATGATAGGTTAATACTTATTACAACTCTGTAGCATCCCTTGCTCAACGATTTTCCGTCAATTAAATCCTCTTTCTAATGTTGTTTCTTGTTTTATCAAGTGAAAATTTATCAGACTTAGTATACGGGAAGTCTCGCGCAGCAAGAAATTAATAGTTATTGGCAATTTTTCACAGTTGCTTTAACTTTCCGTCTATATTTTTCGACCTGAAGATATTATAAAATGTATTGAAATTGGTGATTAATTGAAATTAGAGTATTTGTCGAAACTTGCCTGTTAATATTAATTTATTAACCTATTTTAATAACTTTTTCGTGTTATTTTATTTCATATCAGCTCTCATGCCTCAGAATTTAGCTAACACAATGAATTTGTAGCATTGGTCTAAATAAATAGCTCTCTGTTATAGCCTCTCTCGTGGTTACTTATTCGCGTTATAATTTTTGTGTGCTTGATCTAGTCTTAATTTTTAATTTATGTCTCCTCTTTGCTTTTGCATTGATTATATCCTGCGAAATGCACCAGAAAGTTTTGGAAAAATAATTTGAATATTTATTTGTGAATGATCACATACAAATCTCTGAAGGAAAAATCCTTGATAACCACCATAAGTGGAAAACCCCGTAAAAGCATCGTAGGATTCTATTCCATGAAGAAAGAAGTTGAATTTCAGTGACAGCCAAAATGGCTAAAGCCAGAGAATTAAAACATAAGATATAAATGTACCAATAAGATAATACGGTTACTGATGAGAGAATGTGCAAATGGATTATGTTGTTAAGATTGAATCTGGCACTCTAATAAATATATATGGGGGGCAACAGGGAATCTCATCGTGTTGGTGTGGCGGCGAGGGAGTTGGCTTCCCACCCCGTGGGCTCGGATTGCAATCTCGGCTGTGGCAGAGAATTTGCAGGGACTGCACGATCACTGCTTGGATGTTGTGTGAAGGACATTCGAAGCACAGCACACCGTCCGTCGTAAGGGACTTTAAGCTGGGGTCCCTTGGCGCCTTTCACTAAGAGCAGGCTAATGCCGACACCGGGTTTCTCTCCACCCTTCCGTCCATGCCCTTCCCTCATGGCGCAAATAACCTTAGCTGTCAGTTGCCTCCTCCAGATAGTAGTGACTGTTAAAATAATA
This sequence comes from Ischnura elegans, assembly GCF_921293095.1. Lineage (NCBI taxonomy): Eukaryota > Metazoa > Arthropoda > Insecta > Odonata > Coenagrionidae > Ischnura > Ischnura elegans. The sequence continues at coordinate 113,296,391 of NC_060249.1, read as the reverse complement.
AGGATAAATATGTGTGAGAAATAGGGTCATTAACGTGTTTTTGAATACATAATGGTAATTTAGGAAAAAAATGTGTACAAGGAATATTACGGAAAACCGTCTTGGTTCTCTTCCTGAATATGGTGATTCGCGTGCATAATTTCTTTTTTTTATTTTCTTTTGCGCTGACTCAGGATGTTTGCCAAGGGCTTTAGTTGTTCTTTTGTCTGGGCCTCCCTTTCTCTCGTTGTCGAAGCGATTCTTTCAACTCCTCCCCCGGATACACTCGAAAAGCCTTTCCTTTCAATCGACCTCTGGGCACCTTTCTAACTCTAGTCTGCCTTAAAGACCATCGCTCCTTCGCTTCGATCTGACATCTTTCGGCGCATCATTAACCGCGCCACTTCGAATTCTTTTGTTTACCTACCCCTCCCACTCCCCTGTCTCTTCCTCCCTTACCCTCGAAGCATTCCTATCCTTGCTGCGGATACTCGTAGGCCATTGACATTTCCGCTTCCTATCATGTGATCCCGGAATATTTTCTGCTTCAATATAGAGGTACTGTTTTGGGAGTTTCCAATGGGGTGAGCTATGGAATTTTCTTTGAACTTCAAGCATGATATTACGAGGGAGGTTTTCTTTTTTAAACCTCCGACAGCTCAGGGAAAACACAATACAAGCGACAGGCGGGTACTGCGCAGGTAGGGCAACTGCGCGTCCTCCGCACCACACGCTCAAGTCATTTCTGACTGCAAGTTGTCAGTTTAAGGTTAGCAGCAATCTCATTAACTATACTGCCTCAATTGATTTTCCCGCCAAATTGTGCGCTGCGGAGAGGGAGCCAGAAAACTCGCCGAATGGCTTCAGCATTGACATTTCTTGACCTTTATGCCGATAAAAGAGAATTTTTCTTCAATGCAATGCGGCTAGAGAGTGAAGCAGTGTGAAACTTTACGTCCATCCCCATTCAAAGCGGAAGAAGAGACACGCTGACCTCTGGAAGTGTACTGATTCATGACAACGCCCGTCATCCCAGCGCTGATACCGCCCAACTGCTCCTTGAGCAATTTCAATGGGGCATTTTCGATCACCCGCCGTGCAATATAAATCTAATGCCGGGAACTTCCATCTTCACGCTGAAATGAAGGTGTGGCTAGATGGTAAGCGTTTTGAACGGGCGATGAGTTTCAGGACAAAGACATAATTAATTGGAAATCAATGGCGGCAACATTCCATGAGGATGGTAAAGCTTGTCCACAGGCGCGACCAATTCCTCAATCGCCGATGCGATTATGTCCAAAGGACACCACAAGTGCGCTCAATATTTATCAGTGAAATAATTTTTAATCGATCGCTTCGTCTTCTGATCGTGACCCATCGGAGGTTGAAAAAATGGCACTCATATGCTCAAATTTAAGGCTGAGATTAAAATATATGTAAATAAACACTGGTTTAAAGAGTAATGCGGGTTACGTAGAGTTACTGTATAATTGAAGTAGGATCTACGATAACGCTACCTTCATACACGAAATTGACATTTTTTACTTTCAATAGGAACCAAATGTATTGATGCAAAACGCTTCTGGAAGCACATTTGTCAGGATTAAAGTCGTAATTGTATATATCTGATGTTTATGTTGTAAGACGCAAATAATTGAAAATTTATTATAGTATCGTCAATTTTTCTCTTTTTTGAAAAAAATAACTACTTTGTAATCATATTCTTTGGAACTGAACCGTTCGTAGCGGTTAGTCTTCTTTTATAGATAGATTATCTATAGATTACCGAGGGCCTTTAATAAAACCCGTTCTCATGTCATGTAAATGCTCTAACGTTGCCGAAAATCATATACTAATGAGTTCAAGGTAGTATCCAATGTCCCCAATTCTGTTTACGTGCCAAAATTTTATCTTTAAAGCAAAACTGAACAACACTAGGTATAAATAAGAGCGTTTCATTTTTCATTTTAAAAATGGTAATTTTTTGTGTAAGTTTTCTCATGCCAAAATATAATTCAGTTTATCCAATTTATTCGTCACAAATAGGTGGACCAGGCGTAGTCCGGTCAGCATTCTTAGCCTGCCCCGTCAGTTTAGATGGGAAAAGATAATAGAATTTCCCTCGTATGATCCAAAATGTACTATTCTGATTTCGTAGGCAATATCTAGATGACGCTATTTTTAAACTCAGAAAATTTTCCGTTCATTTTTTAAATGAATTTTGTTTTCCGTGGTAAGGAAATGTTGTCTTTAAATTCTGTGGGCAAGGAAGAGAAAATTTAAAGGAAGTGTATGACTTTGTAGAAAAATGAGGGAAAGAATTGGGAACGCAGAAGGAATGTGGCTACGCAAATAATTTATCAAAGCTCTGCGATAGCAGATATCTCCCTTATTGAGGCGATGAGAGAGTTATTTAAACTTTAGAAATGTGAGTGATCCTACTTTCGTTCTTCTGATGGGAAGAAAGAATAAATTTAAATGCGGTGTTTGATTTCATGAAAAACTGCGGGGAAGGATTAGGATTGCAGAAGGAATGTGGCTACGCTAATCATTTAGCAAAGCTTTGGGAGTAGATATCTCCTTTCTGTTGACAATGAGAGTGTGTTATTTAAACTTTGCGAAGGTAGAATGTGGTGGGGATCTCAGTTTCGTCACCGTGTGACGCACGTTGTCTCGCCAGCGCCTCTAGTGGCCCCGTTCCTCACTAGATCCGTAAATGCTCGAAACGGAATACTCATCCTTGTGCACTCTTCACAGAGTCACGTAAACGGATCCAATTAACTTGCCTTCCTTCCGTGGTTCGTCCTCTCTTTTCCAAGCGGTGTCCCGACCGCATCCATTCGTGGGGCCATGTACAGGCGCTCTTCGCCCGTCTTTTGTTTTCTGTTTTTTTTTTGCGCAGAGCGAGGAAATTGTCCGGGGTGGAGGGAAGAGTGAGAGAGGATGGGAGTTGTTTTTCGTGTTTCGTGGCACAAAGGATTCCCTCAGGGCATGGCGCTACTTGCGAAAAAACTGCCCCGTCCCCCAAAGTACTTCCAACTTCTTCCCCCCCTGCGGATTTTACCTGCTGGTATGGGTGAAGTAGGGTGTTTTCTTGGAATCGCAGCGGTGCTGAAAGCGTTCTTTTTTCCATCTTGAATTGACGCACGAAATAAGTACTGATTAAGGCTGACGTTATGATATGGGCAAAGTGATTTCTCCTCGTCGAACCCTTTCAAATTGAGTCTTTCCTCTTCTTCTTTCTCTCGCTGAGAATGTGCCCCACTTTCTTTCAGCTCTCTCGTACTAGTACCTTATTAAATTTTTTATATTCCCGTTTGCATTAAACCACGACAGAAGTAATTGGAAACTTACTACGAAATTAATGTGCAGATTCGACCCATGAAACATGGCCAAACTGCTGGGAAGACCAGCTATGAATGGCTTGCATATGCCTCAAGAGTTTCATGCTAATTTTGCTTAAGCCTGAATCACACGATCATTTTTTTTCGTCACGAAAGTGATCACTATCGAGATCACATTTCCCGTCGCGAAAAGTAATCGCTCTAGTGATCATTTTTCTGAATCACACGGTCACTCCCGCCGTCGCTTTTCGCATCATTTCCAATATCACAGCTCGTTGCCATAGGACCCACATCACGAAATTAAATAGCGTGTTTGTTTATTTATGTCGTTCCCACAATTGTCAAACGTTGCGCTGCAATCGCTCCATAGAGGAATGCGTTCTGATTGGCTGATATGTTTTTTTTTGACGGTTTTAGCGATGGAAAAAGCGACCAGACGAGTGATGAAAAATAGCGATGGGAATCCTCATCGCGATCGCGAAAAACAATTGCCGCCGACGATCATTTTGCGCAGTGATCGCGACAGTGGCGAAAAAAAATGATCGTGTGATTCAGGCTTTACAGACTCTCAATGACATTTTATCGGTCAAATAATTAAGTTTATTAATGTGACTTGTATGTCCAAAACAGTCTTCGGACTTAGGGGTGTGGTAGGGAGTTCAAATTTTGTTTTCCTTATCACAGCGAGGAAAGTTAAATTGTTGTGAATTACATCAGTCATCTAAGCAAGCCTAGAGTTTAATTTTCTCTCCTTAAGAGTATATTCATCTCGCCCCTCTAAAAAAAATCAGCCTTGAACTCCTTAAAACTTTCTGCCGGACCTGTGTAGATTATAGAGTTTCATATTTAATCGTCCTGTGTCTCTAGCCTTGAACTCCTTAAAACTTTCTGCCGGACCTGTGTAGATTATAGAGTTTCATATTTAATCGTCCTGTGTCTCTTGCTAGGGGCATTTCCCTAGGGAAAAGACTGCATTATATGAATGAAAAAATAAGCATAAACTTTCTCAACAAATTTCAGCAAAACGAGAATTTTTGATTAAATTAACAGAAACTGCTAATCTTATGTTTTAAAATGGATTCCATATCAACCCTAAAAAAATAAGCTGTAATAATTTGACACTGTTGTTTATACGAGAGATTTAATTGATTCTTGCAAGCCTCTGGTTACTTTCGAGGGCCAAATGCTCCTGTTTCATTGAATTTCTTCGCGAAAAACATCGTAAGGGTTTGAAAGAGGTCGATATCATATTTTACAGCGATTTTTATAGTCCCCGCCCTCGTTAGATTGGAATTTCCAATGGAGCTGAGGAAACCAATACGCCATCTTCTTAAGACGACGCATCACTCCCGCTTGATCTGATGTCTTTTGTTTTTTCTCGTCAAGTTCTACATGCTTAAAACATGGCTACACAAATAAATACCTTGTACTATGATCGTAATATCCACCTCAAGTTTTTCCGCGTAGTTCAGGTTATATCCTGACGTTTCGCGACCCCTGCTGCTAGCTTCTTCAGGGCTGGTGAAACGTCGGGATATACCTAACCTTAATTACGCGTCAAGACCCGAAAAAATTTATTGTTACTTTTATCAACCGTGAGCCTCGAAAGTCTCAATATGGAATATTTTGTTTTTAATTCAGTTTACCTCTTTTTATACCTTAAAAATATGGAATGATTGATTATGTTTATTTTGGGATTACAAGTTGATGGAAATTCACAATTGGCATTCTAAAGTCCTTCTTTTTCCCTATCACAAGCCAGTTCCTGGATTCCCATTTTGTTCTTTTTCCTTGAGTCCTTATTTATGTGTCTCAAGTACTTATCCCTGGGACTTATTTCTCGTGCCACGTGGGACTTTTCCTTCCATTGTATTCCTCTCGTAATTGCGACATTACGTATCCATTGCCTCTAGCGTATGGTGCTCCTCAATTGTTTGATCCTCCTTACCACCTCTTTTCTCACCCATTTGATCTTCAGCATTTGCAGCCAGCAACTTGGTCTCGAAGGTTTCAATTATTTTCTGGTGAATTTTCCAATATTCCAAATCTCTAATCAGTAGAGTGCCACTACCCACAAGAATGTTTTTACGTACCATTTCTAGGCCTCCGCTCTTCGATTAAAACTCAGGTTATCATCTTGAAATCGCCAATCTATCCAGAGAAGAACCTGTCAACATTTGATTGTACCTAAAATTTGAAAATTTTACGCGAGAAACTAATGAGTCACAATATTCATCTCAGAAATTCAAGCGATTGTTGCTTGGAATTTGAAGATGATGGCTTTATTTCCAGACCTTAGAGTAATGATTGGTTGAGGTCGGATAGTGATTGATTCTTCTTTGTAACCACATTCATTGCAAGAGTTCACCATTCGCTAGTTGTTTGAAAGTCACGTTACACATTTCTCACGTTACCATGAGACTCTCGAGGTATGTTGGTGACAATATAGTGACGCCACCCGCATACAATACTGATCACTCTAAGGTCTAAAAATATTCTTGCATTAGAGGAAGACCGGTCATCATGAAAAGGCTGTTCAGTTTTTTTGTACAATGTATTTTGAAGTGAGGGTGAATGTATCTTATTGAGAAAATTTCGAGGCATGACCCTTGATCCCTTTTTAATGATTTTTCGTCGTCAAGTAGGCCAGCCGTGACCCCGTGTTTTGTGACGTAGGGGAGTGCGAGGTTTGCATGCCGTGACATTTAAGGCCTGCCGCGCCCACTCCGAGGAAGTGCGTGTCTGCGTCCATCTACATCAGCGAAGGCCGTGGAAATAACGAAGGAAAAGTGGAGGGGGATAAAATTCACTGTGGCAAAAAAGGGAGGGACTTGAGATGAGGTGAGAGAAAGTCGCTGATTTCGGTTGGCAATAGAATCGCTTGGTTTATGCTCACCTCTTCGTTGCTCGCCTCGCCTTTTTTGGGCGTGTTTCATCCGCAGCGCGTGTAACATCTGAAACGTGGACGGCGTCACGCTAAATTGTGCTGCGTTTTCCGGGAAAAGTTGACAAAACCCCGTGAAAAACTCTGCGGTCGACAAGCGCCATGAGGTAAAGACTATGTGAGCAACAGTATGCGACTAGAATACGTTAGTGCCTTGAACGCGAAAAAATGTCTGCTGAGATAGCATGGCTGGAAAGAGAAGTTCATCCGTCATAAGTTCAGGGAAGTGTGCAGTGTCGTTTTTTAACTTTAACTTGCAAAAAAGAGGAAAAAAATAAATAATGAAAATTAAATTTAAAATTAAATGGCTTCTGTAATTTTTTTCTTTCTTTAGGGAATGACGACTTGCTAATATCTTTATTCAACACCCAATCGAAACTATTTTTTCCAACTCACTGCGGCTTAGGCCATTATTTTCAAGAATTGAGAAAAGCTATGTTTTCCTGGTCTCAAAAAGATCCAAATAAGGTATATATTCACGTGCTAAAATTTGGTTACTTTAAAATAATGGCAACCCGTGCCCGAAGGGCCCTAAGTACTGAGGACCTTCAATTGAGCTTTTTGGGGCCGAAAAAGTGCTATCCCTAAGTAAAATGTAAAAGTAACGGCCTTTTGGAACGATTTTCTGTTTGTTTTGACCTATCTATAAGCGTTTAAGAGATATCGTCCGTCGTAATGCAATCCACCCCCAGAGCGCTACCCCGCACCGCGGCGCCGCTGAGGTACGGGCCGCACCACTTACTAGAGACTCCCCCTCCACTTCCTCCCCTCCCTCGGCAAAGTGACAAAGGCAAAGTGCGGCTGGACGCCACGGTGTGAGCTGAAAAATCACTGTAAATGCTCCGTGCTGTAGAAATGTGTCTTTAGGTTTATGGTATGTATACTTTAGGTGGCTAAGGTGGTGAGCTTAGGAAATCTGGATAGAAAGGGAAGTGCAGCCGATATGAATTGGAAAAGAATATTCGAGGAAATAACCGCGGACTAGCTAAGGACCTGCATGTACGTAATTCCGGTCTTATCAAATGGTTTTTCTCCTATGAAATTTGCATGCTCAGTCACCCCAATTGCCACGCCTGAACCTACATCTGGAGTAAGCTCCTATACGGAAGTGAGGCATGGACAATGACCGCAGCGGAGAAAGCAAGGATAGAGGCCTTTGAAATGTGGTGCTACAGAAGAATGATGAAAATCAAATGGATCGACCGAGTTAGTAACGAGGAAGTGCTAAGAAGGGTAGGCGAGAAGAGAAGCCTCATGAAAACCTTAAAAAGAAGACGGAACAACCTTATAGGCCACATCTTGAGACATGATGGCCTGATGAAGACAATCGTCGAAGGACAAGTGGAAGGCAAGAATGGAAAAGGAAGACCTCGGACAAAATATATGGAACAAGTAAAGAGAGATGTGAAAGAGAAGAAATACGTAGGTGTGAAAAGATTAGCTGATAGGAGAACTGAGTGGAGAGCTGCGTCAAACCAATCCTAGGATTGTTGACCAGTGATGATAATGATGATGATAATGAAATTGGTGACCTCCGCAGTGGCTGGAAAAAGTCCTCACTTCACTTTCCGCTTAGGTAAAGTGCTGCGCTCTAGTACAGTTTGCGTTCGTCCATTGCAAATTTTTGAAAATCCCGCAATTTATAAGGACTTATTTCATCATCTTTCTTCAGGGTGGTTGCAGTAGGTATGTACACAAAATTAAAAATTTGATTTGGGAGTATTTTAGCGTTATTTACTCAATGATCACGTATCACGCTCTACTAGTTGACTATCACCCAGTGTTAACATAAGAATTAAAATAATTAAATGAAAAGCCTACCTATCTAAAAACAAAGTAAAGGAACAGAAAATACAGCTATACGGTACAAGATATGCACTTATACAACACTGTTGAAAGCTGAAATTTGAAGAAATGACCCAATTTCCTATACTCCGTAATGAACTACAATGACATCAACCAAAAATTGAAGAACACTTAAAATTTATAATATTTTCGGGGAAGGCCTTAAAAATATCTTCTAAATTTTGCGTTGGGCCAGATCGAATGTAGGTATAATTGCAAGTTCGGTGAGATATGGTGCTTCGCGGTACATGAGCTTTGCATACACGTCAAGGGCTTCCAACTGGGATGCAAAAAGGATGACTTAATAATTGCTTTACCTTACCTGAGGACGAGGAATTGAGTTGAAATTAAGACAACATAGGGTATGGTGATTAATATCCCAAACAGATCGTAAGACTGCTTATATAGCAAAATTTTATGTTTTACCGGTAAATGCAGTGTGAGAAAATGTCGTTGGTTTTCTTTGGTCTGGGAACTAGGTCCACATAAATGTTGATGCCAGACTTCCTGTGGGTTGTGGCTTTCTTGTTCGTTAAGTATAAATAAAAAAATCAGATTTTTATGCATCTGTTATTAAAATTTTCTGGTCATTAAAACTTAATGCAGCTATCCGTATTTGTAATAATTAAGTGTGTTTACCTGGTCCAAATAGATGTGGTTTTATGCTAATGGGAAAAAGTATAACATTCTTGTAAAATGTAAGTGATACGTTTAAAACATGAAACTCTGTCAGGCAGAAGTTATTTGCTGGGTTGATGTCCGAGAGGGGTGAATTTTTAAAGATTTTTCGGATTTTTAATCATTCCTAATTTTGTTCAGTAGAAATCCTTTACAATGTATACTCTTTCATCATCGACTGAAAGCCGAAATTTTATTAAATTAAGAAGGATGGTAACTATTTTTCATAATAATTTCAATTAATCATTATAATAGTTAATTGCTATTATTTTTAATTATAAAATAATTTTTTCATTATTTTGAGCTTATAGGTACATGAAAAGTTTGGAGGGGATTTTAATCAACATAAAAATTCTTCTTCTATGAAACTTATTTCTGCAGAAATGCTTGTGCGGAATTCCAAGTAATGGTGGTTGCGGCATCGTAAGGATATAATTAGCGTATTACCCACAGCAATAGATATCAGTGGAAAGGTTGGAGCTTGTGTAATAGGAACCCGTTTTAGACCGAAATATGTATTAAGGTATTTAAAAATTTATTTATTTAATTTCGTAACCTTCTATACGTTTATTGTACCTATTTTCGACTACATTCAAGAAGAAGAATCAGGTTTCGGATGAGGAAGTAGGCTTTAAGGATTTTCATGCCATAAAGTGCCGTTATCATAGCATCAAAATAGCCACAGTTGTTCAAGTATTTGACGGAGTTTTTCTAGATGTAAAATAATAATAATACCTTTAAAGCGGATATGATAATGTCAGCAAGTCCACGTTTGTAGAGGGATGAGTCAAGCTCGCACCTATGAACGGATGTTGTTTTTGTGTATTTATGCAACTCTGTCTTAGAAATAACTCTAAAATGTACATTTGACAGAAAATATAGATTTTTGATGCATGATAGAGAAATATAAGAGAGCGGTTTGTGAAATTCTTTGGAAAAATATTTACTTTTGGGGATAGGCACTAATTGTGAGGTAGATTGAAGAAGAAATTGTTTGAAATATTGCCTAGGATAAAAATAGCAGTTAAGATAGAAAAATTGAATTATATACGCCTTGGTAAGGTAAATTTAAGTACAATAAACCAGAATAAAACAATTTTTCTTGAAGTAATATGGTTTGGAGCCATAAACAGATCGTAGACTAAATTAAGGTTGTACTTTCTTCGTGGTTGTCAGTTATGGTTGGGGCCTTGTCTTCAGTGTAAGATGATTCATGATGAATTGAATGGAGGTATATTTTTCTCGCCTTTGGAAAATTTCAGTTCCATTACTTTTCTTTCAAAATTGACGGTATTGAATGTTGTTTTTTTTACAATCCTTGGTTTGCTGGAGGTTGAGTTTACGTGAAAATGTCCGGCAATGTATGTCGAAGAAAAAAAATAATTGCTAGTGTGGGCGTTCCTTAAAGACGTTAGTTAGTGTGGCAGTGAACGAGATACTAAGGGCTAGAGAACGGTGGAAATTAGAAAAATCCAATTACCGTAATGGATGGTGTCACCGAAGCTCCCATCTGAAATACCGCGTTGCAATTTAATAACGACTCACTTGCAATTAAGGCATCCCACCTTTAGCTAAGCGGCGGTAAGAATTGCCGCTAATGAATGTTGCTTTATACCCTAATTATGTTATTCGACGAGGTTGCCTGAAAAAATTGTTGCCCTGTTAACATTATAAGCAAGGAGAAACGTCGTCGTGTATTTCCAGCTAAATTAATATGATATTGGAAAATGTCTTTAGCGATAATATTAGTAATGCCAAGAAAAGTCTTGCACGAGTGTTTGAGTCTAATTTTTCAAATTTTTAATGTAATATTGTGGCATATACAAGATAAATTCCTTAGATACAACTTTATTATTTCACCTGTCATTTATAATTGCTACATGTATCCAATCAGTTTATGAATCACAAAAAAATGTTTTATGATTGGTCTGTTGGATATTCATTACCGCAAAAGACACTTGTTTTCATTCGAGGCTTAACGTATGGTTGATTAAAAGCAAACATCGAGTAGGTTATTAGAGTTTTGCATAAAAGAATTAGTTTGGGAGACTGTACGATACAGGGATATTTAATTCTTTACGGGACGTAAGATATGTATGAAAACGTCATGCACTCCTAGAACAATCTAGGATTGCATGACATTGTCATACTTTTCTTAACCATGTCAATGCTCGTTAATTAGAGCCGCTCTTGTTATATGCAGGATTGCATTACAGTACTTCTGAAGTTCTCATCACGCGTACGCGTGCGGTTAAAGCACGCATCACTGTGGATAAATGGGTAAGAGGGAAAAACTGTGTTTCTTTGATCTGATCGGAATATGTTTTGGAAATGCATTCTACAATGGCTTCAGAGGGTTTGGAATCTTTGATGAAATAAGAGAGGTTGATTACACATGATTATGGGGAAGCTACTGTGAAGTTAATATTTTGATTTTGTCGCTATTTAAGCGTATATGTGTTTAAGTTATTTTTCGTGGTAAAAATTACACTTTCTAACTCTCCCCTTTTCTATAAACTTGATTGTTTCTGGCTTTACTTTGTGAAAATCCATTCTTAATAATAAAACGTTATTGTACTTTTCCACACGATTTAATTAATACGACCGGTTTCGTCGCAGAGGCGACATCATCAGGTACAGAATCCGTTATAATAACAGTTATTTTGTTCTTGTTTATCTGGTTGCTATTACGTTGGTAGGGGAGGGTTGCGTTGGGGTTGGAGCGTCACTCAGCTTCAGGGGAATCTCCAAGAGCGGGGAATAGTTTACAAAAATATTTTCATTTGCTAAAATTCCATTTTTTATATGCTTCCTCTCCCCTTTTCTATTTATTTAATTCCATTTCAATCATTCGATATCTGTAAAATGTCGAAACATCTTTAGATATTGCGACGTTAGCAGAAATTTCATTGTGGTGCAACTTAATCGAAAGCTTTGCAGGTGCAAGGAAATTAACGTGGTGCGCTAAATAGGTTGAAGGGATGTTGTATACTAATCCTTATATTAGCGTGGTGTAGTGAAAAATGTCTCCGTCATGATCGTGGTCGTTAATTGGAGCTGTTGTTAGTACGTGCATCGTTGCGTTGTGGTACAAGGTAGTAGCTGCTTTTCACTTCCGTGATGATGGATCGAGGTCTCCAGGGATCGAGACGCCGCGCCACCGCTGCTACACGGACTCCTTGAGGTTTACACGCGCTGATAAGCAAGCGGGGAGGATGGGCCGAGAAACATGGCCGGGGATGAGGATCGCAGGCGTGATAGTGGAAAGGAACACGATTCCCGCGCACATCCTCCAAGTACAGATTAAGGGTTTTTACCGTGATGGGGTAAAATTTTAAAGTTTGCTATGTCGCATTATTCTTGAAAGAAATTTTACCCTCTGACCCATTTATCGACAGTGATACGTGCTTTAACCGCACGTGTACGCGTGATGAGAACTTCAAACTTGACTCGCTAGAATCTCATCAGTATTTTTTCAGTTCTTGGTGAAAAGTACAACGATACAGGTATTGTTGTACTTGTATATGTTGTCAGACAGCCTAAACAACAGACATAGAATACATAGAGAACATTTCACGGATCTGTTAGGCTGTCTCTGGGTATGGCATTAATGTAGTACCTTATGCATTTGTTTAAGTACTGCGCTTTACAAAGTAAAATTTTACGCAATCGACATAATAAGCATAATTGTTTTCTCTAATATAAAGTAAAGTTCCTTGATATATTAGCTTAGTCTGTACAACAAATCCGATATCTGTTTTTTAGGCCCACTAAGAATACTTGTTTTTTATGATAGGCAGTTTTTGGACTAGTTATCACCCTATTTATCTCAAAGTTTTACTTCCACAAGAAATCTATTTAATTCGGTTCCAACTTTTATTTATTTTACTCGTTTAAATTTATTCCACTCGAGATATTGGATGGTTGTATGTATTATTGTGCGGTAAATAGTTTTTTCTTAAATTTTTCTATGCGTTTATTTTAGATCCTAATTTAAGCATTTTTCTTCAAGATATTGGGCGGTGGGGTATAATATTACGCGGGAAAAAGTTTTTTTTTTAATTTTCTATACGTTTATTTTAGATCGTATTTAAAGCGTGTTTCTTCCATTCCAGCGAAAGAAAAATAGCCTTTTCAAAAATGTGTAAAATCTTATTCAAAGCATATTTTAAAAGGACTTCATACGTATTGCCTGATATCTATATCGGCAGTATTTTTATGCCAGGTTTTATGACAATCATGATGTAGGGCGTGGTATAAATGAAACACTTATCAAGTACAATGTTTTGAGAACTATAAAATAAACGGGATGGCATAAGGGCAAGCAGTACCCCTTTGCTGTTAAGAGATCAATCTTAATTTCGACTGGAGATACCAATTTAGAATACGCGAACGCCTGACCGGTCTTCAGCCTGGACTGATTGGAGATCACTTCAAGACGCGGATGGGTATGTACGGCGGTTTTGAGTTGATTTCAGGTTATAATGTCAGGATTAATGACTAACTGGGTATTAATGAAGTATTAATGAAACACTTATCAAATATAATGCTTCGAAAACTAAACATTCGACGTGATGGCATACGGGAACCAATTTCCTTTGGTGTTAGGTAGGGATATACGAGTAGTACTTTTTGATCTCGAGGTGAGGTAAAAACTACTCGTGAGTATCGAGTTGAGTTTGGCAGTTGAGAACGAGGCAATACAGCAATGTATGCTCCCACATATTCTCATTTTTCCTATCCCCAATTTTATATTCTGAATGCTTAGCTTGATGTAAAAAGGAAAAGATAACGAGGAACGTTGACGTAAATCGTGGCAGAATTAGGAAAGTAAAGAGATTGTGATAGGATACAAAAGTATCGCATGAGAAAATATGAGCGGTACAGCGGTCCACTCCGATTACGCCGCCGGGACGTAAGACGGTCGGCCACCGCGTCTGACAAAAAAATAGTCGGCGCCCACGTCGAATATGATTGCTACGTATTCAACTAGCTGAATCTCATATGCTATGAGTTTATAACGACTTATCGACCTTAAAAACGGTATTAATACATGAGTCAGAGTCCTCTAGATTGCTCCCTCAACACTACTCTCTTATTTTATGGCAATATAGAGGACTCTGACATGAGTTTTCTGATAGCGCCTCATGTCGGCAGATTTCTGAACTTACTGGCCTCGACAGCTCTGTGACCGAAATTACTCGACTCGACATTCGTAATACTACTCGAAGCACTCGACTCGATTACCAACTACTCGACTCGACTCGAATTTTCGTCTACTTGCACATCCCTACTGTTAAGACACCAATCTTACTTTGGACTCGAGCCACTAATTTAGAATACACGAACGCCTGACCGGTCTCCATCTCCAGCCTGCACTGGATGGAGGTCACCTCAAGACACGGATGATATATACTATGCGACGGTTTGGAGTTAATTTCAAAGGCTTCCCACGCGAACGACGCGTCGTCCGGCGGCGATGGCCCTTTCTGGCGCTGACATACGACCTGGTGCACGAACGTCCAGCCACTCGCGGAATCAATCGCGTCACGTCCAACGGCGAACGCAGGCGCTCCCCCGTCCTGTAGTGGTAGTAGCCGTTTGAAATTCCGCAGACCTCTCGCTTTTATGGTTACGAGCACAGGTTTGCCGGAGTGAGTGCAGTTGAAGGTACACACGGAATACCGCCCTAGTGTTGCTGCTTGGGGAAGGTTAAAGGTCGCAGCGTTTCGTGAACCATGAACTTTGGCGATCGGAGCGGCGCGGCGGATCTGAAGGAGGGCTTCAATATCATCCCGCCCACGGAATGCGCAATATGCGTCATCCACAGGTACCGACCCACTCGGAAGTTGCTCGCGCAAGAAATTAAAATGAAAAGGCATTTATTGGCAATTGACATTTAACATCAAATAATACATGATCAATGCAGTGTAATGTATCACAAAGTTAATTTAAAAGCAAAAGAATTTATTATATTCATTAATTATGTATCAACTATAAATAATCGTTACAATTTTCGTCCTGCTAAGACCGTTAGGATATGTCAGCGGGTGTTAGTTTGTACAAAGTTCATCTGCTGTGTTGAATTATCATTCTAATGTCCTTAATCAAATTGATTACATTTGTTATAATATAATTTTTTACTTTATGGTTCAATATGCTATATACAGTTGATTTATCTGATCATTTATTTCAATAACCATTCCTTTCCTAATTTTCCACTGCATTTACATTTGGATGAATTGATTCTGCAATGCTTAAAGTCATGATAATACTCCGGCAAATATCCTAGTTGTTGCCGCTTTTATATGAAACAATTATTTTACTACTGAATTTTGATCTACTTGTCATCCCAAAATAAACATAATCAATCATTCCATATTTTTTAGGGATAAAACGATGTAAACTGAATTAAAATCAAAATATTCCACTTCGAGAATTTCGCGGTTAATGGTCGATAAAAATAAACTTTTTCGGGTCTTCCGTAACAATTCAGATTATATCCCGACGTTTCACCACCCCTGAAGAAGCGACCACCAGTGGTCGCAAATCGTAAGGATATAACCTGAACTACGTTGTAAGACCCGAATAAGTTTATTTTTATCAAAACATTCCAATTAGAAGCGTTTATGATGTTATACATCCAGTACTGTTCAGCTATTCTCTTTCTTCCTGGTTCCTTTATTGCCCATGATTTTATTTCCCTAATATTTCATTTTCATTTTTTAACAGCTGGAAATTAAACAAAAAAAAACTTGCACAATCATTGAGTGGGAGTTTCGAATTCCTTGTAAATGAAATGAAAAATTTCCCCATGGCATATTTTGGCTGGGTAATAAAACACACATCTCAGAATTGTTCAAATTTAGAATAGGCCAAAGTATTTTTATAATTCGCCTAAAAGAGATAATTAATGCACTTCATTATAAGCATGAGTGTGTAAGTGTTTTAAATCTACAAAGGATTTATAAATGGAAGAATTTATGGAGTTATGGAAACATCCGCAGTGTTTACTCGTCGCAAGTAATCCACATTTATCGTTAGGCCTTTCAATTAAACGGTATGCATGTGGATGTCGAGATCCTGAATGTTAAGGAAAAAATTAGTTTTTAATATTAGTTCATGAACGTAGTGAGACATAATTTAAAGGAAATATATTTCCCATAAAAGTTTTGCCGCTCAGGTTGTTCTTTAGAATATTCAAATATTCATACGAATACTATCCGTGCGACTGTAGTTTGAACACATACATTTTTACAATTTCTCTTTTTTGAAGTTTTAATATTTTTTAAAAAACTTTGAAAATATATAGATGAAATTAAAAAATATTTTAAGATAGTTTCCAAGCTATTGTTAGTTACCACTGAATAACAAACCTTGCTATTAACATCCTTATCGCAATGATGAAATGTTGTAAATCTTCTATAAACTCAAAAATTATTCAAAAGAAAATTTTCAAGGCAATTGAAAAAAGGTAACTAAATCCAAATCAAATGCATTAGTTACCATGTTCCTGTCCGTTAACTGTGTGTTGAAACAATTTTCCTCATCATGTACGTATGTAATCGCCATTTAAAAGTTTTCTAAAAATCATTAATATTTCTGTTCCTATAATTGTAGACTCATCGATATAGGTATATTAATTTCGCAATAATGGGTATATTTATTGAAATTGTTGAAAATCAAAATATTAACCACCTGAGCAAGGGAGGAAAGAATGCATTTTGCATAATCACCGCCCGAATTTCTAACGCCAATGAATAAAATTTTAATCTGGTCCATGAATGAAGTTTTCGTCTGGTTTTTGTGGGTGGAAAGCGAGGTAGCCATTTGGTCCAGCAACTCTAATTCAAATGGTGATCCGCTTGCATTGTAGAAATTTCCGGGCTCATTGCCATTTATTTGGTTTGTCAGCGCATTAAGTCCAGTGCGCCTTATCGTAATACCAAGGACCACAAAAAGAGCATTTTTTGAGTTAGACTTTTCACTAGCCTTGCTTTAAAAGTTACTGGTGCATGACATAATTTGGAATTACATCACACACTAAAATTACCGCGGCAATATTTCTGATTCTAAAATTGATGGCAGGAAATACTTAAAAAATTATGTTCGCTGATTAGCAGTGTTTTATCAGCTCATTTTCTCGATGCATGTCCAAGTCGATGCGGAAACAGGTAATTTTTAAGAATTTGCGTCATTGGATAAATGGAAGATTTTTTACTGCAAATTTCCAAGAAGGCTTTTTTTTAGAATTCTTTCTTAAAATCCTAAAATAATCGGTGGAAATATCATTTTCCGCTAACAATAAGTAACACAGTATTGTAACCACCATCACTGTATCACCTGCAGTTTATTCGCCTTTATGTGTCGCAATAGCAATGTTTCGGTGGATGTGAGTTTCCATTGTATCAGATGACATCGGTCGATTGAGCAGACTGGCCCTGTGGGCGTCGCATTGGAGTGTATGAACAGTGGTGTAAATTTTAATGATCCGACGATGGAAGGTAATGAAGCACTTTATTACACCCCCAGGAGGCTGGGAGTTAATGATGATGGGAGTGACCTGGAGTGAATTTGGCATTGAAGCAACGGATTGCTTTTTTACTTTTTGGAAGCTTTAATCGCTGAAACACCCATATGCATTTTGAATATGTAATTTATGAGGGTAAGAATATGCAATGGAGGAAAATCATGCGATGAAATCTAAATTATGGGAGAGCTGATATTCCTGAATCAGATATACTAACTCATTTAGTTTTGGAATGAACGATTAAAAAAATGAAAAACGACCTATGGACACATTTCGTTTATACGTATTAGATCAATAATAAGGATCGACATCTTTCCAACGTTTTGCAAATCTAATCCCATCATAAAAAATAGGTAACAGCTAATATTTCATAACTAACCAGTAGCTCTTCCTGTGATAATAACTGTCAAAAATCATGAGGTGCAGGAAGGTCATTTACCTTTATGGGTAGAGAATGACCTATTAATTATCCTCATAAAATATGTATTTCAATAAATTAGAAGGGGGGTTAAAAATATTTAAACATTGGTGTTCATCATTATGAAATATACCGTCGCTAAAAATCGTATCTTGAAAATCATTGCTTCACTATCCTCTTATTGCTAGGCGGGGTAGGCCAATAAGTTCAGGCACCGTATTTTCGCAGATATCGAATTCTCAGAGTTGTTTAATAATTTGTGCTTGCAAAAGTGTGAGATAGACGTACTATGAAATTTTATCCATACTTTAAAGGCACATTTTCTACGTTTTATTACAGCCATGGGTACTGACAACGTTGGAATAAACTGCACTTTTAATTGCTATCCGCAGAAATTCGTTGCCTGTTTTTTTGTCCCATGTCCCATCTGTTAACTATCAAACGCCATTTTTGCAGCTAATTACGTACTAGTTGAGTTATTATTAATTAATTTATTTCTAACTTCCCCGTAAACAGCACTTAGAGGCCTTTTCAACGGAGGATTAACAAAGTACGACATAAACATGCATGCCCAGTAGGCCGGCTCTTATTTTTCAGAATTGCGAAAAGTTATGTTTTCCTAGTCTCAAAATGATCCAAATGAAGTTTACATTCACATGTTAAAATTTGGTTACTTTAAAATAACGGCAACCCGTGCCCCAAGGGCCCTAAGTACTGAGGACCCTCAATTGAGTTTTTTTGGAGCAGAAAAAGTGCTATCCTTATGTAAAACGTAAAATTAAAGCTCTTAAGGATCGATTTTCTGTTTGTTTTAACCTATCTCTAAGCGTTTACGAGATATCGTCCGTCGTAATGCAATCCACCCCCAGGGCCCCACCCCGCACCGCGGCGCCGCTGAGGTACGGCCCGCACCACTTACTAAACACTTCCCCTCCACCTCCTCTCCTCCCTCGACAAAGACTTTCCTCCTGATGACAACATTTACATGCTAGTGGTACAGAATTGAACAGGTTGTTCCTCTTGTGTCCTGATTATTGTTTTTTAAGCCTACAATGTCAATTTTAACCCTTCAGTTTATACATAACTTTTCGCAATTTTGAAAAATAGGGCCGGCCTAATGCCCAGGATAGGGACCACCTACCCAGGCGAGATTCGAACCAGCGACCTACGTTTTCGCAGTCGAGGACTTAACTCCACCGCCACCGAGGCAGGCAAAGACAGATATACCGACAGTTATGCTATTATATACCTTTTGATTAGCGAAAATGGAAATAGCATGCTTTTCTCGTTTTTATTCTGACGTGCTTTTATTTTCTTTCCATATTTTTATCGCTCGTTGATTCGTCTCTGTCCTTCTTCTCACATTTTACGTATATCACTGCGTGTGTTTGGTAGAATGGATGTAACCTTATTCGGAATTCACCGGATCAATTCTCTCTGGTGCATTTCATGCGGGTTGAAACAGCTGCCAAATTTCATTTCCACACCTAGCGAGGAGGTTATAAAAACTTACCCCCATACCATCTTCACACCTCTGCAATCTTCACCTATATCCCTACTATTATTATATAATCTATTTTAATCTGCCAAATATTAAAAATATATATTTAAATTCCTATGCTATTTTTTTCTACTATATGAATCTAAAAAGCCTTTGGCGATAGCGAGGCTTACACAATACGTAGAAAGGATATGGATTATGACTTAATTATGTTTACTCATTTGCTTCAATAAAATAGAAGTGCTGATGATAGAATAATGTAACATGATTCCCTTTTACTTCCACGAAGTAGAGACTAAGGGTTTTTACCGTGGTGGGATAGTATTTAATAATGTTTGCTACATCGTATTATTCTTTAAAGACATTTTTTTCGCTTACCCGTTTAGCGACAGTGATATAAGAAGAAATTTAAACTTATCTACGATATATATCGTAATGTCTTGGTCCCTGTGTGTGATATTAAGGTAGTATCATAAATTCATATTTAAATAATTTAACGTAAGTGTGCAATAATATAATTGCCGCGGTAACAATAACATTTAGGATCGCATCCTTAATTTTTTGTAAGGTATTAGCAAACAAATGCTACCCTCAAAGTCAAAATAGATTAGTTTATTCAAAAGGCCGCTACGGTTTGGATTCATAGTCATTAGATTAAATATTATCCACATTTGAATTACCTTATTTGCATTTCTTTAAATATTGAATGATATTATCCTTAAGATGCATATTCTTTTATTTACTGTGAAAAGTGGAAAAAGAATTCAGTCGACTCCGGTAATCATACCAACTTAGAAACAGAAAGAGATATTTATGATAGCCACTTACGTGGGGCAAACATTCATGAGCAGAACGCAGTTAAACAATGCCCTTATCGTGTTCTCAGGCTTGTCGGGTCGTCAAAAGCTGATTATGTGGAGCATGCATTGGGAATATTTTCCTCCTCTACCTCGACACATGTGCAATTAAAAATAAAAGTTTGCGGATTTCTCCCTGAGACTGGATAATAATTTTATCTAATCTCCATTTCCATAGATCGTCTTTTCTGCCGTCATTTACCTTAGTATGGCCGTCATTCCAATCTGATATTCTATTTCAGATATGACTGGTATGTAAACGTAGATCTGCTCTACGATTGCTTAGCTTGAGGTCAACTAAGTATTTTTAGGCTGAGTAAAATGACTTTATGAAATGTCTTTCGGAAAGGATAAAAAGGTAGCAATGGTAATTATTTTCATGGAACTTATATTTTGCATAATACCCAGTCAAATATTTCGTATCACTTCTAAAATCTTAATGAAGTGCGTTCCCTAAACTTTCAACTGCTCTTAAGATTAATCTGTCTGTTCCGAAACAAAATAAGTTCCTTCAGTAAATTTTTGAGATAATCTACATTTTAACTTTTTATGATGTTTCATGGAGTTTAGATCAAAAACCTAAACTCCATGAAACATCATAAAAAGTTAATTGAACAAGGTCAAGAATAGAAGAGGAAAAGTAGTAATATACTAATTATCTAATATACATTTTGTGAACATCTTCAAAGCTACATCCCTTGGAATTTGACCCCAGAACGGCTGTGACGGTATTTATTTTTAATTAATCGGAAATGAAGCAGCGGCTCCAATGTTGTAAAAAAGATAGATCGTCCCAAATTCCTGTCCAGTTGACTTGTGCCGTTTTCGAAATAATAGCCTCTATTGTCTGCTATCTGGACGTCCTACTATTGTAATAAATGAAATAATTTCTTAAGGAAATTTTAGGAAGTTGAGGTTTTTCCATAATCATGCGACAACAACCGATTCGCCTGTCCATTCACCATCGTCGTCGTGATAAGCTTCCCGATACTCATCCCATGTGGGTGAAACAGTATCGCTTGTCGTTGTACGCCTCTTTACACTTGACTACCCCCGCCCTGCTTGCTTTCGGCTTAGGCTGGAATGATGACGTCGGGGTCACAGCGTAGGAGGCTCCGTAGAAGCACCAGAAAATGGAATAGAATCTTAATGAGGAATCTCACCCACACCGTATCTAGCATAGCAGCGTATCAAACTCCCTTTTAATGAATCCGCTTTTGTGTTGCCGCGGGCTGCTTAGCCAATCAAAATTCGAGGATGATGAAACAAGCTGCTTTTCCTCGGAATGGACTCTAGCTCTCATGAAAGTTTAAACTTGAAATTTGAGCGAAAGTCGTTTGCTGGAAAACTTCAATCTTAGCTACTTATTTTTATGTATCTCAGGATGAAGGACTGTATCATGATCGGAATTTAATATCGTGCAAAATTGAGAGCGCTAGCATTGTTACGTTGTCGTGATCAGTGCCAAATTCCGGGTTCTCCCGCTGCGTTTGTCGTTTGCGATTGACAACATTTTCAAAAAGGCATCCTGCTTTCTCGTTCAAGCAAGGTTAGAAGTCTTGTTTAAATGGTGCTTCACTTCCTCTCACAATGGTAATATTTTGGTCTCACGGCAGAGTTGTGAGGATGGCAAGGGAGGATAGCAACTACCCCTTCTTCTTCCTCAAATTCTCAAATCTCTTAGACTTACTGATAATTTCCTACCGTTGAGGAATGCACCAATGAATAAAGTCAATCGCAAACGATAAACGCAGTTTGAGAAGGCGAAGTTCGGCAGTGAACATGAGTATCGTCGTGGAAACCTACGCAATAATTGATATGTCACCGTTAGAGTTGGTATCATCATTCGCGCACTTGGTATCACTCGCCAACAGGGTTTACTTCCCCTGTCAGACAGTTCATTACCATCTGTCGCTTGTGAAAGGGGGTACCGCTGCCTTGCTTTATCCTCTATTTCTCCAGTGTCAGAGTAGGCGGTAATTCTATCTCTCATTTAACCGTGGGTTGATCCAGGATAATCATTGAAAGTTTTTTTGAAAATCATGAGAAATTAAATTTATGTATCGAGTATTATATATTTTTATAAAATAATTTCCTCCCTTGTGTCACGCACTCTTTTTTCTGCATTGCATTCTTATGAAGAATTTTCGATTGCATTGCATTTATCAGGTATTGAACACATTCGGCTCGGAGCCGCCAAAGACTCGTGGAGTGGACGCGAAGCTAAGATTGCTTGAGCCATTGAGAATGGGTATCTTGTAAAGCGACACGAAGAATATCATATTAGAACCGCTTTATATTTCCAGGTCCGATGGAAACAATAAATTAAGAGGGCTATTTTTCGGAACCGATAATGGGGATTCATATTTTCCCCGAAAAAGAAATATAAATGTTTGGCGGAACTTCGTTAGAGTAGGTATTTCCTTTTTATTTTCTAGCGGCTGATGTCGTGACACACCCCGCCACGCACCTCTTGAGGTGGCTTGGGGGCTAGTATGTAAATGTATCATGAGAGACAAAACGTATTGAGAGAATCTTTGGACCTTTTCCTGGCTGCGAAACAAATTTTTATGTGTGAGCTGAATAGTAAGTGTGCGGGGTACGAAAAATCCACTATAGTTTGTGTACCGTAGGGTGTAAACCGCGAGCGCCGGGGGGAGGAAAGGACCGACTCAGGCAACTGGCGGGTCCGGGCGACTCCCTGCGGTATACAGGGTATACAGGCTATAAAGAAGAAAAATCATTCGAATTTAAAATTTATAAGTTGGGGTGATTCCGTCAAGTTTCCTCGCCGGCCAGTCCGTTTGCTTATGTCCTGTCCCGTAGCCGTCCAGGTTCTAAAATCAGCCCAAGAACAAATGCCTTCAGTTTACGGCTTATGCCTCGTGGAATGTGATATCGGACGTACAACCAACCTGTTTTCAGCCTTTAATGTCTGGCCGCGAATACAGCACCATCTAAAGCGACGGAGCGTCTGCGGGTAAGGATGACGTGAAAACTCATGTAAAAAAAGTGAGAAGACCTACGTCGAGTCCAGTCAGCGGCGAGTCACTCTTCTCTGTGCAGTTTCCATATTTTTAAGTCGGAAGAAATAAACTCGAGTGAGCATGGCTGTTTTAAAAAGTGCCTCCTGAAAGGGTGGTTTCCTATTATTTTTTTATTGCCTAAATTTAAAGATTATTACTACTGGAGTACACATTTCACGCTTTTAGACTTTTTAATGACGATATCTATTTTTCGCGATTAAATGAAAATTGAAAATTTTCAAGCGCGCGAAAACACGACGGCTAAGTATGAATGCTGGGAAAACCCCGTGTGACGTCATTCTGGTTCCCGCTGTCGCCGTGTGAGGTGACCTCGGGGCGAGGGTATGTGCTTCGCTGCGATGCAGGCTGTTAGCAGGTATCAGAGTACCCTGATAGCAGGTAGCGCTTGGCTTAAATGAGGATTATTAATACCTTATCAAACGAAGGAAACTTTCCGACCATAGGCAGTTTTGATTATTAAGACATGTTTCCCTGAGGTCTGTGCCTCATGTATGCATTGGTAATCTCAGACGATGTAAAACTCCTATCTACTCGTATAGAAACTAGGTCCCTATGACGTCACGTGGAGTGGCATCGCATGGGCGCCAATCTGGCCTTTCTCAAATGCGGTTAATTAAAATTGACCATTGCCATTCGTCTAAACTGGGAATTATAAAACCAAATAATTTGTATGTTATGAATATTTTAATGGTGGGTAACGAATCGCAACCAATGCCTTTCGTTTTCTTTTAGTAAGGAAACTACCGTATTTCCCTTGGTATTTTCGTTCAAATCGGACAGCTAAGGTGATGATAAATTGAACGGACTTGAGGCAACATTGAAAAAGCGTTGGCGTAAGATTAGGAGAGAACTTTAGATTTACCTTACGAAAAAATAGAAAAATATCCGTGAAAAAAATAGGAGAATTCATAAGTGGGGGACGGAGATGTGCTGTTTTTCCATTACCTCGTGGGAAATCATTATCATTTCGCCTATTAATCAATGGGCACGTGCGGCCTAAATATTTGTTCATAGACGATTTTATCTAGGCGATGATTATTTTAGGATATAGTGGGCTTTAGCGCCCTAGTTTCCGTGCATTAATTGGGCATCGAGTTTCTGGGTGGTTAGTACTGGATTCAAGGGCCCATTTTATGTATTCTCTCTCAGAAAATTGCTGTTGTGATGCGATGCTTGTGATCACTTCTGTCGTAATCTGCCTGTAAAACCCGTGCATAATTAGTTAATTAAACTAACAAGATTTTTTTTCAAGTTAACGAACCTGGAATTTTGGCTAGCGAAATCTATTAAGCAGCTGAAAATCAGTTTAATTATTACGCTCCAGCGTTCTATGCTAATGTTATTAGCAAAGGCCATTAATCGCATCCTTCCATTGTGTACTGCTTCATTTAAAATATTCTTCCCATAGGAATTAAAAGCATTTTCCGTCTTTTTGTAATTTTTTTCAATATTTAATGAATGGGTTCCTTAAAGTTATTACATTTAAATTTTATTGTATGCAAAATTCAATTACGGGGTCTATTTTGAGAAATTTCTCGGTGAGAATTATAGAAAAGAGACAAACAGTCGTAGTTTTCTAGCTAGTTTGTCTATTTTATCGATTAGAATAAATAATGCCGAATTGGATTCTTCATTAGTGTCACTGCGATATTAAAGCTCGTATCAAAATTTTTATCTAGGTTTTATAGCCTCTTTGTAAATGCCAGATAATATTATCTATTTTCATTTTATGTGCGTATCGGAATGTTTAACGTTTTATATTCACGATGTCAAACATCTCTATATAATTCGTTGTTCTGGGCGTGTCTTGATGGAATCGACTTGACATCATGAAATGCAAAAAAACAAATAATTAAATGTGGCACATAACAAGTCTAGGTCGTCCAGCATTAAATTTATATGGAATTATAATGTTTTTTGCATTCATTATGTCAATCATCTCATTGTGGCCGGTGAGATTACTAAAGTTAACTTCAGTCGAAGGTAAAGTAAGACTTAAGTACGTTTTGTGGGCATTTCGAACTTGTTCATTATTTATTTTTATTTTTATTTATTTTATTTTATTCCCAAACCACCGAATACAGCTCATATCGGCCATTTTATATCGGGGTATTCAATAAGTTTAACAACTAAACGTACACAAACAACCATGCCCTGGACAGGGGAAATCTACCCAGGCGGGACTCGAACCCGCGACCTCTTATTTGGCAGCCGAGGACGTTACCCCGCCGCCACCGAGGTCGGCATTAATTAATTCAAAATATTGATAGTTGCGTATCTAATAATAGTAATGATTAAGTATCTGGAATGCATTCCAGAAGATGGAAATCTTCAGAAATTCAAACACAAAATGATTTGAAAAACTTAAATTGTAAACGGAAATTTTGAATTGCTCTTAGATTTCCATATCTAATCGTAAAATTTTCAAAAATAATATCCTGATAAAAAAATAGAACATAAGCAATGTATCTCATACGTGGAATTTTTAACGTACCGCCTTTCTCTTTAAAAGTGAGAGGTAAAAACTTGTTTCACCGAAATTCAAAAAATATATTTTAAATGTTTTTGATTCTTGCTTGGAAATTGCAACTTATTCATTTAACCGTATGTTTCGCGACGGAGTCCATGTCCTAATATGGAATCGTTTCCTCCGTTATATCAAGCTGGTACCAGGATGGGATAATTTTTTTCATGCCTGTGTCCTTAATCACATTGCCTATCATTTTTGCACCGATTGTTCGTTACGAAAAAGTGCTATTAGTTCCAAAAACAAAATAACTGTGTATCGAATGAAAGTATGGACCTATTAACTGTATTAAATATATATCCTGCGTCCGGAAATTATTGGTAGTAATCATAGAGCATTGATAACTCAAGAGGTAGACTAAAGGAGGATATATGTAAGGCTGCAAATTCAGTTCGATAATATGCACTTAAGAATTAATATTATTCATCGCTTACACAGTGGGGATTAAAATGTTTCAACAAATAATGCTAAATTCTATTTTAGGCATTGTTGAAGTGTCTATGACACTGTCTCCCTATCACCTTGGTGGTTTTCGATCCTCTGCAGTGCGCTATTAACGTGGCTAAAATCCTTTTTCACTCCATTACGTATGTCCGTGGTACCTTTTTCCTCTTTTCCGCTCGCTGCATCCTTCGTCATCGCCTACAATAGCCAAATGAACGTGGGATCCGGTTTTCTTAACGTCATGTGGACCGTATGTACACTTTTGTCGGCAAATCGGGAGGACCCGTTAATCTGCACGAAGGGAAGCCGATAAATTCGGAGAAGCACCTGTCTCTTGTTTTATTTTTTCTTCTCCCGATAAACTGCTGCACTTCTCCCTCCCTTGCGCGTCCCAGCGCCCAAGATAAGACTTCCTGGTTTCTCAGTCGACTGCGGTGAAACAATATTTACTCCCATATTCCGGTATCTTTGACTCGAGCGCTATCGCTTGCTTTTTTAAAGAAATCCATTAGCAATAATCCCAGATTGCGAAATTAATTCTCCCAAGCATATTGGAAAATGTCACTCTGACCTAAGGCCAAGAGATATGTAACTATTTAATGAATACTCTTCATATTCACTTGGACATTCTATTGCTTTAAACATTTAAGAATGTGATATACTCAAATTCATACTCTTTTAAATTATTGTCCACTTACCTGTGATACCTTACCTTACCTCTAAGTAAACGATTAAATAGTGTTTTGTCCTGTTTATATTTCTTCGTCAAGCATTTGCTCTGAACAACATTAACCTTAGGGGGGGGGGGGGGGGGGTGGGTCATACAACGCTTTAGACCCTACATTCTTTGAAGTTGATGCATAGATTCATTTTATGCTATTTTATTTCCACTGAGCTTTGAATGATCGATATATATTTAAACTTATGAAAATTCTAGGCTAATAATGTGCTTATTTCTCTTTTAAAGAATATAGCTGATGCAAAAAATAGCGTTAAAAACTCAACAAGCGTATGATGAGGAAATCACGAGGTAATTAACTTATCCAATTTTCCAAACCAATCCAAGTTTGGAAATACTTTGAATTGATTTGCCAAAACGATCATTCAGCCCTAAATGGCTAAATGTTAAAAACAATGATTTTCGCCCAAAATACAAACATTCATTTTCCTCTCCCTTTTTATTTCACACACATTAAATGGGCACTGGATATTAACAGCAAGCCTATGAAAATGTGGAATGTTGAAACGCAACTGTACAGAACTCTGAATTCAATTTGGAATTTTCATTTTATTCGACATACCATTCAGTTTTTGAGTTTTAAAGAAGAGAATTCCACAACCTCCAAAGGAAAAGGTTTTGTGTATTTAATCGGTTTATCTTGGAAATATTGTGAACATTTTATTTATTTCAGCAACACGGTGACAAGCTTATACTTTTTCCTTTCACCTCCGAAATGAAATGAAGTTAATTATTTTGAATGTTTCTGATGTAAAATAATTCCCTCCCTTGAGTAATGCACTCTTTTTTCTGCATTAGATCACCGTTTAGAAATTTTAGAATCAGAATATAATTACAAAAAGGAATAGTAACATATGCAATTTTAAGTTTTTAGAAATTGCTTCGTATCTTAAGAAGGACGTGATGTGTTTTGGTGCTTAGTGGTCCATTATTATACATTTTGAAATCGTTCAAGGGCTCTGCATCCAGTAACCATTAATTTTTATGAAAAAATAATTTACACAAACCAAGACACTTATGAATATTTTTCGATAAAATAGATATACTGAAGAAGCAGTGGAAAAAGCTAGTGTCTCCGTCACTACGAAGCTCACAGGTGCTATCATAAACTTTCCATTTAACGCTAAAATAATTTTTCTCTGATAATGTGTTATCTGGACACTAAAATGAAGCTAATTTCTTCTAATAGGTCTCAAAATTTTACATTTTACCCATAGGTTGAGTATTTTTTTTTCAGAAAATAATTTTCATATTGCTTTTACTATGAGCCTAATGAGTGATTTATAAATGATAATCAATGGACCATTATTGTTTGATGATACCAATTCGTTTTTGAAAGTTTAGGTGGATGTATGACCACCATCACTTTTCGCTAAGAGAAAATTAAGTTAGAGGACAGAGTTTGGAGAACCTAGACAGCTAAAATAAACTTCATAAATGCAGACATGAAATGGTTTCATTCAGGTTATTTTGTATTGTATACCATTAGGTAAAGAAGCCATTGGTTTGGTCATTGAATATACTGATATACTATCCGAAATTTTTCTGGCTAGGGACATCGGTAATCGAATCGATTCCGTAGTTATTCAGTATTTATATGCCCATGAGAAAATCGTTTTTCAGTTCTCGAGATTAAATCCCTTATTGGTTTTAGTAACAGTGCTACAGAGGTAGTCGGCATCAGTTTTTTATGAAGCTCGGCTCATTTATTTACTGATGAGCTCATTATAGGGATATATATTCTATTCATTCTATTTAATGTATTTATTCATAATTAAAAGTTATTTGTAATGCAAAAGAGCTAGAATTGTCGAAGGATAAATTTAGCTCCACATGATTTCTTTCGGTTCTTATTTCTGCCGCTTTGTTGTTACCCTTCTTAGATTTATTGAAAATGGGAGAGTTAGCTGATTTTTTCTCTTACGATCGCAGAATTGTCAACTGCGTAGAGCCGTAAGCTTTCGCGGAGACTCTTTACGTGGTCGTGCAAAATGCGGTGGCCACCCTCTGAGGAGCTCCTTTCATTCTTTTTCCGTCGCAAAAAGTGAATCATGGCGTGCTAGCACTTTCTCCTCCGACAGCAGCTGTGGTAAACTTAACTTTTCCTTGAGCTCCTTTATCAATCATGTTCACTGAGTGGAGGGCAAAAATATTACCGGGCAGTCGACTAAGCTCTCAACCTCATCTCCAGTCTCTCAGCAGTATTAGCAGCGCACTAATGAACTATGACTGCTCTTGAGTTAGTGGTAGTTGCCATAGTAATACGAAAGAAATTTCCGTTTAGGAAGATCTTTATTTCCTGCACAAGTACTCTAACGTTTATAACAGAAATAATTAATCCGTTGTTCGATTTGACCTTGATTGTACTCTCCAAAAGTTGTTTAAAATGCTGTCACTTAAAATTCCTTGTACATCTCTACACAAATTTACTCATTCACACCTGAGGCAAATCTTCTCATTGAATGGTTATCAATCATTATTCGTCTCGAAATATACCAGAGTTTGCGGAATGAACAACATTATTTAAAAACTTGGGGAAAAATAGTTCTAAGTTAATGGAATGCATTTTCAAAGCTATTTTCATGTTTGCCATTTCTAGTCGACCGGCTACCTTGTTAAGTTCCAAGTTAGCTTAGGGCATACCTAATGGGACAGGTATATTTATTTTTGGGCAGTAAAGATGATGTCTAATATTAAATATTACCGACCTCATCGTTCCTACTGTTTTTGGTTTTAAATTATTATTTTTGTTCTAATTTTGTAATTTAAACTCTGGTTATTATTAACCAAACAAACCAGCTCTAACGTATTATTACCTAAATGAGCTATATATTATCCAGAGTTTAAAAAATACAGTATAATATTATTATTTGTATTAATATGTATGCACTCCAGTTCACAGTAAAATCTCTTTCTGCTGGCTATTATTTTTACTGTTTTAGCTGCAATTGTACCCTGCTTAGTAGACGAATACATTTTATATCGTATTTGAAAGAGTCGAGAAATTCTCTGCATACTTCTCAAAACTATTACTTCTTTCAGCTTGGTTTTTTTCCGAGGATATTTAGGAAAAACATATCATATTTTTATGTGAAATAAATGTTGAATTCAATGTCCATTGCCTGTTTATGTGGATCCTTTTTATCTCTCAGTTTAATACAAGAACCGCTTCGGTATTATCAAGCGTCGCGCAAAATGAAAGAAATCATAAGGATGGCGTTGAATAGTTCGTAAAAATAATTCTTCACGCGGGGATGTCATTTCACTAACGGTTTCCCACGGTGAGATTTCTCCGATATTGCACCGAAAAATGGAGGAAATTCGTGGGTATTTAAGTTGAGATTAAGATACTTTTTTCATAAAGCTTTTTATACATTTAACCCCGGGGTGCAAAATATATCATACATTCCTGAAAGATAATTAATATTTACTGCCATGCAGCATCTGTGTACGTAACGATACGCACGGTAATAACATTTTATTTGATATCCATATTAACTGGAATGACTTGGCCGCAGTGGTATCTAGTCTTTTTTTTGTGTTTGACGAACAGATCTGACGTTGGATTCATCGTTTAAATCCTGCAAATTTTAGATGAAGCGTTTTGGAGAGAAACTGCTATTTAAATTACTCTTCATTTCTAAATGGCTTTCCGAAAAATTCGATTCATTTAGTAAAATAAGACCATCGTGATGATGCCGACGGGTGAAGACCACATTTACTGTCTTTGTATTTGGTAATTATATCGAATTACTTGAGAATTGATTCTATTTTATTAATATTATGCATTTATTACATTGAAAATGTATTATTTTTTGTATTATTATTTGTAGTATTATTTAAATGTATCAGTTTCCCGCAACGCCGCGGTGAGATGACGATGCCGCATAAATTTAGCATCCAGAAGAATATTGAGGTCTTCTGAGATAAATTAAGCAATTTTTAACGCTCCAATGTATTTACTGATTTACAGCCTGCCAGTTTCTATGATAATTCATTCATCATCATAATTCCCGTTTTTAGTGTTGAAAATAAAATGATCTCAAGTTTAAGCTGTCATGGTTTCGGCCCTAAGTTTATGTGATAAGATTATATGTCAGTAACTACTCGTCATAAAAATGAATTTCATAATGTGCGATGAAGATGAACCTTCCTTTACTAATGAGGTCAATTTTATTCGATTGAGTTCGATAGAGGGATATTTAACTGCATGAGAATTAACCTATCGGCGTGGGCAAACATTTATATAATAGTCTTCTTATTTTTGATCTATTATTTGATAGACTAATCTGGATATCTAGTGTAGGTATCCACACCCGGATAAGTCTTATCTCGTTTAATGGACCTTCAAAAGATACCTTTTTATGAATCGCAAATATTTTAGTACTTTAAATTTTTAATGTAATTATGGCTATAAAAACTTGTCACCAGGGAACAAATTGCATTCAATTTAATAATTTGTACCTTTTTAATAATTCTAAGGAGATTTAAGCTATCTGCACGGGGTATAAATGCTTATTTGTGTTGCTTCTGAATATTTTATGAAGGTTTTGTTGTACCCTTAAATATTCCGTATATACCCCTGAGGATGGAACTTTTAAGTCCAGAACTTTGGCTCAGAATATTAATTTCTTTAAATGACCTATACATACAGAGTGGTACATTTACAACTCCCACGTTGTTAGGAAGGTGAGGTAACTTTTGCTCTTAAGGTCAATAATTGAAGAGTTGAAATGGGAAAGGTAATAAGTAATAAGTCAGAAAAAATCGAATTATTTTATTCATGGAGGAAGTAGTACATGTACATGTCAATTTCATGGACAAGATAGAAAGTCAATTGGTACAATTTATCAGTTGCTATGATTGACGAAGTTTGTACACAAATATAAGCTTCAAAATATAGGAAAACCTCCTCCTTTCGTCTCCTGTAAAATTCAAATTCAGTGCCTTTTCCATGTCAACGCTTCAATTGATTGAATGAATGCACTTGTATGTACACCCTTACTAAAACTTAATTTATCTGATGTGATAAGTTAAAATAGGTGTGTGAGGGGCTGCACATAAGGCAAATGCGGTTATACAGAATAATGTTGATTTTATCACCGTTACTGTCACACTCTGGCTTGTGCGTAAGGTGCTAAGCTTTGCATATTTTCCTCCTAGTTGAAGCGCTCCTCTTTATGGCTCTCGAGAGGCTACGGAAGTGATAAAAGCTGTGATTAAATTACTAACCCCGCTTCCCTCCTGCCCTGTGTGGAAAGCTAGGGAGACAAATTACCTGGCCTTTACCGGGATAATACGGGTTCCCCTGGTGACTAAGCGGATTAATAGCGGGAACCGAAGGCAAAATTTCCATGTATGTTCCTCATTTGCTACTGCCGTATGAGACGTGCGAATTCAAAACTGTGAGATGCAAATTCATTCACGGAGCCGTCTTTTTGTAGAGGTGGGTAATACTGCTGATAATGTGGCCCGCATTGATGCTGGTGCACTGATTTTAGTATTCATACTCGCAAGCCTCCGTTAATAATTCTTTCTTGGTCTCGGCATACGCCCAATCTCCATGCATTACATTCATGAACCACTCATGCATTTTATTAGGCGGCCACTCTACTGGAAAGCCTCCTAAGTACCAAAGGGAAATTTGCTTTATTTCGGAAAGTCATGGATGAACGATGTAAATGGCAAAAACTAGAAAAAACATAATTCGCTACTGAGAAACAGTTGATACTTTTACGCAATACATTTTATTTTTGGGACTTTCCTTAAGAATAAAAGTTATTTTGGAAAGATACCAAGCATGCTTTTTCTCAGTATGATGGACTTCCACACGCATGAAATTAAATATCACCTTTTTTGCTGCATAAGTCAAGTGGCACTGGTGGTACCTATCTTCGTTATATGAGAGCTTCATTCTCAGCCTTACATTGAAGTGGTACTCTGTAGCTTTTTTAAATTAACTTATTTTGAATCTCAGTCTCTTAATGACTCAACCGGAAAGCTGGTTACCATAGTTGAGGGTGAAGCTCACCCCCCACTAAGTCAGAGGCGTGTGAATATTATACATTCAGGGAGGCGAGGCCAGTTACTTTCACTGGGCTACCTCCCACTTCCAGGATTTTAATTTGGGTGTCTGTGAGGTTCATCCAGGATACGAATCTGGGACCTCTAGGACCTCCATGCTCTCTACCCACCAGGCCACCACGCTCTCGCTACGATTTTAGGTTTATAATTATCGTCGCTAAATCTCTCATTTATCTCAAGCAAAAATGGTTATTGAAAAAATGCTTATCCACCTTCCTCAGAGTTAGATAGGAGACTCAAGTCTGTTATATATATATATTGCTCAATATATATATTATATATGTATAAATACTATATATCATTCTCTGCTCATTGTAAATCCACATCCCACGCCTTATCTTTGTAAAATTCCTATCTTTTTCGACCCTACTCCATAAATATGGAGAATTTTTCGTTTTAACACGTTGCCTTAATATAAAACTAATTAAGACCGGAAAAGAATCCACAGAATTATGGTCCTCTGGTATGATTGCCATATCAATCGGAAAAATTTGATTTTCGTGGTAATTCTATTGAGATATATTGCACCCATTAAGCTGTATCCTCGCGATTGGGAAGCAAAT
Organism: Ischnura elegans; assembly: GCF_921293095.1. Classification (NCBI taxonomy): domain Eukaryota; kingdom Metazoa; phylum Arthropoda; class Insecta; order Odonata; family Coenagrionidae; genus Ischnura; species Ischnura elegans. The sequence continues at coordinate 113,262,891 of NC_060249.1, read as the reverse complement.
GGGCTTTCTTGAAAGCAATAATTCTGGAAACTCCTGTCAGTTCAAATACAACGCTTGGTTGAATGTAATCTGGGATCACATCGTGCTTACGAGGTTAATACTGATGCAGTTCACGTAAATTTGCCCGGGAGATTCCTTGCTACATCTTAGGTTGTCTATGCTTCGTTTTTCAATCACCCGTGTCTGTCTCTTGATATTCTCGCTCAATGATCAAGCTAGAAATTAATGCTTCCTGATATTCCATCTTTCTGTTTCATTTTTGTCAGCAGATATAAAGAAAAATGCCTTTATTTTCGCGAGATGCTACGCCGAGGATTGGAATTTTATGACGTTTTTGTAAATTCGCCTGATTGTTTGTCATCTTGTCCGGATCAAATCTTGTAACTCAATTTTTTACCCACTCTCCGATTAGCTATCAAGCTGAAAATTTCTGGATAACTCAGAACCAGATGTCAACGTTTCAAGAATTCGAACACTTACATTATGATTTTAAATGCATCTCGATTGTTATTCAGAGTATAAAATTAAATATGGAGATTATTCCAAAAAATGGCCGACAGATCCATTGGCAGCGATACGATCACTTAAAGGAACGAGAATGGTTGAGAGTCATAGCAACGAATTTGTTTGCATCAAAGTGTATTAAAAAATAAATTGGCTACAAATTTTCTAGCAAAAGAAGAATAAGGAAATTAGCGTCAATTAAAATGTAATTAACTGTAGTTCATTGTATTTCGTAGTTTGATCATGCTATGATGTTAAGTATAAATTGAAAGTTATAATAAAATATGCGCCCAAAGTTTTTCGTTTTACGTGAAGCATTTATATACCACGTCAGGCTCATAGATAATGGTATTCCTTTTAGTTCGCGATAAAAAAGTTGCTTTCTGTAAAAATTTATTTTTATTTTGCGTTATTACTTGATTATGCCATCATTGTCCGTGGTCCGTGGTTCGATTCCCGGTCCTGGGTATTTTTCCTCATTTTAATGAATGTATTTTCACTGTTCTTCACACGGAAAACTTGAAATAAGACTCATTTTTCTGGGGAGCTATGGCATATTTCTTGGAGAAAATGGGGTTTTGGCCGGTGGGGTGATTTTTATTTTGCTTGTTTTTTTAGGTTCGTGGTTCGATTCCCGGACTAAGTGGATTTTTTCTTTTGATAATTAATGTGATTTTACTGCTGCTCACTCGGCAGGCTTGAAAGAAACCACATTTTTCTGGGGAATATAGAATATATATATCGGAGAATATGTGGTTCTAGCTGATTGGATTATTTCATGACCACCTTCATTAAACAATATATCAGAAAACTGTTGATGCATAGATTTTTCCTCTTAGTATACATTTTTTTCCAGCAAGAAAATTCGCCGTAGAGGAGTCCGATTTTTTATAGTATTAAAGAGGGCTTAGGGATAAAAAGGACACCTAGCGGGTGGGTGTGTAAGCCCTTTATATGCGTATCCCTGTACCCATATCCAAACGAATTATTCATGGCTGCTTTTTTTTTAAAGGCCCTCGTTCTTCCATTTTACGACGATATTCTCGGTAGTCAGAATTTTCCCGCAGTCTGATTTCTTTCTGGAGTAATACCTTCGTCACGATTTTTTTTTCAACCCAGAAATTTGAATTCCTTTCGCAAGTGTTGCACGTAGTCGCATTTATTTTGCCATGGGATCGATTTGGGCAAAGATCCCATCTTTGGATTCTGGATTGTCGTATACCCGTAATGGGCCACTCCCTCATTCCTCTAAAAGAAAATTCACGCCTCTTAGCATTCCCTCCCTCCACCCCTTCTCTTTACTTCCGGATTGCGCGCCGCATCATCCATTCCGGGCACATCCGCTGCTTCGCGTGATGCGACTCGGTTTGATGACGATTTGTGCGATTATTCTTCCCGGGATCTCGACCCGTCTATTTTTATATCCACCTTAGCTGGTACGACCTTTGATTTTAGAGTCTTTGGAAAATAGTAGGAATGCACCGGTCGTTATTTTCTGTGCAGACTAAATTCATATGAGATGAAGTCTTCTCGAGTTTCCCTACCGGGTCTGATATTCTGCTGGCGACATTTAAATGTCGTACTCCTTCATCGCCTTCATGGGGTTGATGCTGGAAATGAGGCTGGTTGGATGATGTTTTATTACCTTTTTTTAAACAATTTATCAGAATACTTTTTATAGATAGCTTTTTTTACCTAGGTCTACATTTTTTGCAGCAAGCAGTTTTGCCCAAAACAGGAATCCGATCCGTCAATTGACTGGCCGAACTATCGAAACTGGACTCAAACAATATAAGCGGTGTATTAGGCTGTGCTGTCCTGCTAAATCAGCCATTCTGTAGCTAGCACTAGCTCTAACCATAACAACTATCCAGAAATTTAACAATGGTTGCTACTCTTTAAAAAATATTCACGTTAAATGGGATCGTTAGTTTCTTTGCTAACTCGAATTAACGGCCATTATAATAAACATCGCCAAGCACAGCTCAGCAAATACCATCATATGTGTTTTAAAAAGACGGAAATGATCTGTAGAGCAGACGAATATTGGGACGGATCGAGAAAAAAGGCAAAGAGACCCAAATGAAGGAGGAGAAATTCAATAGAGATGCTGGATATGCATCCTTCGGAAATTTAGGGAATGAGGGAGGGAGAGGGACAACAGCCAATCAGGAGGCACCTGACTTGGGACTTACGGTTCGGAATCGTACATAAAGGAGAGAAAAGACAAACTCCCTACCATGAATAACTTCATTTCCAACCTTGTTCATAACTTCAAGTCCAGGCTGAAGGGCACAAGTAATACTCTAATTACAGACATCAGGGAATACACTCCATGTATCCCAACTGCATATACACTGCCTCTTCAAGTTACTCTTCTATGAGTCTTTTCTATATCTTTACCTCCTTCTTATCAAAGTTTTTTATTATCTAATTATGGTTAAATACATTATACATAAAAAATATACATAAAACGAAAAAATGAAATATATGTAAAAAGAATAAAGGGGAATATTCTACCTATTGATAATTCTTTGAATTAAAAAAATATTTATAAAAATAAAAAATAAAATACGTATTAACAGAATGATAATTTTCAAAAAATTAAAAATTATCCCATCAATAGAAAAAAAAAATTATGCATAATTTAATTGCCTACAGTTTTGAATTTCCATCGTAATGTGTAAAAAAATCTAGTTTTAAGTTTCTATTTTACACAGACTACACTTTACGTCAACAACGATACACATGCGCTATTGTTTTAAATTATTTATTGTAAGCGTCCGTAGCAGAAGACCGGACTCGGTTGAAAACCCGAGAAGAATTCATCTCACTAGTTCGCCGGTAAAAAATTAAGTCCTTGATGCACATGTATAGGTTTTAATCGGGAGCGTGGTAACGTAATGCGTAGAGTGCTCAGCTTTAGATCGGGAGGTCCTGGGTTCTTTATCCCGGGTGAAACTTCCCGACACTTTTTTATCAAAAATTCTCGTAGTGCGAAGTACCCCAGGTAATTGAATTGCCCCCTCCTTTATAGAGTTTTTGAAATACCTATGCTGTGGCCTAGTATGGCGTGAGCTTTTGAACTCACTAAACTAAACCATCGTTCGAGTTGAAACTCTGAGTGAGTGAGTGAGGATGATATCCTGTATGAAAATTCTGTTTTCTTTTTAGCTCCGGCTCAGGATTCTTGAGTTTGTTTTTAATTATTCAGCAACGTATGCAAGTAGTTTATCAGTTAATATGAAGCTAGCTTTCTTTTATTTAAAAAAGAGGCATTATAGCATTGGGGGGTTCAACGGACGGAGTAGCTCAGGAGCGATCCGGCGAAATTTCTACTCAGTGGACGCTCACTGACGATGAGAACGGTCGGCCATTTTTCGGAGCGGGAGAAGTCCTCGCTCAGTGCCTACGGAGCAGTAAAATATGGCGGATTATCAAAAGCACGAGTATTACAATAGGGAATTCGTCAGTCGGCTTCTACATTTTTTCCACTCTCCGCGTATTGAAATGGGTTTACGAAAGTCGCCACTCGCTCCGTTTACGGTGATTTCTGAAGGATTTCATGGAGAAAGAAGCTATAATTAAATCTGTTGCCCAAAATTTACATTGTAACGTTTGATAATTTTGATTAATTGATACTTTTAGGGAGTTATTGATGGAAGGAGTGGGGGAAGAGAAAAAGAGGGAAAGTTGCTCGAAGAAGTGAGGCAGAAAGAAACGAAGACATTTTTTTCTTCAAATGAAGAGGAAATAAAGTGGATTTGGAGCAGAACAAACGTCTGACGTTAAGGTATGCGTGATGATAAGATATACCAAGTTCGTAACTTTTTATGTTATTCCTTGCGGTGGAAAAAAATGGTTGGCTAGTATGGGGAATAAATGGATTGCGCTGCACATATCGGCGCGGTGTGGACATGTTTGGGAACCGACAAAAATGCGTCTAGCGTGGCAGCAAATATCAAGCTTTTCCAGGCCTCCTGTATGTGGTAGTCAGAACAGACTCTCCGCTCCGGTCACAGCAACCTAGCTTTTCAATCAGCAGAGTGAGAGACAAAAACTTAACATGAGCATCTCCGAAGTCTGATGAACTGCAGCTTATTACTCAAGCCCCATTTCATAATGAATGCCATCCCTCCGAAATTTCATTAGAGAAAGCATTCTTTTTCCCTTACAATTACCCCACATTTCTCGTATGTTTTATAATATGAAGGAGATTAGTGACGCTCTCCAACCCAATGTTCTTCTTCCCCCGTTTCCGGCGCATACTTTTCGCACAGCACGAAATATTTTACTTCTGAATTTTCCTAGAATCCGACTGTCAATGCCTTAGGTGTCCCTATTCCACCGCGCCTCTTATGCCTTCGACTCCCTCACTTCCCAACCGCCCTCGGATGACCTGTCTCCGCACCTTCTGTTTTTAAATCCCTCAGTCATGTCCCCTCTTCTTGTCGACATTCAGTTTATTCCGAATTTATTTGCTAGATCATGTGTTTAAACGTTTATTTTGCCAATTTCAAATAATTTATATTTTTATTGACTTGGAAAGCCTTAGAGGCGTTTTTGGGACGTTTCAAATAAATAAGTAAATCCGTTTCCGCGGTTACCAAGGAAATGCGTTGTATTTAGTTTTTAAAAAATGTGTTAATGTAGTGTTGAAAATGCAATAATCAAGAGTTAAAAAATGTAGATGAAAATTCTATGATAGGGAAATAACCTTTATTCTTTCATCCATGTAATGGTGAAAAGTTTTAGCAAAATTCTCAACTACCAGTAATTTAGAGCACCAAATCAATAAACATCCGCATCGGTTCCCTCGCCCGTCCTTGCGTTTATATTAATGAAGGAGGCATTTCAATTTTTTCGCATCTCCCTCCCCTCTCTCTCTAAAAGATTGGCCTTCATATCCTTGGCGCAATCAGGGCATCGGAGTTGGCGACTTTTCCCCGGGTCAACCGTGGGAAACGGGGGAGGGTTGGGGGATCGCTCGCTTTTGTGTGTATATTTATCCGCATCCGTGCGCATCCGACTCGTTTCGTTAAATTAACTTTTTCTTCATCTCTCTCTTTGGTACGGAGCCAGTGGAATTATGACTGGGATTAAAGGTCGCCTCACGTAATAACGAGATATATGGCCAGTTGGGTCGGGTCATGGTCGATCCTCGGGAAGTTTTTTTTATATAAATTTTTGAGAGAGGAAAGAAAATGGGCTTCGGTGGAGTTGTGAACTCTCTTGGATTAGCATGAAAAAAGAGTGCCTCGATTGAAAGGCGGAAAAATGGTGAGATGTTGCTCGCCAAGGAATAAATAAATCTCTTTAAAAATATAGCAGAGTATACAAACCACATATTTAGCTCCACTAACGTTGATTGGTGAGTTTTTCAATTTTCGCAATTATCTGTGCGAATAAAAAAAAGAATTATGGGATCCACGCGAACCTTTCGCTAGTGCTGGCCGGCCTCGGTGGCGGCGGGGTAACGTTCTCGCCTGCCAAACAAGAGGTCGCGGGTTCGAATCCCGCCTGGGTAGGTTTCCCCGGTCCAGGGCATGGTCGTTTGTGTACGTTTACTAGTTACATTTGTTGAACACCCCGGTGTAAAATGGCCAATAAGAGCTGTATCCGGTGGTTTGAGAATAAAAAAAAAAAAATAAAATAGTGTGTTATTTTCCGCTTTCGACTAAAGAAAAACCAAGTAAAAGTTTTCTTTCGTCGATTCATATGCGCCAAATTAACTGAGTGAAACTAATTTGACCCTTGATCTGCTTAATGGAATTGTTGGACATGATCATAGTGCGGCGTGCTTATCATTCGCCTGTAGTGATTCCCTTTTACCTAGGAGCTTAACATCAGTCATGCATCGTTTCGATTTTACACATTTTCCTTGTCGATTAGTGAACCATTCGGATTTGATCACCTACCTCCCTTCACTGTGAATTTATACATTACCCCCGGGAGCGTGGAAGATAGGGTATCGTGTGAATTACATTTACAAATAAGATTTGTCTTCTGAAATCCGCAGTGAAATTCGCCTTAAACGCTTATTTTTCCTGATGTTCTGTAACTATATAGAGAAATATAAACTCTTTGCTCATTAAATGACTGAAATTTTAGATAAAAAAGATGGATTTTTTTGTTGCTTACTTAAATCCACAATATCTTTATTTTTTATACATTTTGGAAGAATCTTTGCACATTTTAGTATCACGTTTCTGCGTTAAGATTTGAAAGCAATTTAAAACTGTCTAATGACTGCTTCAATTATCAGATTAGGATTTTGTACTGTGAATAGTGTACCTAATTAAACTTTTTCCTTGAATGGGGCGAAATGAAAAACAAGCATGGAAAATGAACGATTAGATTGTGAAATAGTTTCTCGTTTTCTTTTTTATGGACGGATATGAACTTTCACCGACTTTGTTTTCATATTTTGGCCTGAGTTATGATTGAGTATATATCACCACATTCAGATATAAACACTAAAAAAGGCTGTTACTTTGATTGCGTATTGACAAATTTCACTGTGTGGAGGTTTGTGACATTATTTCGTCATTTAATTCTTGCGTATTGGGGACGCTTTATTTTCTTGTGAAAACGTATTTGAAAAATTGAATATGGCTGTTTTCAGAGCAGAAAGGGGAAAATTCGGTCGAAAACTGCTCCTACGCTGTATTTTAGATGACTCGAAATGTCTATCGTCCAATGCAGCTGGGACGACGTCGTCGGGCCATACGGTAATCCAAGCAAACAACGTTTCTGTTTACTCACGGCGGCACAGGTGTCGATCTGCCCTGCGCAGTTTCGAGTAATGACGCCCCGCGACTTGGGCCTCTACGTCTGTGTGATCCTACAGGTCTTGTTCTCACGTCTGCGCGTAAGTGTCGCGCCTCAGTTCCGTCGAGTATATCGGCTCAGTAGGAGACGTGGAGAAGTTGGTGGAAGGGTCGCGTCAATACCCAAAACCGAATTCTGCCGTTTACGAGCGTTTAAAATCAACACTCGCTGGCTGACACCAGGATTTTCTATGGCTAACACTAGCTCTAACCGTAACAACTAACCAGAAATTCAAAAATCGTTGCTAAGATCACAAATTTCTTTGCTAACTAGAGTTACCGACTAAATATAATGAACAGAATGAACGTCATTTTCTCGTCTTCAAGGATAGGCTGTAGTTAACACTGGCTAATTATAACGACTATCCAACAATTCAGCATTCCTAGGGATAGTCGCTAGTTAATTCGCTAATTCAAGTTTGCTGCCGCTTATAAACACCAGAGTGAACGCCATTTTCGATCGGTTGATGTGTAGATTTTCTAATTTTTTCTTAATTTGCTTCGTCTGTTTGATGAGCGGAACCTTGTAATTGATTTTTAACCCACCTCCCATTGTTGGATCTGTTTTAAATTATTAACAGTTTCTTGCTTCTTATGAAAATGGAATATTCAATGATCAGAATTTTGAAAATTTATTTCATTTTACTCTAATTAATTAACATAATTTCTTCATGGAAACACAGTTTTAAATTTTCTAAATAAAAGACACTATATATTGCGAAATAAATCGCTAATATTGTTCCACAAAACTTTATATTTCCGACCCTGGGTTCCAACTAATTTATAGTCATTATCAAGATATTATTAGGTACCTTGATTATGACTATATAGTAGTCGAAACAATAAAGTTTTGTGGAACAATACCACGTGATTTATTTCGCGCTGTAGATGTATGGTTTCATCAAGTGAACCTTACACACTTGATATAGGCGGCATTGTAATTTTTTTGTCTGAAGGTTTATTGGCTGAAGTTTTAATTCGCTATAGCTTTGGAAGATAATTGTGAGAGACAATCGATAGATTTAGTTTGGAGTAATCAACCCAACAAAGCGGAATATTCCTATGAGGTTTGTGTATTCACCGTTGGTAACAATAGCATTCTGTAAGTGTTTAATGCTTGGACTGAGCATTGATGGTATAAGGAAGAACACCGACTCATCTCTTAGAAATGATTTTTTCAAACCAAAATTGGCAATTGATATACAGAAATTGGATATGAATATGATATTTATACTACTTTGTCACTAAATTTGATCTCCATTCTTTCTTCTCTCAATTTTGTTAGTTAATTATTTCAAAGAAAAGTATGTTTTGGTTATAATGGTATTTTTTTTACCAACGATTTCAAAACTAAATGACACTCGGAAAAAATGAAATTCTTGGTGTTCGCTTTCCTCGTTTGTTAACTATATTTTAGTATGCAAGCTGCGTAAATGTTTTAGTTATCCAACTATAAATACTTTTGTAAAGGATAAAATATATCTCGAGTATATGAAAAAGTCAAATATTTATATCTAAGAAATGAATCCAATGAATGAATATATATCTAAGGAATACATTATTAATGTATCCCATATGAAAGACACCGCTTGGCACTTATTGCTACGACGCATATAACAAGCAGTGACATATAAATTGGAAAGAATGACTGTAACTTAAGTATTGATGATAACGAATCGGAGATATATCCAGATTTAAAAAAATTGTAGACGTTTTTCTACTTTATCGCAAGCGCATTCAAGTGGTGGTAGTTTTGGATGGTATTCGAAAAATTACGTCTCTAGTAAATATTCCGGAGCGCTCTTTCTTTATCGCTTTCGTTGATAAACGAGTTTTAATGGAGCAAGTTATAATAAATGCGCATCTAAGAGCGTGGGCATAAATTAGTGAACGACCGTGCATTACGGGCAATGCGGTTGCGGGCACATATTTCGCCTCCAGCACACCCTGGCCTCCTCTCCTCCTCCTGTTGTATATCCCGAAGTTTCATTGATTCACGACCCGCAAGTTCCCACCATGACTCTAGATCGTGAGTAGACGCGCTGGTGTGGAAACATGGCATGTGGTTATTACCTGGGATTCTAGAATCTCTTGCGGTCGTAATCATTCCGTATGCAATCGACTTAGGAGAGGCACTTCAGTCTCCATGAAATATAAACGGGTCATTTTGGCGTCAAACGGAAAACAATAAATGTAAAAATGTGAGTAAAATAGTATGGTGTCATTTTTTGACATAAATTTTGAATTTTATTGTTCCAGACAATTATATTCGCACATTTTCGCTTGTCCTTGATTATTTAGTGTCCTTAAAATCCAGAACATAGTTGAGTTTGCATCAACTTTTAGAAATAAGAATAAGCGGTCGAATGACCGTAGGTGTATACTATATATATCCATATTATGAATTCAAAAATATTTTTCACTAATTATGCATAAAAGTTTTAAATTTAATAATGCATTGAATGTGATAAAACATGAAAAACTAAAAATAGCATTGCCATCATCTTACTGGGTGTTCTTAAAGGCATTCAGTTAATTATTTGGAATTTTCGAATTATGAGAATGAATGTTTTTTGATATAGCAACAAGAATTTATTCTGAATAGTTAAGTCTTACTGAATGGTATGTAGTAATTTACTGTAGGAAGGTAATACTTACTGATTTCTAACGAAACGTGAAGATTCCATGTATTTACAATCGAGGTACTTAGCTAACCAAGATATTTAACTTTCAGTACTTAAATAATTTAATCCAGAGAAGGTACAAAAATGGTGCTAATAATAATTTTTTTTTGCTAACATAAGAGTGTATGGAAAGAAAGAGGTTGAAATTTTGAACATCGTTTGTTTAAAATAAATTTATTATGTTCTTTTTAATTAATTTACCTATGAGTCGATTTTTACTTAACTTAGAAATTGCTGTATTGTATTACGTACATGTGCTTAATATTTTTGGTCTGACAAAAGTTTGCGGATCAAAAATTCTTTACCTGTGCTACTAGCCGTAGTACACCTTGTTTTTATATCTAATGTGAATCAAAAGTTGCTTTGATTTAATGACCTGTTGGTCAATTTTTATTCTGAGGTATGCTTAATCACATAGGTAGGAAATGCTTGGGTAGGTATTTGCCTTGCACCAGTTAGAAAGTGGCTGTCCTTAGAAACATGATTCACCTTGTCGTCGTCATATTTTTGTACCAGAATATAAAAACTTCACCTCCTAGACGGCTGTGAAATAGTCCCGTAACTGCCCGTAAAACGCTCTGCTCCAATCTCATGAAGTGCGTTCGCCTTCGGCTCACCGTTCATCGTCAATTGCTTTTATGGCAGCTATATCATGCTCAAATATATATAGGAAGAAAATATCCTTCATGGAACATATTGGAGAGGTATTTTTTCTTTATAGTTACATTCGTGCAATACCTATAAAATGTGATCTTAAACAACGACTGTCAGTGTCCTCTGAGGTGATAAAAAAATTGAATGTTCCAATTTTCGTGAGGATCTCTCCTAAAAGCTGCTGAATGATCTAAAAATGATGTTGACAAAATTTTAACTCAGTGCCTCAGTGGGAGTAAAAATTGGAAAAAATACTGATTTTTGCAAAAAATCGAACTGTAGCCGCCATAGGATGAAAATAATAGTCGTGTAGGTATTACGTCATTTAGTAGGAATGTTTTATTTCTCTTAGTTTTATCAATACTTTATTTTGATTAATATGTTGGATTTTAATATCTACGTTTTAATGAGATGCCTATACTTCTCTGCTATGGCATTGATCCAACTGCTCTAACTTATTTTCGTGAAAACATGATTTTAATCTTTTGATGTTGTATTGTTCAAGCAGCTGTTAGGGCAAAGTGGGTATTATTAGAATGCTAAGTCCTATATTTACCTCCAAAATGTAGGTTTAGCCATTTTTTCACGTAAAAGATACCTCAAATAGGTATCAGAATTACTTTACCGGTGTTACTAGACCAATGCACCCATACGTTGTTTTCACATTGTATGTAAGTCAAACGCAGCATTAATTTAATGACGTTTCTTTCCATTGTCGACGTTATAATCGACCTAAGTATTAAAACATTGTCAATCCAATGAAACGACTCATAGGCTAATCGTAAATGCTAGCCAAAGCAGAGTTTTAAATTGCTTAATTAATGCTTATAATTCGACCTGACTATTAACAGTTGGATTTTTTTAAAGTACGAATGAAATAAATCTAAGTATGTTTGGCTGCAAATCCGTTCTCTGATTTATTCAAATCGTGGAAATAGAATGCTGACTTTTTTTGTTACTGTGAAAATTATTATGGAACGGTAATCATGAGTACGGTATCCATAGAAATATTAGTTTCATTCGTGTGAAGTAATGGGATGTCAATTTTCTGTGCTAAAAGATCACCCAAGGGCTCAGGTTCGTAGATAGATTGTAATGGAAGTAAAGCTCATAGCATTACATGCGACTTAATCGTTCCCCACGTCAACTGGTGGGACCCGTCTTGTGTTCAGCACACACGGGATCGGATTCATCTATGGGCAGTGTTAATACTTTAATTGCCAGAAATGTACGTAGACGCTTTCATTTGATTAAAAAATATTATTTAAATAACAGGGAAAATAGTCCACCAATGTTTTAATACAAGTACTTAACAGGACTTTCAGTTTTACGAAAGAGGGCGTTTTAACGAGATTGAAGGGATGTAGAATGAATTGCCGAAGGCGATTAACGTCATGCTTGTAAATGATTTTCTAAAGTGCTTTTAGAACTGGAAGCAGATTTGGTGCAGTGGACTAGAGCACGTGGATATCATAAGTATCCTTGAACGATGCTATATTTTTCCTTTCAAAATTCAGAGAGTCTCTTGTATTTATCGATAAAACCTCATAGCATCTTATACCTCGTGACCTTTCCTCCTAACAATTAAGTTTACCCGTACTTGGAAATCATTTCCATGAGACAGAGCGTTGAGCAAAGTTCTAGCAAGAATATGTTAATTAAGCTCTGTATGTAAATTTCTAAGGGAAACTAAAGACCAACTTAAACGCCTCATGTCCACACTGTAAATTGGATTCGGCGCCCTTCTGGGATTTAAGTCACAACCTTCTTACTCGCAGGAAACATTTTATGACCTCAGTGAGGCTTAGTATCGCTCCTTTTAAAGTGATTTTGGCGATATTTTATCTCAAGCATCCTACAAAACACTCTTCACCCAAAATGTCGTTGCCTACACTTTTGTAATGGTATTGAGTTGCAATAATGCTCATCATTTTAATTACTCGGGTTGTAGAAGATTGCTGGAACGAAAACCACGCATATTATTTCTCCCGATAATCAATTATTTTTAACCCTCCGTCAGTCGCGTCACATTTTGGAACGCAATTTGCTACACATCGTCTTACAGACACCATTTAGTAATGGTTAAAGAAAATAAATGCCAGTAGAAATAACTACAAAAATTATTCGTATAATTTTTAATTTCATGCATGGGCATCAAATATATGCATAATAATGATGGAGATGTTCATGTTAATAAAATACTTAATACACGTTTTTTTTACAGTTTTATTGCATATATATAATGTTAACATGTTAAAAATTATAAATGTGTAGCAAAAAGTAGCGCACCACAAATTCAATGCTTTAAATAGTTGTTAAAAATGTTTGTTTAAATTATTAAACGCTTAAAAAAGTTTGCAATGAATATCGCGAAGGAATTATTATGCAATGCATTGTACCGTAAGTTGTCGAGTGGCGTCTACCAGACGCCAAGAGCAACAAAATATTCGTATCAATTCCAAAAATGCGACGAAATATAAAATCATATTAGTGACTAATTCATGAGCATAAAATAATGAGATACAAGGAAGGAAAGTTTCCTAACTTTGAAAACACGATGTGGGTTAAGAAAAGAAAATGGCTTGACAACTAAAAATCGAGGGCTGTTTGGGTTGCGTCAGTATGAGTAAGGTAAGAGAGATTACTTTTGACATAAATAAAAGCTGTACGAACTATTGTCCTTCACAGACATTTTGAGTTTGTGAAGACATGAAAGATATTTGGTATATTTTATCCCTCCTAATAAAAATAAGACATCGATGATATGAGTACATGTTGTAACAATCACTAATAAGGCTAGAATATAATACGAAAGGAAAATAAAGAGAATTTTTGTTTCCTTGAAAAAATATTTATTTATTCCTCTTCATTAATTTTATCGCCTGAAAAAATAGTCTTCTTCCAATCCTCGGAAAATTTCTGAAACTCTATCTTAGGGATAGCTTTTAGGTCTGTCAGAAATTTTTGAAAAAAATTTACGTTCGTTTATGTAAAAATATATTTTAAAAGAGACTCCGCTATTTATTTATATATCTATGGTTAATGATGAAACATAATCGCTAATAATTTTTCACTAAATTTGTTCAAATTTGACCTCAAATATATTTTTAACGTGAAAGTATAGGGAAGAAATAATCTGTCAGGTTATGCAAAATTAATTTGGAAATATGCATACGAAGTTTCAACTTCTTAGCTAAAAAAAATCGTTTCGAGGCTTTGGCCAGCTTTTTTCGTTTCTTTCCCACTGTGCGACGGCTCTCTAAGGTTCTCTTAATTTTTGGAAAAAAACACACGAAGCCTTGTCTGGCGAATATAGAGGCTGGGGAGCACTTGCAGTTTTTTGCCAAAAATTCACGAACGAGCAATGAGATGCGAGCCGAAAATCGCCCAGCTCATAAAAACGTGTAAAACCTTAGCGGCTGCCACAGACAAACCAAGCAATGATTACTGGTGAAGATTTTATAATAATTTTGGGGTATGCATACCAAAATACTTAGTAAACATAAAATAAGACTTAGCAATCGGACTTTCCAAACTCGCCAGAAAAAACTAAAAAATTTACCTCCAGTAATTTTCTAAATGCACCTCGTGTATTTAAAGTACTGGATTATTGAGTGTGGAGTCACACTGGCTATTTTTTCAACATAAATTCCATAGAATATTCCGTACCTCCTTTGAGTTTAATCTTAATAAATAACTAAAATAGTAATAAATAATTAACAGTAAACTTTAATTACAAGGTCTTTTACGAACTTCGGCTGAAATACTAATTATGAATTTCATGAGAATTGCTCATTATAATCAACGTATTTCAGTTTCCGCTTTCTTATAAAAATATCCGAGTCCTCTCAAATCCTCTCCGTTCGAATTGTAATTTTCTCGTCTGTATTTTCTTTTGCTTTAACGAGTTTTTCCCTCATTGTTTATTTCAGTGGATGTGATGCTAATTAGGACATTAAAATGTATTTCAAGTGGTAAGTACGGAATGAAAGCTATGATTTGATTTCCTTGTTGTTTTTGGCAGTTTTACCATTTATGGGCCCTAATGAAGATTTATGTATTTAAGAAACGTAGCCAATCATGTAAATTCGGACCTCATCAATTTTTAAATGTTGACTGTATTCGCGAAGGGTATTCAGTACATATTTTTTTTGAGCATGCTGAACTAGTAATAACGCAATTTCACCAAGGATGCACAATTACCATGTTTAAGTGGTCATATGCACATATTCTTCGATTAAATTTGCATTAAACAAACTCAGAATAATAGAAAAAGAGCAAATTTATTCCTGACACTCCGTGCAATATTTATTCAAGCCGAATAAGCTGTTTATTTCGGCACAATTCAGTAACTGCATTCCTGCATTTATCTCGTAATTAACCCGAAACTAATTTATATCCCGTGGCTAGAAAATCCCCTCTAACTAATGAATATTTGTATTTTTATTGATTTATCATCAATTGCTTCCGTACTTTGGGGCGAACAATAACACTCGAACAACTTCATCCAATTTCTTTTTTTTTGCACAAATCAACGAAATCGTACTAATTTAATTGAGTGCTACAATTCCATCTGAAATTATTGCTACCAAGTATGCATCTCTAACTAAAAAAACTCATCACGTCCTGCAAAAAAAAAAAGAAAAATGTCACGGTCCATAATTTTGAGAGGATTTTTTTTCTTGAATCCTCTTTAAGAAATTAAACTTCCCATGGGACGTTCAAGGCTATTTTCTCCTAGCCTTGAAAATCAAAATTAATTGGAATGGGAGGCGATTATTTTTTTCTTTTTCCTATTGAACGCATCATTCATCAAATCAACTCAAAATCAAATGAACGAAATCACGGAGAATTTATTGGAATCAGCTACTATGACTATCAATGGCCGAATGAATTTTTTATTATTTTTTTATGTGGAACGAATTGCTTGTGTGCGCAAAATTATTTCCTTATACTGTAATTAGTCAGCAGGATAGAATAACAGGTAATTCTATATCGTATTGTATTACCTGTTTTTATTGAAATTTTATCACCTGAATTCGTTTTTTCGGTGTGAAAACTTTAAAAATGAATTAATTTTAGGTTGATTATTATCCGTTTCATTAATTGGAATGCATGCGGACAAGTAGGAATATCGACGTAGGAGAAAATAAAAACAATGATATTTGACCTTTGCACAACCCCATCTGTAAGGCAAATTACCCTCCAGTTGATTTAAAAAAAATCTATTGGTACTCCTTAATTATAGGAAAGAGAATGTTTTTCCTTCAATTTGTGACGTAATTCAGAGTTTTTTCCGTAAATTATGCACGTAATACCTCTCATAAAAAGTTTAATTTGGCGTTAGTGATGGAAAGCGAAAAAAGTGTAAGTATCATCTTTGTAAGCTTTGTTCAGATGTATATAAGAAGTTTAAATTCTATTTCACTGAGGGCATAGAGGGCATAGGTAAATAAAACTCATATCAAATTGACAAAATATTTTGGTATATATAGAGATCTAAAGTTCCATAAATTTTTATCATTTTTCCTATGTAAAGGGTTTAAATGATCGTAGGTTGAAAAAGCTGCAGGAATTAATTTAAAAAACATTTATGTGCTCTAAAAATCCTCCTAAGTTGATCACGTTTCGGCTTTCAATTGCTTGAATCATAGTTTGCGAGTTCACGTCAAGGGAAATGATTTACCCTCCACAGTATCAATAACTAACTGTGGCAAAGTACAAATTCATCTCATTTTATAGTGATATAAATCGAGTGATTTTAAATTCCACTTCCATTTAATTTCGCGGACTTAAATCAAGATGATCAGTTTGTTTATATTTCCCAGCCACACCAAGATGGCCTCTGTAAATAAACCTGCCAGACTTTGATACCATTTATTTTCGAGGAAATAGTGACCATACGCTTGTAAGACTTACGTTACGATACGTTAAATGTTGTAAATGAAATCCGGAACCAATTGTTGACTTATTATTCTCCTCTAAACAGTTCTTCAGCTAACAAACGGGAATGAATCTCACTGGATATGGTCGCGCCCTAGGCACGTAGCTTTAGCCGCACCGGTGAGACAAAGTCATCCCAACCAGTTTACAAAAGGGAATTAAAAAAAGTGGCGCTTAAGTATCGGTGGGAGTCAAGAATATTGTTTGTGTGAAGAAGGTAGCTTAAAACTACTGACTTGAAAAGATTTATTGAATTTTTGAACATTAAAGTGATAAATAATTGCTGCTATTTGATTTTCATATAAAAAATCAATTAGGAGATAGTAAATATTTTTTCAAAACATTTTCAATTGGATTCGCTGTTGCGAATACGTATGTTCGTACAGTTAGTACATACATTTTGCTTTTTTTCTCTATTTTGATTTTCCATACCAACTTGAACGAAAAATTGATGAAATTTGAAGGTATTAAAATTGAAACAACAAATATGCTAAATAATAACCTGTTATTAGAATGGGGTTTTGACGTAAAAAAAGACTCATAGATGAGTAACAGGTTGATGTAGTTCAAAGTGTTGAAGAATCAAGATCGGATATTTTAATATTTAGGATAATCTTGGATACAAAAAATTATATTCTGGCTCAATACGCTAAGATAAACAGTTTAGGCAAAATGCTGTTGATTTGGGCCGTGTGGTGCTGTCATGAATGCCGTTTCGGACTGCGGAGGAGATAGGAGGATTTAGCGAGATTTCATTCGGAGCGGAAATCGTCACTGGAGGAGTAGGAAGCGAGGAAGAAAGCAATCTGTCGCGTGTTATCACTGCAGGCATTCCGTGCAGGGCACAGGAGAACGAGGCTCAGGGCTCAAGGGGGACGTTTAGAAGACTTTAAGCGGATATTAATGCGAGGGGATGCGCTTAATATCCTTGCCCTCTTCCCCATTCGCGCCTTCAACGGCAGGGCCTTCGTCTTCCTTCCGGCCGACCCACAGAATACATTAAACCTCCATCACCCCTTTCTTCCCCTTGTTCGCTCAACCCACCTTTGAATCTTCTGTTTCAACCTTTGGAGTGTCGTGACTACAATGCATACCCGGCCGAATTCGAGACCGTCTTCACGCTGCAAGGCAAAATGAAGGTCAAGACTGACTTAAATTAACCTTGTAGCCTCCACCACTTGTAATGCGGAGAGTGTCCTGGTGGCCTAATAGGCGTAGGTGGAATTCATGGGGACTGTATGGAGGAGGCCCAATTCCATCCCATTGATGGTTGAATTATGTTGCCACATCGGTCGCATTTTAATCGGCTTTCAAAAATGTCCGCAGCAGGGTGTTGAGTGCAATGTGATCTACTTTTATGAAATATTTTTCAGTATAATGTTTGTAATTGCGAGGAGCAGCATTTAAGAGTTATGAATTTTATAAATGAAATCATCATCAATGTAAAATTCGGTTGACACCCCTAATTATACATTATTTCCGCGCGAAACTCGGATCAATTTGTCCGTCAGCGACGCGAGTGGTGACTTTTGAAACCCAATAAAATTGCGCGGTGGTTGATAGCACATTATGAGGCCGACTTGAGGATTCTCTCATGAAAAATTCGTGGTAGAGGTTGTGACGTGTGATGGAATGGTTCCAGCCTAACACACTGCTTAGGACACGGGTGTCATCGCCGGGAAAAGAAGAGAGACACGTCACAAACAATATATGAATTTTATTTTGTTTTAAGATTTTCGCGGCTTCTTTCAGTCCATCTTGTAAGTTCCTTTCGGGAAATACTGCGTTGAAAACATTTTTCGCTCAACGTTTCATTTCTCCTGCTGGCGGCGTTTTCTGGAGAACGAGAGGAACGTTTATCGTCCCGATCTAATATAGTTTTCAAGGCAGCATTTCCCGAAAGGAGCTTCAACAAGATGAATATTTGTGGTCCCCTCCCCACCCAAGCGGCACATTGATTCACTACAATAAAAATTAATTTTAAAATGTTATCACCTCTTCATATTCCTCGATGAGGTGCTTTCTACAAATGTAACCCAGGTTGGGTAAGGATCACCATAAGGTACACAACTAAACAGAGACTCATAAGAATTTAAATTTTCGTTGGCGTTATCACCTTCCTCAGAGTGGGGTAACCCCACCGAAAATTTAAATGCGTGTAAGTCTCCGTATTACTGTGTCTTTAAAAATATTATAATCTATTTAGACCTAATTTCACCTCTTAAATGCGCAAATGCAGTGTATTAAGAAGAATGTTTAAAAAGCAGGTCCTCAGGCGCATGTCCCCGTCCCATAATAAATGATAATCGATGACTGCTATGGCTGGGGTAGGTGGTGTTGGCTGAGGACACTCAAACATGAAACGTAAGTGGTGCGGGGAGGCTAAGGGAAAGGAAGCTCCTGTAATTGTGTTCTTATGTGACTTTCAGTCGCTTGTGGCTTGATGCCCTCTGCCCTCACCTATGCGAAGCAGCCATTGTGTTGGATCATTGATTGAATGAACTTACGCTTAATTCATTGTAAATATCATCAAAAATGTTGTGGTAATTGGAAGAGGTAAGCGATGTCTAAGATCATTTGCACCGTGAGCGAAGGGTAGGGAGCAAAGATTGGAGAGAAACCCAGCGTCGGCATTAGCCTGCTCTTAACGAAAGGCGCCGAAGGGGCCACGGATTAATGTTCCATTCGACGGACGGAGTTCTTCACTTAAAGTGCCCACCGCAAGACACTCTTGGAGGAATCGGGTAACCTCCGAAACATCTCTATCACCGTCGGTATTTAGACGATGGATCTTTCTGCGTTGGTTTCGTATTAATTTCCTTCTTTCGGCCTAAAAGAAACGTAACGGATACTAGTCCAAATAGAGGGGAATAAACAATTTAGACAAATATAAAATAATTAGCTAATCGTCAGTAAATAGTTTAATGAGGGTAGGGAGCAGGGAGTAAAATATTTCTGGTTGGTGAAATATATATGCTATCTTCTCTCTGTGGAGGAATGCAGAAGATAAAATATCCGTGTTTTGAGTGTTTTCAGTTTTATTAGGTTCTTTTGATTCTCTTGGAATTTACTCCATTTTTCCTTTATTTAAAATAAATGTCGGCAATTTTTCCTGCCAAGCCTGATTCATTGAGTTCGCCTCTTTTTTATGACATGGAAACTTTTATATAGGTTAATATTTCTAGGCCATGAGGGTATACAATCATGCTCGCGGTACTAGTCGTAATAGGAAAAACCTATCTACTGCGGACTTGGCTGAAGTTAAATATTGAGGGAATGGATAATAGAAATCTCCCGGTGTCAAGTTGCGTGCTCCGTTCTGGGAAAACTTTATCGTTCGTGATTCATATCTCTTTCGTGAAGAGACGGAGATATGTATCGTGAGAGAACATATTCACCCGTGGGATGTCCTATAGAAAGCCGAGTGGCGGCACGGAAAGAAGTAATTTCAAAGTTCTTGCGGTGGTACTACTTTCGTGATCGTGCTCTGGGACGAGAGGGCGTGATGGAACTTTCAACGTGCTACTGCAGACCGTTAGTGCAACATCTGGACCTGAAGGGGCTTAATGCAAAATAATTAAATATAGGCATGCTTTTAACTGACGTTTAGTTCTTTACCTACCCTTATCCGAACGCACTGGTTAGTGCTTATAGATTTTGCTTTCATGTTTATTTATTTTATTTATTTATTGAATCGTTCAAAAACCGCCAAAACGGCCTTTAAATTGAATAGACAACTTATAATCTGCAGCTTTAACAAATATAAACTGTAAAAAAACTATAAAAAGGATATTAAAGAAAAAAATATTCAGAAGATGGCTTTTCGAAGCTGCCTCTTGAATAATCTTATGGGCATTGAAAGATCCAGGGAAGGGTGAGTAGTCGAAATGGTATTGAAAGAGGTAGGGAGTCTGTAAAAAAGTGATCTCTGAGAGATTTAATATAATAATTACAATCCAATGTCTGTTTGGAAAATAACGGGAACTTTAGTTTAAAAAATATTTATTCATCTACGTTAACGTTGTCACCTTCAAAATAGTAACAATTGTATATTATGCATTTGTGCCTACTCATCTTTTAATCCACGAAACACTTATCAAAATCAAATCTTGGCATAGTCTTTAGCTCTGTCAGCATTAATTTAATGGTCACTTATGTTTGTAAAAAGACGGGCCTTTTAGGTTCTCTTTATTTGTGGAAATAGGAAACAGTCACAAATCACATGGAGAATATGGAGGGCGAATATGGAGGCTGTGGCATCGTTTCAGCATTTTTTTTGCCAGAAATTCACGAGCAAGGAATGCGGTGAGAGCCGAAATCGCCGAGCTCATAAAAACACGTCTAACCTAATTGGCTGCCACAGACAAAGTATACAATGAATGCTGCTGAAAATTTTATCATACTTCAGGGAAATGTAAACCAACATAATAATAATTCTGACTATCGGACTCTCCAAACTCCGAACCTGCCAAATGTAATACATTTCCTTTATTATCTGAACGCATCTCGCAAAATGGGTAGACAAAATTAGGATTGCATAATGGAAAACTGTCCGTAAGTGTAAAATTTCTTTCTTGAAAATTTTAGGTAAAATATACTTGCATTGAAACATATACAACTGCGCAAAATTCTTTCTCCGAAACCTACTGTATATATTAAACCATATTTGTTAAGCCTTACTTTAGTTTTCATCATTCGTTAAAAATCAATGGTTTACTTTCGCTAGTAATAATGTAAGTAGCGCATTGCTGATTAATGGAAATGGTTCAAGGGTGAAAGTGCTTCGGGATTAAACGAATTTCAGCTACTGTCTTCACTCTTCCCCAAAACTTGAGCTGTAATTACAGGTGTATAAGCAAATCATAGCTTAAGTGTCTTGCTCTACGACATGTTATTGTGAAATTATTTTGATACCACCTCTGCTGAAATCCTCTCAATTTCGTAAGGATTTCAAATGCGTTGATTTCAGTGCGATGAAACGGCGATTAAGAGATGCTTTAGGAATTATAATTCGTGTGCGAAGCAAAATTTTTGGTATTTAAAAATATTTTAGGACAAATAAAGATACCATGGTAGTAAAAATATCTAAAACCCCGATGGCGAAATAAAAAAGCGGGGTGGATTTGAAAACTGGTGGAAAAAAGCAATATTTACTCAAGAACCAGATAAAATTGTAACTCATTGGGTATGAGTTCAAGAGATAACAGGAACAGTCTATATAATCCTTTGAATTATGCCTTGTCGCGGTTTGGATCAAGCGGGGATTTGAGGTTCGCCGGGAAAGTTGTCATCGCGTAATGACTTCCTGCTCGCCATCCATTGAAAAAAAATCCTCTGATATACGTTCCATGATTTGCCACAAATGAAATCTATTATTTTCCAACCCCTGTCAAGAATTTTTTTTTCATGGCTAAATCCTTCATATCCAAACCTCATATTGGGAAGGAAGCGGTTTAAATACGCGCTAGCTTTTCCTTTCTCTATTCCAAGCTCTATGTCTACTGGGAGGATATTTCACGTGTGCACTAGGGCGGATCGGAAAAATCGATTTTTTTTCAAATACATCTCGCCCAATGAATAAGAGTTGTGGATCGAATCGTAATTTGAAAAGTAGCGTTTGTAAATTGCTCCCCCAATTTTCACTGACGCTTATCTATTGAGGAGTCAGTCGCATGCTGTCCTCCATCATTGTGATGCATATACTTATACAGTCCACGCTAAAGTTTTGCGCCACTAAGCAGCTGACTTTTTTGGGACGAAATCAGTTCATTGTTTAAACACCTGCTGTTGCTAGTGGAAGGGCGGCACTTGCTTGCGGAAGGATGGCTCTCGTATACGATTCCCATTTGCGTCTTTGAAATTTGTTTTATATCTCCAATGAATCCGAATACTGCCGGGCACACAGGCGTGGCAATGGGGTGTTTCTTCCATAACGGAACTGGCGCTCGGTACTCTTGCATCCGTGTCCTTACCAAGGGGTCTTCGTAGAGGAGGCACCAGTCCATCACGTTGAAGCATATTTTTTTAAGCTTCCTCGGGCGCATTCATATTTGGTTAATGGCTTCATGGCTTGGGCGCATAATTTGTTTTCAAAAATACCCACAGCGAGTCGCTGATTGTGAGTGCATAGCGAGCGATTTATTCGTGGCCGGCAGTGGAATTCGTGGAATGTGGAGGAGAGAATGCACAGAGAGAAGGACAAAGCGAGTAAAATATTGGCATAATGGGGAAGGAAAGTTTACTTCTAGAAGAAGGAGGCAGAGGGTGTGTATGGAGCGTGTAATAGGGTGGTTTCTTTCGATTTAGGAAATTTAAAAAAATAGGAAACCACACTCCAGGAATACGTATTTCACGTTTTTAGATTTTCAAATAACCATATCTATTTTGCGCGATTAAATGAAAAGTGAAAAATATCAAGCGCGCGAAAACGCGACGGCTAAGTATGAATACTGGGAAAAGCCCGTGTGACGTCATTATGGTTCCCGCTGTCACCGTGTGAGGAGACCTTGGGGCGAGGATATGTGGGCCGCTGCGATACAGGCTGCTAGCAGGTAGCAGAGTACCGTGCTAGCACGTAGCGCTTGGCTTAAATAAGGATTATTAATACCTTATCAAACGAAGGAAACTTTCCGACCATAGGTAGCTTTAATAGGTGATTATTAAGAGATCTTTTCCCTGAGCTCTGTGCCTCGTGCATGGATTGGTAATCTCAGACGATGTAAAACTCCTCGTATCTACTCTATAGAAATCTACTCGTACTCGAAACTAGGTCCCTGTGACGTCACGTGGAGTGGCATCGCATGGGCGCCAATCTGGCCTTTTTCAAATGCAGTTAAAATTGACCATTGCCATTCGTCTTAACTGGGAATTATAAAACCAAATAATTTGTATATTATGAATACACCACTGGTGGGTAACGAATCGCAATCAATGCCTTTCGTTTTCTTTGATGAAGGAAACTACCCCATGGGCCATGGGATGATTTAAACTGTGCTAGCGGGAAGGATGAGAATAGGATTCGTGGATGGAATGAATAATAGTCGGTGTTAAGCCTGGAAAATCGTCTATTCTAGCATTCTTGCTTCTTACATTAATTTTCCGCTAACAATAGAACTGTTCTATGCAGTTCGAGAGCATTGTCATGCTGTGGCTATGATGGTTACTCGTCGCATTTTCCCCCTAACTCTCCCATAAATTTCATGTACCCATTCTGCGCTTCCACAGAACGTAAACCCTCGCGAGGACTGCGGACAGCCCCAATTTTCCCATCCATGTAGAAACAAGTAGAGTTAATCTAGTTTAATAGGATTTTGATGCACTAGTTTAACAGGGGAAGCGTAATTACTTCCTGGTCACCATTCATGGAAAAATACGTACCGTGATTATCCTAAAATGAAATCTATTAGTATCTGATCTCGGTCAAGATATGTTTTTTACCGGCTATATCTTTCATATCCATACCTCATATGGAGAAGGAAGCGGTTTAAATGCGCGCGAGCGTTTCTTTCCTCTGTTTCAACGGATTTTTTTCCCAAGTTTTGTATCTCCATGAGAATATTTCACGCATGGCCCTGAAAATGACACGCAGGATGTTATTTTGTATGAGATGCGGCGTTATGCAGAAATTCAATCCTGTAAGACCGCATATTAAAGTTCGTGTACCGCATGAGACGAAAATAATAGTGTTTTACGGACATGCTGACTAAAACTCAATGATAAAAATTTTTATTGGGCGATCCCACCATGAAAAGTTTAAAATTATGGAGATATATTGCTTTTGCCGGCCGCATGAATTTGCTTTGGAGACCGCGGTTTTTTAGGCCGCGGGTTGTAAACCCCTTGTTCATTTAAGTAGATAATTTGGCTCCTAACCTTATGGTATGAATCTGTGTGAAGCATTTGAGCACCCCAAAATTCTCACGATGCGAGGTATCCCGGGAGTGTGGTTGAATTGTTTAATGTTGATTCAGATACTGAATTACCCTTCGCCCTTACTGCTTTATTATTTAGTGAGCACATGGTAACATTTAGTAATTTATCCCCGCTCGCATCTACTCGATGAGCATAAGGATTCATGGAAGGTAGGAGGTTGAAAGGGTACACCCGGGGCACAACAGAAAAAACATCACCCACAGCTACAACGATCTGCGAGAGCTTCAACCAAGGAAATACTAATCCTCTACGGGGAGAAACATCGTCGAGGAAAGAAGAAATTCGACCTCATCATAAATCAAAAATCATCCCTTCTCTGCCACTTGGCCTTCATTCTAACTTGCCGAGATGAGAAAATCATACCAAATATGGAATGAGGGGTTGAGAAGCTAAAGGGTACGTGTGATTTTTTCTCAACAGAGTTAGGTGAAGTTAATTGTTAGAAGAAATACGCAAAAAATTAGTTGCCAAGGGATACGAGTGAGTCTCTGTTCTGTGCTGACGTCGAGTAGAAAATCTAATGCTCTACTAAATATCTAATTGATCTTTTTCCTTTTCTATACCTAATTTCACTACCTAACACTGTGTAGAAAAAAGAAATCACTTGTACCCCTTGGCTTCTCACCCACTCAAATGAATTTAACTCCTTCGCACCCTACCCTTTCAGCCTCCTTCCCTCTATAAATCTTTGTAAATGCCCCCCACGGAAAAACTATCTTCATTTATTGAGTTAAAGTGACTTGCAAAGGCCACGAAATGTCGGGCAACACGCGGAGCACACCCGGATAAAAACATCACCAACAGCTACAATGACCCACTAGAGATTCGACCGAGAAATTCGACTTTTCCAGTTTCCATGTCTTCGTCTCTCTGTCCGTTTCTTTCTCTCTCTCTCTCTTCGTGGCTCCCTCCTGTGCTTCCCCGTTTGCCATTTCAGCGCACGTCCGACTGAGGAGGAAATCCGGCCGCAGGACATCTGCAGCGACGGGCAGCTCTTTCGTTCGGTCGTTAGCGGCATCTTCTTAATTCGCGGCACCGCTCTCTCTCTCTCCCTCCGCGGCATTTCAGCTTTCCTGCGGGAGAGTTCCACGGGAGGAAACGTGGAGAAGTAGAACGAAGCATAGAAGGAACAGAGCAAGAAGAGTTTTCCTAAACTTAATTGGGTTTTCTCCGGTTTCCATCCGGGTGTCAATTCTCTCCCACGTTTCAAGGTCCGACGCGTTCCACCAGTGGCGTAGCCAGAAATTTCGTTCAGGGGACCCAAAACTGGGGGGGAGGGGGGGAATTTTCGAAAAACAGGGTTCTAAGTAGAGGGTTTAAACTAATTTCAGCACTTTGATTAATCGAAAAAAAACTTCATGTTTTAAAGAAATATTCTGTATATTCATGATTTTTCAGCATTTTGTTTTCTTTTATGAAGGAAAATAATTGTGTATTTATATTTCCATGAGGGGGGGCGGACCCCCCGGACCTCCCCCTTGGCTACGCTACTGTGTTCCTCGTCATCGGGGAATGATGCTGGTGCTAATAATGTTGCATGTACTTATGCTTCTATCGCAGTTGTGGTCTGTTCCCATTCCTCGGCGCCTATTTTCGTCTTACAATTACTTAAATTTTTTTAGAACTGGCCCTAGTGCTTACCTTGTGTCTCTATTGAAATGCCAGCTTTCCATTCGAATTCATTCACAAAAAATTATATGATGCTCCTTTTTCATAATAATAATAGTGAACTGTAGTCACGCCGACGAGCTTCTTGTTGCGCTATCTTAATCAATTGAGTTGGCAAGTGAATGCTGTAATTTATAATTAAATAAAGTTATCTACATAAAAGTGACACAATGGTTGGCTCAAAATCTAGAAAGCTTATTACTTAAGAACTCGATAACTATCAATTAATTATGAATTAAAATTAAGGTCGTCCGTTTGTTCACCGCTCTTGTTCACCGCGCCGGAGAATAGGGCAGTTTCCCTCATCAAAGAAAACGAAAGGCATTGATTGCGATTCGTTACCCACCATTACTGTATTCATAATATACAAATTATTTCGTGTTAGAAATACCGGTTTAGACGAATGGCAATGGTCCATTTGAAAAGGGCCAGATTGGCGCCCATGCGATTCCACTCCACGTGACGTCACAGGGACCTAGTTTCTATACGAGAAGATAGGAGTTATACATCGTCTGAGGTTACCAATGCATGCATGAGGCGCAGAGCTCAGGGAAACATGTCTTAATAATCACTTATTAAAACTGGCTAAGGTCGGAAAGTTTTCTTCAATTGATAAGATATTAATAATCCTTATTTAAGCCAAGCGCTACCAGCCAGCAGGGTACTCAGCTACCCGCTAGCAGCTTGCGTCATATCAGCGCTCAACTCGCCTCAAGGTCACCTCACAGGGCGGCCGCGGGAACCAGAAATACGTCACTTGGAGAGATTTCCCGGCATTCATACTTACGCGTCGCGTTTTCGCGCGCTTGAAAATTTTCACTTTTCATTTAATCGCGAAAAATAGATATCGTCATTTAAAAATCTAAAAGCGTAAAATACGTACTCAGGGAGTAATAATCTTTCGATTTAGGCAATAAAAAAGTAATAGGAAACCACCCTATTTGACGACAGAAAGCGTGGAGCAAAAGAAAAATGAGCCGTATTGATTACCAGAGCGAGCACAAGTTTATCTTGTGGTGTATTAGAAGTGATTCGTTATTTTCAGGCTCGATGAATCATGGGATCATTGGGTTCAAATTGTCTTATTGAATGTGGATTGAAATGGAGTTGAAGGAGTGCAATTGAATGTGTGAATAGGAGGGGAGTTTACGTCGAGAGACGGGGTAATAATGTAGTAGGTGGGTTGCTAGACGATGACCCCGTCGCCAGGTCGTCTCTTTCTCTTGACCCTTGCGTCTCGACCTTTCCCTTTTAGGGGACGTACCACTTGCGGGGTGGGGGGATGCTTCCGTTCAAAGGGAAAGAAAGCCTTCTACCCTAAATGATGGGAAGGGGCCACTTATTCTTCCAAGTTATCGTTAATTATTTGGCTAAGTTTTATCGAGAATTAACATTTTGGCCAAAGGAAACATTTAAACTAATAATTTTCAACGTGCTATGTGGCTTCCAGGATACCTGCTAGTCTTTCTTTAAGTCACAAACAAGAGATTCTTCTGATTCAATTCTTATTATTACTTACGTGTATGTGGGCGGAAGTAAACTTTATCCCATAATGCTTATGTTTTTGCATTGAATAGGGTGAAAACATGCCAAGTTTTTTTTTAATTATAGCTGATGGATGACGAGATGATTTTATGTCCTCAATGATCTCCTTAGTGATTAATTGAATTGAGCTGGAGCGTAATAGTATATTGATTTATCATAAATGCTTATTATGTTTTCTTTTACCTTTCGTAGAAAAATGTTTAGACACAACATTTTCAGCGCGCGATTTAGGCATTTGCTGATGCAGAATTCTCTGAAAGATCTTATCGTCATCCCTGAATACCGTAGACTGCGAAAAAGATAGCGAACGAAATCTTTGGCTTTGATGAAAATTTTCCATCTATGGTAAAATTTGTGACTCTCTTGCTCTTCAGTAGCCTTCCCTTCTCGCATGGCATCTTCTACTATTTCTTTCCTGCTTTGAACCTCGCCGTTCATTCGCATTCCCCGTGACAACACCGATAGGAAAACAAAATACATGCGAGAAAGCAAAAATAGTCATCGAGCCGTGAAATAGAGGAAACTTAAAGGCAGGATGGATGGGGGAAACGTGTACCTTGGCCATATCACACACATTATCCTTTCGCTCTCTCAAAAAAAAAAAAATAAATAAACCTTCATTGAAACTCACCGCGCGGTTCTCCCCTTTACCCCCCGCCTCCCCCTTCCCTCACTTTCCGCACACCTCTCGTAACCAAGGCAGCCAACCAAACCCCCTCCCCCGTGCGAAAGGACTCTGCATTGCGGACGGAAGAGAGGGCGCGCTAGCAGGGCGGAAAAAGAAGAGGAACGTAGGGAGGAAGGACCAGAGGTGGGCGTTCAGCGCTTTGTTTATGTCTGCGAATGCGGTCAGACAGCGTTCAGACGACCACGGCGGCTACGTACGTAACTACCATGCTTATTTGCGCGAAGTCTTCTCGGGTTTTCCACCGCTTTAATTCGTTGCATATCGCCAACGTTTAAACGGAAGACTCGTAATCGTCATGAGGGTGAAAGAATAATGTTGTCCAAACAAAAAATGTTGGGATGTAACTATGACTAACTTAGACTTATTTGGCCTCCTTACCTTGGTGGCAGCGGGGATAAGTCTCCGCCTAACATAGCGAAGGTCGCGGGTTCGAGTCCCGCCTTGATATACTGGGCCCAGGTGGTGTAAAATGTATTTAGTTTACTTATCTGTAGAGGAACTGCTTTTATTGAATTCCTTGTAATTTGGAACACCTGTAAGCAATATATAAATTATTACTAAATGATTATTATTATCACAACAATAAGGCTACGCCTGATGGGCCGGAAAGATTTAGGTAATCCGGATAAAATGGAAGAGTGCTCTCATTTTTCCTTTTCTTTAAAATGGAATTACACGCAATGCATAGTTTATACCCCGTTTCTCGATTGAGAGTATTTTTATAAAGCCTGATCTCAATGACCTCCTTATCAAACCTATCCCAGAATTTGTTGGAACGGCAGGAAAATTTGGCGCTATTCCATTTTATCTTGTGGTCCTTATTGATACTTCGTTCAGCCAGACCAGACTTATCGGTCTGTCCATTTCTAAAATGCCTCCTATGATCCTAAAAAAAGTATATTTAATTGGCCACCCTTCCATCCTGACTGTAGTGAATATATCGAATTAATTTTCAGTCTTCCATCTCCAGCCAACAATGCTGACTATGATTTGTGATATTTCTAAAATTTTATCTAATAAGGCCGTTGTACACTGGGAACGGAATTGCGAAGGTAAAAACTGGATTAATTACTCATTAGGACTTGGAATGCACGAACAGAGTCTATGTTGCCATCTCACGCCCATGCATTCTCGCATGCGTTCCAGCAATTCTTTGCTTTCCACGACGCAATTTTGACTGCGCCTTCGTACTTACGCAAGATTGAGCAAGTGAACCCCGTGTAAAATAGCCCTTCGAAAAGTTCGCGATTTTGAGTGACTGTTTTCAGGTAAACTTAAATACAAATATCTGGGGTTATTTGTTTTCAATACAATATGATAACCTTCCCAAAAACGATTTTTCTCATGATACTACTCGCGTGCACTTTAAACGGGCAAAGTTGAGGTGTATGTATCACATGGATAAACGTAGCATGGAGGGTGTCCGAAGTCTCTTGTGTCCTTTCGCGAGCCCCGCTAATGAAAAAAACGCCCGAATTGACGTACATGTAGTAAATGCTGCACGGTACCTCTTCTGCACAGAGGCGACTATGTTCGTCATTTTTTACCAAATCTACTCAGTTCAAGTCATAACACTCATTCTAACTCTCACTCATCACAAACTCCTTGTTTTCAACTCCAGGAGAAAATATTCGAGCTAGAGCGATGGTATCTACGAGTGCCTAAAACGAGATGAGTAAACTTATTCCTATATCCTGATCGGCCGGAAAGATCTAGGCTATGTAGGTACAAAGGAGGATTGGTATGGGGTCATTCCATTTCATACGACTTAATATGAATAAAATTTGTTGCTCAAAATTTTTAATTTTCCTGATTTTATTAATCATCGGTTCTCTACAAGTAGACACTCACAAAACACCATTTGAAATAAAACTACGAGCCATACTTTTTTTTGGCAGTAATTTGGCAGTAAAGGTCGGCTGGGCAAATTTTGATGAAAAATGTGGTTTGCATAAAGTTTAATTTCGAAGCTATTTGAAATGATATTAGAATAATTTAAAAAACCAGTGTGTTCATCATGAAAATAACGTTTTAACCATTTTTGAAATTTATTTATCACAGAATACAGTCAGTCAAAATCTCTACGTAAAAACTCGGAAAAAATTTGTCAATACTAACTTTTTAACGCCTTAAATTTTTATTATGGAAACGAGACTCACTAATAAAATGTTATTTCTGAGTTGAATACTTAAAAAACTAGTTGCAGTTTAAGTTGTAGCACTGAGAATGCACTCCTTTTTTTCTAGAGCTAGTCAAACAATGCCGAAAGCCTTTTAACGTCAATTTTCGCAGGTCAATATCTAAAAGTTTAAATTCACCGTGTCTCTATTGCAAGTATATTTGCTAAGCATGATTGCCTAATATCCACCTTAGCAAGCCTATCCGTTAATTTGTTGGAATGGCAGATCAATTTGGCGCATTTTCATTTTATCTTGTGACCACCTTAAGCCACAGCATACTTATCGGGCTGTCTAAGTGTAAAATGCGTTCGATGCTCCTTAATCCTTGTGGCTATCATTCTACCAGCCTCCATTACGGAGATTTGGCCATATTTGCAGGAAATAAAATAATTAACCGGGAAAGAATTACTTCATGTAACCGTATTGGCTGTTGCGCAACCTTTTTTTTTACGTGCGTTACGCAGGCTTTTGCTCCTTAGCGTAAATCTGTTACTGCAAAAGCGGATAGTAACTGCTAATGAAAGAAAAATGAGATGATCATCGCATATCGGCTATAACTCAAGATGTTCAGGGGATAAAATTGATGGGAATAATTATAACTCTATATTTTTTTAACTTTTCTCGCTAATTCCAAGATTTTTTATTGCTCTTATGTTTTCCTACGAAGACAGCGATCATTATCGTCATGGCAGAGTGATAGATTTCGAGTTATGCGGACGAGTAAATGTATTTCCGCGACTATTTTCTCGACGACGCCCACACGTTAGGAACAAGCGTGGGTAGATTCTATGGGGACGAGAAGGGAAGAGCTTTAAAGTTTCATTTATCTTTTAATCTGTTCTCGCTGAAATTGGGATGAGAAGGAAGAGAGAGGAGTAAGACAAGGATGAGAAGAGAAATACTATAAAATCCTGAAAATTAAGCTATGTCATGCTTCACAAATTGGAGCAGATTCGAGCAGATTTTGATTTTTTTAAAGTAAGTAAAGGTTAAATTTGATAAGAAATGGATAAAAAACTTTCCCTTCAATTTTTGGAAATTTGGTCCCTTGATTTCCATAAACTTAAGGGATGACTATTTTTTCAGGCTTTTTCCTCTTTTCACTCTTTACTTTTATCATTTACCCTAATTAGAATGCCAAAACATCTTTTTGCTCTTTAATTTAATCATTTACCTTAATTATAATGCCAAAACATTTCAATGCCCTGATTTAATTTTGTTATTATATTAATTTTACACACTTTCCTTGTATCATATGGAATTCTGCAAGTTAATTTTACGGTAATTGGTATTTGTTTGGAATTCCGGATCGGGTAACTCGTTTTAGTTTTCATCGGTCACCCTTGAATAGGTGTTTTTTTTCTCTTTCCTGTGCCTTTAGTGTTTTCAACTTGTTTTATGCACAAACAAATTAGTGATTCATTTTCCTATGGAAATAGGAATTTTTATTATAGGCAGGTTCGTATTTAAATACTGCGCTTGAATAATTTTGAAGAGAAGGGTATAATTTTCGGACCATCTCGGAATATTTCACTTGAACTCAATTTTTATCAGCTCAGCTTTGTGTGTGCACACGCCCTGAAATCCATCGAGTATTCAATTTTCAGGTCCAAATCCATGGCTGCTGCACATACTGTGTTATTTATGGCTTCATTTCTAAGGAGGGAAAGCGAAGTAAGCGAGAGAAACGAGAGAGAAAATTTAGCGTAGTAAAGGAAATGGGGGCTTTTGCAAGATGAGTTGCGTCCGCTCGAGACGGCGGCATGGTGGTTAAAGGAAAAAGGACTATTTAACGGTAGACATTTCAAACGAGGGAATGGCGCTGTGGAAGTTGAAGAGGTGAGATGTGCATTAAAGTTTGCTCTTATCAAGATTGTGCCTCAATATTTGGCTCTGGGAATATTTTTGGAAAACATGAAGTATTATTTTTAAATTAATTACTTATATTACATTATATATAAATGTGTAAGACTATGTATCCTTATGTATAATTAAAAAATACTATTCCAATGGCGAGAATAATGTATCCTTTTTGTCGTATAGGGAAATATGAAAACTTATTACGGTGCTATAATTCTCCATTTTATTCGCCATTAAGTTAAGTTATCAAAAGATTGATATGAGTCATTCATGTGTACCCAGGCGCGGATAGTTCTCATTTTTCTAGGTTATTCATTTCGTATTACTTTCCCTGCGCAGAGGTCTATTTATATTCACCATGGGATATGTTTCTTCATTTTTTCCCGTCACGTTTTTTATCTTACTCTGTGTAGCCCACGGGCGTCTGTTACCTGGCGCCGAAATCCATCCGAATTTTACATTCCTGAATATTTTTTCTTGCTGAATTCTCCTCTTGCAATTTATAAGAAGGCATTGATTACATTTTCGATCAAAATATTGGTTATCTAAGTTCAATATCCAAATAACATGGTTATTGCGTTGTGAGATGTTTATTTCCTGATAAAAATTTCACTTTTGGCCATTAAATTTTGCTCTCCTTGAATGAACCAAAGGTTTTCTCGGAACTCTGTTTTCATGAAAAAGACGCATCTAGCGAATTTCATGCACTTGCTTCCTGATTTATTTTGGGGATTAAACAGTTATATGTTTGGTAAAACAGAGATTTTCAATTGCTTTTGTCAAAATCATAGGTGATAAGAAATTATACGCGCTATTAGATCTACCAACGGCACCATATTCCTACTTCTGTGGTTTCTAGTCGTTGATTTTTGTCTGAGACAGGAATTTCGTATTCCAAGCGCATATCGTCCGTGTATGGCTTAGATGATGACTACTGCTCGGGAACTTCTTGGAGTCCTTTGGCTTGGCCCCTTTCCCTCTGAAGGCGTGCCATTAGTGGTTGAGTTAAAGAGCCGTCGCGCAGAGCGTGATTGGGGATGGGAAGGGCAAAATGAGGTACCTAATGCCATTGTCTCGGCCGTTGATGGGTCAAAGGAATGTCTCGGAAATTTAAGCCAACGTCTTCCTCTCAGATACAAAAGTCAAAGGGAATAGATGGTAAGAATTGGATAATGGGTCCCCTATCGGACTTTAAACTAGGACTTCTACTCGTATAAGGGTGGACCATGAATATTGAATTCCGATGGCCAATTTCTACTTGTCTTGCGCGAAAGAGATTTGAGGGGAAGCCAAAGGATATCTTGTGAAACAAGGAAACATATTGGAATATTATTACTACACTCATTGATAAATAATCACATTAAGTGTTCTTTTCAATTGTCTTTAACTAATCTACGGTTTCATCAGTTCCCTCCAGATATCTCTGCATTTTTCATATTCCAAATGTATTGTTACGATTTGTAAAAAGAAATAAGTCTGTATGATGAATATTATTATTATGGCTCCAAAATTATTGAAATGTTCGCTGATAGTTGACGGCAGGTGAGCTAACATTGCTTGTGCGCTGACAATGAATATCACACTTCCTTTGTACTTACGATTTCTCTAGGTTGGTGGGGACTTAGTCTTTTTATTTGTTCTTGTCTGCTGACTCTTTCATAAAATGCTTCGTCAATTTAATATTTTAGAAAATTAATCCGTTATTGCAGCATTTACCATCAATTTAATTTTGGAATGAAATGTTTTGCATATCTCACGTGAATAACCTCACGATAAAGCCCGTATGACACTTCCCAATTTATTGGCCAATACATTGGATATTGGATTGTGGTCCAACGGACGCACACCAATTTCTAGTCCAATATCCTTTTCACAATATTGGACACAATTTCTCGCCCAGCTTAGAATTTAGAACAGGTTCTATTTTATCGAGGCCAATCTGCAATCAGAAGTCAGTTTGGTTGACTCCCAGTGGCCAAAACAAGAAACTCTTTGCAAAAAAAATCCGGTTTGGCTAGTTTCGTTTCGAGAATTCGCTTGAAATAACTAAAATGTGGACGAAAGAAATTATTTCACTATTGATTGAATCGTAAAAAATAACACGACTGCATATTGCCAATATTGGTGTGAATAGTGATACGTGTCATACGGTACGTTACGACCAATATTTTAAGCAATATTGCGCGCCGATTTATGGGCCAATGAATTGGAAAGTGTCATACAGGTTTAAGGGCTTCCCTACTTACACTTCAATATGACGCTTGCGGCGAAATTGATTGTCGTAAATATATGTGTGTATTAGGGATGTGCGAGTACTTAAAAATTCGAGTCTAGTCGGGTAGTTAATATCGAGTCGAGTAGTTTCAGTAACAGAGCTGTCGAGACCAGTAAGTTCAGAAATCTGCCGACTGGAGGCGCTATCATGGAACTCATGTGTTACTACCGATTTGAAGTCGAAAGTTTTTCTAATGCCTTGGCCAAGGAGTTTCAGCTATTGTATGCGTAGCAGTTAACGACTATAGTAGTCGATGTGGGCCCCGAATGCATTTTTGTCGGCCGTGGCGGCCGACCGTCTTACGGCCTGG
The DNA here is from genome assembly GCF_921293095.1 of Ischnura elegans. Lineage (NCBI taxonomy): Eukaryota > Metazoa > Arthropoda > Insecta > Odonata > Coenagrionidae > Ischnura > Ischnura elegans. The sequence continues at coordinate 113,227,818 of NC_060249.1, read as the reverse complement.
CGGCGTAATCGGAGAGGACCGCTGCATCGCGCATACTTCCTTATGCGATACTGTTATACACTACCATACTTTCTTTATGAAACGCCGAGAGAATAGGTAAAAATTGTTAGGTTTTAGTGGAAAGTGCCAGTTTATCCCAGTATTTGACGTCACAAGTGGTGCCATCCTTTAGCCTTTTTGAGTAGGTGCTATGCACGTCCGACGTTAATTTTTGTTTATTTTTTTTTGCTTTAGTTTCCATCTTGAACTAACAAAAAGAAAGAGTTTTCATGATTGATTAAACGAAGTAAAAAATAAAGAAAACGTATTTTTGGTCAATATAGCCAAAGCTAAGTATAGTTCGTTAGCTTTGTTCACTCAAATTCCATAGGAGTTTAAGATCCATGAAAATCGTTGATGAAAAATTTTAATAAAAATTACTAAGGTTCCCAAATCTTGCTACTTTAGCGAGAAAGTACTTGTCCAGCCACACAAGTGTGTTGCGAAAGACAATTTTCTACCGGCAGTAATATTGTAACATGGAGACTTCAAAACCTTCTGCCTGAGCATATAGAACAATTAGTTTTTCTGCATGAGAATTTTAAAGGATCAAATATTACACGATTCATTTACATACATAATCTTTGTTATAATTGTACAAATGCCTTTTTTCAGGGCTCTTCTGGATACATACACAAATTAAATTGGCGACTTATTACTAGGGGTAAATTAGTTTCAATTATGCTTATGGAGCTGTTTCAGACACATTAATTTGCATTCATATCGTAATTGTGACACAATTACCGTCCATGTTTCTCGTAATTTTTTTCTTTTTAGATCAAGATAAGAAGAACGTTGGAGAATGCTTTGCTGTATTGGCCCGCTCAGGAATTGCCAAACTCGACTCGACTTGACTCGATACTTGTAATAGTTTTCAACTCGATTCGATTCTCGAATCAAGATCGAAAAGTACTACTCACCCATCCCTAGTGCGTAGATTCATTGAGTTTAAAAATGAAGCATGCACATCAAGGGACTCCAGAAACACTTCATTTCATAAATTTTATTATAAATTCATTCATATCGTCCTAATAGTACTCTTCATAAGTTTGGGACAGGTTATCTTGGTACGTGCTTACAACACCTATATTTTTCACCTTTACTGTGTCCAAGGTATCAATTTAAAAATACTTCGTAGTAAATTTCTGTGGAAGGACATAGGGATTATGAGGTGATTGCTTTCTCAAAATTTTACTTGTGCAATAATACAACCTTACGGTTAATGGTTTAGAGAATGACTCAATCCGAACTAAGCGATTGTAGTGTGAAATTGGCTATATTCTGGTCGATCTGCAACTATCTGCGATGATCTGGTGGATACATAATGTGGCAAACAGTCTATGTTTTAGGTGGAGTTTTACCCATCATAATTTTGAGAATTTTAGACTAGTTTTATTTTGTAAGGACCAAATTTTAAACGAATGAAATTAAAGACCCCTCGTAGGCCAGTTAGTGCAACGAATAGTAGTACCTACGCTAAGTCCTCATGATTGATTAAAAATCTTCGTTTAATGACGAAGAAGATATAGCAATTAAATTCACATTTAAATTTGAAATGTTCAAATCTACGTAGAATAACGAAAGAGGAAAAAATATAGGCCTGTGGATGAAATGTATCCAAGAAGACCTCTATCGAAGCATGTATGGGTTCAACAACATTCCGAAGAGAACGGGAGTAGAGTTCGAAAAGTTCCGTGAAGACAGAGTTTTGGGGCGTAATTCACTTATTCGGCTGTTGACCTAGAAGTTGACGGAGGGTGGCGCGAGTTTGTTTGCGGACGCGAGCACAAGCTCCGAAAGCCCTATTCGTTTACACGGGAGAGAGAGAAAGAGAGGTCAGAGAAACTTAAGCGGTGCATTGCAGTCGGATAGGAATCTGGCGTACTCAGCCTTGTCCCCCGCCATGAAAAGAAGAAATATAGTAAATGAATACCGCAAAAACCTTCGCCTCAGACAGTAGTGCGAGAAGAATAGAACCTGATCAAGCAAGCGTGGCGAGAAATAGTAAGCGGACTGAGTTGCCATGGGAACATAGAAGTTTGCGGTTGCATTGTTGAGGGAAAGAGCGTTCGAATTCGGACGATATTGCCTCTGTCCATGGAGCGGCTCCATATAGAGCACGGTTGAAGTTTTTGGGCACCTGAGTGGAATTCAGTTTTCGACCCATGAGAGTAACAGTTGAGAGTAGTTTCTACAACTTATTGCGGCTGGAACTAATTTTTATCTCTCAGGGCTTGACTTGCCTAAATAACCTTCGTGAAGTCAGCTACCCTGGTAGTGTGCATTAGTAATGTAAATCCATTTAAGTTTCAGTGGCTTTTAGTGCAAATGTTTTGAAATGCATTTCTCGGGTTCTACTTGGAAAGCAGAAGGTCAGTGGTTCGGTTCCCGGTCGAGGTGAAATTTTTTCTATGTGTTTTCGTTCGTTATTCATTTCGACGCTACCGACATGTCAGCGTCATTTGTTTGTGATCCTATTTATTTGTTTCATCTTCTGTTTATGGTTATGATTGTATCTTCGCCGATTGTGACCTGTATGAATATTAATTTTATGTATTCACATTTATTAGTTAAAATTTTATCTAACATTAAGAATATTTTTATAGTGTCAGCGAGTTTCTAGCTGTGGAAACCCAAGGTATTACCTAGGATAGCAAAATCCAAAAAATGGAGAATCAGTTTTTAAATGTAAGCGTTAAAAATTCGTCACAATTTATGAAAATAGTGTTTTCGGTGTATAATGGTTTAATCTGGTTAAGATTAGAAAAAATGAATTTTAAATTTTACACAGTTTCCAGCATATTCACGGTTGGTTATGAAGTATTAGTGAGTTTTCCTTCCTTGCCGAGAGCTCCTTCTGGGAGAAATTAAATGTTAAATTTCAAGACTTCAACTTGAAACAACAACTTAAAAATCTGAAAAGTTTTTACTCAATCATAATTATTATTGTAGTTACATATTCCACCATTAAAATTTACAGCACAAAAGATTTCGTAGTTCTAATCTTTCCTGAATAGAGGTGATAATGTATACATTTTTAATGTTACTTAGAAGCCACATTGGATTATAATGGGTCAACAGCCAATTTTGGCTTCAGAATTATAACGTTATGATCAGTCACGGCTTAATATTCCTTTTATTTTTCACTTTTATGTTTACATAATTTTTTTAACAAATTTTCTTTTGCCTCTCTGAATTACGAAATGTTTAGCATAGTTGTTTCCAATTTTTATCTATTCTTTATAAATTCAATACCCCTTTTCCCTGTCGACCCAACAGAATGTATCTCAAATTGGTACAAGTTTAATTTTCATTGAAGTTTGCTTGATCAAACCTATAGTTAATTTTCATAGCAATAAATGTTTTTGCCGTAGTTCGATATTTTAATGTACAATGGTGCCTTTTCAATGAAGCAGAATCCGTGGCGGTATCCGAGTTTTCCTCTTGGTGGAGAAACATTTGCACCTCCATCTGCTTTTAATTTTCCTGTTTATCCTAATGCGTCCATTTTTTTGTGAACACGGGATGGGGTTGACGCATTCTCGCTCCATTCACATGTTTGAGACCGACGTGTGAGGAATATTAATTCGGCGTGTGGCCATTGGGGAGGCTTGACCTACTTCCCGCTAATAAGCTGTGGTGTTCCGACCGAGGCTGTCGTGGACCACGCTTCTTAATGAGGCTGTACATCTTGGGAGGACCTGATTCGAGCTTTCCGCGTCCTATCTTATCTGGTACCCCCTGACGTCTTGCTTCTCCCTGAATTTATTTATTTTACGTTGAGAGCCCAACTTATTTTGAAGAACATTGACACAATATTTGTAAGAATATCATTTTTCTCAAAATCTCCCTGATATCTCATTGAGTGCCTGAAAGACGAGCTTCGGACCTAAAATACCTCAGCTAAGAGATTATTTTTAATGAACACTAATATGATTACTCGTAAATTTATGAATATTACTGGCTTATTGGAAGGAATATTTCATTTGGTTTTGTACTTTCATTTAGTATTACATTTAATTGTTCTAAAAACCAGCGTCAAATTATCCTCAGATCTCTGTTTTCGTTTGTCAAAACATTTTTAAAAACTATTTGGCATAATGCGCTAGCTGGAAATTTTTTTTATTCTCTAGCCGCTAAAGATAAGACCCACATTTATTAGTTGTCGTTGATTGTATATTACAAAACGTGATTAATACAGGACCTTTTGCAATGGATTTTTTGTACCAAAATTCCTCATGATATAGCCAAGGGAAATGATTAAGCGATTTCTAATTAAATTGCTCTATAGACACTTACCATTTTATTACTGTTGAAGTTAAGGTTAACTGCTTCCCTTCCCTATAAGACTAATCATTTCTGCACGTTTTATTTTTATTAGGATATCCGTTACTTTTCGCAATAGAAACATCCGAACTCTATCTATAAAATCTATTGCGAAATCTACGAAATCAATTGCGAGGCAGTCAAGTTCATTATATCCTTAGCATGCCGCAACCAACATTACTCCAGTTCACATTAGGCCGAAGCTTCCTGCATTTAAAAAGATTTTGCTCGCGTATCGGAGCTGTTCCAAACTGTATGACTAGTTGATTGCCAGCATTTAGGTCTATCACTCACAATAATCGATGAAACAGTTACTGAACCTGAACGCGCATGCAACCTCATTATTCCTAGCATAATTGTGTAGGATCATGAGAGTTCTTCATGATTGTTTAGAAGTCATGCTGATTGAAGACTTTCGTATCCCAGCAATTTATCTCATTTTTTAGAACGTTACGATGTTATTTATAAGTAATTGTAAAATTTCTTATGCTAACTTCATGCCTTTTCTCTTGGTATTTTTCCCCGCTCAGGACCACGTTTTCGATAAATAGAGTCCCCGTACCCTAGAAAACAATTCCGGCTCACTCCATATGAATTTTCAGCCTCTTCAGATCATTTAAAAGCCTAAGGCAGGATTTAAATAGTAAGGTGGGGAGTTTCTGCGTTTAGTATGGCACAGTTTTATTTCGTTTAAATCAAGTGCGGCTGATAAAATTTTATCCAGTTTCACACGCGTCAATACATCGCTCAGAGAAATTTCAAAAGCATGATTTTCCACTGAAGTTTACATCTAGTGCATTTTTCTTGGCCCGGCGTTTTCATTATTATTTCAATTAGTTATTTTGCTTATGCCTGATGGATAAATGAAATTTTATGAAATTCCATACTTGTGTATTAACCGGACTTTGATCCTTGTCACTAAACCCGGTAATAATAGAAACAGTCAATTGAGCTTCTATTTCAATTTGCACTAAAAATGAAGTTGTGAGTCGTGGCAATCGAATGATTGATAGAAACTAGTGGATTTACATCCAATATCAGTACATTAGGCTAGAATTTTAATTCTTTAACTGTTTTTTCGTCATGCTTGTTAAGGAATTAAATAATCTAAGGGAAATTCCAAATAAATTGATATGGTTGCGATCAATAAATAGACTGTTGCACGTTGCAAATCGCTGAAGGACATCCGAAAGAAATGAAAGTTTTTGAGATTTAACCAAGTTGCATTAATTTTACCATCACATGCCTTGAGAAACATAAGCCCTACCGTATTAAATGTACTCAATGCAGTTATTAAATATCTTTTTTTCGTAAAATTTGAGATGGTTCAGTTACCGCAGACTTTTAGCTCAAAATACGTAAAATGCATCCATTTTGACCCGGTTTCACGAACCAGGCCTGCTTCCTGGGACATCATTCTGCCATACGAGGTGATTTGAATTGTAGGAGGGATCTGCAAGCGCTCTTTCGGTCTCTACATCTCCTTCTATCGCTCCCTGTCTGCCGGAGCGAAACGACGGCGGGTGGGTTGGAGAGGTCCTCGCTCGTTCAACTGCCGTACTCTGGGTGCACTCCATAGAATCTGCCGTCGGACGAACACGAAGGGGAAACTCCTCGAGCTGTGAGCCAGGAGTGGATGGCGGGACCGCTGCTAGCTGGTTCACGGGAGATGGAATACATAGAAGCGTCAGGCTGGAACACATGGGGCTGTTTGTTCTAGGAAGAAGGAGGCATATATTTTAGGAGAGTTTTGAGTGTAGCTTTATGGTGACTGGAAATAAGCTTCTATCTTATTCGACCAGCCTGTGTCAGAATAGACCATGAATAGTCATTATGACAAATTTCAAATTTATTTCCTTTACTTGTGTACACATATCCAAAAAATTCAGTTTAAAAAGTGTGGGTGTCAAATTTAAGTTGACCACATGGCTGTTAACATTCAATTTAATTTAGGAATACGCCTTTCTCAGTATTTTTATCCAGTTCCAAAATAATTTAAGGAAGAAAAGTTGTCTTTTAAATCTGTGCATATATATATATATCTAAAAGTTAAAAATAATTTTTTGTAGTCAGTGCATAGTTGTTATGTCCTAATTCATAGCTAACAAATCCTTAATTTACGATTGTGCGGAAAAATTCTTGCATAGATGGTCTGTTTTGAGTTCTGGACCCGAACTTTCTGTCTTATTGGATTTACACAGGATGCGCGGTGAGAAACTGTGGTAATGGAAAATGTTTACGGATGGCCTAAAAATCTATGCTTTGAACACGGGGAACAAAGGCCTCGGGGAAGCATCATATAGCCCCAAAATGGAAGGCTTCATGTTATTTCCTCTCTTTGCTGCTTTGATTTTTTTGACGGACATGACCTGAATCGGGGTCGTTATGTCCTACATCGCTTTCCCAATACCCTTCTGCCATCTGCCTACAACACAGCGTTGCTTTTAAAGAATACCAAACCGTTCTCTGAACTCCCTCCCTAATTTAGCGAATTGATGTGATGAGAAAATATTCTCCGATGCCGGAGATGTGACTGAAGAGAATGCCAATCTTTCTCCGCGGGCTTTGGATGACGGCTTATGGCCACGGGGTAAATAATGACTTTGAGGGCGAGTCGGGGTCGGGGAAATGCTTTTCCGAAAATTAGGTTTTCCCAAAATTCCGTGTTGGCTCTTCCATATTCATCACTTCGGAAATCAAACGAGGAAAATTAAGGATAGAACTCTTTACACCTCTTTAGCACGCACTTCTCAAGTTCGTAGAGTTGACCCCTGGCCTGATTATAGCAACTCTTCTTCAGGTGGGGAGATTAGTGATTGTGGATCAATTAGATCTAAATTAATGGCTTTCTAGTGCGTCAGAAAAAAATTCTTCGATCATATTTCCATCTAATTTCAGCTACGCACCGCATTTGAGACTTAGGATCGTGCCTGTATGAATTCACACTACCCAAGAGATTGATGTGTGTCATTTTCCAACGTGATAATTGCGAGAGGGGGCTGTATAGCCCCGATCTTACGGTTAAAATGAAGACGCTACAATTATTTCTCCGAATTTATGACGCACCCCGGTTTTTGAGGTCTCAAATAATGAAAATACTGAATCGTGCAAGTAAACGTATACAGCAGTAAGGACATAAGGAAGAAAATTGCGTTAGTAAAGGAGGCGTACATGAACAGGAATGAAATCTCTGTAGTTACAGGCTCAACTTTGTGGAAGTTCATTTCAAAGAGTAAAAAAAAAAAACTTTGTTTTAATCCACCAATTTATTTACGCGGTACGAGTAGTTTCGACGCAGCGGCGTCATCCTCAGGTACAAAAGTTACAAGCAATCAAACATCCATATATATCATGTGGTATCTATGGGGGAGGAAGAAGGTAGGTGGAAGGGGTGGCTGGGAAGATAGGTGAGGTGGTGTAGGTATTAATCCCGCCCCTCTCCAACTCTCACCACCCGCCCAATCACCTACTTCAGATTTTCCAGCCACCCCTTCCACCTACCCTTTTCCTCCCCCACAGGTACCACAGGATATATAAAGACGTTTGATTGCTTGTAACCTTTGTACCTGAGGATGACGCCGCTGCGTCGAAACTAGTAGTACCGCTTAAATAAATTGGTGGATTAAAACAAAGTTTTGTTCGTTTTTACTCAACAGGAATGAACTTATGAGAAGATCGAACTGTAAGAGTTTAAAGAAAAGGCCAGTGTAAATTCTGGTCTCCCGCTTTATGACGCGGGAACATGGACAGGAAGGAGGACGAGAGAAGAATAGAGGCGTTGGAGATGTGGGTGTGAAGGAGATAATGGAAGTGGGCGGAGAGGAGGAGGGATAATGAAGTGCTGGATATGGTGGGTGAAGATAAGCAGCTTCTAGATGAGGGATATAAGAGATAGAAGGAATGGATGGAGCAAGTGCTGAGCGGGGAGAGGATGTTAAAAACAGTGATATAGGGTAGAATTTTGGGTAAACGAGGTAGAGGAAGGAAGATAATAGGATATTTACACAATAAAAGAGAGTAGGCCTCTTTGTAAATTAAAGAGGAAGGTCCATAAAGGGAGGGGAGACTATCATAATACTCCTTAAATACCCCATGAAAACCTACCTTAATCGGTGGAATACTTAAGTAATAATCAGAGTGTAGAAAGCAGAAAAAAGATCATATGTGGGAGCTTTGACATCAGCGGGCTGCCACCCCTAATAAGTGGCCACCTCTAGTCCTGCTGAAATGCTTGCGGAAATTGATTGTTTTCACTCCATGTTTCTAATTGTCGGATTCTTAAATTGTAGTGTAAACAAGTGATACCTGCATGCTAGAATTTAAAACTTGTACTTTTTTGCGTAAACTTTGTAACTGGGATACAATAGTACCTATAGCATCGTTTTTCATAAGAATAGATTTTGCTCCAATTTCTCCTTTTTCACCATTATTCTTTACTCGTGGCGTATGTGACTATAGCTAAGATTTACATGGATATGATTGGCTTAAATTTGCCATTTTTACGTTTTTTTTAGCAAGTTTTCGAGTTTTGTGTCGTAACTATGTAAATGCCTGAAAACATGGGAAGGAAGTGCAACGCATTTTGAATGGAAATACTATTTTTGATTATAGTTTAATTTATTATGCTACAAGGATAACAGGTATCGAAAATTGGAATTAAATAAGAAATTTTCAGTTCATTAAGGAGCCTATTTAGTGTATAATGTAACTTGTTAAAAAAGGAATTTATCTAAAAATAAAAACTTTGTCTTTACGCGTTGCGCCTTTTCATTCGTCATTAACATTGCTCCACGTAATCTGTCTCCGATTAGAGTGACCAGATTAATGACGTCTAAGCTATCGCCTATGAGCACTCGCCATATTCTTTCGCCTGCCGCCACCATCCGCGATATTTCACTATCTCCAGAAGTTTTCGGAATCAAGTTCGTCAATCACTAAATTTTTTATTTATGTTCAAATAATTACACCGCGATTTTTTCAAATTTAAGCACCATACAATCTAGCCTAAAATAATGACAGTTATATGACATATTTCAAATATGATTTAAAGTGATGTTAAAAACTTCAATGAGTGACTCAGCAAATTTTATGCAAAAGGCATTCCTCAGAGGTAAATGCTTGCTTGAAACGGATAATTGATTACTCGCCATGTCTGCTGAGGAAATTTAAATGCTTCATACACCAGTGATAGGCTACTTGAATTGTTCTTAAGGACGTTCAATACATCGGTCCATGTGAATATGATGATGAAATTATGCTTTATTTTTGTTGTGTTTTGTATGCGGTAATGATGGTGCAAGTTAGCGAATTTGATATTCAAATGTCGTTTTTTGTGGTACATTGGTTTTTTAACTTTGCGTGAGTAATTGTTACTACACATTTTTTTTTAATTTACTTTATAACCAGTTAAAATAAGATACTTTTTTAAGTGATTCATTTGACAGCAATAAAAATTTTATTTATAGATAGTAATATGTTAATTATGAATGCCAATACCTCATCTAATATTGGATCGAAGTAATTTATTCATTTTCAATCTTTGGTGTGGTAAAAATCGGAAGCGGAATTTTACACGTAAATCTGCAGGAAGACGGAAAACGTTCCAGCCAGGTTAATCACTGTTGCGCCATCTCTGGCGACGATTCATTAATTATTTCCCTGGCTCTTGTCCTTGACTCACGTTCTGTCTGACGCAGTCACTTATTCACTTCCTTTCTCCAAGTGAATGGCAGGAAAAGTTTATGAGTCAAGCCTAATGAATTACACCGTAAAAGCTTATCTTAATTATCGTTGTTTCCCCTTCGCTCATTTGAGTTACTAAAAATAAGAGTACGATTCCATTTATCAACATAAACAATGGAAGGATTTACATTTAAGTCCTACCTTTATATTTTTCAATTTTTGGAATGATAGTGATATACTTTTATATGAGGGGGTGAGAAGTCAAGGAGTAGTGATTTTTTTCTCGATAGAGTTATATAAAGTTAACTGTTAAAAGAAATACACAAAATTGGTTGCCAAGGATACGAGTGAGTCTCAGTTCTGTGCTGACATCGAGTGGAAAACCAAATGCACTATATCAAATATCAAATTCATCTCGTTTGTTTTCTATGCCTAATTTCTGTACCTAACTGTGTATAGAAAAAAGAAATCACTTGTACCTCTTGGCTTCCACACCACTCATATATTAAAATTATTTTGCATTGCGAGAACACACCATTTGAAAATGCTCTATCGAAAAAACTTGCATAAAGTTTTTTCCGCTAAAAATTTAATTTTGTTTCCTACTCAGAAATAAAAAATCTCAGTAACTACAACAGACTGGCATTCTCCAGAAAAGCAGTTTGATAACCTTCGGTTTTGATACACTCTGTTTCCTCCACAGGTTTGTCAGGTTGACGATGATACGAACTGAATCAGAACTGGTAGTAATTAAATCTCTTTTGACGACCGTTGCCAGTCTTTTCTATTAATATGTTATCACTTTGTTTTTTTTTAGCAATAAGTTTCATCGGCGGACAGGTATATCCGGCCACTATATGAAGCTATAGTCCCAGTATAAAAGCTTATTTTTTGGAGGAATAATTCCATGATAGTGGCTTTAGATAGTTCTTCTCATTCTTGAGGCATTTGTTTCCTCTTTGGTCTACCCAAAACTGCTGGAGATACCTACCTAAATGTGACCATTGTGTATGAATTGCACCATTGTTGAAAATGTTAGTGTTTAGTCATGATGGAATTTTAATTGGCTGGGCGAGATAAGAACCCAATGAAATGCTCAGCTGAAGTGAAAATTTCGCCTCAAGTATGTGCATTTTATTCGGGGTCGAATACAGCAAAGAACCATAACTTCCGCGCTCACATAGTTACATGTATCCTCTGGACAGGTACTGAGATCCTCTTTACAGCGCATGCTCGTGAAATCCTTCCGCAGCGTCAAATAGCATTGGTCTGCTAATCAACCGCTGATAGCCAGAATTTGAATCATTGAACTCTCATGCCTGGAGTCCAAACCGGAGAATAAAAAAGTTTATAATCGTCGTGGGTGTGGATTGGTTTGGATGCGTTTTATATCTATCCCCCGAAAGCAATGTTTATATTGGAAAAAAGGAGTAATCATACCTGATTTAATGTTGGCAATAAGTCCGTTCCCTAGCAAGACCATCGAATAGCAATTTGAATATTCGTTTCAATTTATTCCAACTGTGTAGTGGTGGGTTTATGGGAATGTTTTTTCTTCGGTATATCAATTGACTTGGCGTCCTCGGCTAAACAATAGCCGCAAAAATTTCCCACTCTCTCTCCCTGTTGGTGGGGTAGAACAAACCAAATCCTCTCAACGATGATTGACTTGCAAATTTCGGAATGGGATTGCAAACAAGATCTCTTCAAGTGGATGTCAACTGGGCTGAAGTGTGACCCTTGGCGCAAATTAATGACTACGCTTTGGAATACCATCAGTTTAATAAAAACTTATTTGTAAAATTTATGAGGCTATAGAAATTCAAATGGCGTTATTCCGATACCATTTCCGATGATATTTTTAGCGGAAGCAATGAATTTGATGCAATTGAATCGGCCGCCTAGTAAATCCGGTTACTATCTGAAATTACAAGTTAATACATACGAGTTAATTATTTGAAGGAATAATTCGATGGTAGTGGCTTAAGCTTACCATTCTCTTTCTTGAGGCTTATTTTTAGCTATTTTTCCGAAAATTCTCGTGAAACCTATAAATGTGGCCATTGTTTAATGTTTTGATCAGTTTCTCTTTCTAGACCCAGTAGAACTGACTCATCCTTCTATTCCTCGAGTAAATACTTCTTTTAATATTTTCTCATCTCTGATTGTAATTTCTTTCTGAATTGAATTCCCAGTCGTTATAAAAAAATTCCATTTAACTGACTATTTTCATAGAATACTATTTAATTATCATCTCTGTGACCACATGCGTGATTAAATTAAATTAATTTTTACAGTATGTTATTGCAAATTATATGGGTTTTTTTATGAATTTTCTTTTCCTCCTGTTTATTATTAAATGATCTCAATTTGCACTTTATGTGATGTTACTTCGGTGTGATCAGTGGCGTAGCCAGAGGGGTGGTCCGCAATTGTTTCCCTTTATAAAAGAAAACAAAATATTGAAAAATCATGAATTTCAAAATATTTCTTTAAAAAATGAAGTTTTTTCAATTACGGAAAGTATAAAAATTAGTTTAAAACCCTCCAATCCATATTATGTTATTTTATTTTCCCCCCTTGTTTTGGACCCCCCTCCCGAACGAAATTCCTGGCTACGCCACTGGGTGTGATATGTTTGTCTCTTATTGCTATGACAATTTTGCCAGGTACATTTTAATTATATCTTTTGAGCAGAAATTGTTTTATGTATTTGTATTTTCTTTAATGGGGAAACCCAGAGCATAAATTAACTTCATCAATTGATTGTTTACGAGTTACAATATGGCACTTAACTCCACATTGAAAGTCTTGCCTGTTTTAAGTTGAGATGAGGAAGCCCTCTGAAAATATGACCGCGTTAAACAATTCCTTTACTTCAATATTAAACCCTATTATCAAGGTTTGGGTGTGTTTTACATTGAATAGTCTGAATTAATTATTTAGTTAATGGCTGGGCACTTAAATACAGTATTAGGGTATTTAGTGCAAGAAGTTCACATTTTTAAATGTTTTTAAGCAACCGCGCAAACTGTTATCGTTTTCGGTTCCTTCAATGAATTTTCGTTGATTTTTTTTAAATTCACGTAGCTGTTTTAGTAAGGAGACAATATTAATAGGGGTAACGGGAGGGCCATTAGTTAGGTCTAGCGATCCACGAGGAATTGTTCAGCATTTTGCGTCAAATCGATGATGGGGATACCTATGTCCTCACTTAGTGTGAAGCCTATGGAAAGTACTCGCGGTCAACATGCACACGTGTGGCTTTTGTAATTGTGTTGCACATTTTATCAAGCACTCAGTATTCAGTGCATTTCTGTTTGTCCAAGAATTTTTTAGGGACAAATTATTATTCACAAATGATGTATCTCCTCGCTACACTCTTGACGCAAATACTTCACTCGTAATCGATGTATAATGTAATATAATCGATATAATATACCTGATACAATTCGTAATACTAGAATAAAAAATTATTTAAGAAATAAAAAATAAAATCAGATTATTTTCCGTGATACAATTGAATGAACCTTCGTGCTCATCTGAGCCCACTCTTATCATCATCAGTCAATGATTTATTATTTTTTCTGGCTTTTAAGCAGAGTGTGAATCTATCGAGGATTAAATAAACGAGTAAACATTTTGGACATTATTTACACATTTTCCTGAAAGCGTTATTCAGTTTTACACAGTTTTACAGGAAGCAAGATCTCATTCATTTCCGGGGTCCTCAATTTCTTCCGCCTACACTCCAACGCCTTCCCTTTTTAGCGTGCTTGAATGCGGCCTCGGGTAATTGATTTAATTCTCTTCCCTGTGCCATTCCTTCCCCTTTACTCTTATTTCCTTCCTTCGCTTTCTCATCGCTGGGAGTATTTCCTCTTCCAACCCTCTCTTTTCCTTCGAGGGATGTGCTGTAATTGGGAATCAACCCTTTCTTCGATTCCTCTTATCCACTCAATTCATTTGCCCATTCTCTCTCCTAGTCCCGTCCATCTTATTTCATCAATAGTTTTCCTGTTCTTGGTGATGCTGCTACGTTTGAAAGCATACCGATACATCTGGTCACAATTTTTTAAGTGTAGGTACCGATTATTCGATTGGCAATGTTTTAGATCTTTGTCCTATATTTTTCTGTCTATTACTTTTTTGAGCTATTATAACGGCTTGTATTTTCTCATCACTTTCAATTTTTTCTGTCATTTGAGAGAAAGCAAATTAAAATTTGGTGAGTACCTAAATTTTTTCGGGCTTAATTTCTTCTTAGTGTCATTCCATCGTTAAAATATGAAACAAATGGGATACAATTTGAACTCAAAGAGCATGTCAATGTCAATTCATCATCAGAGCGGAACCGACTCATAAGGAAATTATGAAAATTCATGCCAAATTAACTTTCAATCCGCATTAAACTATGATGCTTGTAATTTTCAATTGCAACAACCAGTCACATTTTTTTGGGCTAACAATTCATGAAATCGCCGTATTCTTTAATGTATCAAGAATTCAGAAAAACGAATTTCGATATTCATTCATATTCATTAGTTGCTGTACTTATAATATTTAAACAGTTTTGAAAGTTTAAACAATTGAAAGTATTTGTTTTATTATTGAAATTTTAAGTGTGTACACTCCTAAATATCTTATATAAAGGAATTTTATCTTACATCTTAGGTCTATTACGAATGATTTTCTAAATTTCATTTTTTTTAATTTGCACGAATTTCAAAGATCTTCAAAATGTATTTTCATTGGCCAATTTATTGATCCATACCTATTAATCTGTAAATTGTCCCAGAAAGTTTGGTTTAGTATAAACCGCTTTCCATTACAGTAACAAAGAGCCAAGGTAGATGCTGCTCATCTTATTTAATTCAGTTTTGAATAGAGGAAGTTTAGAATACAGGGAAATTTCCCATTGCTCGTTCAGACGCAAGATTTCAAATTAATTCTCTTTAAAACCATGAATTTTCTAGCACACATGTTTTCATTGTCAAAAAATTAACTTGAGGCGATGATTTGAAAATTCACATGACAAAGGAGGAATTTAATTTATATTGAATAAATATTCCGAAAATGATCGATGTATTCCACCAATAGAGAGACCTGCTTACAGCGGGAAACTTAAATATGGAAGTAAAGAAACAATTTATAAGAACCTACATCTGGAGTATGCTCTTATACGGAAGTGAGGCATGGACAATGACCGCAGCGGAGAAAGCAAGGATAGAGGCCTTTGAAATGTGGTGCTACAGAAGAATGATGAAAATCAAATGGATCGACCGAGTTAGTAACGAGGAAGTCCTAAGAAGGGTAGGAGAGAAGAGAAGCCTCATGAAAACCTTAATAAGAAGATGGAACAACCTTATAGGCCACATCTTGAGACATGATGGCCTGATGAAGACAGTCGTCGAAGGGCAAGTAGAAGGCAAGAATGGAAAAGGAAGACCCCGAATAAAATATATAGAACAAGTAAAGAGAGATGTGAAAGAGAAGAAATACGGAGGTGTGAAAAGATTAGCTGATAGGAGAACTGAGTGGAGAGCTGCGTCAAACCAATCCTAGGATTGTTGACGAATGATGATGATATTTACGAAATGTTAAGGGGGCTCCGGTAAATCGATGTTACTGCTCCTCATTTTCTTTACGCCGCTCCCGGCGTCATTCGTCCAGTGTCAACTTCCCATCCAATTTCCGTGCGGTCCCTCCACTTGGAGCTTCTCTTGCCAATTTTACGGCCTCTTCATTTGCCCTTCACATCTCCTCGGTGGCTGCGAGCCTTTCTCTCATCTCTCGTGGTACAATCCTATGTTCTCATTACGCCACTGCTCAGAAGATAAGCGTACACCCAGAGCCACGTATCCACCGGAACGAGTGAGAAGGTAACAGGATAGTAGAGGAATAATTTCGCTCCAATTATTATCTGCTGAGGTGCTAAAAGATTATATTGAGCCGGTTGCTAGGGAATTTAGTACGATAAGCAAATGATTGTCTAGTTTAAATGTGCTGTATTTAATAAGTAACTTTGTGCGCAGTCACGCATGTGGGTGTAAAGTTTTTTACACCAAGGGTGATACTTAACGTTGAAAATAATTTGTTAATTTCGAGATTCAATCCCTGATATTTGGTGGTGTAACCGACAGTATTTCTCCTTGTTATTAAGGTTTTTCATCAAGGAGTCAAGGAATCTTTAACAAAGAATTTTTATAATTTTTTATATAAATCGAAACATCCGGTTTTAGTGAATCCCAATTTTCTTTTCATTATGAATTTCGCCCTTCGTGTTATTATCTTGCAGTGCTGTCATTGTCAATATTTCGAAGTTGAAAAAGGAATGCCTTTATTGCGGTAAATACGAGTATATTTTATTATATTCCAACCATGTTTCATACATTTTCCCTCGCTCATGAAAACTTAATTAGCATCGATGGTTAGCGGTCACTATGCCAGTATTTTACCGCCTAAATATACAAGCCTCAGTAATGAAGAGCAGGTTAATTAAGTAGCTAATTGATGTCTAATAAATTATTTGTGTAGTTCTAGAAAAGTCATTAAAAGTCTGTTAGTTTTTTGAATATACTCCAAACAGCCTAAAATTAAAAATCATAGCGATACATATTTTTTTCCAATCCATAGGGTACAGGGAAGCTTGATTGAGTTAATTCATCAGTAATGTTTGGATAAATTATGGAAATTCCGTGAATCGTGAAAAAAGATTTCTCTTACATTCATTCGCAGGAAAAGACTAGCCCTGTTTGTATGGAAGGGCTCATTTACATCAACCGAGTCGTTAATTCAAGTGGACTGCATAGGTTAATATCTGTTGCCGGTTCGGTCGCTTTTTAATCGTTTTTTTTATATCCGCGGCGAGGTGATGAGTGCAATACGATCCTCTTTTTTCCAATATTTTGCCGTATAATGTTCGTTATTGTGAGAAATAGCATTGAAAAGTTATTAAATTGAGAGATCGCATCATAATTATACATATTTCGTTTTACACCCCAAATTATGCCATATTTTCCCGTAAAACTCGGATCAATTTGTTCGTCAGCGACGCATGTGGCGAATTTCGTAAACCAATTGAAATTCTCTGTGCTGTGAATGACAACACATTTTGAGGTCGACTTCAGGACCCTCTTGTGTAATATTCGTGCATGAATTACCGAGATAAAAATACCGAAGGGAAGTTAGCTTTATTTCCGCTTGTAGCCGATCGTTCTTGTGAAAATCTGGAGCAATAATTTATGATGAATCTATTTTCAATGCTGTGGAAATGACTTTCATTCTCGCCATGCATCTGTACTTACTCTCAGCGATGTTGACGGATTATCGGTGGACTTTGACATCCCTTGGTGAACATGTATTAACAGCTCCTTGTCATCCGGGGTTTATTGAAACAAAATGAATGTCACTTTGCGGTTTTTCGTATTTTACCATCCGCTCTCCACTAGTGCTGATGCTTTATCCCATCCCCCACCCCCACGTCAGCACTTTGTCCTTTAGGGCGAGTGAATTTTCGGAGATGACCAGAACATTTCCGGAGATTATGAATTCGTTCCTTTTTTATTATCCCTGCTTTTCTCTCGGTTTTATGTCGGAGCGGCAGCGGACTCATTAAAGCGGTTGTCGTGACGACCACCGCTTCCCACTCCCTATATGTCTTCCTCGCCCCCCCCCCCTCCTCTTCAACCCACCTATATTTTCGAAACAGCTCGGTAGCGTCGCGTTACTTTCCTCGTGAACAAAATAAAATATCGGCCGTTTCCCGGGGAGATAAATCAGCGCTCGGCTTTAATGAATTCCCAAAATATCTATTCATTGCGCATGTATGGAAGCTTGTTTTTTTTTGGAGTGATAACTTCTTTAGGCGAGCCGAGCAATTTTTTTATTGCGAGGTAAAAAAAGTTGCTGTTGTATATGTGACTCATTTGGGCTCAGCTCTGACCTTACTAATAAAAATAATAATTTATTTTCTCCTACATTTTGGTTTTACAGCTGAATACAAGATAACGAAGAGAAGCTTTAGTTGGTTTCCATGGTCATAGGACCAGAATTGAGCCACTATCAAATTTAAAAAATGTATGCCAATAAAGGAAAATAACAATGAAGTAAATAATTCATTTGTGTTTTAAAGATACAACATCCAAGTAAATGTTCAATTATTTCTTGTGAGAAAAGCCAGTCTTTGGTAAGTCATGACATTTAATTTGCGATTTAATTTTTTAAATATTAGCGGGCAGTAAATGAAATAACTGGCCCCGATTAAATAAAACAACGTTTATATAATGTTCACCTTGTCTGCTTGTCACTTCACGTGACTCTCCTTAAGTTATACTGAGCATTTATACATGATGATAGCATATAAAAAATTACTGAGCATATGTTGTCGGCGGCGGGGGGTATTGTCCTCGCTTGCCAAACCGATGGGTTTTTGTTGTGGTGTTTGTGAACGTCCAACTTTATATTCCCCCGTTTAAAAGGCCTCATGCGCGATGTTTTCGGGGTAGTGAAGATGAATAATTAAGTAATGCGATATTAGACACCGTGGTGACCATGAAATTTGAATGAAAATATGAAATATTTATGATATAGGAAAACTTAAGTGCAGACAAAGTTTTAAAGTGATTCGGATTTCAGCTGTATGTAGGCTAGGTTTAATTTTTACCTTATCAATATTAAGTTTCACTCTCATGACTAAAGCATTGACCCCGATGGAGATGTTTCTTAATTGCTTTTTTAAATGCTCACCACTTGTAATATTTAATCGAACCTTACGTATTTGGTAACTTCAAATTTGTAGTACATTTCTCATTCACTAGATTTCAATTTTTAATGTGTTTTAACGCGAAAATTGCGTGAAAGCTCCAATCCAAATACTCTTATTTCTTTCTTGATATGTAATGAGCAACGGGACATTGAAAATATGATTTAATGGGTTTGAAAGTTATAATATCATCCAAAATATAAGTAATATCTTAACTTTTAATATTTTAATTAATTTAATAATTTTGTGTGTATCTGAAAGATTTTTTCATGTTTTTTATAGCAGTTCTTAACTAGCACCGAAAAACTATTCTGCCGTTACTAACAATTACCTGGCATTGAAAATAAATGTTCTAACTCCTTTGGCCAGCCTCGGGGCTGCTACATATTTTTTCTGTGACATTTGAAAAGATTAGAGGAGTGAATCACCACAAAAATTAGTTCGTAGGACTAAATTTCCTCTTAGGAACTTTGTTGTCATTTCATTTGGGACGCAATGCAAGACTACCGTGTGGAACTAAGTCCTTGGATTAAATCGTGAGGACAGTGTGTGGTCGGACTTTGAACATGGGAATAAACGCGAAAAAAAACAAGTTTCATTACGTACAACGAGTAAGCTGTGGGAAGCAATCTGTGCGAGTTTGCTGACAGAAACTGGATTGCGTGGATTTGCCCCATTTTTCTTCAAACTACCTAAGCGCCCAATGAACGCAGAGAACCTCTGTCACAGAGTGTATATCCACTGTTTATTTGTCCAACGGACCTCGATGAAATTACCGTTCTTACAATTTCTGTGGTATCTTTATAATATTTTTCTGGCCCTCGTAGGCAATTAGGGATGTATGAATCTTATAATAAGGGATGACATTATCTCCTTCGAACAGTTCATGACTAGGGGGGGGCATTCTCATCGAAAATTTTGCGGGAACTGGAGTGGTATAAAATTTTTTCCGAGTAAAAATTTTGAAATGGATTTTTCATGCTAAAATGAATTAATACTTTTCCGGGAAAAGCACATTTTACGAGAAAATCATTAAGATGCATGTGTTTGGAGTGGGTAGTTGTATTTTTAGCTTATTGTTTCTTTATTTTGTGGCTCATAATTACTACAGTCCCCAAAGAATTATGTGAATGGTAAGCGAAATGAATTTTAGTGTATGTAATTCCCAATTTTGAGTACAAGTAGTTCCGTGATGTAACGGATTGAAATAGCCGTCGTACATAGACCATGATTTTTATCAGGAAACTAATCAATTATATAATTCAGATCGATACTTTAATTTTTGAATAGATCGTAATCGCGAAAATAATTTTACATGAAATATGAAATCATTAAAACCAGTCCACCTGCATATATATTCGCCTTTAAACCTGATCGTCATTTTTATTTGCCATTAATTCTAGTATGAAATAGCTATAAAAGCCGTTTCTTCCCTACGATTGGATGCATTTGGGTTTTGCTATGTGTTTTTGTCAATTAATATTTTTTCTCGTGCTCTTCCGACCGCATCCATTTAGCACTACTGCTTTGTAACGGATAAGCCCTCGAGGCTTATACTCGACATCACCTTGACGTTTGGGAGTGACATTAGAGGCTTCCCATGGGCGCATGTTCGCGTGTGGACTCAAAGGTCTAGTGATTATTCGGAGCTCTAACGTGGCCGTGGATAATGCTCCCTAGTGATGTTTTGTGTTGCATCACGGGGTTCTATTTGGCCTAGGCGGAGCTAGCAATTGACCTGACTCTCCTGTCACACACATTTCCAAATATCTCTTTGTTTATTCTCTCTCTCCCCCTATCCGGGAAACGATCAATGACACTCCCACGTCAAATTTCCATAACTACTGTGAGGTTTCTGTAATGTTTGTCGAAAGAAACAAACCAATTATTTTCATTTTGATGGCTGTCATCTCCCGTAATGATATTCAATTTATAAAGGAGAAGTTATTGTAACAGTTATAGCAAATATAGCAAGATTTTAAATAGCATTACCATGAGAATGGTATTTTATTTTATATTTTCACCAAAATGATGCCAATACTCATTAAAATATATCTTTATCGATTTCCTTTTCCCAAGGCAGATGGAATCATCACATACGGAATGTGTAACACTATACTAATTTTGTCTAAGCATTCCGTCGTATTGCGTCTCGCATGGATCCAGCTGAGGGTAAACATAACCGTTGGATTAGATACTAAACTGGGCACAATTCCTTATTACCTAATTTTACCGGATTATGACCTCTGACTTCTGGAGACCAATTCCTTTATTATATTCAAAAATTTCCCAGACTTCGACTCAAATATAAAAAACTGTTAAAAAAATCTCGTAATTTTGCATTTAATACTCCATTTATCGTTGTATTTTTCTCCATTTGAAGAGCCGGTTTTTCTCCAATATATATCCTTAAAACGCGGCCGAAAAAGCGAAATCCCTTTCTCATTCGGATTCATGGGGACCTATTTTTTGACTGGACGCTGGAAATAAAAATCCACTAAAAGACCCTGCTGGGGATAAAGTTTGGACTTTTAAACCGAACTTTATTTCTCTCAGTTTAAGCTCCAAATAATGATTAAGCGTCCTCGGGAACCATTCTGAGCGCACATATTCGTCTGGTGCCGACCGTTTCTCCAATAATGACTATTACGCGAGCGTAAATATTGCGATGGGGGATTATTGCCCTAACACCGTCGTTAACGTTACTGGTCGTCGATTATGATAAACCTCTCGGGCGAAATCGATATCGATCATCGTGATCGCAATTCGCGCTGCTTTATGGGAGCGCAAAATTATTTGCAAACGGGCTCGTAATATGCTATTGCTAAAACTGTTTTAATCGTTTAATATTCATTTCACCTTTTTCTGCTGTCTAGTTTGGTCGCCACTATGTTGATACACACACACAGCATGTCTACTTGCGAAAGAATAGCTTTCATAATTCGGTTTTTGATGTAGAGTCGAATCGGGGATCGAATTGGTGTGGTGGCTAAAATGTTGGCTTCCTATCCAATGGGTCTGGGTTTGAATCCGGGCGGTGGTGGATATTTTTCAGACACTGCTCGATCTTTGCTTGAATGCTTTGTGGAGGGCAATTAAAGTAAGCCAATCCGTCCGTCAGAAGGGACGTTAAGCCGTGGTCCCCTTGGCGCCTTTCGTTAAGAGCAGTCTAATGCCGACGCTGGGTTTCTCTCCAACATTCCTTCCATACCCTTCCCTCGTGGCGCAAATGACCTCAGCTCTCGGTCGCCTCCTCCAACTACCATTCCATGGCGCATCTAAGTGGAAGCGTGGCATCGCTTTGATTTAATTCAAGGGCAGCTTCAATGTGCTAGCAACTAAAGCATGAATCCCTTTTTATACAATATCCGTGTTCTTGAATGCTGTTTATGTGAAACGTAAAGGTGAAGATACTCTTCTGAGGGATCTGTGAAAAGCGATAGCTGGAGTGTAATAGGCCAATCGGAAAAAACAAGAATTTCAGACTCATTCCTGATCACAAATCATTATTTTTGACATGAAAATATTTCAGTCGCTGGAATAATTTGTCTTCGTTTTATCCTGGCTATTAATTACCCATTGGTTTCACCCTAGCAAATCAATTGAAAGTAAAAATAAATTTGAGAACGTGATTATTGAAGCCCTAGGCATAGAAGGGATTAAGGTTTTGTTTTAAAATTTTTAAATAGAATAAAGGCAAATTAAATTTTCAGCATGTCAGTACTTCACTTGAAGCATAACACACTTAACATTATGAAAAATTCTCCAATTTTATCTGTTTAAACTAGAGGTGTTTCGAAAATATTCTCTTGTGAAGAAGAAGGCAATACTCTTTCTCATAATTGAGCCTTGGTTGCCTCGTTGGTGACGTATATATTAGAGGACAGAATGAAGTGGAATGAATTAACTCCCTC
This sequence comes from Ischnura elegans, assembly GCF_921293095.1. NCBI lineage: Eukaryota > Metazoa > Arthropoda > Insecta > Odonata > Coenagrionidae > Ischnura > Ischnura elegans. Next base: position 113,205,093 of record NC_060249.1, on the reverse strand, counting down.
TCTCTCTCTCTATTTATTGGAGAAAATTTCAGTTACTTTATTTTCCGTTAAGGATCTCATTCCGATTTCCGTCATCAACGCAGACTTCGAAATGCCTGTACTGAATGCCTCATCCTTCGCCGGAGGCATTCCCTCAAGTTTCTCCGTGGTTCGCAGTACGTTTTTTTTCCGAAAAATTTCTCCAACCCATCTTTTTTGGCGCTGGAGGAAAGAAAAAACGTCTTCGAAGAAAGTCTCCCTTTCGAGTTGGTGGCCTCCGCTCGTCTCCCACCCCGTGGATTCATTTCGTTCCCGCGCGCATATACTCACTCCTTCGAAAGAATCGATCCATCATTTATATCCTATTTATCACGCGCTTTCTCTCTCTCACTCTCCTTCTCCCCCTGGCCATAAATCTTTCGCTATCGCCAGCTACTTCCCTCATTCCCAGCTGTCTTTTCTCTCTCTCCATTTCTACTGTATCCCTGGGTTTGTTAAGTTTCTTTAAGTCTTCTACTCCGTATTTTCTCTCCAAAGCGAAAAATGAACACAATTTTTTCTCTCACCGCCTTTTAAACTTTGTTTAGGCTTGTATTCTTATCAGTCACACGAATATCATTGTATACATTTCTCCCTTTTATTCCTCTTACTTTTTAAGCTCTTCTGTAGCTTCAAAGCCTTGGCCAAATTGTAACTGCATGTAAAAAATTTATACATTCGAAAATGGCATATTCAGAACCAAGTCGTAAGTAAAACTATTTGATTAAAATTTCTAACATTGTTTCTTTTTTCTCCAAGGAGCTATTTCCTATCGGAAATCATGAAACAGAGCCTATTTTGAAAATGGTATCTCTTTACATATTTCGAAGGACACTATTATTTTGTTCATATTACCTGGATACCAAGATACCAAATAAGTGATACTTTTGTCTTAGAAATTATTTTTTTAAATCTAATCCCAATGGCATTTCAGTAAAATATATATTATAACATCACAATTAACTAAAAATTCCATTAATTACGCAAATTGAATGATCTTAGCCTTTTGGGTTGTGAAAGAAAGCTTTAATCGAGGTTGCGTCCTCGTAATATTTGTAACCCAAACAGATCCCTGCAATTTCATAGGCGTTCTATGCATGGCAGTTTTTCCTCTTTAACTTGATGATGCTATTAGAGCAATTAGCAACACTTTTGTGGAACCCACGCTGACGTCAGTTGGAAAGATATTCTACCTAGCCTCTACGAGTAAAAGAGAATTTTCTACCTGAATAGGAGTGGTTTTGCTTTCATATTTATGGCATTGTGCTTACACATGGCCTTCATGGTTGCCTCTCTACCTCGCATAATGTATGATTTGAGAAATAAGCGGATGAACGTAATGGATGGTTGAGATAAATGAGACCTCTTTATTTGTAGACATTTCCTTCTTTCTCAGTCCTCCATCAGTACTTTCCCTAAGATCCCATCACGTATATTTCACCTGCGATTTCTTCAGCATCTTTTTCTATTCCCATTCACTGTCTCACTTTCCACCCACTCATCGTTTACCCCTCTCTCCCTTTTCTTTATGCCTGCCTATTTTTTCCATCCTGACTTGAGATCTGTCCTCTGGTCTTTTTTCCGGGACTGCGCCTCCTTACCTTTCCTTTGATTATTTAAGGTTGGAGTGGCAGCGACTCCTCAGGATGATAATATGGTGGTTTCCCTTTGCCTTCTAGCACTTAAGCCGTTGAAATAAATGTTACCACGCTTACATTGAAATGAGTATCGCTGTTCTCACCACTGATGTCTCCACTTTCTCTCCTATGAAGCAGGGCATAATTTTTGGCGGATTCCCGTCGCCAAGTCACGGCATCTTCACAAACTTGATCTATTATTTAGATGGCCTATCTTAAACAGGCTATACAGGACGTAGAAGAGACGAAATAAACGATAAGGCTTGCGGATAGAAGAAAGAAATGAAGAGCTGCGTCAAACCAATCTTAGGATTTTTCACTAATTACGATAATTAAGAATCCCTTATTTATATTATCTTGGAAATAGGTGAGAAGGATATCTGAAAATATCCAAATTAGATTGATTCATTGATTGTATAGATTGATAGATTGGATACTGTAATTAGAGGTTGTAAATATTTCACGGCCAAACATACGACGTGTAAAAATACTGCACACTGTATATCCATCACCTAACGAGGCATAACAATCCTCCAGAAATCCTGCATACTTGTTGGAAACAATGATTATATACACTATGAGTACTATGTGCCTCAATTATTCATACTAATGACCTCAATGATTCATAGATTGATTGAATCAGAACTTAAATGTTGTTGACATTTTAAAAATTTTACCCGCCTAACGTACCCATACCGGCGTCTTTATCAAGATTGAGCGATGGCTGATGCACGGTTTTTTCTCCGTGAATGATGAAAAAAAAGCGGTTCGTTTTTTAAGTAATCGATAAAATTTACAATAATTTTTATCAGTATTAGTATGCACACTGCAAAACTCATTGCACTCAGGGCCTAGGAAGAAAATCTCTAGGCAAAAAATAATATTTTACGCAGCCCAGCGTACCCGCAATTTTTTCTTCGAGATCCCATTACGTATATTTCACTCGCGATTTCTTCAGCATCTTTACCTGTTCTCAATCATAGTGTTACTCCTCTGTCCGGAGAATTCTCACCGTTTACCCTTCTCTCTCCCAATTACCCTCTTTTCCCCTTCTGACGCGGGACCTTTCCTCTGGACCTCTTTCAAGAATATCTCCTCATATTCCCTTCGCTGGCGGCCATTTCTCTTCCTCACCCTTAAACCCCTTATCCATCGTCTTTCTTCTCCCGTTTCCATTCTTCTTTCCTGTCTCTCTCCACCTTTCTCTCTTTTTCATCCGTTTCCGCCTGCGGCGAGTTTGCAATTCTTCCTTATTTTATGGATACGCCTTCCTTCCATCACTCCGATCTCCACTAGCTTCTTCCACTTTCAACGATTTCAGAATCTTTTCTGTGGTAATGGGATAACTAGTTTCATAGGTCTCTTCATCGGGCACTCTGAGATGCTACGTGAGTATAATATTCCTGGTATACATCACTTTTTATCCCATGGATGGCAAAAGTTAGACTAAATACTATTACGTGATCTGTTTAAAAAAAATGTGGGTTATCCACTGAACCTTTCCCGAAACACTAGTAACGGCAAGTACTGTATATCGAATAAATCGTATCGGGTTTCTGGCATTTTCGATCTTTTTGGGCAAATTCGAGCGTTTACCACGAATCCCTTTAAAGTGTGCTATTGAAATGAAAATCCGTGCAGAACATGGTGAAAAGATAGGGTTGTAGACCATCCAAAAAGACCAAAATAACCTAATTTAAATCCTTTGAATTCTATAAAGCAGCTAGAGACATAATTAAGCCATAAAATGGTTTTACCGGCAAATATCTCCTTGAAATCGAGGCATTTCATGTGCTGATTGATGCTCGAAATTCTAGAAAAGTGGTATTTTATCGTATTTCATATTGTTTAATATTTTTTCCTATGATTTAATTTTTTTTCGAAAGGAATGCAATTTTAGCTCTTTTAACCGAAGGGAGGGCCATTTGAGAGAGCTCATTTTTTTCGTGACAGTGCATCATGTTAGGTGTAAGAAAATGACGTCTCCTCCAGCTCCTTTCAGCTTATCGCATATCTAATGTCATAAATACTTGCGACTCAGGGATAATAATTTATAACCTCGAAAGTAGATGAGAAAATGTATTGCAATGATTGTGCGTGTAGCATTAAAATTTATAATCCTCATTGTAGCTTCGTGAATTGTTAAAAAGGGAAAATGAGAGCACGTGTATCCCGTTCCAAGAAACTCCCTCATCCGCTTTTTCCGTTTCTCCCATCGATTTCTTCATCTTTGCATGCTCTCCACGTTCTCGCCGACTGTATCCCACGGCCATGACTATAGATGATATCGCAATCATGTGGGCGCCTTGCTGCTTCTTACATTACTTCCTGCTCTGAAAAATGTTTCCCCTCACGTCGCGCTACTTCTTTTTTTTTAGCGAAGGCTTACGCACTCGTATTTTCAAATATTCCAAGTAGGTTTTTATTTTCGTATGTGTGCGGGATATTTGGGGCAATAGGCAATCATTCATACGTCGTATAATGTTCTCTAAAAATGTCTCCAAAGGAAGTCAAATTTGTCGCACACTTATTTTCTAATCCTCTTGCGGTTTTGTAGGGTTACCAAGTTAACTTAAAACTTAAGGACATGGGCACGGTCAATGTCTTTTGCTGCGCGAATTTTGCCGGAAATGGAGGAGTCTTCGTCCTGTAGTAGTAAATGTGTATTCAATTATGCATCCATTTAGGAGCAATAATTTATTTATTTTTACTGACTCGCTTACGTACGCTCAATAAATGCGTATTCATTGAAAATTGCTCGGAGGCAATCATATTCATTTGCATGATTGGTACGCGCGCGATTATGATTAGCGCCTCGGAACCTTAGACCCGTTAGAATGGTACTACCTATATTTATCACTCAATAACTCAACCCGAAGTATGGTTTTAATTGGATTGAGAAGATATCCCCTCTGATTAAGCTAGAAGTTGTTTTCATTTGGCCCTCCGTGCACTTTGAGGATAATATTTTGGGATGATTTTCCATATCCCACGTCACATTGAATGGAAATCATCATTCACTCCGCCGATACTTGTGAAGCAATATGCTTTGGGATAGTGCGAAGCTTTTCCTCGCGAGACTTGAACCCGGCACTTTTCGATCATCCATTCAACAGTATCCTTTGGGCCACAATGCTTCTCTTTTATTTGGTTGCCAAACTTAATTTTATTCTTCACATTCACGAGTTTTTGCTATAATTATATGTATTGATCCTTGAAATTTTTAAAATAACATTGATAAAAACATTCCAGATTGGAGCCTTAGGTAACCGCTTTAGGTAGGAAGCCTAGGTAGCTTTTGCTTGGTGTACCGTCAGAAACAATCGTAATTCTATGTCTATTACTGAATTACAAAAATGTCTGCTAGATGAAATTTTGATAATGAGTAATATACTGTAACGATGCTATAAATAAGAACAAGAGAATTCAAATTAAATTAGAAAAAATAAAAAAGGAGTGTGGTTTGAAAATAATTCAATGAGATACGATAGAACTAAGGAAATTTTTAATGTGTTTGTTTTAAGATAGGAGCCATGACGTGTTTCATTGTATGTACAAATGGAAAGTGAGTATGATTCAATGACTTCTCTCCGCTGACAATGTTGCTCTCCGGCTGTGGCGCCGTGCGCTCGACTTGGACTGCTATTCGCATAATATGCTCAGCAGTCCATTCCACTTTGTCCGCTAAAGCCCACAAATGTCCCGAGAGGAGAATGATTCCTCGTTAGCTTAACTGGTTAAAGCACTTTGCCGGAAATCGCGGGGTCCGGGTTCGAATCCCAGTCAAGGCGAATGATTTTCCCACTGTGGATTTTTCGCACGATTCAATGAGTCTATCTGAATTCTCTGTAGACGCATGAATTTGTTTTCGCATGAATTTGTTTTCACCAGATGCTTCACGTCAATTTCTTGGCGAAGCTCATGTTGCTGTCACCATATCTTCTATTCCGCATTCGTTATGCTCAAGTAGTTTCCCTTATCCTTTGTCCCATTTTTTCTTTCTGAAGGTCGAAACCTGGGCGTGGCGTATTTCCTTTTTATTTCCATTCCTTGGCATTTTTACGCCACTTCTCATCGCTTTCATTCATCACTGTTCCTTTATCCTACCTGATCCTCTGTTATTTCTTGTTATTCTCAGTAATGTGAGAGGAGAATTATATGTTTCTCATATTTTCATTTGTATTCTCTGATTCTGTGAGACCAATTCCATCCCCAAAACTCCATTGTTTTTTTTCTTGGTTTCTTATTGAGATTATTAAGTAAATTAGTTTGTTCGGCGTGCGTGAAATTTTTTTACATGCACTTTGTGTACACTTTTTGCGCCTTCTGCTTAAGGTATAACAATTTTTTTTATCTTAAGGCAATGCTAACCATGGTTATGCAATACATATATGATTTTGATGGTAGCTGACATATCTGAGTATGCATTTTCTAGAAGTATCAATTACTTCTTCTTTTGACAAGAACAAATGACCGATTGCATGCATTTTTTAAGATATTATATATCTTTTTAATGAGGTTTTTCTATAGTGACACTAGCTAAAACTTTAATTATTTACTTTGTTTACATAGCTTAAATATTTTAATTGACAATTGCTTTTATTAAATCGCTTACGATTTCTGAGCTACTGATCTGGTCAGCGAGACTCAAGGCAAAAGGAGCTGTGTGACTGCTCAGTATCCAGGTGGCATTAGGACCAAGGCCTTGTGAGAAAGAAAAAATAGTACCTGACAATAGCTCTTAGTGTGAGAAAGACAAAATAGCATTCCATAAGTTTTTTTAAGGCTTAAAAAACTACTGTTAGTTGACTATGATGCCCATAATATCATCTGTGGGCTTGTCAATGGCAAAAGTCCGTATCTAAAAATCTAAAATGTAATTACCAAAGAAACAAATATTTTTTGAATAAAGAGAAAGATGTGTAACATTGTCGTTAAAAAACTAAATTAACGAGGAACTCAGCATCGTAGAGAAAAATATTGAATGGTAGAATGAGTCTCTCCATTTTTTTTATCTCGGTAAGTTAAAACCGAATTCTCGCGTGAAAGTGCTTTGAAAGTACAGACAAAAAATAATTTCGTGTGCATTTATAATGCGATACTTCCACTGCAAAACGGCTCAAAAGTCGCCCACCGAATCAAATCCGCTCATCTAGTAGCCCAACAATACGAATGCGCTCAGCTGACAATAGCCGGAGCATAAACGCTCACCTCCAATTCTCCATCTTCGGAGGTGAGCGTTTATGCTCTGGCTATTGCCAGCTGATCACATTCGTATTGTCGGGCTCCTAGGTGAGCGGATTTGATTCAGTGGGCGATTGTTGAACGGTTTTGCATTGAAGGTATCGAATGAGATTACTGTTATGGATAGAATCGAGCGGTAACCCTCAGTGGTAACTTACATTGATGTAAAATGACCTGGTATGTGCCGGAATAATCGATGAAAAATTCCTCGAATATTGCAGTACTGAACAAGAATCAGTCATAGAATTTATTTTAGAGGACTTTCTATAGTTTTCCAATGATTTTGATAGGCATGCCTTGCTTTTGGTTAGTATAAAGAGAGAGTTTCATTTTATTGACCAATAAAAATAACAATAACATTGAAAAAAGTAAATTGAAGTAGAGGACGACGCTTTAATTTTTGTAAATTACCCGGCGCACTTCTCAAAGTCTCAACTACTTAGTCACGCCAATTGAAGTTGTTGACTTTAGAAAGGCTAAAGTAGGACTCTGAATGATATGAACGGTGCCGTGGAACAGGGAAGCCTTTCCATTCTCCCGTGTCGTGGGTTCGGAGGGTGAAAGTGATTTCGTGAGATTGGTGCCCAGTGATAAGGGGGTGAGTTGAGGGCGGAGATTGTGGAAGGATTGGTCATGTCGGGAGAAAGGGTGAAATAGCCATGGGGGATCTCGCTTGGGTTGGAGTTGAGGGTCACGGGGATGAACGAACTTTATGAGGAAAGAGCAGGCGGCCCCTTCCAAGGAGAGAGAGAGAGAGTAGTTGAAAGGCTGAGGGGAACCTATGTAAAGGAGAGGCATTTGTCACGGACTTCAATGTGTCTGCGCACATTTAATCTCATTATATATTTTCGTCGAAGCTCGACGTAGCCAACAGACCATATATAATAGCGGTGTCTAGATGTACATCAACGTACTGCGCTGCAAGCTGTCTCAATAGGCGTTTGGCGGAGTGTTTTAGGACATAAACTGTTAACAAATAAAAAAGGAATTGCTTTCACGAATTTCCGCCTAGCATTTATTTAATTCCTTTATTGTACAAGGGAAAATTAATTCCCATACTTATCCAATCGGAAAAAAATCTCTCTTAATTTATCGTTTCTGTTATACCTGAAACACTGAGGGGTTCTAATATGATAATCTCGGCGTCGCTCCCGATAAATTGTGAAATATTCCTCCAATTAAAACTCTGATCAAGCATCAGTCAATAAATCGATTCAGGAGGACTTTATGATAGAGTAGAGTAGTACGCGACGGATTGATACACGCAAAATACGGATCTCTTTATTCTTAATAAAATACCTGCTTTAACATTGTCGACAATAATAAATCGATTAACGATCCCGTTTCATTGTCGTAGCAATAATATTGTTTGGAATGAAATATCGATTCATACTATATTGTTTTCTGTTTTGAATATGTATTTATACCTATAAAAAGATATAAATTAAAAATGAATATCGTAATACGAGCGTTGAGTATCTACGCAACCGTGGTTGCTTAAATGAAAATTATTACACATGTTATATCTAATAATCATATATAAAATATCATTATAATAATATATCAAATATTTTTTATCCGATTGCTAAAATGCTCTAACTATTTTCCGATTTTATGCTAATATTTTACAGATCCTTTTCTATCCTTTCAACATTTTTTCGTTGCAATTCTCATGTAAAATAATCATTTGCTGTACATATAATTTCATTAGTGATAACTTTAAAAAAATATGAAGCCTATTGGCTTTTTTCCGAAGTTGATGAATCTCGGAATTTCTTCATTTTATTTTCAAAGTCCTACTGTGATGTAACTCGATATTTACCGGATATCTACCATGCAAACAGTGTAATAGAACGCTCACTTGATAAATTTCGTGGTCAGATGTGCTAGGAGGAATTGAAATGCTAATAGGCCACGCCCAAGGCTCCTCTCGCGATAGAGAACCCCTACGCATGCAACATTCTCATAATAATTTTTCTCTCTCCTTTCCCTCATTATTATTATTTATTCACTCTATTTTCGATCGCAGTCTCCTCTTCAAATTGATCATCATTGTGGATTATATAGCTTGGAAGACATTAGAAAATGTCATTGCTTACAGCATCAGTCTCATTTTAGAGTTGCAGCAGGATTGGATTACTTCTTCAAAAACCTTTTCACAGTCATGAGTATCCGTTCTGGGCACATAAAACCAAGTTCAAAAAGGACAGAAAAGTCGATAGCTAGAAAAGCTTTGGCGTGATCGAAGAATTATTATTTTCGTTCTAGATAGACAAGGTAAACATTAATCTTGCTGGAGACAGTTTTTTTTGTGCAATGGATGTTATTTTTTTGTGGGGGAAGGCATGTTATTTTTGTAATGGGAATGGTATTTCTTACATGAGAAACATTTCGTTTGTTGTAAAGGAAAATATAATGTTGTATAGCAATTGAGTGTTGAATGAATGGTTGTGTTTTCTTGCATATATCTGTGGACGCACTCAATGTGTTTTCTTTTGGATAATTTTCTGTTTACTGTTTGGAGTCACTTTATACTTTGGAGGTAGTAATACGGAACCTGCCGACAAACCAGGGAGGTTTGGTGGGACCGAATTGTTAATGCTTCTTGCCTATTGCTGGTACTTCCTGAAGAGCCGATTTTGGCTCAGGAGGACCTGAGGTGCGAGCTTGCTTGTACATAATTATTATTGTTATTATTATTATAATCGTGAAAAAGGTATCTACACAAATGTATTATTATTTTTGAACAGTTATTCTTGTAATAATAAGCTATGTATATCATAAAAAAAGAGATTTGATCCGAAGATCCGGAATCCGTTTAAATCGATACATTTTTCAAAGGTTGTGCGTGTTGGGTGGCTGATTCAGGGGCAATTACACGCCCTGCAAATGCGCGTTTAAACTTGTGAATGTGGTGAGGGGATCTTCGGTCGTTTACCTTTTGCTGTCAGTTTTCATCTTTGTGCCTTGTTTCATAGTATTTAATAGTTGCATATTTTTAGGAATAAATGAATGATCAATCCCAGCATTTCTGGAATTTTCGATACCAAGAATTTTTATTAATGCTACTTCTGTGAATTATTAATGTTTCTGTTATTTTCTGAAATGACTCCGTGAAATTCGTTTCTTCAAAAATGCCGTCGGCGATAGTCCTGCAAATAAAATAAATCATTGATGAAAATTTTCTTTCTCGGACTTCCCATCGGGTGTGGTATTGCAAGAAAAAGAAGATTGGTATTCTGGGAATCTCGAGAAATTTTTCATCAATCTATACGCCGGGTAAAACCTAAAATTTTACAAAATAAATCATGTTGTTGTACTTGGTGATGGACGTAATAGGCACTCTTATTTTTGTCGAAATTATGCATTTACTCTGTTTATTATTGGGGATGAATTAAGTTCTTTCTTTTATCTTTGGTAAATATTGCATGTGTAGAATGTTGTGTGGAGTGTATTGATACGTGTAACTTGGGTTGCATGGTCCACAGGATACGGAGAAATTCGTTGTCTTCCATCCTTTGCTAACAACAGGAAACCCTGTTGCGAAGTGTTGTTTGCTGATTTTTATACCTTTGGGATGTAATTGTATTTTCTATGAGCGAAAGTTACATGGTCTGTATAGATATGATGAATTAGTTTTTACATATTGAATATGGCCCCCAAAACTCTGCATGAATAGGTTAATTTCGCAGGACAATACATATCGAAAGTATGGCTAGAATATTTCAGTTGGCTAGAGTATTTCAATAATACCTCAAATGTAATAAAAATTCATCACTTCTAATATAAAATTAATTAATTTTTTGAAAATATTTAAACGAAGCCCACGTCTTGGAATAAGAGAATATGACAATATAAGAAGTAAGGGAATATGGCAAATACTTTTTTTCATATGCTTCGTCCGGAAACAGGCACTGAGGAAACAGCCTATATTTTCTCGGAATATAATTGAAAATTGGTTCATTGTGCCCGAATACAAAAATCAATTTTACATCTTTGAATTGGGAACAATAGAACATTATGCCTCAAGAATCGGGAACAATAGAAATTTCTTTTTTCCTGGCTGCCGTGATTATGTGAAACGCCAATTAAATGATTGGTTGTTCACCGAGTGAAAACTCAAGACTTTCCTTGAAATAGCAAAACTTGGCATGAATCGGCTAATTTCGAAGGACAATTAATATCAAAAGTATAGCTAGAATATTTCTGTTGAAGATATTGCCTCGAATGGAATAAAAATTCATCACTTCTTATGTAAAATTAATTAATTTTTCGAAAATATTTTAAATGAAGATAAGACGCGATATAGTAACCATGGTAACAATCAAAACTTAAAAATAAGTAGCGTAGTAGTAACGGTGGTAACAATAAAAAATTAAAAATAAGTTTTTATTGTTACTACCGTTAGTCGACGATGCGCCGGTGTCAAAAATGCTTTTTTTCCTTTCCTCCTCTCCCAATGCGATGTATTAGCCCTGCGGAATGAATAGCTTTTACTCATTCGGCATTCGATAACCATTGCTTTCGGTCACGAAACGCCCCAATCACGCCTTCTTCGGGACTCAAGCTCCCCCGTAGTCGTCGTCGAAGGTCATCGTCCATCGATCCGCCCTCCTCCGGTCGCAATTATCCAAGCGGACCCAGGCCACCGGTTGGGCCCCCGAAGCGAGGGCTTGGAATGCAAATATATACAGACACGCACATAGGGACACCTTGATGGCTTAAGCCGTTGAAATTTATTCGCTTCCCCAAAAGATTTTCTTGTCTTTTAATGGATCATATTCTTATTTTCTGTTCCTCTTTATCAGAAGTCTCTAAACTTTTCAGTCCGAGGGCCGGTTTAACTATCAAACAGCAATATGGATTGCTAGGTCTACAGAAAACGCGTAGATTCTTTGTCTTGTGTCCTATTGTTGGCTACGTATAACCCTACTGCGGGGTTCTGTTTGCTGACATTTTTACGGGTGCGCTGTAATTGAGCATTTTTAAATAAACGTTATGCGGTCTATATAAATAATAATAATAAATTTAGAACTGTAGAACTTGTCACATAGTTGATATTGCTTTGCCACTGTCGCGAAACATCGAAAAGACAATAGCCGGAAAAATAAATAAGTACCGAGAATTGGCAATAAAAATAATAAGAATATGGAATATGGAACAGGCTCATGTAGCTCCCATTGTCATCTCAGCTACCGGTATCATCCCAAAACATATACAAAACAGTCTCAGAATACTCAACCGTCATCCAAATACATACATCGATTGCAAAAGGCTGTAATAATTTCAACCTGTCATATCACGAGAAAATTTCTTAACGCAATTCAGCATTAAAAGAGTTACCTTGGTGAGAATCGGTGCTTTTTACAGTAAAACAACTCAGTGAAAACCTAAGAAATTTTAAAGAAAAAAAAAATAATAATACAAAACTCGAGGTCCAAATGAAAGCAAAGGTATCGCTTTTAACGCGATTGATTGGAAAGCAGTTCGAACTAGGTACTGCATTACTTTATTTTAAATAGATGAAATCGTAAAATAAAAGTAGGCAGTGGCCGGTCTTGGTGGGGTACACTTACATTACCATATATTTTCCGTAGGAATCCGGGTCTCCAAGGGCCAGATAGCCTTACGGGCTGCATCTTGCCCTCAGGCCGTTTGGAGACGTCTGCTCTATATGATGTTTCATAAATTAGAAATCGTACGGTAAAAACTTGAACGAGGTCTTCTTACACTTATAACATTTTTAAGACTTAAGCTACGCAAGTTTTTCTCGTTAAATGATAACTGATGCACAATCGCTAACTATAATTTTTCAACTCTTCCATTCTACATACATTTTTAGTATTACTTTTTCGGTCTTAAAAATTAATAGGCTCCACGTCCGGTGTCAGAATAATAAAAATTCGTTTTAAATAAAAAAAATAAAAAAAAATAATTATAAAAATTTACTTTCTAAATAAACATAAATTCTAATAAAACATATCTGTCATCAGATGGAGTATTGTAGAAATTGTTTCAACAAATATTTCTATTATTACCGAGCTCATCCTTCTAAAAGTCAATATTTCAACTCAAAAAGGTGAAAACTCTTATTTTTACAATACAATTTTCAGAATATTTGCGAAAGTAGGTAGAATTTTTGGGAGAATTTTTCTCAAAGTATTTCTATATGTTCTTCGAAATTGAGGTCTACCGTTCCGTGCTATTACTATGAAAAAATGAAAGATATTGGCTGAAAATTTCATTGAGGCTTTAAATTTACACCAAATCCCAGACACCGCCCGAGGATTACGCGGAAATATTGCTCCATTAGTAACGTGAACATGCCTTGAGGCATGAGCATCCGCTGTGCGTATGAAGGTCAGCTAAAACGTTGTAAAAGGGTATTTTAAGACTCTGCAGATCGCTAGGGATACCAGAACTTACGCAGAACCGAAGGGTAGTTTTACGCCGGACTAGTAGTCTGAAATGTCTCGTCATCAGCTTGGTTTCGTAGGTATTTCATTACTTTTTCCAGTGGTGTGGAGCAATTGTGCATTCAACGGTTGACTCTTTCGTGACTTCTAAAAACCGTCATTATCATAGACTGATGTCTTTCAATCCAACTTACACCTGCAGTAACAACAGAACTCCGGCCTGACCACAAGTTATTTACATGCCAACAGATAATCGATCGTTTAGCCAACCCTTATTTTATGTTTAGTTTATATTTTAGAAATTTGTGGTTTGGATACAAAGTTATTTCTAATTTTTTTACCGAGAAATTCCAATTTGATATGCAAGTACTTTGATTTTTACTGCCATCATTTCGGGCTAAAAATACCTAATTGAAACCATTATGCGTAAAGAATCTATTGGTATGGAAAGGAGACCCGAAAATTAAATCTTTTATGTGAGGCAGGACCTGGCGCTTGAGAGTTAATATTGAGATCAGGTGAAGAAAAACTGCACCTCGAATGCCAAATTTCCTTGTATGATTAAGCCACTCTGATCACTTGAGAAACAGGAAAACACTATCATCAGTATTATTAACCTTTTGAGTACCAACAGATTTTTGAGTACCAACAGAGTTAGAAGAAGGAATTTTTGCTTATTTTGCCGTAAGTTAGGAAAAAAATTAGGCCTCAAAAACAACTAAAAGTATGTATCAAAAAACTTTGGGGAATCTTTACTATATATCGTTTCACCTTTTTAACGTATTATTTGACGAATTTTTGGTGATAAGAAATAATTTTTTTTAATTTAAAGAAAATAGTTAATGTTAAAATAAAATGACTATTGAATGATTAGTGAACTATCAGCATCCAAGAGTGACGTTGCAGGAGGAGCGCTATCCTGCTCCTGGAACTTTTCGCTAGAGATAGGAGCGAGATAGCGCTCCCCGGCACACTTACGGTTAAAGGAATACTGTGTAGGATAGGAGTAATGTACGCGAACGGTCGTCACCCTTTTTGCGGTAGCCTAGACTCTTGAACTACTTAGGCTGATGCATTACCGATAACCTTTAAATATGCAGACGGGAACGTTACCACAGTGCTACTGAAGTCTAATAATTCGTAAAGTGTGTCGTTTATTTGGTCGGAGAGCCGAAGCACTGAAACCGGATGGCCTCAAAGCGATGTTCGCCATCTGGCGAGGGAAAATGAAAGGTCATGGCAAGATGTTCGGAGAGTTATTATGCCTGGAGGAGATTATGTGTAATTTTCAGCCCGCCCGGGTTTCGGAAATTGCAGTTCGCTCCATCTGCGGTTATTTAGTGCGTTCCAACCCCAATCATGTTGTGGTTCGGCAAACGTGCAGCGCCTTCGGGTTGGGAATAATGAAGCGGCGCCCTTAACGAATTCCATGGGGTTTGATGTATTAGTGCTAGTTGAATGATGTAAGTTCATAAAATTCAGTAGGGAATGATAAATTTTTAGTAATCAATCGTTTGAGTATCATAGATCACTCAAATCAATTTGCTGGCTAATAGAGTTGTATTAAAGAATTTTTCTCGCTGAATGACTGTTTTGAATTTTAATTTTCGCTAATGTGGCATATCAACAGGTTTACTGTTGTTTTTTTTTCCTATTTTTGAAGTTCTTTCATTAACGGAATTGCGAAATCACCAAGTGGTTTGTCGGGAAGAAATAAATTAAAGACTTTGCTTTCCAATGAAAACTCTTAAAAATTTCATTGCGTAATGGACTCGTTTGTACAAATTGGGTAACCTGTATTTCGTTCTGAAAACGCTACAGTGCAGCGAAATAGGTAGATACTAGTAGTAGGTAATAAACAAGCGTTTTGAAGCATTAGTCTTGAATATATTGCTTCCTATAGTCAGAACTAAAAATATAGCCTTCTTATTAACCCGTTATAACACAATTTTGCTTCTAAGTAACATAAAAATGTGTACATTTTCAGGTCCATTCAGGAAAGATTTAAACTACATGTTATTTTTTCCGTGTAGCTTAATGTTGAAAAATGTAGTTTCCACAGTAATTATGATTGAGTGGAATATTTTAAATTTTTTAAAATGAGATATCTCGAAACTTAGTTTATCCAAAAAGCAGCTCTGGCTCATAAGGGGTTGACGCATAATCTTCTATATTATTTCTACTGTATAGATACCTTTTTCTCAACTTATACGCAACCAAACTCTACAAATGAGGTTCCAAAATGCACAGAATTTATCAGGGAACATGCGGCGGCATATCTTACTTCCTAAATATTGCTATTTTTTCCTAAAATTGGTTTTTATATAATTAAAAAAAAAACAAAAACCGGTAAATATTCCTGTCGTTAACGGCGCACAAACTGATACATTTATTCATTTGCAACAATATCTCGCATTCTTTAAATAACTTTTATCAAAATGCGGCTGATTCCACATTCAAGTCACCTGTTGATACGAAAGTATGAGTCATCATGTGCGTTTAACAGAGGTTTGTGTAATTACTTCCAATGTTGTGTTTAAAGAGGTCCTCTGACCTCAATTTGTACATGAACATTCCAATTAAATTTGTACATCCTGTCTTTTTATCTACATTTTAAAATTAGAAACGCGCCTATCCCTCTGTGGGCCTGCATTGAAAAGAGCGGGGGAAGCAAGCTGGGAGCGGGCGCAGCACGCTCGTTTTATAATAAAAAACGAGTCGATTGGGCGCTTGAATTCATCAAGCGGGTAATTAGTGGTGGGAACATAGTTGTGTCACATGTTTCCGAGTCATGTGCCCATAAGTGGTTCAAAAAGCGAAAGAAACACTCAAAATATCGTTTTGAATGATTGAAATATGCGGGCAATACGCTCATTCACTGTCAACAATACTTAAGACCTTCTTAGTAACCACGGTGATCAATGCTTCAGGAAACCGTTTTGATATGAATGATTTACGCAATGTAGAAAAATATATAGTGTACGATAGATGAACTTATGAAATGTAGCCGATTTTTCTTATTTTAGCCCTTAACCTAGGATTGTATCACCTCCATTTTTGATTTTTAACGTTTGAATACAGCAGACTTAATGAAATTAAATACATCATTATTAGAAAATAAACGAACAGAGACTAATGAAATGATTATCCGAATAAATATGTCTCGAATAATAAAGTAATGTTCGGATTTCTCTGACGATGTATGTCTCTCAATGCTGTAATTTTTTTATATCTAAGGAAGGTTTATTACAACAAAACGCATTGATTACAATAAATATATTAATACGGTTATGAAACTTGAATTGGAGAAATAACCGAAGAATGTTCAACTGTCCCCGTTGATGTTATATTCGGTAAGTAATAGCAGTTCGATATATTTTACAATAACGTAGATTCGATATGTGTCGAATGGGAGCATAGAAAGCGAATATATTTCATTGGTGCAGCATGAACAATGCTTTAATAAACATATTCATAAAATTTCTTCGGTCTAACATCAATAGTAATAAAGATACGCAAATTAGCATATTTGCTACCATAATCATAACGATTTGTCAAGTATACTCACATGTGAAAATATAAATTCGCAATCCTATTGATTTATCTTCCCGTTAGGTCATCTACCCTATATTTCATGGTCAAATACACCCGCGGATGTAAAATCCTGCATGTTATAGCAATTCGATATCTTTTAAGAAAACGCTAAATCGATATAAGTATATCTAATGAGACACTACATGCAAAACATATTTCCGTTGGGCTTTGTGAAAAATACCAGGATGTACACATTCACCAAATTTCATTGGTCCAAAGGATATACGAATCAAGTTATGCCAATTTGCGTATTTTCTATAATAATCGATTAGATCATTCGATTATACTGCATCTGTAATGTAAAATTCGCAATGCTTTTGATTTTAATTCCGGTCCATGGCCATTTACCATATAATTCCTTGTCAACTTTGCCCATTGATGTAAATTCCGATGTGTTATAACAAATCCATATATTTTAAGAAAAAGCAGATTCAATATATATCGAACGAGAGACTACATACAAAAAATGTTCCCATTGGGCATTGTGAGGAATACCAATGTGTACCCATTCACCAAATTTCATTGGTCCAACGCATACATAATTCAAGTTATGCCAATTTGCGTATTTGCTACAATAATCTTTCGATTAATCTGCCATCTGCACTGTAAAATCCGCAATGCTGTATATTATAATTCCAGTTAATAGTCATCTACTCTATAATTCGTGGTCAACAATGCCTGTGGATGTAAAATCCTAAATGTTAAGGCAAATCGATAAAATATGGAAAATGAAGATTCGATATATATCGCATGTGAGACCATATACAAAACATATTTCTATTTGGCATTGTGAGAAATATCATGATATACCCATTCCCAAAATTTCTTTGGACCAACTTATATAGCAATCAAGTTATGCCAATTTGCGTATTTGCTATAATTATCGTATCGATTTTTCGATTATACTGACATATGTACTTTAAAATCCGCAATACTATTGGTTTTACTTCCAGTCTGCGGGTATTTTCTATATGAATCCTGGTCAACTATGTCCTTGGATGCATAATCCTATATGTTATAGCAATTCGATATCTTTTAAGAAAAAGTAGATTCGATATATATCGAACGTGAGACTACATATAAAACATATTTCCATTGGGCATTGTGAGGAATACCAGGATTTACCCATTCACGAAATTTCATTGGTCCAGCGGATATAGTATTGAAGTTATGCCAATTTACGTATTTGCTATAATAATCGAATCGATTATTCGATCATACTGACATCTGTACTGTAAAATCCGAAATGCTATTGGTTTAACATAATGTCAATGGGTATCTACTATATAATACCTGGTCAACTATGCCCTTGGATGTGAAATCCTATTTGTTATAGCAGTTCGATATATTTGATGAAAAAGCATATTCGATATATATCGCACGTTAGACTACATACAAAACATATTTGGACATTGTGAGGATACCAAGATATGCACCTTCGCCAAATTTCATTGGTCCAACGGGTATACTTTTCAAGTTATACCAATTTGTATATTCACTATAATAATCGAATCGATTTTTCGATCATACTGACATCTGTACTGTAAATTCCGAAATGCTATTGGTTTAACCTAAAGTCTATGGGTATCTACTATATAATACCTGGTCAACTATGCCCTTAGATGTAAAATCCTATTTGTTATAGCAATACGATATATTTTAAGAAAAAGTAGATTCGATATATATCGAACGTGAGACTACATACAAAACATATTACCATTGAGCATTGTGACGAATACCAAGATGTACCCGTTCACCAAGTTTCATTGGTCTAATGTATACACTAATCAAGTTATGCCAATTTGCGTATTTGCTATACTAATCGAATCGTACTTTAGACAATAGTGACATCTGTACTATAAAATCCGCAATCCTATTGATATCCCTTCCATTCTATGGTAACTGTGTTATCCCTTCCTTCTCTACTATCCCCGCTTTCAAAATTTAGCCTATGTTGGGTGCTTTCCATTCATTGACACACGTCGACACAAGTCGACTTGCGTCGCGGTTTTCGTGTTCCATTCGGTGTGTGTCGCCGACTGTTGTGACACAAGTCAACAAACGGTAACGCACAGGAATAGGAGAGTTATAAACAAATGCCGCGAGCCGACACAAGTCGACTCATGAGTCGCATGAATGGAAAGCACCCGTTCTTATATTGGTGACGTAGATAGACGGGATGCGTGTATTTCTTACGGGGGCCTAATACAAAAAGGTATAAATTCATATCGATGTATCTTCATTAGGAAACATAATTCATCTAAATAATTTATGTGTGCGCATAATTCATTCTTTTCCTTAAATATTGTTAAAATTTTTATCCCCGTAACTATGTAAATAAGCCCAAAAAAAGGCTCCATCGAATGCAAGCTTGTATCGATCATAACTTCGACTCTAATCATTCGATCCGTTTGATTTAACTTTTGGTGGATGAATGACATTATCAGTTGTATTGTGTATGACTTTCATGTTCAAAACTTGATTAACAAAAAAGTTATTACCGATTAAAGCGTATCCAAGGAGATTGGTATCGATATAACTCGCACGTGAATCGATCGAGCGGAATCATCACCATTGCAAAAGTTGACTATTTTAATGATGCTATTACCCTGAAAATTTCATTCATCTAGCTGAAATGGTTGCTAAGATATTCAAGATTGTATGCTCCACAAAAAAATGGCGACAATGATTTTTCGCGTGCAGGACATTTTTCGGAATTTAATTATGAATAACCCAAGAGGGATACGGAGGAAGTGAGCTCAAACGTAAGGGTTCGGAGAACCCTTTACGGTTTTTCTGGGAGATTCCAAATTTTCACATGGCACATGTCTCAACGCCGAAATCCAAGATTGAAAATTCGACCACCTCTAAATCGATATATCTCGAAAACTAATCGACTTTTTCAACTTTTCAGATTTTTCCTCCCGATGAATTTTTTTTTACTTTTACGTCCAATATTCCATATACCCACACCTATCACAGTTTTGGCTACTAATTTGTGTCAATCACCCAATCAATCAATTACTTTCCAGCTTTAAATAGCGTAACGAGTCGATTGGGTGCTTGAATTCTTCAAGCGGGTAATTAGGAGGGTGGGAACATTGTTGTGTCACGTGTGTTCGAGTATTGTGTCCATAAGTGTTTAAAATATTCAAAACTTTCCCTGCCGGTTTTTGAAAGGGTAAGGAACTTAATTGTTTACTTTTAAAATTATTTGTTATTTTCAATATGATTTCATTTGACGGATAGTTCATTATTTGAATAGGCTGAGTTAAGCACTGAGACATAATTGGAATAAGGTTTTTAAAATTTCAAGACAGTGATGATTTTGTGGTTATTTTTCAACTCTTAAAGTCCAAAAGCGTTGTGATAAGTGAAACTTGAAAATGAAACGCAGATTCCTTAGATAAATATATAAAGATATACATACCACTCGCAAAACATATGTCCATAATGCAGTGTGTAAAATACTAAATTGTAACGATTCCCCAAATTTCTTTGGTACTAAAAAATAGTTATTCTCAAGATATTCCAATTTGAAAAAAATAGCTTTGGCTTATTTGCTATCATTATCGTATCGAATTATCAAGTATACTGACACGTGTATTGAAAATTCGCAATCCTGTTCCAGTCTTCGATCATCAACCCTAAAATTCCTGGTCAACTATGTACGTGGATAGAAAATCCTGTATGTAATAACGATTCGATATATTTTAAGAAAAAGCATATTCAATATATATAGATCGTGAGACTACACGCAAAGCATATTTCCATTGGGCATTGTGAGGAAGACCAAGATGTACCCATTCACCAAATTTCATTGGTCCAACGTAAATACTAATCATGTTATGCCAATTCGCGTATTTGCTACAACTATCGAATCGATCTTTCGATAAAACTGCTATCTGCACTGTAATATCCGCAATGCCGTAGATTTTAATTCCAGTTAATAGAAATCTCCTCTATATTTCCTGATCAACTATGTCCTTGGATGTAATATCCTATATGTTATAGCAATTCGATATATTTTAAGAAATAGTAGATTCGATATATATCGAACGTGAGACTAAACGCAAACAATATTTCAATTGGGCATTGTGAGGAATCCCAAGATGTACCCATTCACAAAATTTCATTGGTGCAACGTATATACTAATCAAAATATGCTAATTTCAGCATTTGCTATAACTCTCGAATCGATCTTTCGATTATACTGACATCTGTACTGTAAAATCCGCAACGATATTGATTTTATTTCCACGATATGGTCATCTTCTATATAATTGCTGGTCAACAATGCCCGTGGATGTAAAATCCTAAATGTTATAGATATTCGATATAATTTGTGAAAAAGCAGATTCGATATGTATCGAATGTGAGACTACATGCAAAACATATTTCCATTGGGCAATGTGAGGAATACCAAGATGTACCCATTCACCAATTTTCTTTGGTCCAACGTATATACTTATCTAGTTATGCCAATTTGCGTATTTGCTAAAATAATCGAATCGATCTTTCGATAAAACTGCTATCTGCACTGTAATATCCGCAATGCCGTAGATTTTAATTCCAGTTAATAGAAATCATCTCTATATTTCCTGGTCAACTATGTCCTGGGAAGTAAAATCCTATATGTTATAGCAATTCGACATATTTTAAGAAAAAGTAGATTCGATATATATCGAACGTGAGACTAAACACAAACAATATTTCAATTGGGCATTGTGAGGAATCCTAAGATGTACCCATTCACAAAATTTCATTGGTGCAACGTATATACTAATCAAAATATGCTAATTTCAGCATTTGCTATAACTATCGAATCGATCTTTCGATTATACTGACATCTGCACTGTAAAATCCGCAACGATATTGATTTTATTTTCACGCCATGGTCATCTTCTATATAATTGCTGGTCAACAATGCCCGTGGGTGTAAAATCCTAAATGTTATAGCTATTCGATATAATTTGTGAAAAAGCAGATTCGATATGTATCGAATGTGAGACTACATGCAAAACATATTTCCATTGGGCAATTTGAGGAATACCAAGATGTACCCATTCACCAATTTTCATTGGTCCAACGTATATACTAATCCAGTTATGCCAATTTGCGTATTTGCTACAATAATCGATTCGATCTTTCGATTATACTGACATCTGTAATGTAAAATCCGCAATGACATTTTTTTTATTTCCAAGC